>NW_024609880.1:117566242-118766242 GCF_016920785.2 Ixodes scapularis
TGACGATGTTATACACGAATTGTTCTGCCATCCACACGAAAACGATGTTTCCGAACGCCTTCTGAATTTGAGCGTGGACATCTATCACTGTTGTACAGTACTCGGGACATTTCACTAGTTATTGTTTCCATCCTGGCATTCGAAATCGCTCACGACTCCTGTTAAATATTTCCGCTCCGTGGACAGGTATCGGCGAAACCCTTCGACCGCACTTAGATAATAGATGACGCAGCATTCTGAAACGAAGTGAACAAAGGCAACGACAGCCGCATCGATAAAAATAACCAGCTTCATACCGTAATCGTCTAGACCGACGTCACCGGGCGCAACGCAGAACAGGTAATCCGTAAAAATTACTCTGCTCCACCTTCCCATTGATGCGCCGACTATGGTGTAAAATCGGGAGGCTGTGTAGACAATTTCGATCGCGAAGATGGCAATTGAGAAGTGAGGATGCGTTTCCTGGGGCGGCTGCTTGGAGCGTTGCGCTAGCAGGGCGAGGCTCGCAAGCGTCATAATTGCATGAACGAGCTTCATGTTGGCGTCTAAAAGCCGCATGTAGGTGCGAAAGATCCGGCAGCAGTTTAGGTTTCCGATCAGGCGCTCGAGGATGAACACGACGAGAACGGCGTAAGTGAAAACCTTGACAGTCTTCTGGATGACGTATCGGCAGCTTCGCAGTTCCATGACCTGCTACGGAGAAAATAAAATTATACAGATTTTCAAGAAGCTAATAAAATCTAATGAGGATAGCCCTCCCCTCGTGGGAGGTCGAAACTTTGGACTTAAATTAACGTTATTACTTCAACTTATTTATGGAACTCCCGCGGAGGAGGGGTGTACCTGCTTCCCGTCTTTTGAGGCCGCCTCCCGATGTTTGAAGCGCAATCAACAGACTACATCTCAAAGCTGTATTCTTCTTAGGAGCTACGGTAAAGTGCCATCTAGACGCTGACTATAGTTGCGTGTCAGTCGTGCCCCCAAGAAACGGTGGCGCGTCGAACGGCGGGAGGCAGACTTTGGAGGGGGAGGAGGGGCTAACCATGATGTTTAAACCCGAAGACTGGGAAAGAAACTTGAAGATGTATACTAGAAAAGACAAAATAAAGGTGTCAAGCAAGCGTCTCAAGTATACGCTGTTCTTGGAAGTGGCGTCTATCGGCAGTTCCGTGACTGTAACTGAAGTTGATATAATAATGTTGGCTTCAACAGAGTATATATCGTAATTTGGTAACGTTAAATTAACTACAATGTCTGCTCTATCGGAGAGTCTGGCTCTTGCCTATGCTATGGGCGGTTCTCAAAATTTTTGTTATTTAGTGTTCGTGAGAATTCTTTCTAAAAAAAGGAGGCAACGTCTTTGAAGCAATTTCCATTGTAGGTGACAAAAATTGGTTAAAATGTGGAATATAAAAAAAAGCAAAAAAAAAAAAAAAAAGTGGTGAGGTCAAAGATCTCGGATAGGGATAGGAATGTGAAAAGATTCGAAATTGCCCAATAGTAGAAATTATACAGAAGTGATTAGCTTCATCACACTGCGATGCAAAATATACAAGCGCCGCGATATGGACAGCTTGCCGATATAACGTGATTAAAACAAAACGCGCTATTCCAAGCAACCGCTATTTCGTTTGACACCTGAGCACAAGCACAAAGGATCGTCCTTTGGCAACTCATAACTGCGATATACATTTTACGCCCGTTTCAGTGTTCAGCTGACAATTTTTCTTTTGAAAGAACGCAAAATGTTGGGAGACGTAGCTATTTGCACGTGTTTGTATACAACTGAAACTTATGTGCGTTGATTTTCATAACGTACCTTGTCTCCTCTTGTTGGAGATAACGGTGATTAAATACTTGCAAGGTCACTTATCTTTCAAGCCTGGAGCAACCAACTGTGCACAGAAAGCGTATCTCCTTTTCTGAAGGTGCTGCTCTGTGTTCGGGAACTTGACATTAGCGAAGACCAAATTCACGGACCTTGAAAATATTTTTGCATACGGAAATCTGTCCCTGCGCTCGTGGGAGCTACGGCGTATACTTTGCGCTAACGCCTCTGTCGAGAACGTCGGCTATAATGGAAACGTCGATTCCTCTCCTCGTCACGGCAATTTGCATCTTGGACCGGCTAATGAGACTGGGATCGGCATAACTTAGTTATTCAAAACTAGATTTCCACCAGAGTACCGGGTGTTTTCAAGATAAGAGAAACGTGTTTTCCTTACCGCAAAACCTTTAACTACGCACCTCCGAACGCTTTTTCCCCGCTTAAATGTAGCGCTATCGATCCGAACCGGATGCCAAAATTCCAGAACGAACCGAACCGTTATCTTATTAAAACGCTATAAGTGGTTTTCTAAAATTTTAAATTAGAAAATAGCTGCTGACGGAGCCCTCGAATGCACGGTGCTGAATGGCGCCAGTTACCCAGAGCGGGCTCAATTTTTCCATCGGAGTTTTTCAGAAAATCACCTGTAACTTCCTAATAAGATAACGATTAGTTTGGAAAGTTTGGCATCTTGTTGGGGTCGCTGGCGCTACGTTTAGGTGGAGCTTTTTTCGGTAAAAAATAACCTTGTTAATGCTTCTTCAAGCACACTGTACAAGTCTTACAGGTTTGACCAGATTTCACAGTCTCGAAACTTACCGTTATTTAACTCGAAAGTTATAACTGACTAAAAACATTTAATCAGAAAATGTTGGCTTACGAAGATCGCGAACATATGGAGTTAATGGCGTTTGCAACAAGAAAATTCGCAAGACGATAATAATCCCTGGAGAAGGAGAACAAGGGGGACAAATGAGAGGACTAACACAAATCTCCAAACGCAGCTAGGTGACGGGTGCGCGACCGAAAAAAAATTGGTCTGGTCTTGACAGCGAATCAGGGACCTATGCACTTCCAGTGGAACCAACTGAGCTAACCAGGGGTTAGACGCCAGTAAAGAAACGGATTTTGTCTGCTGCTACAATCTAATACCGACAAAGGTGGCCTGCATTTTTAAGGTTATGATGATAAAGCAATTAATGCAAAGAGGCAGGCGACGTTTTTCTTGTCCAGCTCGACTGCACTGTTGCATTAATTGCTTTATCACCAAGATTCGCAAGTTCGCATTTAAAATTTCCGGAAATCGCTTATAAGTTTTGAATCAAACAACGGTAAGTTACGAAACTCTGGCATCTGGCCTAAACCGCAGGAGCCACATATGCACAAAGACCGAGTGTTTGGCGATTCGTAGTTAATTTTTGAGCTTCGGAAAACAAGGTTCTATTTTTTTCCAAACACCCGGTAGTTTGCGGTTAATTGCATATTACTTGTACAATATTTTGCAAAGCTAGTTTTTTTAACAATATAAACTCAATTTGACTTTAAATATACATGTTTATACAAAAAAAAAAGAAAGAAAGAACGCAGGTATGTTACAACAAACAATGGTCAGCAAGACTACGTTAAAATTGAATTCCCTCAGAGTGTAAATTTCAGTTACACATGACAAAAAATAAGAAACTAATATCTGATAAAATTCACTGAATATTGAAGTTGACCTTGCAATACTAAGATAACTCGTAATTACCAGTCCAGGGACGCTACTCAGAAAAGCTTTCACACGTAAATTATGGCAATTGGTAAGTCCTCCTACTGATCACAACACCGATCGGAGTAGATGCTAAAGATAGTTCACGAGAAGGCAACTGATAGAGTATCGACTAAACAATTTAATGTGCACTAACTACTTTCAGAGATAGTATATTTATGGACTGTAAGCATCCTAAAACAAAGCAGAAATACATTACATTCATGCGTAGCTGATTTCTCTATTAAAATCGATATTAAAAGATCGATTACTTCGGAACTATCGCAGATGCCAAAAGGCGCTCTTCCTCCCCAAACGAAAAAAGGGCAGATGTCTGCCCTTTCTGGTTTAGCGGTCGCATGCTCTCGACAACAGTTCTCGGTGCGCGCTGACGAGAATAGACAAAATAAAACGGCGATACACGATTTTGAAAGCAGCTAGCGCTGTTAGTAGCAGAAGACGGCGAAAGAAAGATGCTTCTTGAAAGGGCAGATGCATTACAAAGGACGTGAAATCAAAACCAGTTGTATGGGGGGAGAGGCTTGAGGACGCCATTGATGAATCTCGAAGACTCTTCCAGCTAGGTTGCTCAGACGGCATGCGCAACAGCGCAAGACACAACAAGTTGGGCTGTCCCGATGTCCCAGCTGGCTTCTCGCTGAGCAATATCTTTAAAGTTGCCAGACACGCGAATAAAATACCGCCAATTGCAAAGAGATTCAACGCCAAGGCGGAGAGCGCGTTCGTGAAGCCCGAGCAAAATCTCCCTCATCCCTCGGCACGTCGACATCAGCGCGGCTCCGCGCAAAAGCGTGACGTTACCCCTTTAATCTAGCATGAAATTTTCAAAAATCACAAGGGAAAGTAATTTGTCCCGGATAGGCACTCAACAAATGCTATAAAAAATGCATAGCAAAGTGTTGGACAATTTGGTTACACGTGAAATGCGTGGTTTCAGTCCGATTCGTCTGGGATTTACGTCGACGCTCTCTTTGGTCTTCATCGGTTTGTTTAGCGGCTGGCATATACACTCGATAGTAATTCCTGGAGGGGAGATACCGTCGCCAACTCGGATTTTGACCCCCTGGCCCTGTTCCAGAACCCGAACAAGCCAATTAGCGTCGAGCTAGGGGGTGTGACGTCATCAGTTGGTTCTGCCAATCAGCATCGAGTTAATCGGGGGCTTTACATTTCGGCCATATGAATTTCTAGAAGCCCCCTGACGAGACGAAACACGTTTCACGTCAAAAAGGTATTGCCAAAAGCATTTCGAATGCAAGATGTCAGGTTGGAATAATGTGCCTTCGTCAGCCATTACAAACGCAGAAGGGAATCGTTATATGCCAGTCTAACGTTTTGGTTTCTACAGGTTATCATTTTGAAGTTTAGACAGCACTCCTTCGCAAAATAGCAGAAGGTTTATGTTTTTGTTTATTTTTCTCTTGCTTCCTGCTGTAGTAAATTGTTTTTATTTGCCTCCTAATAATATCTACCTTCGTAATTCAGGTCGAGAGCAGTACCTAAACTTGTTCATCGGAACAACACTTGCGGACAAATGGGGAACAGCGTTTTAGTGCTACTACCGAGAAACGATAGCAGCACTATGCGTCAAAGCCTCCCGGTAAAACACACCAAAAAACTATAGTGGTTCAAGATACCATGTACTTTTTCACACCTGGGTTTCGCCATAGTTTGAACATATTTTTAAGGTGATAAAATCCTTTGAAATCGTAACCGTGCAGCATCTTGAAATCTTAGAAAAAAGTTAAGTGCTCCAGAAAAAAAGGGCTCCCTCGTAAATATGAAGATGAAAAATCTCAGATTAAAAAAATAACACAGATGTTTCTTTCGTGACTAGGTCTACTATATATTCACGGGACTCACATTTTGTCCTCCTCTGCTATGTGATACTTACGTAGGCTTCGTAGTTTAAATTACAGCACAAGACGAGGAGTTGCAGGGGCGGCTTGTGACAAAAATAGACGACACTTGCTACATATGGGAGCATAGAAGAGTGGTTTATATTGGTGTCTATTTTTGCTCGGGAAACCAGCTCACATATTCAGTTTTTTTTGATAAAATATAAAAGAAGTACTGCCCAGAACGACGCTGTACCAAGAGAGAGAGAGAGAGAGAGAGAGAAAGAAAAACGGGAAAAAAGCAAAATAAGCGCTTTTGGGTGTATGCTTCCTGGGTGACATGTGATTGGCTCTAAGGCCAATAACATATCTCCAAACTTTTTGGCTAAAGGGCCCCATTGGGAATCTGTCTCTGTCCAGGGGGCCAGAATTATAAATGAGGAAAATCGAAATTAATTATCTTAGATAAACATATAACTATAAAATTAAAATATATTGTTAAAAAATAACAAAAGGTGCATGAATACATTTATTTTACTTTAAAATTAACAATTTGGATAATTACGACGTACAATATTTGGACCCCGAAAACCCACCAGGCACAAATCAAAGGGCATCGAGAATTTGATATGTAAAAACGGAACAGAAGATTAGTGAGAATGATAGAACTAGGGCTAAGAATATGCAATAGATACCACAAAGAACTTGAAGCACAATATACATGGGAAAGCGAGGGAATTTTATTATAAGTAGTTATACAGTTACATTACGAAGTTACATAGACACAGGGGAATCTAAGAATGGTGACGACAATGTCCAATGCATAGTTTGACGACGAGACAAACCTTACGACAAGCAATTTCCCTTTTTTTCATTTTTGTTCACGTTGCGTCGTCGACTTTTTACGCGCGCTTTCGCACCTGTAGCTACGGGCTTGCTGGAAGCGGGCCGCAGGCCATGAAGGTCGGCAGACCTCCACGGGCGGGTTTGGCCCACGGGATGGGGTTTGGAGACCCCTGCTCTGGGGTGACGTGTGTGTCACGAACGTGCATTTGTTCTTGTTTTTGCGGTTTTTTGCTCTTAAACTTACATCTTCTTGAGTAACTTAAAGATAAAATGAGTATTACGCGCGAAGCTGTTTTAGCAGAATAAGGAGATAAGAGTGTCTAAGAGAGAGAGAGAAAGCAAAGAGGCAGAATAACAGGACATGAGTTAAAACTTGAAAACCAATTTGGTGATATGTCAAATGATGACCTAGAGTCCTAGACTATTCCGCAGTTCAGTGAGAGAAATTAAACAACGATCAATTAGACTAAATTATAGGACCAAACTGCAACCACTTACGGCATTGAGTTTTTTAGAGGGCAGCTCATAGGAACCCGTTTGCGGATTTGGCAGCGTCGGCGTAACAGCGCTAAATTTAGCGGAAAATCGACGTCACGTGACCTCAACACCAATTCAATTCCCCGCTAAATTTAGCTGGAAAATTGACGTCAGGTAACCTCAAACCAAATCAGTTTTGCCGCTAAATTTAGCCAGGAAAATGACGTCACTTGACTTGGTCTCACGTCACCTATAAACAAATTCAGTTTCTCCTCTAGATATAGCGGAAAAATTGACGTCACGTGACCTCAACAGCAACCCAATTCGCTGCAAAATTTGGCGGGAAAATCGACGTCCCGTGACCTCAAGACCAATTCAGTTTCTCCGCAACATTTAGCGGGGAAAATGACGTCACGTGACTTGGTGTCACGTCACATATCATCAAATTCAGTTTCTCCGCTAGATTCAGCGGGAAAATTGACGTCACGTAACCTCAACAGCAATTCGATTCTCCGCTAAATTTAGCGGGGAATTGAATTGCTGTTGAGGTCACGTGTCGTAAATTTTTCAGCTAAATTTAGCGGGTAACGGTAGGAGGAAGGGAGGGCACGGAGGAGGAGAAGGGGAGGGTATGAAGGAGGGGGAGGGAGAGAAGGACGAGGAGCAGACGAGGAGGGGAGGAGAAGAGGCATACCCTCCCCTCCTCCTCCTCAAAAGCTGCGCTCTAATTTCTCTTTACAGAGATTTGTAAACGTCAGAAGGGCGGAAAATTGGGCTGGTTGGTTTCATCCTGATTTGAAAGCGCACAAAAGAAACACGTGCGACGTTCAAGCGCTCACTCGCAACTGATTTGTTTATTGCAATCTCAGAAAACATAAAAAAGCACACCCCCCCCTTCCCCCAGATCGCTCATGCGCACTTCAGCTCCTTGTTGTCAAAACTATAAATCCTAAAAACAGTAAAATTACGATGTTTACGTGCTGACACGTGTCGTTGTCTTTAGAAACGCCAACTCAGCCTCAGTGCAAGGGAAGGGTGCCTTATGTGTTTCCGAGGTTGCAATAAATATAACAGTTGCGAGTGGGCGCTTGTCCGTCGTATGTGTTTCTTACTCTGTCCTCGTCTTTTGTGTGCTTTCAAATCAAAATTTGTAAACTTCTTTTTTTTTTTTTCATGTGGTCGTTTATTGCACGTACCTCTCTGCAATATTACGACGGACGGCACAGGATGCTACGAGCCGTCAGAACCAATCCGATGCCGTGTGAGTGTCACGTGTCCTACAGGAGAAACGCAGCGAAGCGCGGAGCGAGCGGTCACGTGACACGTTATCAGCGCCTGATTGGCTGGGATGGCTCGTAGCGTCCGCTGCGGTGCATCGCAAGGTGGCACGGAGTACACGCGCGACTCGAGACGGCCATCTTGGCTCTTGTTTTTCATGGGTCTGAACAGGTAGCTCGAGTAACGACTCGACTCGGTGGTTTTCGCTAATGGTGTGGGGAATAACTTTCAGTCTTTTCGTGCATACGACGTGTAATGGAAGAAACGTGCGGCAGAAGGGGGCGGAGGGATGAACTCCAAAAACGAAGAAATAAATGTGATTCATGATTTAAATAAACACAAAGCTCCTCTAATTTTTTTAAAAGAATTTTGTGTTTTATATTTGGAGGACTTCCGGGGTTAACGCGTCAGAAACCAGAATAACCGGGAGGAAAACTTTTTCGTGTCGATCCTACGCAGCGTCAGATCCGTTGAAATGACTTTGCTTTTCTTCAGCTTCTTTGTCTTGGCCATCGGTGAGATCTCTTTTTTATTGGTAGTTATTAATCAGATATCAAAAGTTATTAAGAAAAAATATACGCTAAAGGCAGAAATAAAATGCTACAGCCATAGAGTTATTACAATAAACGCTAGAGGCTCAGCTGGCGCTAGTGTGCTGTTGCATTTTGAAGCAGACAGCAAGCAGTCAGAAATTGACTTCCGGTAATGCAGTTCTATGGCAAAAAAACGAGTGCATTTTCTCTCTGCGCTCGATTATAAGAGCAAATATCACTTATTATTTGTACGTACTAGGCACATCGTAACATTTCTCAGTCACGCAGAGGAAATAATTGGTCAGTTACAGTATTTTTATTTGAAATTCGTGGTATGAAAAACAGTGTTAAAACCGCTTCGTACGTGTATTTATGTGCACTGTCGGACACTGTTAGCGCGAACACGGCGTCGACGCCTTCCAACATGGGGGATGTATACGTGCCAAACAATCGAAGGACATGTGGAAAACCAAGAGAGACAGTAACACTGGATAAGTAACTCCGTGTGTACGCAGACGACCAAAATAAATTGAAAGCCACGTAATATAGTCAGATTTGCAATAAATAAGTACTGCTTTATTCTTTCTGCTCATGAATATGTGCGAAGATGCTTGTTCTGGGTTCAAATCATCACTCGCACGCTCCAAATCTTTGCAAAGAGGGGTAACCAGAGAGAAGGTGCCTGATAAAAACTGCCCGACATAGAAAATAATAAAAAGACACCTTTCGTAGCTCACGTGCTTTATTTTTTGCGTTCAAATGTTTCTTTAACCGATCGTAAAGGTGCACGACGGAGTCATTTTCATGCAATGACAGGACGGGCATATTAGCAATATATAAGCACCACCGAACTGCTAGCAAACCTTGAACACACTCTACATTCATTTCGATCGTTAGTTTGCTTAGAATCATCGCTCGTTTTCACATACCTTCATTGAAACAGAGGTTTGAACCTGAAATAGAGCGAAGTTTAACATCGTTCAGTGGTAGAGAAAAATGCTGTAACTAAAGCAATTACACTTTCACAATACCAAAAAGGTGCATACTATCCGGTACAACCGAATTGACAAAAGTTATTCATGTTATTTTCCGGCGAACAGGCATAATTGACGCGCGTTTTCCATAGGAATACACAGGGAGGCTGGAAATGTAGACTGCATGCTGTCTGCTTCAATTTTCAACCGGAAGTCTCGTAGACACTAGCGCCAGCTGAGCCTCTAGCGTTTATTGTAATAACTCTATGGCTACAACGTGGGAGTATTTTGTACTAAAATGCTATGCCAGGAAACCCCTTCCCCCCAAAAAAAGTAAAAAAAAAGTGGCTTTGTTTAATTTTGCTTTAAAAGATCAATTTGAAGCGAAAAGTTTACAACGGAAGTGCTTTGCACCTCTATGGTTATTTTAGAGTATAACCAGTGAATACCAGGTTTCTGATAATGGAGGAAAAGTAGATAAATATACACTGACCGAAATCTTGGGATTCATGGGCATTCACGCTTCGACTCTTCCTAAAATGGCGCATAATCTTTTATGGCTGAATTACCTAATAACCCGAGAGATCGCCCACCTAAAATGGATAGCAAATAGGATGAAAAGAATGGGTAAGCTAACCTTCGGTGTGCCATAAAAAAAATTGAAATCATGCTAGTTTTTGATCATGCCACACTCGAAACTTCTGATAGCAGGAAGGGGAGATGAACCAAAAGCGACTGTTCTTTCCAGCCAGCTGTGTTGGCTTATCTCCCGCCGTGGTTAGGTGACACAGTTTTTGCCAAGGCCACCATTAGCCAGGTCCCTGAAATTAATAGAAGTGGGATATATTTTGACGATTCAGAAAAAAAAAAAAAAAAGAAAAAGCAAACCGTGCAAAAAAAAAAAAAAAGAAAGAAAAGGTGGGTTGTTTCTCGGTGGTGGGACATCTCTCGAGATGTTACGGTATTCAAGGTTAGGGTGCATGCACCAATGACACGATGACCTTATGGCTGGTTACCAGGGACCAAGCGGGAGATAAGATCTGAATGAAGTAATTGTATAAAAAGCTTAAGATAGAATAGAATGTACAAAGACATAACACGGACAGCACACGGAAGAGGTGTTGTCCGTGTTTGGCAATTCTATGTACCGTATCAACACGCTCGCCTCCTAAAAGAGCTGTATAATATTACATACGCTACTTGGATCAATTCATTCGGATGCACATGCATCGGGAAGAGTATTATGGTGTGAAAGCTTTATATTTTAATTAAATGGTCTGTAAATGTATCAAATTTCTACGTCTGTGTGAGAAACACAAGCTTTTTGTTACCTATGTTTAGGTTGTAGATGTTCGGCATTTAACCGAAAAACACCGATAAACTTCCATTGGTGCCAAAAACAAAATAAAACACGAATTCTCTTTTTTATTAGCCAGAATTTTTTTTTTGAACCCTCTGCCCTTAGACTAAAATTTTGAAGGCTTGTACACACGCTTGAGTTCGAGCGCGACTGCAACTACCTGCGCCTCGTAAAGTCTGCTCGCGTCGAGCTGTTGCTATGGCAACATTCACGACGAGCCAATGGGGACGCACTGTGCTCTACGACGCGCCGCAGCGCAACGCGGTCGACGCAAATCTGTGAACCAGCTTTTTGTTCTTCACGAGTTTTTTTTTTTTTTTTTACAAATGTTTATTGCTTTCAGCATCCCTCTAAAGCAGATTACCAAAATAGAACGATAGCCCAAATATAACTACCACCGGAAAACAGCCACCAATTTTCTTTGAAAATGAAAACAATAAAATCTATGTCCTACGGCTATATGAGACAGATGAGACAGTGAGTATATGCGACAGACAGGCTGCCATAAACTTATGAAGCATTTCGGTGCATTCCGCGAGAGCGAGGGTATTTATTTCTGTCTTTGGAATACTCGCGTCTCCTCCAGAAGTCTGTAGTCATCTTGGTTTCACAAGATAACGCGGCTCATTCGTCTATCGTTTTGTGTCTCTGTTTCTATTCTTCACATTTGTGTGGCAGCTACTCGGTATTGTTAAGCGAGAGTTCCATATCTGCAGTCAAAAACACGTACCCACCTATAAAACTTTGAAGTTTCAGAAACTTTGGCTCTCCGTGGACCAAAAATTACAGTTCCCGATGACCGTAAGTATAGACCGCTGAAAATCCCCCGTTTTTACGCCTAAATGGCCTAGCTTGACAAGGTTGACAAATAGCCAAACAATGACCGCTTGCATAAGATAAGCTTTTTGGAAATTTCCTGTTCGTTGCTCTCAGGCGCGTGCTTTTTGCTTCCAGTTAGTGTTTGTCATGAGCCAAAAAGGTTGATAAAACGCTTCTGTTTGCATGACAGGCGCAATTGACAGGGGACGACAGACTAAATTAAACCCGATTTTTCGGCCAGCATTAATAAACTACGCATCCCAGAAAGCTGCAAATTTGTATGAATTGGACGCAATAGCGATAGGAATAGAATACGAAAGTTAATATATATGACATTTACCAGGATCGAAAGATTAAGCAAAAAACGACATGTCTATTGTGCACCACGAACCGAGGCAGCTAAAGTTGTCATAGTCATTGGCTCTATGCGCATGGCTGCGAGTAGTCCAGAAAAGAGTCGGGGAAAACCTTATGCGACACACTTAGAAGTTTGGAGTGAAGAGTAATAAAGTAGACAACTGGGCTAGTTGGTGGAAGTTTAAAACAGTGTAGGTGTAACAGCGCGGCTGTTACACCTACACCTCCTTGCATGGCTGCCTTATGTGGCACTTTGAAGTGAAGAGTAACAAAGTAGAGAGCTGGGTCAGTTGGTGGAAGTGTAAAATGGTGTAGGTGTAACAGCGCGTAACAACGAAGACGAAGAGAAGGAACACGAAATAGAGGACGAGCGCTGACTCGCTGCTAAATGTTTCCTAGTCAAAACAGAAACCAGGAAAACATAACCGCTTGTGCCCTGCACAACCGATGTACAAGGCACAAGCGGTTTGACATTCCTTTTGCAACGACTGTTTTTTTGGCAGCCCTTCTGCCTTTGAGTTTACACTCGAATAAATTTGGCTCATTCTCTGGGGGGGGGGGGGGGGGGGGGGGGCGGAAAACAAAACCGGGATGGTTTACCGGCCTCCTACCTTTTTTCAAATTATGAGACACCTTCCGCAAGTAGAGAAAGACAGAAGTCCTCTTCTGTCAACACTTTTCTCAGATAAAGAAACCAAACTGTTTTTGCCAAACCGTTTGTGCCTTGTACTTCGGGTGTTGTATACAAAATACCCCTCTCTTGTGGCAAGGTATATTGGGCAAACCGGTAGATGCATAAACGACAGGCTCAGAAAGAACGACTATTGCGTGAGAGCTATGGTCGGAGGCCATCCATATATCGGTGCACAGCAGGACTTGCAATAGCACAGCGTCCTTCGATGAGATCGCTACCTTACGTCCAATTCGTCTGGGCCCGCATCGCACCTGTGCAGTGCGGCTCGTGGTACAGGGAAGGCTAGAGGGGAGAGGAGAGCTTTCTTCTCTCCCCATCATCCTTCCGTATCCTAAAGTAAAAAGAGCGTACTGCAGTGCGCGGGTGCTGTGCCCAAGACGAATAACCCATTAGGAATGCACCGATGTAAGGTGACGAGAAAAGTGTCAGAGGCCTTCTAAATTGTTAACTGCCTAGCGCACTGTCAGCAACCCATCGGTGGCGCTATCGAAAAAAGATATGTTTTTTTTTTACTATGAAAGGGGGAACCGGGGAAGGGGGGGGGGGGGGGGGTGGGGGTGGATGGCGATGCGCTGATCGATGAAGCCCTTTTGTGAAGAAACAGTTTGGGTGGCGCGTGCGTGGTTGAGAGTTTCTTTTATGTTTTTCTGGTTTCTGCTTTCACTCTTAAACATTTCGCTGCCAGTCAGCGCTCGTCCTGTGCTCTGTGTTCCTTCTCTTAGTCTTCGTTGTTCCTCGCCTTTGCACCTATAACGTGTTAAAGTGAAGAGTGCTCGTACACGGCTTTGATTGCCGTTCAAGGTGCACATGCACATGTCCACCACTAACTTTGCCTTTACTGCGACAGAAAGTGGTTACCAAATATGCACATTAGTGCACACCACGTACACCAATGTACACCATTCCAATCTTCAAAAATTTCACGGCCCAACGTGCTGTCTCCGCAGCCCATCACGCACACCAGCTTTTTTTTCTTCTCTTTTTTAAGGGAAGCAAGTTTAATTCGCCGCTGAATACGCGCGGAACTTGCTTGTATCGTGTTGGGCGGCAAAGTTGCGTGGAGCAGCAGTGGAACTGTGTATGCGCAATTTCAAGCTTTACAAGTCACAGCCAACACGTGCTAGTTCCCAACCCAGCACGTGCACCTTCGTCCCATAGGAAAGCGAGCAAAGCACTAGCCACAAGCACGAACGCTAAAAATGGACCGTGCTATACTCACGGTCAGCTTTCTGAAAAAAAAGAAAAAGAAGCCAGTGCGTCTTCTCGCACAACACTCGGAGAGTCAATCACCGCAACTTACGGAGGCAGCTCAGCGAATGACGTTGGCGAAATTATATGTTTAGACCAAAAAAACGCACTCTGAGTTGTGACATTAAGCAATGCAAAACGCCACGCTTGCGTTTCTTGGTCTAAACATATGTTTTGGGCATCGTCATTCGCTGAGCTGCCTCCACAAGTTGCGGTGATTGGCTGTCCAAGTGTTGTGCGACAAAGCAGACGCACTGGCGTTTAGAGAGTGCAGGTAAACTTCGTTGGTTTAAAACGTAAAACCTCTATATGTGACTTTTGGGGCTTTTATATTCACTGGGAGTTTAACAAACGTAAGGCGAGGCTTTTTCCGATCACGCTCCTAGTTTGTCAATTACCTGCAGAGTGATGGCTCTAATTAAAAGCTGCTTAACAATCCTTCCTCCCTGACTTCGCTTGCCCGAAATCTGTATTTTCTTTCACCCGCTCTTCAGTTACTCTCCTGAAGTGTTTTTCTTCGTAAACTACATAACGGCTAGAGGTAATGACATTCTTTTAGCGTTGCTTTTCTCGCTGGGCTTCGGTATATTGTTTATGCGGGTTGACTCTGGTTCTGCTCAATATTTAATGACGGCGCAATACAATACCCATATTTCAGGAGATGTCAATGGGCCTAGTTGAACTCCGTTAACATGGATATCCGGCCATATGGACATTATTTATGGGGGAAAGCTGGAAAAATACACGCATTTTTGTCTCGTTATTATGGACAAATCCCATTATGGGCGATTTCTTGGGGGAACGGATGTGTCCACATTAACGAGACATCCCTGCTCTATGTGCCTTATGTTACCTGGTCTGGAATATTTTCGTCACGGTATGGACTTGGGTTTGGAAGAAGCCACTGTCGGGAAAGTCGTTGGATACGTCTGGACTTCCATAAGACCCCACGGACCCGTCGCAATGTTGTACGACTAGAAACGCCACCTATACTTGTGACATTGGGGTCATGTTATTTCAGAATAATTGAAACGCCACGTAGAAGCGCTACATCAGCTTCAAAGAATCCATAAATATATTAAGGTATTCGCTTTGTAAACTTTTATTATTCTTTCTTTTTTCAGCTAAAAATCGCGGATGCCCGGAACTGGTTCCGTGCATTACATTCTGCGAATTCGATCTGGGACATTACAGTGGATCTTGTCAAGGCGACACTTGTGTTTGCTTCGACTGGGACTGAATGGACTCGGCTGTCAATGAGGTCATTAAAAATAAAGTACTTCGGTCGGTAGTCATCCTACTTATGAGTGTGCGTAAGTGTGTTAAAAATTACTCACTCAAGGTTAGACAGATCAGACGCCATTGTATTTAGTAAAAACTGGAACCGCACATCACTGCAGCTGATAGCCGCTGAAGAACTGATCACGCTTGGAGTTATACAAACGAGACGAACTGCGCGCTTCCATGCAATATCTTAAAAAAAAAATCTTTTGGCTTATTCAACACGCTTATTGCAAAACTCCCCCGACATCCACCAACGACGGCAAGCGGTTGGCTGCCTCGTCATCGCTCGATCCCTACGTGTTCTCTATCTTGTCCTTTGAGTGACGTGCCTCTCTTTCTGTTCCTGTGCACCTTTAACATTTTGGAGCACTTGCTCGCCGTAAAGTTTACATTTCGATGCACGACCCAGATTCCGCACGCACGTGTCTATTAGAGCGCAGCTCTTAGGGGCCCGTTTCCGGCTTGAGCGGCGTCGCCGTCGGCGTCGGCGTCGGCGTCGGCGTAACCGCGCGGTGCATCATGGGAAATGTCCCATAATGCACCGCGCGAGCCCCCACCAAGGTCACGTGACCTCGTGGGGGGTCACGTGACCCCCGAAGTCACGTGACTCCCCTGAGGTCACGTGGCCCCCTCCTCGAGGTCACGTGACCCCCGCCGATGTCGCGTGACCCCCCGATGACGTCATCGTCACTGATGACGTCACCGGCATCCACATCGTCATCGTCATCATCACTGATGACGTCACCGGCATCCACATCGTCATCGTCATCATCACTGATGACGTCACCGGCATCCACATCGTCATCGCCATCACTGATGACGTCACCGGCATCCGCATCGTCATCGTCGTCATCACTGATGACGTCACCGGCATCCACATCGTCATCGTCATCATCACTGATGACGTCACCGGCATCCACATCGTCATCGTCATCATCACTGATGACGTCACCGGCATCCGCATCGTCATCGTCATCATCACTGATGACGTCACCGGCATCCACATCGTCATCGTCATCATCACTGATGACGTCACCGGCATCCACATCGTCATCGTCATCATCACTGATGACGTCACCGGCATCCACATCGTCATCGTCATCATCACTGATGACGTCACCGACATCCGCATTGTCATCGTCATTATCACTGATGACGTCATCAGTGACGTCACTAATGACGTCACCGGCATCCGCATCGTCATCGTCATCATCACTGATGACGTCATCAGCGACGTCACTGATGACGTCACCGACATTCGCATCGTCATCGTCATCATCACTGGTGAAGTCATCAGTGACGTCACTAATGACGTCATCGGTACCCGCATCGTCATCGTCACTGATGACGTCATCAGTGACGTCAGTGATGACATCATCGGCATTGGGGGTCACGTGACCCCCAAGGTAACGTGACCCCCCCCCTGGTTAGTTTAACCCCCCCCCCCAGTGCCCTTCCCTCCTCCTCCTCAAGAGCTGCGCTCTAATTCGGCGTTACAGGGAGTTGTAAGCGGCTTTCATTTTTTTTATCGCTTGACAGTTAGAATGGACGACGAAAGGCGATGTGGAAGTTAATTTCGCGAGGTTATTTTATTGTGTATGTTGCAGCGAGGATCAGCTAAACTGGGGGAAGCAGAGCGACAATTCCTAAGAGTTCAGTTACTGTCTTCAGAAAAAGATCTAGTAATAAAACGAGTTTTGTGTAAGAAAGTTAGTGTATTTTTACATAAAAAAACAACGACAAAAAATACAAAAATACACTACAACTTTTTAATAATTGTTTCCTACGCAAGCTTGACTTTCTCGCTGGTACAGACCACTCAGCTGGTTGTATTCGAAAAAAAAAAAAAAGGCTTGTGGAGTTATAGTTAACAAGCCAATTTCGCCCCTCTGATTGCACTTTTTTTTTTTTTAACATCACAACTCCTGGTTTGTTTGGTATGAGAGGCTTATTGGTAAACGCGTCTCACTGATTTGCGGGATAGCCTTTTTTCCACCCATATTTTCTTAGAATTAGCGGGTAAGAGAATTTGGAAGCAGACTAAAGGCTAGCGCATGAATCAGTGAGGCGCGTTTACCTAAGGTTGCCCTCCCCCCGTAAATCAGGCGATGTGATGTCCATGAAAATGTGCCAGACTGCCTATATTGGCCTCTTGACTTACTCCATAAACTTTTACGAGTACGCATCACGGTTTAGGGATTGCATGTGCCATTTTGAAAGAAATACAAAAGTTTCGGTAATGGTTCACACAATTATTTACGGGAAATGCGGGAAATAGCCCGACCATTTTAGGGCATTTGGCGTCTTCCGCATATCAAGCGGTTTGGGGCAAAATTGGCTTGACGTGTTGACGTACATAATAAAATAATAAACAAGAAATAATTTTAAATTTCTTAGTTTCAAGCGAAAAACTTCTTATAGCAGTTTTTTTATTTATCCAAAGCCACTGAAAATGTATATATTTTGCTTATTTCTAAAAGTAAAAAAAAAGAAAAAGGAGAAATTAGAATCTTAATACTTGTATTGATTGTACCCATTATTGAGACGTGTTTTCCATTACTCGTATCTTTATTGACGACATCCGTGAGCTTACTACATGAATCACACGTGCTACGCGGTTCTGGAATGTTTTATTTTATCATTGAATTTTCAAAAGTGAGGATCCCAGCTGAACTGTTCGCTTTACCGCATTATTCTTTAACACCGCCGAGGTACTGCTGCCCTTGCTGAAGTCTCTTGTTGAGTTCCTCTGTGATCATGGGCTCCAATTTCCTTCTCATCTGACGCTCTATGTACATCCGCGTCGTTTTTAGTAGCATGGTGAACCTTTTGCTCTTGGCTTCTCCGACTTCGCGGATATCGACCTTGAGCCCTTCCAGGTTTTTTATCTTGAATTTCTGGACGTGTAGCTGCCTGCGGTTTTTCCTGAAACGTAATCCAAATACATTTAACACTGCGATTTAGTTTCCATACTGTTTGTTTTTACAGCAAAGCTGTTAACGGTTAGTTTCCCCAGGGTCGTGTCCACCGGCAAAGAGATGATGACACCAAACTCTGGACAGCTACCGCCATCTATCAGCGACGGCGGCAACCACACAACCGGCTGGTTGCCGCTGTCGCTCATATAGGGCGGTAGCTGTCCAGAGTTCGGTGTCATCATCTATGAGTGACGGCGACGTGCGCAGCAAGGCGAATGATTCTGCAACCGCCGCGAGGCCGCTATCGCCTCAAGTTCCACTTCGTCGTGCGCTTCAGATTCCCTTGCGAAAGAGGAGCAGATCGTTCGCCTGGAAAGCCACCGCCGAGAACAGAAGCTACAACTCTGCTGCTCTTCCTTCTTCACCAGAGGGGAAAGGCTGGAAGTTTTTTTTCGTTTTGTTTTGACGCCATGTCCAACCCCAGCTAATTCTACGGTCCGATTGGGCCAATCAAGCAGCTGGAGAAGTGCATCGTCATGGCGGCGTTTGTTGTTTTTGTCTGGGTGTTTTTTTTTGTTTTTTTTTTTGCCGTCAGCGGCTAGACCAATCGCGTGCACAAAAACTCCCGAGGTCATCTAAGCATTTGTTATGAGTTGTGAATGCGAAAGCATTCTCGGCGCAGAGAGGAGCAGAAGCGGTCGCAGCACCGGCAGGGAGTGCCGCGTGCGCCGTGCAGACCGCCCTCGCTCACTGGTAACTGCTGCGCCGCTGGGTGAGGCAGCGCCGGGAATGCGAAGCGCGGCGCGGCGCGTCCTGAAATCACGTGTCCTCTCATAATCATAATCGCCCTGGTTGCATGCTCCGGTTGACGACGTTAGACCCCGTTGCGTAACGGTAGGCCTAACATTAGGCCTTACGTCAGGCCAGCGCATACCCGCGTCCCCCCCCCCCCCCCCCCCCCCCCCCCTCCCGCTGCGGCGCCAGCAGTTCGGCTGGCTCCTAAGCAACGACGACGCGCCGTTACTATGGAACCACATGACGCGTCGCAGCCAATGGAAATTTTGGTGCCCTTGCGCTCGGCCAACAGGAATTTTGGTGCCGTTTGTCGCTGCTAGAGCCGCTAAATGAGCTGCGCTTAGAGTATCGGCACTCCGTTCCCCGACATTGTTCACTCTCAGAAAAAAAGGTGTATTATTACACCCCTTGTCCCATATAATACACCCCAAAACTTCAATTCGACGTACAGCGCCCCATAATCGAACAGGCGGCCCCAATGTTTACAAGAGGCTTGATAGCTGTGTGGTACAACATATTAAGATAGCTGATATACGTATTATTGACTACAAAAAAGATTATCGGAGTTTTCTTGGCCGTACAGCAAAAGCTCCGTGTTTTCTTTCTTTGGTCTTTGATACGTACTTTAGCAATTTAATAAGTTATATCGCACCGTTATCAAGCCCCTGGTAAAATTTGGGGCCGTTTGTTCGACTATAGGGCGCTGTACGTCGAAATGAAGTTTTGGGGTGTATTATATGGGACAAAAGGGTGTAAGGTGATACCCTTTTTTTTTAGAGTGTGCGGCGTCGCCATTTTGGCTCGTACACAAAACAGTCGCAACTGCCAATCGCCATGATTCAAAAGTGCGACTTCCTAAGCTTTAGATTCGGCGTTAGAAAGGTCATGTAATGTTGCTTTGCTCTGTCGCGAACTGTTTAAACATCTGTGGAGGCCACAAAAATTGTTTCCTGTGATTTCGGATAATGATTCAGATAACTGGCAACCCTGATTATAAGACACAATATGGCCAAGTGTCGTTACTCTGAAGCGTAGCTTATTTAGTGGCACTAGTCGCTGCTACAGACAACGCCGGTTACGCTCCATGGGACAGTTACTGCTTTCGAATTAAAAAAATGCGCTGGATCATGGCACATTCAATGGGCCTGATTGGCATGGCCGGCGGCAGCAAACGACCAAAGACGACGAGCGCAATGACGAGGCACTTTTGGTGCTTCTCGATTGACTTGATCTTTGCTTTGCCCGCGGTCGAACTTGATGTGGGGTGGGGTATGGTAAACGAGACAGCATCGGCATTTATAAATTGAAGGATTAATGCACTATGAATTTTATAAAACCAGTCAGCGGTAACCGAAAAAAAGGAAGCAAGAACGAAACGTAAAAATGATACAATGTGCACACATCTGAGCAGAGTTTTACTCAGACTGACATGATCCGTTCACTCCTGACGGTTGACCGCATTCTCTTTAGAAGCAGTCACTTTGTGGCTGAAAACTGTTTATTCTTAGAACCTAGAATTCGCAAGCATCCTCAGCGTATCTCGACCGAATCCGAATAGATTATGAGGTTTCAGCCACGCAATGTTCGCAGTAAAAAAAAAAAAAGACTTTTTTTTGTTGTTGCTTTAAACCATGTTCATTGCATGCCACTGTTGGCCAGACAAGACATCTCCGCTTTTTTGCATTTTCCTCTGAAAGGATGTTAGTGAGTACCGAACTTTACCGCTCGAGTTACCGCCCCAAAGAAGAACCTTCTATCGGAGGAGTTTAAATCTATAAATATTTTTCTACTAATTAAAAAAAAAAAAAAAATCCTGCGTTTTTTTTTTTTTGCTTGCATTAAAATTTTTGCGTATAACATTTTGCTTTACCGTTCTTATGAACAGCATGAGCAGGAACGCAGGGGCGAGTGACTTGTACATATGATGCGCTTCCTCAAAACTGATAAAACTACGAAGCGGAGATCTGCACGTTGGAGTAAACGCACACATTCGAAGCCTCCTCTCCACTCCGCAGCTTTGTGAGCCTCGAGGTAGCGGATCATGTACCGAAGGTCACGCGCTCCGGCGTTCCCAATCATACTGTTCGTGATAGTGCGTTAGTATGTTAAACTAGCACTTTGAATTGAAAGATCTAATCGACCTTTCAGGGCCTGTCTGAAACTCCTAGATATAATAACAATAATAATAATAATAATTTTTTTTTGTCAATTAAGACAATTTCGTGACATACTAAACGCGGAATAATAATATTAATAATAATAATTAAAGAAAAACTTAGCGTCTTAGTATAGTATACATAAGCGAAATATACATTACCGATATCCCATGTTGTGGTAAATGTTACCTTCGCAGAGAGGTATGAAAGGCGACACGTATGCCATTTAAAACCTTCTCGAGTTGATATAAACAAGCGCGTTCTACACCAGGCAAATGCCAGAAAGTACTTACGGTCCGATTTTCAAAATGGTTCTGGCTCTCTTGACGCGAGCGTTGATAACGACCCTGTGCGTCTGGCCCCGGAACGTCATGGTCCCTTTGTAGTGAAGTCGAACATTGGAAATTCCCAGATCGAGTGCCAGGCGCAGTCCTTGTTCGTCGGCCCGAATAAAGCAGACTCCTGTCCTGACTATGTTTGAGAGACCGGTCAAGACACCTTCGAACACCTTGATGTGGCTTTCGAGTGGCACCATCATGACTTTTTTGTTTATGTTAAACTCCTTGTTTGGAAGAATCCAAGGGTCCATCTTTTGCAGTTTCACGGTCTGTCGAACCATGTGCGTAAGAAGGTCGTCTGCAGGACCCAATTGAGTCCCCTGTCGAGGCCCCTGTCGAGGCCCCTGTTGAGACCCACCCAATGAAAACTCGCCATGTTCGGCTTTTAGATCATTAGGCGGTCCCGCCTCAGGTAGAGCTTGCTTCTGGCTTGTTGCCCACGGAGTACCTGCAACAGGGTACCTTGCTGGGCTGGTTGCTTGAACGACATGAAAAGCAGCGCAAAAAAGATGCCAGACTCGTGGACTGCTTTCGTGTCTATTCTGCCTAAAGCCGGGCACTCGCCACTCGGGACAGAAATAAATTAAACAAGCTAATGCTTCACAAAAAAAAAAAAAAAAAAAAAAAAATCAGTAGTGTTAGAATCGACGTAAAAAGTGTCTTTCTTACATTGAGATTCGAAAAACAAAAAATCTTGACTTAAAAAATAAATGTGAGAACGCAAGTCCAAGATGAGCAAGAGGCATATTGATGTTGGTATATTATTTTTTTCTCGGTGGCCAATTTTGTTATTTTAATGAGATCGTAAACTTGTAATTTACACGTAATTTTAATGTCCGTCAAATGTAAACTACGGTAGAAGGATAGCTGATGGATATAGATATAAGTTGCAATTCCGTTCATCTGCGAAACAACAAAAATAATTTCTATTACGTTTAAATAATATTGCAGGCTTTTAGACAGGATATCAGTACAAGTCTAATTTTGATTGGTAACATGAGCAGATACGGGAAGTTCATCTGCCATCATTTGATCTCCTTTTAGCACCAGAGTAAATATGTTTGGTGACACATAGATTGCTAAAGAACGCAATGCCAATAAATCTATATTAGCCCAGTAGGCTAGAAAAATTCTGAGAGTAAAAAGGGTGTTTTACGTTCACTTGCAATTTTTAAAATTCGAAATCGCTAATATGATAGATGCGTCTGCGTGGTTTTCTCAGGTATGCTAGTGAAAAACACAAAGTTTTATCATATAAGTTGGTGTCCCAATTAAGAGCACTCAGTTACACTAGTAATTTGGATGACTGCTCGTTACTAGTAAAGGAAAGAAAAAAAGAAAAACAGCGTAGAAATAACGGGCGGTCTCTGGCTTGCGCTAACTTTGTCGAATTCTGTAGAATGCTAAAAGGCGTTAATCGCCTCAGCAGACGATATGCCCCGCTATGACTGAGCGAAACGTTGTGCTGAAATTTAAGCGGTATTATGTTACTTATAGCCGTACGGCGGGTAACTTGCGTTTGTTTGGCGCGATTGTAGTGTAAGAGAAAATACTGATGCCAGTATGGTCTACCTGCATTATGCAGCTTTAATGTGTTTCCGCTGGTAAGAAACAACGCCAAGCGAAAATAACAAAAACAGTATTGCCTGTATTTTGGCTTATCTTTTTTTCTTTTGTCTACATTGGCCCCTTTTAAGTGCACAACACAAGTTGTTAGTATACGGCAGGGGTGGCCAAGCTGCGGCCCTCTGTCCCGGTCACACGAGCACATCCCCAAAAAGAGAAATGGAACGCGTTTTAAATCAAAAGACAGGTTGCGGTTTGGTAGTCTTGCGCTACTGCTACCTTACGTACTGTTGCACTGCTTTTGACTCATATAGATTTAATGTAGTTCAAGTTTCGTTTATTGCTCTAAACAAAAATTTGCAACCCCCCCCCCCCCCCCCCCCCCCCTGCGGCTCTTGGAAGTTTCGTGATTTTGTTTGCGGCTCTTAGGCTGGGTGAGCCTGGGTGTTCATGCAGAGTTTCGGCGTCCGCACTCACATCCACACCCAATAATATCAAAGAATCTCACCCTATAACAACATGATCAAAGCGACTGCGAACGTGTAAGAAACGCAGAAAGAACGGACGATCTCTGGTTCGTGCTAACACTATCGAACCTTGTACGTTGCAAGGCGTTACTGGCCTCGGGAGGCGATACGTCCCACAACGAGTTGAGGACCACTAGCTCTGACTAAATCCAAGTGACATTATGTTAGTTATGCCAATACGGCGCGGGTAACTTGCTCTAGTTTCGTGTGGTTGTATATGGCGAGCGAAAATACTGATATCAATCAGTACGATCTACGTGCATTGTGAAACTTTAGTGTTTGATTTTGTTGAATGTAAAAAAAAAATATATATCCAAAATAAATGCCCTGTGACGAAGAACGATCTCACCTTGCCCCTTTGTTTCTTTTTGTAGCTTATTGGCCCTTTCAGGTGCATACCATAATTCTTAGTAAGCTTAGTTCACGCAGAGTTCCTGGCGTCTCCTCACACTTATACGAAATGAAATGAAAGCATCTCACCGTATATTAGTACAATCAGTGCGATTGTGAGCGTACAGGGTCTCATCGTCAGTGCCGGCTATTCGCACTGATGATCCTCGGTGTTCACAGGACTCAATGCTGTTGTTGACTCAGATGGGTTGCGAAGGACGTTTTGGATATATTTTGTAGAAATGAAACTAAACCTCCCAAAGTAAGCTATGCTGCTCCTATTGGTAGGAATACTTTGTGGCTCAATTTTTCTTGTGAATCACACTGGGTCCGATTTAGAATGAACAAAAGACTCGGAGTGACAGGAACTGACCTTCTCTGCTCTTCAGCGAGTTACAAGAATTGCCCGCTCCATTGTCTATACTTCCTCACTGATGGAGAGGGTTCTTATATAACCTGAACTTGAGAGGGCTAAATTTTGCGAACCGCACAGAACAACGAAAAATGTCTTGAAATATATTAATTGGGTGGTTTATTGTTCGCTAATAACTTTTCGATGGTTATGTTTGGGTTGGTGTGTAACCGATTAAAGAAAGATGAGTTATAGAAGCTTAACGTGGCAACCTCCCCCCCCCCCCCCCTCCCCGGTTTTTGTTTCGCTATGACAGCTTGTTGTTTTTTGTGCATCAACAGTAGTAATACACAAAATTTATGATGAAATATTATTGGGCAGCGAATATAGTAAGAGTGAACCGACTAACAGAAACCACAGCAAAAAAGAAGCACACGCTAAAGGAATGATTTTCGACTAAAATGAACTTGTTTTCTAGAGCGCAGTTTTTCAAAATGAGCATAAGAGTTGACAACTAAACCAGCTAGTGCTAACTACATTATACCATTTTGTACGTAGATATAATTTTCTCTACGAAATGTAAAAAAAAAATTGTACGTCTAGTAGTTGTGAGTGAGCGTTCGACCGTCGTGGTCCCTGTTTTGTGTGGGCTCTGTTTTATGATGTGTCAAAACAACGTAACTCTTCGCATTGGATCGACATGTAACTGTAGCCTGTGTTTTGGGTTTACCGCAGAGAAATACCGTTGGCATTTTGTCGAGTAACCTGAATTGACTCGCAAACCCTCTCACTGCTTTGGAATGTTGCATGCGGCATTTATATTAGTTTTACAGTTATTTCTGATTTAGTCTGTCACTGTTTTTAGCGCGTGCGAGGATTCGTCCAGAACATCTCGTGCGACCAAAGTAGTAGAAGCCTTTTGATCTGGGACACTGAACTTACTCTTTTTTCGAAGTATCTGGATAGCAGTCATAGGGCACGAATTACACAAAGTAAATCTTCCCCATAGAAATAAAAACAAACTCGCAGGATGCTTACGTCCCAATGCTCATCGTGAGTTCGAAGACATGCTGAAGCATTCCTTCATTTTGAGAAGTCGACCTCGAATTAGAAGCATATGTCTTGAAATCATCAAATTGAGGCTCGCAACGTAAATATTCAAATAGACATGTTTTCGGGGAATGTTAGTTTTGGCGAGCGCATCTTTTTATCCGGGAACTTTATTCGTTTTAGCTCAGTGTTCCTTTAAACGCACTTGTTCAGACGTCGGACGCAGGTGGCAGTAAGTTCAAGGAGAAATGCGTGACAAGCTTATATTTCGGGAATTAACCATCAAATTAGATTTTGATGTGGCGCTAAGAAACCTCCAGAAAATACTCCCGTCAATGACACGAAGAAGCTTGTATTCACCGACAACTTAAAAAAAAAAGGAAGGGCATGGCAATGCACAAGCACATTATTACCTCCCCTTAGTTGCCATTTTGAATACTCCTGAAGTTTATTTCCAAGTTGCGCACACAAGCAACAGCAAGCCGAATTCTGCAGTCGTGGTTAATGGCGAAACCGTGTTTGTTAAAAGTGCAGCTTGTTGAAATAACGTTTATTCAAAATAGCTCAAGCGTACGTGAGAAATTAAAAAATCTGCCAGAATACCACAAAATTAGCGCGAATAAACTCATATGATCCTTGTGCAAGTGGTTTTAAAGAGCGTTTTGATCATGTCTTGATTTCCGAGCTCGCCTTTTACCGTTACACCGATTGCGAGAAAAACTCTAAAAGAGGCCGAAGCCGTTTTGAATATTTTTTCTAATCTTTGCATTTTACAAAGAAGGTATTAAATTACGGATGCTAAAAGCTTTGTCCGATATAGTGATTGAAGCCTAATTTAAAACAAAAACATGGGAAACACCGTGAGCGTGTTTTTGTCATTAAAATCTGTATCTTAACCTTGTTACGTTTTGGTCATGAACACTCAGGCGCACCGCCTTAAAAAAACAAAACAAAAAAAAAAAAACAAAAAAAAACATAGAACGTATTTGAATTATTTTTTTAGTTCTGAATGTCCCATGTATGAGTCACGTGTTCCAAAGATTTGTGCGCTTTTTAGGACGAGGTGTATTACGCGCACTTGCAATCACAACCATTAAACCTATACGTTGCTCTTGAGGAACTTATCATTTTTTTTTTCGCTACTCGCATTTTCCTTTGATCACGACAAGTGTCGTTTTTTTCTGTCAATTAAAACTTAACCACGAGCAGTGAACGCCGAAGGTTCCGTGTAACTGAGATTGGTCTATGCCACGCAGATTTACAACCATAATGAAGGCGGTAATTTTTTTCCTAAATATTCTTTCAAACCATTGTATATATTACGTGGCGTCCTCTTTACTCATATACTCCTCAACATAAAAAAATAAGTTATTTAAGACAAATTAAAAGTTAGCATAATTGCAAGGAACGTGTTCTTAGTGTTGAACATACTTATGTTACCTTCGGCACATAACAGGCAGAAGCGAGAATGGCGGGCTCCGTGAGAATAGTTACCCTGCTCTTAATGATCGTCATGGTGAGATCGGAAGCTCCAACCGTGGGTATCCTCAAGAATGTCGGACTGCATCATTTAGACAGCCATGGAGAATCGGTGACCTACGGGCCGAAATACGTCGTTTCGAGGGTGCTGAACAACATTGCCTGCTGTAAGTACGTCGCAGTTTGTCCTCTTTCTATCGTTGAATAAAAAGACGTATTAAAGGATTTGTAGACACATATATATAAAATAAAACTTGCCCTAGTGTCTAGAGCAGCGCCCTGCGTTTCTTAAGGTGTCAGTGACTATAGTTCTTTGTGACTCGAACTTAGGGAAGAATATCAACACGATTATATGAAATATGATCTGGTAAACAAAATAAGAGAAAAACACGTGAAGTTGTTACGGAGATTTCAAGCAGGTGCGACTTGAAACTCGCCACACAAAATGATACGCAATAAAAACAACATCGTGGCGGTGTTTCATGACAGACACAAGTATTTTTACGAGCATTTCACTCACGGTGGTTTTCGCCTTGAACGTTATTGAAAAAAAAAAGAAAGAAAGTTACAAGCCACATTTTAACACGGCCGATTGGACGTGCAAGTAGTACTGATTTTGTTCATGATGTCGGGTTGTGTACGCGTGACTTCCATTTAAGGCGATATCAGTAATATCATGCGCGTGAGATATTGCGCATGGAAACATGATGCATATTTCCCCTCATTTCTTTCCTTGAACTTTGCAACGTATACGGAAACGTCACACTGCGGTTGTCAAATTTCCTCCAAAGAGTGGTAAGTGGGCGAACTAATTTCCAGGGAGGTTATATACGCGACCGAACAGTGTCCAACATTTCTCAACACTACAGCACCGAGCTGACACCACACTCCGTTTCACCTTATGTTGTACCGCAGACAAGGCTAGAAGCGCGAGCTCGTAGCGTTGGGAGCTACTCTTAAACGCACGACAGGTTGTGCCGCCGAGATGTACCCTAGAGCAAGGAGCTCACGCTTGTAGCCTTTCCTGCGGTACATCATAAGGTGAAACATAGTATAGAATAATCGAGGCCTGCGAACAGCTTCTTCTTCCTCCATGGGCCCTCAGCACAGTCGGATGACGTCAACTCAGCGATTGGACCCGAGATATGCCGAGCGTCCTCCGACGCGTTGATTGGACACGAGGCCCGGCCGAACGATGACGCTGCACTGGTGTCCAATCAGCGACTCCGCTCGATCTCACTGTGAGAACATCAATGTTCAAGTGCACAAGCTTCTATTATTCAAGGTGGTATTGCACGAGTGCGACTGGAACACTTGCTCTCAGCTGATGCACTGCCAAGCAGACTACAAAAAAAAAAAAAAATAGTAAGAAAAGTAGTATTCGTTTGCTTATACTCCGTTTCATATTTAGTTGTCAAACCTGCTGGCGCGAGTATGGGGTTTCTCGCAGATCCTTTGCACGCGTTCTCGCGCAAACGAAAGCATAGATGTAGCCACGCTTTTGCGTCAGTAAATTTGACGGCGTTGTATACTTAGTGCGAAACGGAGTATAAGCTCTGCGCCGGTCGCCTTAATTTTTCCTCCAACATTTCAAACTCCGCAAAAAAAAAAAGAAGTAAAAGAAGTTGAAGTGATATTTAGATTAACTTAAATAAAAGCGCGAACAATAACGTGCAGTTATAGTTTCTAAGACTCTGTGTGCAGAATATACAAAAATAAATAAATAATTGCAATGTACTGTGGCGTTGGTGCAAGTTGTGAATACACACTGAAATAAACCGTCGTTTTATTATATTTAACTCGTGATCCAGGTAAGCATCTTTTTTTTTCTTTCTGATAGACGTCTTGCATGTACGTAAATGCTGAACATTTTCTTCAAGATCGTGTTTGCCTTATTTTGTTTTCAGGCGTAAAATGGTGGTCCAATGGTGCTTCAAAACGATTTATTCAGAATATCAGTTGATATTTTAGTAAGATGATTTTACAGTAAAACAATATCGAACTGAAATAGTACTAGCATTTAACCCTTTACAACAACGGAGAAATGACAATATTCCTAGGAAGTCTTTAATTTAAAATGGTGTAAATGAAAATTTAGTTTTTGTTGCTTGCATCCCAGGCAGCACGCCGACACTGGGCCAGCGTCGAGGTAATAATGTTCCCAATGTTGGCCCATTCTTATGGTCCGTATAACGGCCCAGTATTGGGCCGATATCGGTTGACGATCGTTCTAAAAATGAGCCAGAATCGGCGATATCATTCGAGTTCTGGGCAGCGATGGGCGAATATCGGTTAACATGGCCGCTGCGTTGTCAGCAGACTTCGGCCAAGCCAACGTTACTAGAATTAACTAGTGATGGGACGAATCACCGGAGATTATCACCGAACTTCCCGCGACGAATATTCGGCAGATTCGGAGATTCGTCAGATTCGTCGGTGGTTGCAGGCGGCAGCATGAACCTTGTAAACCTCGCGAATGCGGTCAGTTGTGCTTTTCTTAGGTACTGTTACTGCATATAACCAGATTTTGTCTTGCTTATTTCAACGTATGGTATGTACTAAACTGTCATTCTGAACCAGGGTGTAAGATAGGCAGGTGGGGAAACGGCCCATAGAAGCCTACCGCAGCGCCGCGACCGGATTGTGTACTCTCTGCTTGCGGGTATCCCTGATTCGTGACAGACGGCGCTGCGGCGAGAGGAAAAAAATTGGAATCGAATTCGCATGGAATTCTATGGGAGAGTGCGCAAAATAAACCGAGAGCACGACAGTCCTCCGTCGAAAATCCACGAGAAATCATCTCCATCAGTTTATCCGGTCGCCACCGGTCACCCACCCGGAGTGAGAGTCCGCGGTGCTCTACATAGATGGCGCCACAGAAAAAGACAAACCCGGGGGGGGGGGGGGGGGGGGGACACAATCCGGTCGCTCATTTGGCTCTCGTTTCCCCACCTGTCTATCTTACAGCCTGTTCTGAACCCTGGCACGCGGCCAGGTCCAGCTGAGCCAACTGAGCTGATCGGTGTGGTTGACGTAGACCTAGCCAATGCACGGTCTCGCTTTCTGTGTGGTTTCGCGGTCATCGGTAAAATGTAGCGAAACACTGTGTATTATACATACTGTGGCGCAACACACTATAAATATATTCAGGCAAGGAAATATTTCGTCTCCTTCTCTAGAGCTGCCTATGTCTGTACCTGTAAAGCGCGAGAGCGAGATGAATGTTGCTCGTCACTTCGACCGCGTACCGGCGCAGGTGGCGAAAAATAACGTCGCACTGCCGTTTCTACGTTCTCAGCAGCAAGTTTTGTACAGGGGTGTCCAACGCAACTTCATTGTTCGGAAACAAATACTAACTAAATCGGATAGCATAGCATTTACCAGGAGTTTAAGATTGTTTCCCGTGTTCCATAGCAATACCTCAGTGGACACTCGTTGGAGATATTCGAATCGAAGGTACTCACTTGTGTGCTGTGCGCCACTATGACAGTAATTATGGGCACCAAATGTGTCTGTACCGAACAGCACGTACGGCATCGATCTTTTCCGGTGATGAAAACATGCGCTTGTATTTCCACGTGCGTGCACCAAGCATGCCTATTGGGTGGTAATCCGGAACCGAAACCAATTTTCCCGCGATATCTGGCTACCGTTCTCGACAAACATCCAAAATAATATAAACAAAGCGGAACTTTTTTTTTATTGCTGTGATATTATATTAAAATATTATCTTGTGCACTTTGTAGAATTTAGTGAATTTAATATCACGAAAAGTTGAAACACTCATCAACATGATTTGACAACCACGGTAACGCTCCGAATCTTCCAGAACTTTTCCGAATCGCTTGAGATTCGGCTACTTTTTCAAATCTTTCCGAATCTTAAGATTCGGCTCCGAATCTTGATTCGGATAAAGATTCGACCCATCACTAGAATTAACCGATCGGTTGGGAAACTGCCATAGAGTCTGCTCTGAAAAAGTGGCACTGATTCGTACTCGAGAACCGAGCTAATAGCGATCGCAACGTCGCTATTTTTCCCGCACCGGCCACTCGAGGAACTGCACGCGACTTCTATTTTGGCTTTGATCGGCCATTTTGGCTCCGAAAGAGATACGGTAAAAAGGGCTTCGACGGTGCCACCCCCGACTCTCGAGCGGACGCGCCGCGAATTATTGCCGAAGTTAGGATGCGCATAGGTCGGGACGCGCTACCTGAAATCACCGCTGAGACATGGTTCTATAAAAACAATATTAATTGTGCCGAGAACCTTGTAAACTAAAGATTTTAGAAAATATTACGCGCCCCCCGTTTTGTACTAATCTCCAATAAAAGTTACTACAAAGAGTTTTTTTTTCCGTTTGTTTGTATGGAAAAACCCAGTTCCAGCCGCTAAATGCCGGCGCGCCCTCGGCGCGGCCCGTAACAACAGCGGCGGCCGCCGCGATTGGCCGGCGCGATTGACCGATTCAGTATCGTTTTTAAACAGTCAAGAATCCCTATAATACCGGCCGATATAGCAGGTTCTGACCAGACAAATTACCGGAAAACGGCGCTGGATACTGTATATCAGCGTGGCGTTGGCTAACCCAAGTGATGTTCCGCCGGCATCGTCCACATCACAGTAATACTGGCCCGAACTTTACGATCCAGCGCCAATATTGGCACTACCAGAATGATATTGGCCCGATTTGTCCGATCCGACGCCAGTATTGGCGCAATACTGTGTGCTGCCTGGGATACATAGCACAAAACTGTTAGCGTGAACAATTTATCTACTTTTCTTAATTTTTTTTATTGAAGTTGAGTCGCTGCCATTAAAGCTCCGCCTCCAACGCGAGCTTGCCGCATTTGATAACACTGACCTGGCGGCAGAGCTGCTGCTGCATCTTAATGTGAAAGCATTAACTGCCCGATGGAGCGAGCCGACGTCATCAGCTTTGAAGCTGTGCCAAACGGCACCTAAACTTCTTTCTCCAAGTGAAGCCGGCTCTCAGCTTTGAAACCACGCGAAAAGCCTAGCCAAACGGCACCTAGTTTCCCCGACCTCAAAGGAGCGGAGTGAAGCTGGTGGATTTCGGCTTCGGTTCCATTGGCTGGCGTGCGCCATAGTTTCAAGAAACGAGGCTCCCATTGGCCGCTGTGCGTCAGTTTCAACGACCGCCACCCCATGGCGCTGCGTGTCCGCGAGGCAGCGGCTCCACCGCTCCACGCCCAAGGTCAGCGCGCCGAGGAAAGCTAGCGCGCGCGCTCGACCGTCGATGCAAGTACGCCGCAGGCGGAATAAGGGATCGGAAGAGCGGCATGCATGCTTTCGCATTCACAACTCATAAGAAGTGCTTAGGTGTACCTCGAGTCTTATAACCTGTTGCCGAGTATAGATTGGCATTGAAAAGCAGTTTTAAGTGGACACTGTTTTATTTTTTAGTGGTGGAGGTTTTGCTGACCATTTAGATCAGTAAAAATTTCGAATGATTTTACTGTAGAATGAACTTGCGCGCCAGTGTTAAGCCTTTCACAAGGTTATTGGGAATAATAAAGCACGTATAATATTATAAAATATAAAATTCGTTAGATCTGTTCTGGATATTAAACATGGCAAATTGTAAATTTTATTGATGAGCGTCCACATTTACTTTTGTCAGCGCTCTCATGATAATGAGGTTTGTCTTATATTGGCTGTATTCATTACTAAAAATTTATGCGAGTTCAAACGCTTTTTTTGTACCTGTCGGGATAAGCTTACAACAACGCTTCATATAAGCGAAGGTATCTGCTATCCGCATTTAGGAAATGAATAAGATTCATGGTGACAAATCTTAATCCTGTGGCAAAAAATGGTCATAAAGCAGTGTCAAATAGTGAAAGTTTTAAAAATTTATTATATATTGTTTTTAAAGTTTCGCTTCGTAGCTGTCGCATTATGTCTTGCGTTTGTTTTTTTGCATTAGGGGGATAATCTCACGGGGGTAGTGGTAAGTTCCTTCCTCTATTCGAATTTTCGTAAACTTTATTATTAGCTTTTTAACGCTACTCCCCGTCGCAAAATTTTGTCCGTCTATATGTGTGTCCGACTGTCCGTCCGGCCGTCCGTCCGTCCGTGCGATATCCGCTAAATTTAGCGGGGAACGTTGCGTCACGTGACGTCACCTGACCTATCCACCTTGTGGAAATTTACAGTACGTGACACCGATTAACCGGTCAAAAAAACTAACCGCGATGAAAGCGTTAAACGATAAATCAGTAGATTAATCAATCAAATGTCCAGCCCTATATTTTGTGTATGATAGGATTTGGAAAGTGAAGGCCGCTGTCAAGGTTTTATTATTCAATTTGTCTAAAGTAAGTTATAAAAGCATGTACCAATACCTATTATGTAATTCCCTTGATGTAAATTTATTTTGTCTTAAGAGAAGCTTGATTGTGTTTTCCATAAACATATAAACATATAAATGTCCTCTTCATAGACATATATAGTTTTCTTTAAATAGATTTATTCGAATTACGCCCATCATGATTATCAGAACTCTAAAAACAATGCCCATATTTTGTAGCGTGAGCTACACTGGCCGAGGTTCAGCAGTTTTGCGTGGCTCCCAAAAAGCCGTGCTGCGCATGCGCGAGGAGCAGTGACGTCACACGACGCACAGCTGGCGCGCCGGAGCCGCCGCTGCCGCGCGCTCCGCCGTTGCCGCGCGCGCCTCGCCGGTCTGCGCATTCTAGTGGAGTGACGTCATAGCCGCGGCAGAGGCACTGGCACCGCCGCGTGCCCAGCTGTGCGCCTCCGTTGCGCAGAAGCCAAGTCTGACGCTGCACCGGAGCCGCTTGATAGCGCCTCTCATTTTGTGTACATAAGCTCACGCTACGTATATCCTGGCATAGCGGACGGAGCTAAGCCACCGCAATTTTTTTTTAAAGCACAACACTGCTTGAAGTGCTAGGCGTTATGCAGCTCATGTTGGATGCCAGCTTCGATAAAAGTCAAAAGGGTTGTTCCTCTGGATGCGGTAGCAGCTGACACGGGGGCTGATTTTTAGGTTAGGCTTAAAGGGCCGAAGGGGGGGGGGGGGGGAGCGGGCGGCCGAGGGTCGTTTGACTTAGGGGGGGCTGTAGAAAGACCTGACGTCACGAGCGTTGTGTCGTCTAGATCTATTTCGTCGGCCTAATATTTTCCATTTCACCTAAAGATCAACATTTCTGAAAAGCCTGGCGTATGCCGTTGTTTCCACGAAACTTTCGCGTCTTGGGGGGCGGGAGGGGGGGGGGGGGGCGTTTCACCTCCCTCTACCCTTACATCCGCCCGCGGGCGGACATACCACTTTGTCGCCTTAGGCAGGTTTCACAAGTTTAATGCTCCGCTTTTCTCCGGGCATTCGAAACGTGCATATATTTTAGAAATCTGTTTTGCAACTAAATCTTTACAGGGTTAAAGAAAACTGATTCCCTGTGCTTGCAGCTCTTCGGGGCCTTCTCTAGGATATTGCTCCCCTAGGCGACTTTGTCACAAAGCCTAGAAAACTAATCCGGTATACTCACTATCTAATCCGTGCTTTCTGATTTGAAGCTACAGGACACTAGTCACGTTTTTAGAAATCGTTTCGCGCAAACCTATTTGAAATGCCACACTTTCTCGGTCATTGAAACTCTTCTCCGCGGACCACAAGGACTGAACATATATCCGCCGTTCTCTCCATGAAAATACGCCAAAAGCACGCACCTTTCTTTCCATTTCGAAGTTATGTTCTTAAGAAACTCCTTGAGAGAAATTGGTCGTTGGGAGTTGCTTGTACAGACCCCTAAATGGCGGGAAGTTAGAGTCGTCGCCATGTGACTATTTGTAAATGCATCGTAACCTAGATTTACATTGCCTTGTTTCTGTACTAAAAAAATTAAAGTGAGCCAGATGGTTCAATATACAAAATATATAAAGCGCAGGGAACAGACGAGGACATGAAGAAGACAGGAAAGTTTTGAGTATATAACTGTCTTATCTTCGAGTCCTTGCTTGTCTCTTGCACTCTATATATTTAAGCATGATCTATCAGAAAAGTTGCACGCTGTCTTTCGTTTAAGTTAGAACTGAATCCAAGCAACTTCTTTATTCTTCGTGCGTTTACAGTATCCAGCTCCACTGAATGCTCTGTTTGGTTGCACATTGTAACTTAAATTTTTTTTAAAGTGCTACTATTTTGGAATTATCTATGAATGCAGCTAAACTACTTCGAACAAATTGAGATGTCCCATCTTGAGAAAACATTCCTTATGTATTTTCTTTCTTCCTCAATATTTTACAGCGGAGCTGTTAAGGGCTAGTTTCTCCAGGATGGTGTCCGTCCTCAAATGACTTGAGGACACAGAACTCTGAACTGCTACTGTCATCTATAAATGACGGCGGAAACCAGACAACCGGCTTGCCGGTTGTTTGGTTGCCACCGTCGCTCATAAATGGCGGCAACCTTACGAGCCTTCCCATTGTGGCTCGCCGACTTGCGGCCAGCCATTACTTCATTCCCGCTATAATACAGCTTCGCTGGTCTTCCTTCTTCACCAGAATGGATAGGCTGAAAGTTTTTTTTTATACCTCAATCTCATCTAATGAACTTATTTTAAAGTATTGATCAGGGACGGATGCACCGACAGAAAGAACAGGTAGCTGGCTAGCGCGGTAGAAAAAGGAGGGCGGAAGGAATTTCGGGCCGCAAATGTTTGAGAGGGCGTTAGTGGCGTCAGCTATTGGCAGATTAGCCCCGCACACAAAACGTCAAGAAACGAAGATTGAGAATTTATTTCTCTAGAATTTATTTCTCTAGGCTTGACTAAATACTGGGAATTTATACGCATACGGTAAGGTAGCTCACACAAAAAATCATGTAGTTTGTCTAAGCGCTGCTAGGCTTTTCTGTGCCCGTAGATTCGATTTACATTAGTGAGTTACAACAGAGTCGAGGTGGCCAGGCAGCAGGCTGAAGTTCTGAAACGAGACTATATACGGCTCATACATTAAGTAAAGTTGCCGTCAAGATCACCTGGCTGCGTAGCACGTGAATCATATTTCACGCAAAAAACTTTGTTTGGACTTCGTTTCGGAACTGCAGCCTACACAGCCTGACCACCTCGTATTTACAGTCGCTCGGTAGTTTTAATCGACACAGGCGGCACATCTTTCTCACTTAAACAATGCTGACAAGGTTTTTATTTTTGGTCAATCGCGTTACTGAGTGCATATAAATTTCTGGTATTTGTTCACGTCCGTTTGTCCTAGAGACACAAAAGCTCAGCACTTCTTTCTTCGCGTTTTGTGCACGGAGCCGGGTTGCCAAGAATCGACACCACCTTATGCACTCTCAGATATATTCCGAGCCCTAAATTCTGACACGCTGGGCAGCTGCCTAATCTTTCTATCAGTAAGTCCGCCTCTTATTGGATTATGTGTTATTACAGCAGCGTTGAATGATCGTTGGAAATAATGCAAATTGTAGATGATGCGCCATTTGCTGTTCACCCTAGCTTGAAAAGGTAAAATTTAATCCAGGGTAATTATGCACACTCAGGGCGAGATCCGTTAGCCGTTTGCAGATAACTATTTTTTACGCTTGCAACGCTTTTATAATGCGATTGAGAAGTTCGGGTGAAATACCGCCACGTTAAATATTACCTTTATATTTGACGATAAAAGCTGGTGTTTTCAAGTAATCGCAACAGCTGTGTGAGCTAATGTTTTATTACAAGTATGGTATGTCTTTTGTTTGCTTTTATAGCAGTGCACAAACAAGGTAACCTTTCCGTAGTTTTCCACTTGACTTTTAGTAAGTGAAACATCGACGTGTCTAAACAGATCTGCAGTCGCTGAGTGAGAAGAAAACAATACTAGCTATAAATACGTACCGTACTATTCAGACTGGGTTGGGCAGAATACTCAAAAATGTATTTGGAAATACAGATACTTGGATACATTAAAATAGTATCTAAAATACTGGTACTAAAATACACCTGTAAAAATGTATCGCGAACGGTATTGGAAATACATTTTAAATGGAGGCAAAAAGTATTTGGAAATACAAATACAGGAATACACTTTAGGGAGGGCAGAAACACAAATAGAGAAATACTGATACTGCAATACATTTTTCAAATTTGCTTGAGACGGCAACTGAAATGAAGCTTAAAATTTGAAGTGGAAGTTTTTGATGCCAAAATTACTTTCCCGTATGCCTCGCACTTTGCCTTGAAGGTGGTGGTTGCGGACGACGAGTAGTCTTCAATGGACTCAAAAAAAAAGAAAAAAACATTCCATCAAGGACTGACCGCGGTCCCTTCCCTGACATCCTGTTTGTCTCACGAGGGATGCGAGCAGACTTCGACCTCTAAATAAATTTTATGTTACCCTAAATCCCATCAAAACGTCCTGGGTTTCGGATCACCGGAGCGGCGGGTCACGTTCACGTCGGCTGATGACGTACCCTTGAGCCGTGCAGTATTACGGGCGCAGCCGCAGACGCGTTCGAATCAATTTGGAACTCCACTGCGTTAGTTATCTTACTATTTCAAGTCAACCACCGCCAGGCTCGTGCTGCAACGGACTGTGACTCAGCTTTGCCGGCTGGGTGTACGGCGCACGCTAAAGCAAGAGAGATGCTTATAAGCGGACATTGGATGCCAGCAAACAATGACTCAAGAAATCCCTACCTAAGGACATTCGGCAGAAAGTGCCCTGACTCCACTCTTGGCACACCGCCTTGTTCGAGTCCCCGACTACGCAACACTTCTCAGAAGAGAGAAGAGGACGCGTAGAAAAATAGTTTGGAGAATCGGAAGGAACCTCGGTCAGCATAGTAACTATGCACCAGCATCTCCTTGACCCCGATGCCTCAAAAAGTAAAAAAAAAAAAAAAAAAAAGAAAAAAACGTTCAGACTTGTATTTTTTTTTCGGGAAAGGGGGGGGGGGGGGAGTATTTCTCAAGAAATGTAACGAAATACATTTCCCCCTGATTGTATCGCGATACAAAGAAACATTCCAAATGTATTTCTATACAGCAATACAGATACTGGTAAAAAAATGAATCGCGATACAGAAATACAGATACGAAATGTATTTCTGAAATACTATCGCGACACATTTGTATCGCGATACTGCCCAACCCTGTACGCAGAGTACTGTGCATGTAAATGAAAAGAGTATGCACAGTTCGAGGTATAAATTGACATATAAAATATATGGTAATTGCAATCATATAGAACATTTATAATATGTATAAAACACTGATACTAATGCAAGAGTTCATTAAGATATGTATATATCTGATTAAACCCCAGAGATAAAACAACTCTTGAGATATGTAAAGTTAAGCCCTATAATAATGTCACGAATGATAATTGATGACGCGATGAAAACTGAAGCAAGCTAAACGTTTAATGGGGCGAACTTGTGCCCAAAACAAAATAGGAAACGGCTAGCGTGGCAGGCGTCAATGGCGGCGAAACAGCACTCTCGAACGCTGCTGCTAGGCTGACTGCTGTTCGCCACGTGGAGCCCCTTACGTAGACGCGTTGGCTTCTGGAACAATCGCCGTAGAAGGATCTGGGACTAGAAAATTTGGACCTCGAACAAGCAACATAGTTCTCGAACTTACCAGAACATCAAATTGACAGAAAAAATAAAAGACGCGTAACTTCCAGGAATCAAACCCTGGGCTTCCGCACGAATGTCAAACGCGGTAACCACTCGGCCACCCACTCGCTCGCTCGGCGACGAGCGTGTCAATATAATGGTTGATTGTCTTGCCTGAACTGGGGCTAAGTGAAACAGAAGTAAATCGACTCAAAATGTAGTATAAACCTCTGTTGTTTACCATAGTTTGTTGAATATAGTAAACTTCCGATCGAGGTGGCAGTATAACTGTTTAGAAGTACAATTGAGGGTTATTATTACAGCCCCAGAAAACGCAGACACAATTCTCTACCAATAGCGCAAACATTTAAACTCTCCATACTTTTTTAGCGAGGTAATTAAGTTTTAGTTTATAATAAACGTCATATAAAATTTACTTTTATGAACGCAATCAATACAAAGAGAGCAAAAATTACTACGTGCACGTCATCCATTTGCCTACACAACGCTTAATATCTTAGTAAATACCTACAGTGTAATGATTCTAAGAAATGAAACTTCCATAACTAATTAACTTTATCATTTTTATTTTCACAACTTAGAAAGCGAGTTAATAAATGAACCAATAAAATAAAACGTGAGAAAATGTCAGAAAATAAAATTTACTTTAAACGAAGCAATCGTTTACAGACACGCGCAAAATCTATTGACGTAAACAGTCATACTGTAGTTCTTATTTGATGTTCGCATAACACCTCATGAAAACTTATCGCTGCTATTTGTTCGCTAGACACACATCATAATCTGGCGCTGGTTTTAGTCTTTCTTCAGGACCATTAGAATTGGAATAAAAACTGCGTATAAAGGTTGGTATAAAAAATATTCTTTACGGTATTCTTTATGAGTAGGAATGAATATTAAAACACGGCAAAAGAAACGTGCATCTATCGGGAATATTCCTAGCGCTTTGATTATACCAATAAAAAAACCTGTTAGTTTATAAAAAAAGCCTAAATCAGAAGAGAAGAAATGCGTCTTGTGATTTTTGAAACGTCAATTTATCAAACGCTACACGTTTACGAAAGAGGCAAGCATATTGTGGACTTGCGTACGGACGTTATAGGTGATAATGCGGCAGCCACACCGAAAAGGTATGTGATACATCACGTAGTAGGAGGACTTGGAAGTGTGCTGATATCGGTTCTTATCCAAAAATTGCTTCCTGCTTCGAGATCGCCTGGTCTACACTTCATGTACTTGTTTGAAGAGCTAAGCACTGTTTGACTTGGAACCCTGCCAACTCGCTTATGACGCACCCACAATACGGCTGAATCTTAGCAACATATAGGATTTTGTCAATCTATTGTGTTCATTCTTCTGTTTTTCCCACTACTTAATTTGTACTGTGTTGTTTAATATAAAATAAAGCTCGGAAGTTTATACCGACCCTGGTAAAGTAGCGTAGTTCTATTAAATGCTAATTTTGCACAAAATTATTGCGGAGATTAATTTGTAGGGTGCCTGGAGAGTTAAGAGTATATCCTATGCGAAGCGCAAGTTCGTCTACTTTTTGCGCCGGGGTTGCGATGATGCCAGAACGACCAGCTCTTATTGGCTGATCGAAAAGAATAGTGGGTAAACCTCAAAACATCCAGCACGGAGGTCTACTCACTATCCTGTCAGTCAAAGCCAATCGGAGCTCGGCGTCGTTCTGACGTCACCGCAACTCCTGCGCAAGAAGCAGACGACTTGCTCCCCGCATTGCAATACCGTAAAACACAATGCGCTTTTGTGTGTATATCACGCTAAGGTCTTAACCACTTTAACCAATTTTGAATTATGCGACAAAGAAAAAAAAAAAAAAAAAAAAAACGACGAAAAGCGATTTTGAAAAAATTGCCTAGTTTTTTTTGTTCCATAGTAGAAACGTTATCATGATGACAGCGCTCATTCACCATAATTATACATAATTTACTAGGACCTTTTTGGAGATAGAGATATATTGAACAATTATTTGTTAAATACCATTTTTATAAGCAGGTAGTTCAGACTACAAGGGCAGATAATTCAGCGTAAGGACATGTATAACTTTACAGTAAAAAAGAAAAAAAGGGTAAATTGAAGCCAAGATGCGACCTCACTAGACAGTGCTACCTAATGTTTTATGGGCGGCGGGGGAAAAGCTCACCGGAGAAAAGCTCACCGGAGAAAAGCTCACCGCAGATAAGCTCACCGGAGAAAAGCTCACCGCAAAACCGGCAGATGCGAAAAAAAAGCTCACCGATTTTTTTTTTTTATCTTAGCGGATTCTGCGTTTAGAGGCAATTTAACACAATTCGCATTCGCCACTTCATTTAAAAAAAAAAGAATATATGTCCTCTTTCTTGTAATATTCTTGAAGGTCATTGGGCCTATTTACTAATTCCTCAGAAATTAGTAATCACCCATTCTGTATAATAATGAAGCCGCAAAAATGTTATTAAAACATCGAACACTGGTAAAAAAAGACAACAATTTATTGACATCTGAGGGTGCGCCGTCGGTAGCTTTGTCAAATAAAGAGGTTTGTTCTTTGTGAGCTAATATGAATAGCGGTGTGTGAACCGTTTCAGCTCCAAATATTCTGTAGTGCCTAATAGTTAAGTAGGTATTTGTTGATGCAATCAGTGTCGGCTACGCTGTTTTCTTTCTGTTAATTTCAATAAGAAAACTTTAGTTGCGGGAACAGCTTCGTCCTGTCGTGTTTGCTGTCTTCACTCGTTCGTCGTCGTTTGAGCGGTTTTCATCATGTATAACGTTCACCAACTCGCCCTATTCGCTACCTTACAAAAGACTATTTCTTATATAGGTCACGAGTAACAACGGTGCCAGCGTGTAGCTCTGAAAGTCATGAGTGGCTCACCTTAGAAGGGCACTATCACACAAAGGCAACGTGCGGAAACACCAGCACGAACGGCTAGAAAACGTGCATGTCCGTGTAAGAAAGAAGCCTCAATATCCTACTGACTGTTTTATCCTGTTTTCAAAGGTTAATAAAAAGCTTCAAAGAGATTTTCAGGCACCGCGTTGTTGCGCATGCACTTTCGGATTTTCGGTGTTTACAGTTTTGATTTTTAGGTTTTAGGGAGACATAAGTTTTCGAACTTTTTCATGTTATTCAAGTTCATAAAATTTTCAGTTAGGCTTTAGTTGCCTAGAGCAGTGGTTCTCAGCCATGGATGTCTCGGGGACCCTTTGCGGACCGCTGGCAGTGATGGGGGACCCCTTCCAGCGGGGGGGGGGGGGGGGGGGGGGGGGGGGGAGGGGGGGGGGACATTAGTAAGTTAACACATCTGGAGCATGAAACAGGTGCCTTTTCTTGCTACGTAGCAGAAAAACACAGAACAAAGGTGCCACATCACTTCATTCTGGTCAGTTCATCAATACGTGGCACACTCGCGCTTCAAACCACAAAAAACGTGCCAACTAAAAAAAAATAAAATTTGTTGAGGGTCTCGCGGACCTCAGAATTGGCTTCGCGGACCCCCTGAGGTCCGCGGACCCCTATTTGGGAACCACTGGCCTATAGAGTAAGCCACAGAAAAAACTGGCCCGCCATTATTAATTTGGAAGCGATATGCTGAATAAGCATGGCAAATAATACAAAAAGGACATTTTCTTTTTGACAAAGCTGACGAACTTTAATGATAATAAATTGATATATGTTACGCATGATCCAACAGCCTCTATATAACAAGAAGGAAAAAAAATCGGTGAGCTTTTCTCCGCATCCGCATGTTTTGCGGTGAGCTTTTCTCCGGTGAGCTCATCTCCGGTGAGCTTTTCTCCGGTGAGCTTTTCTCCGGTGAGCTTATTTCCGGGATTCATGTTTTATACATACAAAGTTTATCTCATGTTAAATTTACTACAATGCCTTGAGAGGTGTTCCAGTTGAAATCGTCTCCAAAAGAAAAAAATTCTGATACCCTATGCACGCTCTTCTGGACAAAACACTTTTTTTTAATTTTTACAAATAACCAGCTATTCAAAACCCTCAATTAAGAATGTGATTGTGCGTAGTTCGCGTGAAAGAAGTGAAGTACATATAGTCACATGATCCCGGGATCACGTGGAAAAAAAAACTGTTTGATGTTGCATTCTTTTCAGGTTTGGCAGCAAAGCTCGGGGCGGACGAGGAAGTCTGCCTGCTGCACTGACCCTCTGTTTTCGAGTTCAAACTACTTACAAAATTGCTGTTCGTAAAACGCAGAAAAACAAGTTTTTCCGAGGGTGGCATGCTTTAAAAACCGGAAGGCGAGCCGTCGGCAAAAGCGTCCGCGTATGATACGAAGAATGCGTCCCCTTATATGGTCACGGAACTATGAATGGTTCTCCAAACCCATAAAACTGCACGAGCGGTCGCGATAGTTGTAATCTTATCTTTGTTCCAGCATGAGGTATTTTGCTCTCTAAAGACCTTCACGCTACTCCGAGGTTTCGTACGGCAACGACTTCGACTCTGAACCTGTGTCTTGAGCGGATACTACAGCCTGGCTATAAAAGCCGAAAGACGTCAGAACCTCTTACCGTGGCACCTGTTATGACAGCGTCGATGGTTCGCCTTCAAGTACATTCTGAGCTGCGGAATCAACCTAGACTGAGGTAAGATAAACATACTCTTGGTTCTACTAGCGTTCATTTTGAGAGATTCGGGAAAAAGTATACTGCTCAGGGAGCGAAAGTATGCAGGCGAGCTAGTTAGGGCACATCATAATATGAACCCCGAGAAACGGAGAAATAAGAAAACGGACAAGACGCATGTCTCCTCGGTAGTTAATTTCTTTTACCTCATGTACCTGTACTCCTCAAGAAATGATTGATTGATTGGATTGATTCCTACAAAAATGAATTTGTCACGGCATAGTTATTCCTGTAATGCTATTCTTTGGAAAGGGCTATTAAGTGTACTACGATCGTTACTCGCCCCCTCACCTTATAAACGATTCTCAGAGAAAGTGATAGAATATATGACAATATGAATTATGAATTATGTAATTATAACCAATTTTAGATTATTATTATTTGTTGTGTTACATAATAATACCTCGTGCGTTTTTGTTTTTGATGCTCATATATTTGTTTATGATTTAATTTGGTCATTTGATCTGTTCTAAACTAATCTTGTTTAAGACATCAGGTACAAAAGACAGCCCTCTGACTTTGTTCAGAGAGTACACAATGCAACAGAATTTGACGGTGCCAATCGGCAGATAAATATCGCATGAAAAACGGGGTTACCTAGGGTACAACACAAACCCATAAACGTATTGCTCCCAAAGTAACACCTGTGTCGAGTACTTTTGATTATACGTGGCACAGTGTTTTCTGATCAATATTCCTCGTGAATTGCATCTAAAATGAAAAAAGCGCAAAAACATAGTTATGAGTGTGACTTGAATAATTGGAGTACCGGCGACCAGCGAATAATATCACATTTACGTATAATTTTATTTAAAACCACCTTGTGAATTTTCATAGGTGCATACTCTGATATTAAAAGTTATTACGTTGTTAGCACCTGACCTACACATATATCATGGACATGTATTTAGTTTGGGATGGCACTCGCTTTAACAGTCGAAGGCGGGTTTGTCTCCAGGTCTTTCCAGCGACGTTCGTAACAAGTTATTGTGTCGTAGAATGCACTACAATCATAGGCTGGTTTTAATGGAGCTATGCGCCGCAGAAAACGTCGTTTTTCTCTTCACTAATATATTTATCTATAACAAACAAATGTCCGGAATGAGACTTTATTTTAACAAAATGAAGGTGGCAGAACACGGTGTTAAACATTGAGTGATTAGTAAAATAGTTTATATAATCGCACCAAGAAGCATGTTGCTGAGGGAAATTTGCGCGTCTGAAAAGATCCCGACAGCGCCCTTTCTAGGCGCGTACCGTTCATTCATACACGTCCACTAAAGCGACCTACCGCAAACAAGCCACGGGCCTCCAACGCTTACCTAACCGATGTGTCACGGAACAGCCCTTCTTCGTCACACAAAATGAAGCAAACCTGACGCCGTTTATAGTGAAAATGTTTGCCAAGGGGATTGCGTTCCCTAAGTGCGATTGCAGTCGTCAGAGAACAATAAAATATAGATAAATGCAATAACACGTGCAGAATGACGAAACTGTATTCTTGACATTTCTAGGTCTACTTTCCTCAAGGATATTACATATCAATAATGCAACTCTTACAAAGACAGAATATTGCGCGGTTGCGTTGCTTGCTCAACATTCGTCAGATCCCAAGCCGCTTACGTCAAAGATTAATCTTTTTTTTTTGTCTTAAAGAAAGTAGGGAAAAGGATTATGTAAAGCAGTGTTCAAGTTTGCTTTGCTGCCTCGACTAAAGGAATATACCTCCTTTCTACATCTCTGCTGGCATTGCAAGGTGACTTTTGCATTAAAGTAGAACCTGAGATCCTAAGGTAACTCCGCAAGAGGGAGGTGAGTTGTGTGGTTCTGGTCACTTTTAACCAACGTATTAACGAGTAGCCATGTTCTGAAATTTCCGCTCTCATACGTAAACTATGAGAAACAGAAGGCTTACAATTGGAGATTAATAATTAATCAGTTGTCGCGGTACACGATCTGCAGATAGATTTCGCTGAAGGCGAAAATCCCTGATGTTTTTATTTTGATAGATTAGAGATTAGTTTGCATAGATATATAGATATAGCCGAAACGAGAACTAGCACGAATATAGTAAATGTACAGAATGTTCTTATTATGAGTGCAGATAATGTGCATTAAGATAGACTAGTTGTGAAAAAGTTAGGTGTTGCGTTGAGGCTCTCTAATCAATAAATTAAACGCGTTAAGCATTGCATTCAAATAACTTGCATTTAATAAACATGGTTATTCATATTAGTCGAGTATTGTTAGGACTTTCAGTCCAATTTAGTTTAATTCGGAGAGCAATACCAGACACTAAACACCACGTCTTTTGATATGGTACAAAACCATATCACAGAGATTGATTCCACGTAGATCTAGTTTAGGCATGTTCGAGAACCAAAAAATGCATCCTCAATTTAACAGTTCCAAAAAATATTTGTCCCTGGTAGCGTACGCGCCTTAATTTTTCAGGAATATTTTTATACCAGAGTGTGTTCTGACATTTAATAAACCTTATATCACCAGTATCGATGTTTAGGTTTGTTACAAAATTCAAATTTAAATGGAAATAAACAGGACAAGTTGAATTACCTTATTCGGCTAGCCGCGTGCCATTTTAATCATGAAACGGGCACCATTATGTGATTTTCAATTACTGGAACCTATAAAGTGGGAACCTCTTGATTAAGTTAAAACCAGACACGTATACGAAAGTACATGACGACCATAACTTGTGCTTTGTAAAGCAAGTGAACAAAATGGATAAAAGAGCCGTGTTTTTAATGAAATCAAATGAGGGTGTGTGCGCATGCGTGCCTGTGTTTGTAACCTTTGTGAGAAATCACATCACATGTTTATTTGTTACACGATGATATTAATTTTGATTAAGTCTATTGTTCTTGTAGGCCTATCGGGTTATAGCTCACTGCGTATTTTATTCAAGGTCGAATAGGCAAACCTGAATACTGGGTTTTGTTATGTCTTACTTGATCTATTATGTGCATCTTTATCATAATGTATTTTTGTATTATAAATTTATTACATTATTTCGTTTACGTTTCATAAATACGTTTACAATGCGGAGATCAGTGAAATTACTGCCATGTTCCTCAGTTCAGCGTTCTGTGCTTAAGCGTCGTAGATATTTTTAGATGAGTTTTGCAGGCTTGATTCATTTTATTCTTTTTATTCTTTTCTTTATCTGTACTCTCACCAACAAAATAAAGGAGGCTTTAGATTTGAATGCCAATGTATGTGTACAAAAAAAGCATCAACGCATATACATTAGTTACTTTGATAAATTGCCTGATTGATGAACCTGTTCGTTAGGGTGATTAAAATATTTTGTTTTCCTTCAAACTTTACAGAGCCTTGAATCGCGTTGGTCTCTTGGTCTCTGGAGGTTTTTCCGTCGGTTCAAAGAATGCCCTCGTTTGAAGTGACGGTCCGCGATTTCCCCGACTTGAAAGATCGCACAAGGATTCTACTACAGTGCAAACCTCCGGAAGGGGCATCTTGCCTCCGCTGCGGAGATCTTGCTGGCATCTCCTGGCAAGCGACTTGTGGACACAGTTTCTGCAACGACTGCAAAGACGTGCTGACAAAGAGCCACGTCCTAACGTGTCCAGTGCATTTCAGTCAGACGCCCAAAGCCTCGGTAAGAATCCATTTCGTGGCTGCACTGGAAGGGTGAACTTCAGATTTCGCGGTCCCTTCGAACCCTATATTTGCTTGAATTGTGAGTTAGTGCAAAGAAGCCTGCAAACGTCGCGGAGCCTTACAGAATCTTGAAAAACTATGTTGTTGTGGACTTACTTTTAATAATAACACTCCGTTTTTGTAACATTGTAGCGAGCCGCGTCTATCAGAACTAGCAAAAAAAAAACTAAACAAAAATGTATGATCACTTGTACACGCGTCCGTCATAAACACACATGGCGACTAAATATATGCAACAACTCTACTAATTTACGTCACGCCGCGGTGATGGCGCTTCCGGCGTTCTTCCTGTATGGTGTTGTAGGCGGGAGTCGCCATGTGGGACGGGCATTCATGTGTTGTTTTAGAAGAAACCCAATTACAACTTGTTTTCTCGTCAAAATGCCTCAACTGGGGCTGTACCAAAAAAGCCGGGAAAGATGCAAAGTTTCATGTGTTTTCTGCCTGCTCGGTTCGTCCGAGAACGTGAATGGGATAGGACATGAAAAAAGAAAAAAATAGACACTGTCAGACCACGATTGCTTCTGCGTGAAGCACATTGCGTTGAATTCAGAAATACTTGTGATCGTCAGATTTGTTTGCTTTGTTCACACATTAATGCGGGAAAACCGTCCAGTTGTTCAGACCACTTGCGATTCACGTTCAAACGGTCGTCTAATCGTTGAAACTACGTCTACTTTCTTAAACTATTCTGCTTGTTCAAACTGTCGTCTGCTCGCTCAAACGACAGCAATCCGTAGACGAAACGTTGACCTGGTAATCGCTATAGGAAGTAGGTGCATGCCTCAAAGGACTAAGTTTGGAGGTTGCTTGCGGTAAATAGGTTCGGTGTAAACAGTAGATACAAGGATATGTTGAACATTTTTACCGGTGGCCGTTATCGACTTGTTATGCCTTTTTCCATGGTCCGATTCTGCTTGCAATGTTCAGCATCAACATCAGACGTAGCAGCTATACCATGCACCCTTTCGTAACCTGAACGATGTAGCGACTGAAAATAGCAAGCATAATCTGATCATACGAATTAGGCTTCAGCGTCCATTCTGCGGCGTTCACAAGGAATGAATCGCCGCACGTCACATTATTTTTGCAAAACTTTGGGGTGTAAAGAGCCTTGTTAATTTCGCTCCGGCCACTAAAGTAGTATGAAATAGCTAAGAAGACATTGTAGCAACAATTCCGACGCGGAAAAGATCACGTGGTTTCAAACCGACCCCCAAAATATCACATTTCAATGATTCGTTGATACGGCAGGGCGCGTTTCTCGCAACAGTCCACCGCGCATGCGCGGCGCCAGTGGCGTGCCGCAAGGGGCGCTCCGGTTTATTTTTACACACCAGTTGGTGTATAGAGGGTAGACATGCAGCATTGTTTAGACAAAGCCTATATACGAATGAGAGGCAAAAGTTGAGCGCGTGTAAGTATTGAATTATTTTACAGCTCAAACGTACAGACAGAGGAATACAGGAAACGAAAGACAACACAGCAGTGTGTGCTTGGGAAGGCTGCCGCGCCTCGGGAACTCTTCAGTTTATCCTTGTAAGTCAGTCAAAACATTTTCGCCACATCACTTGGTGGTACTGATTCGATTTATGAAATATTGAGAAGGGATCCCTAATCATTTCCAGCCAATAAAATTAAAAAGAGATGGTACGTGATTCTGAAAGTTAAGTTATATTCCAACAAAACAGAAGCCAGGGAGGAAAGAAGCGTAGTTTAGTACGGTACTTTGTTCGGCTAGCTGGTTCATCTTGGTAAAACATAAAATAGTGCAAAAAAGACAAGAACAAGAAGTATACAGGACAGGCGCTAACTTTCAACTGGTTTTATTCAGGAAAAGCAAACATATTTATACACAGGACAGGCAAAGCAGCACCACGTAAAATCTGTTTAATCTTTTACCCGAACATTCAAAAACTGAAACTCATTACTATGAAGTACGATAGAAGTATCGCTGACACATGCCGTCCCACTTTTTTTTAAATAAAAAATTCTTCCAATAGCCCTCGAGCAACCGTCACTCGGCTTCTCCCCAGGATCCTTATCTGCTGAAGTCACGGAACACAGCCACACGTGTCGCAATGTATAGACAAATGCGAGCCATATTTATTTTTTACTGATCATGCGTGCTCCCGTGCTCGGTCATTGATGCACCGACCCATCTGGCCGATGTATACCTTTCCACAACTTAGTGCGATTTCGTAAACTACACCCACTGTGCAGTCCATGTAAGCAGTGACGTGTTTCTTGTCACATGGTGCTTTTGCCCTTTTATCAGAAATGCGGGAGCACAACCCAGCCAACTTCTTTGGGGCAGAGAACACAACGGGAACATCGTGCTTGCTTGCGACTTCCTCCAGATTGTGGGCAGCCTTGTGGATATACGGAATAACTTCTGGTCTTTTTGTTCTCTGCCTCGTTGGGGCCTTCCTTTTTAACGCCTTCATTTTTATTTTGTAGGGCGCTCTCCGCCACAGAAACCAAGACCGAACGCGGGATGAAGTTGAAGAAGTTGGTTGGGTTGTGCTCCCGGCATTTTTGATGAGAAGGCAAAAGCACCATGTGACAAGAAACACGACGCCCCTTACGTGGACTATACAGTGGGTGTGGTCTACGAAATCCCACTGAGTTGTGGAAAGGTATACATCGGCCAGACGGCGCGGTGCATCAATGACCGAGCACGGGAGCACGCATTATCAGTAAAAAATAAATATGGCTCGCATTTGCCAACACATTGCAGCACGTGTTGCTGTGTTCCGCGACTTAAGCAGATAAGGATTCCGGGGGGAAGCCGAGAGACGGTCGCTCGAGAGCTGTTGCGAGCATTTTTTATAAACAAAAATTGGGACGCCCTGTGTCAGCGTCAATATTATTGTACTTCATAGTAATGCGTTTCAGTTTTTGGATGATGGGGTAAAAATTAACCAACTTTTACGTGGTGCTGCTTTGCCTGTCGTGTGTATATATATGTTTGCTTTTCCCGAATAAAACCAGTTGAAAGTTAGCGCCTGTCCTGTATACTTCCTGCCCTTGTCTTTTTTGCGCTATTGTATATGTTTTACGAAAGAAGCATAATATTATAGGCGCATAGAACATTCATTTTTTATAAAGGCTTCGAAGTAATAGGTGTAAAGCTACAAGCTAGAATTGATAAATATTCAGTAGAGTCGATTGTTGGGCTAGTTGGTTTTGGAATTTGGAATACATTTTAGCGCTCAAAAAACAGGGACAAAGAGGCAAAGAGGCGGTTGTTGGCAGCTGGCTTCCCGAAGAATGTAGTGGTCTCAGTTGCAGAGATCGTATTAAAAAGATTGCGTAGTGAAGATCGCCCTTACCCAATGGCTCTCAGAGATAAACAGAAGGTCGCGGTGATACCGTACATTCACAAAACGGCGCATGGCTTGAAAAAGGTGGCCAATAGATCAAACGTGAACGTAGTGTTTTCCGCACCAAACAAACTTAGTAGATTATGTAGGATGACAGATCCTTTTCGTAAGGCCCCTTCTGGCTGCGCGGTAAAACGCAGGGATCCCTTCGTTGAATGTGCGGAGGGAGTAGTATATCAGATCCCCTTATCATGCGGAAACAAGTATATAGGTCAGACAGGTAGGTGTGTTAATGATAGGCTGAGGGAGCACAAACTTAAAGTAGGAAATTATCGGGACGGTCATCTGTCTGATCATTGTGAAAAGTGCAAGTGTATGCCGTTGTTTTCCGAGAGCAAGATTCTGGCACGGCACAAGGAAAAAACTGTGAGGGAGATAATCGAGGCAGATGAGATTAGGAAGGGTGGTGCAGCATGTGTCAGCGTGGCCTCAATTGATTTACTGGACAAGGAGCGTGCGTTCCTCAATGACGCGGCCTGGCACCGGGTTGGCTAGTGACGGAGCAAAATCAGAAACTCGGATGGTATAAAAGTGTTGTTTCACGTAATAAAATCAGTTGTTAGTAGCGCACTGTGCTGTCTGTTTCTCGCCTCTTTGTCCCTGTTTTTTGAGCGCCAAAATGTATTCCAAATGATAAATATTCTTGCATTTCCCTTCTCTGCATCTGGTATGCGATTAAATATGTATATATATATATATATATATATATCTGTCTAAAAGAATGGCGTAATTAACCTAAACGCATTCACAGGAAAATGGTCGAGTCTTAGCCGATTTGTATAGAAAAGTTTTGCCTTCAACATTTTCTGATCCCCTTTTAAAGAACCAGTTTGGAACCTCTTGCGCCTCAGCTATTTCATTTAATAAATTTATATAGCTTACATAGCTACCTGCCATAAAACCACATATATGGAAGTCGTTAACTATCCAACACAAGCCGTACAAGATAAATGGCTTTTCACAATTTTTACTGAAATATTATTTTTGTAGTTCTTGTGTTTTGGTTATATATTTGCGTTAAATATTTCACAGAAACATTGTGAACACTGTCCAAAGAAGCCTCGTCTGCGCAGAAACTATTCCTGGCAGTGTTCTCAGGAGGAGGTTGAGGTAAGGGGCAACGAATGTATTTCATATGTAAGGAGTTTCGTGACGATATATGTAGAAGTATCAAGGAAATAGGTCATTACAACTTCCTGTGTTTATAAACTTTCACCAAATAAAGAAACGTTTCATTACCACGTTAGCATGAAGCGAGAGTAGCAGTAGTTTGAGATCTTAATTTCGATCCTAAATGCTTTATTACACAGCACGGCGTGTCTGCAAAATCTATTTAGTACCAAGGAGATTATTCGAGTGGTTGTGTTCTTCAGAGATATGTCAAATCTGCGAACATTGGCACTAAACATGCTTACACATATGTAGCGCTCAAAATACCGTTGAAATTTCAAACTAATAAGGCAGGTTTACCTGAATTGCTGCAATGTAGGCATTCATAACTGCTTCTCTTAATAACCAATGTCTGTATCACATTTGCAGGACAATTTGCACAACGGTTTGGTGAAAATCGTAAAACCCCTGTCTCCGACGTCGCCCAAATTTGACGTGAGCTATTTTTGTTAATTCTCATACACTATTCTCTTGGGGTTGTTTCTTATTTTGAATTTTATTCGTTTTTAATTGTCCAATTTTTGATAGTAACTGATTTGCCTCAAAATAGGTTCAGCACATGTCTAGACAGATCTGAACTAGCAACCCAAAATTGCGAGTTACAAAAATTGTTTTCTCGCAAAATCATTGAAGTTTTAAATTTAGTCCGAGAAGGCTGAGACGCTCTACTGGCGACAATGAAAACGTGACGTCAGGTCGAATATGCAGCGACACGGGGGCATATACCAGCTTGTTCTGGACCGGTTACAAGAAGTTTGTTAGTTTGAAAATAAAATAAACTATACTCACGTCATCAAAAAAAAAAAAAAAAAAAAACGAAAAGACGCGCAAAATAACGTGTTTTTAGACTGCATGCTTGACTTGCAGCAAGTTATACATGATTAGACGTCACTCAACTTGACAGGGCGGAAAAATTTGAATTATGGTTTTGGTATCACCTTCATTTGCCGGTTTCTCAGTAGCTATTTTGAATTCAGAAGTAATAAGCAACGTGCCGGAAATTGTAAAGCTTGGGTATTCCGTAAATGTGTTTCGTTTAGGAAGCAAAAAAACTGCCGGAGTTTAGTTGGGGAGGTCCAAAACTGCATTTAAAAAAAGTTACGCTTCTTCCGAAATATTTAGATGGTGCGCAACACAGCTAAAGCAACCACGACTATACCGCATTTTCACAATTTACACAAGGATGGAACTGCCGGGCACAAACTATTTAATACTTCGGCCTGCGCCACAAATGATCACTTTCTATCACACCTGGCGATTTCTTCTGGCGTTATCTGTGTCGCGCCATGCAATCCAACCCTGTGCAAATTACGAATAGAGCAGTCAGGTTTGTGCTAGGTCGGTATGGGTGGGGAGAAAGTTGCACTGAGATAAAACGCGAACTGAATTGCGAATTACTTTCATCTCTAAGAAAGAAGTTGAGATTAAAATTTTAATTTTTCATTTCCATTAATAAGAGTGGTATTAAAAACGAAAAACATTTCAAACTGCCGCGTTATGTTTGTAGGCGAACTTATCGTTCGTTTAAAATCGAGAAGTATCACGCCCAAACCAAGCAGTATGCAAATTCATACTATGTCAAATTTCGAAACCACTCCAAAGTATAATCGGCCGCCAAAAGATAAAGCCTGCTGCACAAATTATTAGTTTTTGTGCACTCTAACCCCACTGTTTAAACGACCACGGACAGTGTGGGGTAACCTTTGAATAAATAATAAAAAAATAAAAGTTAATTTAAATAGAATATAAAAAAAATTGTGAAGCCATGATTATTATGGTAGAATATTCAACCTCCGTTTCAAAACCTTGAAGGTAATGTAGAAAAGTGCCCTATATGCGGTTCAGAATTGCTTTTATTACTGGTTTACAAGATCATTTAGATCATGCACACGCATGTTTTGTGCACCTCTCCCCGCGCCCCCAGAAAATTAAATGTGACGCAGAGGCGGATTTTCTTGTCAGGCTTGTGGTGGGACTTCACGGGGGGGGGGGGGGGGGGGGTGCAGACAGATCTGACGTTACGGCCGAAGTGTTGCCAAGATCTATCTTGTTGTCCTAATATTGGCAATTGCACCAAAAACTACATATATTTTCTAAACATAATTGGATGTATGCCTTTTTCTTTATAAAAAATTCAGTTTGGTGGGCCTTGAGAAAAGGTAGCGTGAGGGGAAGGGAGGTCGCCTCTTCCCCCCCCCCCCCCCTCCCCCTGTCCCCCACGTCCTTTGTTTTTAAGTCAGGCTCTGATCTGGCGCGGCTGTGTAAATAAAAACTAAACTTTTAGTACAGCGGTCTGAAGAGGAACGAAACATTCAAAGAGAAAAAGGCCAAGGTGCTCCGGAGAATAAAGTCACAATGTAAAGGAGAGAATACAAATTTCTCTACAAACAAGATGAAATACAGACCATGTGCCATTATAGAAAAACAAATGTAAGAAATCTAATATCAAAATGCTATACCTCGTCATTCCTTGCACCGATTTGTGACGTTTTATATTATATTTATGTTGTAATGTGATTCCCCAATGTGGCGCCAAAATTCGACACCCTAAAAAGTGATTTCATTGGTTTCTGAAAATTTTAAATACTTCATCATGCGATTTAGATAATGAAGAAAAATCTTTACTTTTAATTTACGGTTATTGCTGCGGTTGTATCTCTTTGATAAATAAACCCTTAGAAATGTTTCTTTACACCAAGTGATACCCATATAACTAAGGATGGGTACTTTAGCATTCTTACTGCGAGCCTAACTTATGTTTTATAATTACTTTCTTTCACAGGTGACTCACCCGTTGGAGTTTGCGATGGGGTTTCATGGCTCTAGCCCATAAGGTCATGAAACGAGGGCACAGAATAAAGCATATCGCTCAAGTTAAGGCCAATTTTTTTAAAGTTTTATTCGAGTTTCATTTCTCTGTCTTTTACAACAAAATCTTCAAGGATATGACGTATTAAGACCAACATGGGACCATATAACTGTCACAAAGGAAGTGTGCGGTTTTTTCGCTTACTCTTGTTAGCATCAGTCTTTTGAAATTGTAGGCTCCTCGGTGGCGCCACCGTTCAGTGGCCACCAGGGTGCGCTCTGGTGCGCGCCACACAACGTACCGCGTGCGCGAACTACGTGGAACAAAGGGGCGTTGCGCGGACAATGACACACGGCCAGCAGAGGTGGCACCGCTCATACTTCGCAAGAGGTGATTCTGCACATACCAAATCCTGTGATACGCAAAGGAAAGCATATATATTTTCTGAAAGGTGATTTACAATATCTGACCTTCGCTAGGGAAACCGATTTGCGACAGAACATACTGCATATCCATTAAAGCCCTAAACACCTTGTATGCCAATTTTTTTCTCGTAGAGTAAGCTGTTGGGTGTTACTTTTCACGCATTCAGCATTCAATAAAAAAGATTTCATCCGTCGTAAAGTAAGCGGTGTTATAAGCCGAGGGGCTGTAAACGAGGCAGAACAATTGGCGGCTTCATGTGATGGACATTTCCTTCCAGATAGAGAACGATCATATTGGCGGTTTTTACCCTTTAAAGATAAAATGAAATATAATTAAACCCTCGTTTTTCTCCAGTGGAGTAGGCGACAGAAAAAAAAGTCACTGTAGCGACCTGACACTGCCTCTGCTTAAAGGCATACCCTTGTTATTGTAAATAAAGGCCACGAAAGATAGGAACAAAAACAATCTTTGCGCAGGTTGCGCGTGGGCATACGTGACGTGAGTAATTACGGGGTGAGGAGAAAAGGCGGAGAGCAAGGCGGGGGGGCTCCCGCCACCTCATCGCGCCTTGTGTGGCAAAAGCAGTCCCCGTAAACCACGTGATATCGATCGACAAGTTGCAAGCACTCCCATATCCACGTTTCCTACCCGAGAGCCGTGCCGGTGGAGCCATCTCTCGAAAGACGCAGCAAATACTCGGCAATCGTCGTTTCTTTCGACCAAAAATATGAGGTACGTTTGCGCGATTTATCAACGCAGGCTTAACAGAACAAGAGTACCGAGACATGTGGCGTCTGTACTCTACCGAAAGTCGTATTAAATGACTATTCATCGTGGGAATGCCTATGAAACGTTATGTGCTCAAACTGACCATTGTTAGAATAATATGCCTCGTGATATATGTAAATGATGTAAACACTTGTTATTAAATCAAAAGTACCGACTATCTTAAGGTATACTACTCTTTGAATGTCGGCGCAAGGGCGTTTGAACGTTATACAAAAACATTTGAAGGTAAAGAACACATAAAAAAAGTTCTGCAAGTGCGCAACCCCCCACATCAAAGAACTATGATGTGACAATCGGATCTCAATCTTACAGTATACAATTCGTGTGCGCGTGTGTGTGCGTGCATATCTGTGCGTGTGCGTGCATGTGTGTGTGTGCGTGCCTCCATGCGTGCGTGCGTCTTTCTCCCTGTGTTGGTGTGCTCGTGTGTTACTTCACTAATTATTACTGCGATAGCAGTTAGTGGGGCACTTTGCGGGTTTTGTGCAGTCGACCGTGCTCCATATCGACGCGGGCCAGTTTCGTCACTCCGCCAAAAGGTTCCACATTGACGTCACGCCGCGCATCACGTCACCTAGGTGATAATAATCCCCAAAAAAGGGGAGCCGGGGGGAAGGGGGGGGGGGGGGGGGGGACAAAGGACACATAGAAATCTCCAAACGCTGCAAGGTATAGGTGAGTAATGCGCTCTGAAGGACTCAGCCTGGTCCTGGTATCGAACCAGGGACCTCTCCATTTCCAGTGGAGCGCTCTAGCGACTGACCTAACCAGGAGCCAGACGTCAAATGAGCAAACGGGTTTTAACAGCTGGCGCAAGTCTAACACCAACAAGGGTGAACTACCAGCATTTTAAGGTCATGATGTTAGTGCAATTAACCCAAAGTTGCAGGAGAACTGGACAGAATAAACGGTCGTTTATTCTGTCCAGTTCGCCTGCAAATTTGCATAATTGTATTAATACGTCACCTGTTACCAGGCGTCGGTTGACACCACGACCTGACATTGTAATGTCAAGTCACGTTGCACAGTGACGCCTCGCGACTGAACGACATCAGGTGATATCGTGAGTCACGTGATGCCATGACGTAATGTGACACCATGACGACACATACAAAGATAAACATAAAACTGCTGATAATGGCAACAATAAAAACAAAAGCGTTTTTGCTAATTATGCCAGAAAGGTACTCGGGTGATACAACGAATAAAGCTAGGTGGGTGTTAAGCCGGCGAAACCACGGTCGTGAAATTAGGTGGAGATACATGCTTGAAACGTGAGAGCGCGATTTCGGAAGTGTTCTTCAGTGATCACAAGGCGATGTTGTTCTGTGTTCAATAACATTGCATAAGACGTTCAGGCAGCCACACCAACGACAGGAAACGGTTCATGCACACACATGCGGTTTTGTCGTACCCTGGATTTCAAACTTTGGAGTGCAATTTTTAAAGTGTTCTTTAATTACCACAAGGCAGTCCTAGTTTGTGTTCAATAAAATTTTTAACAGGCTCACGATATGCTTTCTACTGAATACACCCTTATTGGTTTTAAAACACTATAGAAATTTTTTCTGGTGTATTACTCGGTTTAATACGAAACACCTATGCGGACACCGTGGTGCACTCTAAAAGCAATATCCGTTCTTGAAAGGTTCTTTGACGTCTTAAGAACTCTTCGAGCTTGTAAAGAACGGTTTCGTCTGAATCGCTATTCCTACTTGGCGCACTAGAAATGCGACGGGGCAATGAAGAACTCTTTCGCATCAAAAATGGTGGTTAAAAGATTCCCTCATAGGTTTTTCCCAAAGAACCCTTGTAAAGGGTGTTTAAAAAATAATTTTTAGGGTGCAAAAAATGGACAAGCCGAAAAAGCCTTACGAGTTCTTTTATGAAATGTTTTTACAGTGTGCGCGCTGGCACATTTACCTTTCATTCAGTTTATCTGCTCCGAAATAACACCTCAGCGTCTGCAACGCAACACCTCAGCTGTCAGTGTTTCACCTTATGGACAGCGCAAGTGTTTACCAATTTCTTATTTCGTAGCGGGTACAGCTCCATGTGCCTACGTGGCATAGGGCCTCTTACCCGTTACCGCTTGTGCCTACGTGGCACGTGGCCTTTCTACCGTTATCCGGGCTTCATAAACAAAATAAACCATTATACAGCAGAACATAGCGATTCGAATAGAAAAAAAAAAAGACCACGTTCAGCACTCACCAAACTCGTACGAACACGTCGGAACATGCAAACTGTGTCTACTTTTATAATAACGCTATCCTGGTGACATTGGAACAAACGTTTCGCGCTTAGAGCTCACTGGAACAGCCCGAGTAGTAGATGGTAGCACCTTAATGAGTTAGGCTTCAGAGAATACGCTGCTTCATCTTATCGCACAAATCATTGTTGCTAGTTGTATGAAGCTTTATCTGAAATCACAAGAAACAGCTTCCCGTCCTCTAGACACGTTCAAACAATCCGCAAAAAAAAGAAAAAACGACATCTCCTGGTCTTCGTGACGCCGTATCTAATAAGTTCAGGAAGTTGCATACGCGAATCGTAAATACGGCCAATCACGCCCGCTCTGCGCTAGGCGACAGAATGACGGCGGCCACGGGACAATCAGGAAACGAAGTGTCCGGACTCTAAGTCTAGGTACCTTGGGCTGTTCTAAGGAAGGTGCGTATTGGCACAAGGGCGAGATACCGGCTGGAGCGTGTGCACAGCATTCTGCCGTACAGGACGACGGCGCATTGGGGAAAGGTTGTGTATACTTCGTTTCAGCTTCCGTCCGAGCGCAGCCAAAGGCTGAGGGACGGTTCGCAACTTCGAGAAGAGCATTCCTACGCACCACAAAGTAGTCCGCAAAAGTAATTTCTTTTAAGATAACTGTTTTGTGCGTAAAAACTGCACAATGTTTCAGATGTGTACTGCTCAGAATGATTTTAAACTAAGGGAATCAAATCTCTGAAGTTTATGTTTCTATTAATATATGTAAATGCATGTGGTTTGGTGAAAACATGTATATCAGCTGGCAACATGGCTGCAGCGCTCGGTTTCTCTGTGTGATTTCGTTCCCGTAATCGCCGAATCATGTGCTTCGCTGCTTTCCTCACCGAGTCGCTTCAAAACGCCCTTGACGCCCTTTCGCAAAGGCACGTTTGGGCGTCAGGCGCGAGAAGTCGTGATGAATGTCAACTTTCAAATTCGGCAGGAGACTCTGGCCGCGTCGTACCGCGAATGCGTTGTAAACAAGCAAAGCGTCCGGGCCACTACAATTCAGATACACGGCCAAATCAGGGCACCCCTTTACCTGCCGATCACATTGAACGCCGAGAAGCTGGTGGAAAGGACTGCGCCTCGAGCCCTGGTATATCCAAACAATTCAAGGAAACATCAACGGCCTGGGTCATCGGGGACCTTGCAACGTGTACTTACAACTCGAAACTATGCCGAACAGCTGGAAAGCTCGGACACAGATGTCAGCGGCCAGCCTACGTACTGACATCGCCTGTGATTAAGTTTTAGAACGTGAAAGGGCACTTTTTAAACTTGTAGCAGACGATCGCAGACGATATCGTTGATACACCCGTAGCAGACGAAATACTTGGCGAGCGCGGGCGGCGCGGCCGACCGGCGGCGCAGCGGAGTGATACAAAAGTGCAGGCGAGATCGCGTGACCTATTGCCGTCGTGTGATTGGCTCCGGCCACACGTAGCTTTGGCTGCGCTCGGACGGAAGCTGAAACGAAGTATAGTAAGTCAAGAAGAGCCCATTATATGTGACCCCGATTGGCGGGCTTATACGGACGCCACATCGGCTGGTTTACGGGAGCGAGAGAGAGAAGAGTGTTGCCCGAGGCTCAGGTAAACACGCTTCAGTGATTCACGCACTAGGCTATAGCCGGCAGCCAGATTTGCTTACCCGATATGCGTAAGGTAATCTGGGAAACGGCGAAAGGCTAGCGCGTGAATCAGATAGGCGTGCTTACTTAAGGTTGCACGTCCCTCCTCCCTTCCTTACTCTATCTCTTCCCGTCAGCCAGGCGCTGTTGCGTTCACGAAAGCTCACCAATAGGAGTGCAGAAATTGGCCTGTTGACGTGCTCCATAAGCTTTTCCGAACACGCGAACGAACGACGCTTATCACGAGACGAAGGTTTATATGTGTAAGTAATGAAATTGTCAGTACTGGATGGTGAATGAGGCATTTTATATTTGTACTGAATAAGTCATCGAACGACTGACGATTTGGGGGAATTAATTTTGCGCTGCCTCGCAATGAGGTGACGATACGCGTAAGTTGCCCCGCGGGTACGGCCGAAAAAAACGAACCTCTGGCCAGTAAGCTTCTGGGCATGTGTACCTTATCCCCAGGCCTTCCTTTCCGTGGTCGCCATTTGTGGTGGACCACCGTCCCGCAAGACCAACATTAGGGAGCTTTAGTATAGACCGTTCTGATAACTCCGATAGCGACACCCGATCTTCCGCCAACGGATTTGCGCATTCATCGTATTTTTATAGGGTATCATTATGTGAGGTGTCGATACCATTATTTCTTCCTTCTTTGACGACTCTTTTTTGAGCGCCTGCTGTGTAGACATATAAGGCAATGAAAATTGCAACGAGGGCGGGATGCAAAAAGATTTTTGTAGATCGTCTTCTCTTCAAATTATTGATTACGAATCTCCACCTCGCTTTGGACTAAACATTTATGTTACGAAATGTTCCGATTTCCCTTTAAAGTTTCTCTTGTGCTGATACGAGCTATTCCTCAGTTTGTTGTAAATAGCCTAACACCTCTATTGAACGGATGATAGTAAACAGGGGTTTCATTGCGTAGGCCTTTCCAATAAGCCTTAAAGTTCTTTACGTTTTTGTGGTTTATTTATTTATTAATTCAGGCTACCTCGCAGCGCCTAAGGAGCCATTATTGCCAGGGAGGGATTCGAATACACAAGAAAATGTACACATGTACAAAGCACGGTAACATGAGCGCGCAAAACAGATTTGCAGTAATTACATAGTACTCAATTGAACAGTGGCATGAGCATGAAGACGCTCGCATCAGTTTATAAATGTCAGCATTCAAGATATTATCGAAGAACAAAGTTGCGAATGTGTTGTTGATCGTGTCTCCCGGTATAGAGAGTTCCAATCGGTCGTTGTGGAAAAAAAAGAAGCTTTTAAAAACATCTGTTCTACACTGATACTCACTTTTTATGAGTGATCTCTCCTTCCTGACATAAAGTGGGGAGACAGCATATAGTTAGCTTTATTTGCAAAAAACGTCCATACCGGTCACGAAGACAATGAAGAAGGCAGGGAAAAAAAAAAAGACAGGACTCGAGCGAATCGACCAACGTTTTTTCACGAGCAGCGGAGCAGCGGGGCAGGCCGGCTCCAACCATTTCGCCGGGCTTCGATGTCCTTCTTTTGCCTGTAAATATTATATATAAAGTTCGCTGTCGATTTAAACACCGCCAACGACCAGGAGTTTCTTCAACTGGCGCCGAAACCTGGGGTCGAACCAGGCGACTCGTCCGCTCGAACTATGAACGACTCGACCGCTCGGTCAAGTTGTCATTGAAGAAAGTCCTTGGCTGTAGGAGCCTGTCGGCCGACGAACTATGTACAGTCCTGAGAGAAGTGGAGACTGTCGCAAATTCTCGCCACCTCACCTATGTGCACAATGACATCGGAGAACCAGAGGCATTGTCATCTGCCAATTTCCTTACAGGCAAGAGGCTAACATCTTTCCCTTTGGTCGGGGGCACCGAACTGGCTGATGCCTCTCCAGATCAACTGCTTCACATGTGGAAGCACCGTGAAGAGGTCCTCGATAGATTTTGGAAGAGATGGTCCAAAGAATACTTAATGGAAGTGAAGAGTATGTACAAAGCGACCACCTTGAAATCCCATAACATCAAAGTCGGAGATTTAGTTCTACTTAAAGACAACTTCCAACCCAGACAGCGATGGAAGATGGGACTCGTAGAAGAGGTCTTTACCGGAAGAGACGGAAAAATGCGCTCCGGTAGGGTCAGGTTATCCGCTGGAGTAACAGTTACACGGCCAGTTCAGCTGTTGTACCCCTTCGAAGTTTCTACTACCGAAGCTTGAAATGAACGATGCTCATTTTGGGGGGAAGTGTGTAAAAACTTCCACATCGGTCTCGAAGACGATGAAGAAGCCAGGGGAAAAAAAAACAGGACACGAGCGAATCGACCGACGTTTTTTCACGTGCAGCGGAGCAGCGGGGCAGGCCGGCTCCAACCGTTTCGCCTGGCTTCGATGTCCTTCTTTTGCCTGTAAATATTGTATATAAAGTTCGCTGTCGATTTAAACACCGCCAACGACCAGGAGTTTCTTCATTATTTATGCCGAGGTAATTATATGAAAAAATGCTATGATACAGTTTTAGTCGCATAGACCTCCTTCTGTGGGCTAATGAGACTAAATTACACTCCATCTAAAGTTATTACTTGCTATAAACCTAGCTGCTCTGTTATGTACTTTCTTCAGTTGACTCACAAAATAGGCCTGGCTGGGGTCCCAGGAAACACGTGCGTACTGTAAAATAGGTGTAATATATGTAACATATAATGTGCTTTTAATGTTCATAGGGCAATCTCTGAGGTTTCTTTGAACAAAATTGAGCATCCGAGTCGCTTTTTCTGTTATGTAGTCCACGTGTTTTGTCCAGGTAAGGTTTTCTGAAAAATATACGCCAAGGTATTTTACATCTGATACTGTCACAAAAGAATTTCCGCTGATGTCACACGAATGTAGGACAGGCTTGCGTTTGCGCGTAAAACGTACGTGATTACAATTATCTATGCTTAACTTCATGCCCCTTGTGTGGCACCAGGCGTAGATACGGGGGATGCAATCTTGTAATGCCCAACAGTCGGCCATTTCTCGGACTTCAGAATAGACTACACAGTCATCCGCGTACAGTCTTATTTTTGGTTTTAGTGCGTTTGTAATATCATTGATAAAAAACAAAAATAGAAGCGTTCCCAACACCTATTTTTGTGGGACTTAGGATGTGACTGGAACGTGGGCTGAGTTAAAACAGATTGCGTTCTCTGGTGTAGATAATCGGTGAACCAAGCGATAATGTCAGTCGGCATGCTTAACGTTAAAAGTTTATCAATGATAAGTGCGGAAGACATTGTGTTAAACGCTTTCTGAACATCTAGAAATATGCAATCTAATTGGAGTCTTTTATTGTAATGAATATGCAAGATTGTAATAGAACATATATGGTTGACTTCATGAAAATGGAACTATATGGTAGACTTCAATGAGAAGATCTCATTTATAAGAACTGGTATGATATGATTGTGTGTCGCCGTAGTGACAGAAGAATTCCTTGAGAAGGACTCTAATTTTTTTTACAAGCCACCATCTGCAAAAGCCAGTCCTACCGCTTGCAGCAGATGTTGCAAGAACTTTTTTTTTTTCTCGTGCTCTGCGGTTCGCTGAGCGTAGAAGACGGATTGCGTGACGGTCTCCGTTTCTTGTGGCAAGCAAATAGCAGCTGTGAATATTTCGGCAATGTGGACGGGAAGATATTCTATAAAATGGGGGAAAACATAAATATAAAACCACTCCACTAAAACGAAATTACATAGGTAGTAATACATTTTAAGGGTGCTGAAAAAATTGAGACTTGACATATATAAAAACACAGTGTTTAGTAACATCGTTGAATAATTATAAAAGGTGCAAAAGAACAGCCTCGGACAGTTTCTTTAAAACTTTAACTGACTCTTTTGGGATGTCTGGAGCTGAACAACAGAAAACATAGGTAGTTTGTCAGCTTTATTTATTTCAGTTTTTTTTAACTCACTGTGGGACCCAGCGTGTTGATAATTGTTGTTCTTAATATTCTTCTTTAGCAAAGTTTCATTCACAGGCGCGCGATCCCAAAACCAGAACAACCATACCGTAACAACGTTTTTATGTGTATTTATAAGCTAAGCCAGGCATCAATTCTGCCCTTATCTCGACATTATCGAGAGAAAATTATAAGAATCATTGCACCAATCAAAGTAAAAAAAAAAAAAAAACGCAACGTCGTCATTGAAATTTGTAATGCTTGTCATTGTCCCCGTTCGGCTAAGCAACAGTTTCTTTTTTTTTTTTTAATTTTCATTACACTCCTGTTTAGAAAAATGCGTGGCAAGGAAACATATGTAATAAAAGTTTACAACGTGCGTAAATAGACTGTCCAAAGCTGAACTCCAACTTAGCTCCTGACAGGATGCGGAAGGAAAAGGTGTCTTTCCCTAATGTCTGGACTTTAAGCACACTCTCGTTGCCTTCCTCCATTCCTTGGTTGCGTGTGCACGCGCGAAGCTTATAAGACGTTGACGTCATCTCAAAGGCACGAGGCTGGTGTTGGAGGCGTTACAACTTGGACCCTAATCTACACGCCAGGACGAAGAGGTGCCAAGGGGCCTGGACATCGGCGCCTGCTGCGATTGGTCAGCGGTGCGGATCTGGCAATTCGCAGATAGCGCGGACGTCCTGGTTCCTAGGTCCCGCTTGGTCCCGCCGTGTAGGTGACAGCCCCTAAAGGACCTTCTTGATGTTTTAACCACTCAGGGACTATTGGCGACTCCAGAGATCTACAGGGGTCGCCACTATCGGACGAAAAATGTGGAGGGATGCTTAAGCTTCGCCTTTAAGAGTGGAACGCAATAGCGTTATGGGGCCCCGTTTACAGAGCCTTCTCATATGAACCCGCGCTCGTTTCCAAACCGTGCAAGCGTGTGTGCGTGTTCTAGTCGGGAGCGTCACCTGTCCCGGACGTCATATGACGTCACGCGTGACGTCATGTCACTTGACGTCACACGTGGCTGTGACGTCTTGAACCTATCGACCCGCTAAAAGTTTAGCGGGAATTTTCCGCTAACTTTGGAGGGACAATTTTTCGCTACATTTGGCGGAAAAATAGATTGGGCGGAAAAATTTTCCGCTAAATTTAGTTGTTCAATAGGGTAATGACGTTGCAGCCACGTGTGACGTCACATCCGTGACCTCACGTGTAACGTCACACGTGGCTGGCGGCGCGCGTTGCAGTATGGGATTTTTTTGTCCAACCGACGCCGAGGCCCGATTTTCCGCTACACGAGCTCCTAAACACAATCGCAATAATTACACTTATACGAAATTATACTGAACAGTTACAGAACTACATAACAATTATTGTTTTTGAAGTAACCCACCACAAGCTCGTGATGTTGTTCGGGGCGTGACATTTAGTAGGTAATGCCTTTCTTTTTTGTGCAAGTTGGTAGTGGGGTGCTGACATAATTTTCCGCGTGTTCCTCGATAGCGAGCGCCTCGAGCACCTGGCGTGCATGAAAATTGCTGTTACTAACAAGAATGGTTGTGGAGTTGAATCTGCACTGCACTGTCATATCCTGCAGTGAGCTGCCAGATGTCCTGCCGCTGTCTCCTTAAGAGACGCTGCATGCTCGCGGGCTCTGTCGTTGATATATCGGCCCGTTTGGCCGATTTAGCATTTCCCGCATGAAAGAGGAATGTGGTATACCACCCCTGTTGTGCATTGATCATACCGCGTTCTTTGAGCCGTGTCGCAGGTTTTTTTCTTTTTTTTTCTTCGATTAACTTCTCGACACATGGCTTTGTTGGGTGCGGAGCATACTATAGTTAAACGTCATTTCTTGCGGCAATCTTTTTCAATTTGTGCGTAACCCCGTGAATCAAGGGTAGCACCGCGATCTTTCTTCGAGTTTCATCTGCGTTTTCGCTGCCGGATGTTGTACGCTTCACGCCTATGCATATGTTTGCACACGGGTAGTATGAGACTCTGATGCCCTGATTCTGGTAGTCAGGAAATCCGCTTTCTGAAGGTTCGCCCTTTTTTATCTTTACACGATTTGTGTTGGGCTGGCAACACTACTCTTAATGGTTCTTGATTGTCCACATGTCAGCGGCAGAAATCATTTTGCTGACCGGGGTTCATACCTGTAGCACACATGCCCTTGATTGAAAATCAGCGTGAGGTCTAGGAATTTTAAATTTTTGTCCACAGGTGATTCATGTGTGAAAACATGATCAGGGCAACTTTCTTGAAAATATTGCAGAACTGTACTTCTGCTTCCGTTATTCTGGTCATCTGCCTCCGTGGCACTAAGTAAGATCCAATGTGTTGATGAGAAATTCTTCACCAAGAAAGTAACAGACATAGGAAAAATTGTGAGCAACAGCAGATGCTTTAACTTTGACGTTTCGAGCAGAACCTGCTCTTGAAGAAGAGCGGGCTCTACTCAAAACGTCGTTATTAAAGCGTCTGCTGCTGCTCACAATTTTTTCTACCTCTGGCACTAAGTGCTAAGAAATCGTCCACATATCTTTCAGTTTGTTTTCGATGAGCTTGACGCATGCCGCCAGGTACAAAGCACATAATTGTGGCGCCAGCCAAGATCCAATACACACTATACACTGTTGCATAAATTGTTGGTCTTGATGTTCTACCACAGTCGCGGTTAGATACACACATAATAGTTCTAAAATGGTGTCTACTTTTATTCCTGAGTCGTTCTGAAATTACTTCTCGATGGTAGATCGGAAGATAGCCATAAGGTTTGTGTCTAGAATTGAATAGTACTAATCTTGAATATCTGGTGAAAATCCAGATGTGACACCAGCTCCATTTTCTTGAAAATATGTAATCAATTGTTCCGAATTTTTGATTTTGGATGTATCATCTGATTGTACCCAGTACAGGCGAATGGCCAGAAACGTCGACAGGTGGATATTTCAGATTTCTCTCTACGGCACAATGGCTCGAATCGGCTTGCCATCTTTATGGGTTTTCAGCGAGAAACGACTTGTAGTGGTCCTTTTTTGTTTTTCTTATTTTTGTGCAGAGACTGTTCAGGTTGTCATTATCAAAAAAAAAAAAAAATAGTACTGCCTGTATATCTTTTTTGCTTCTTTTTGCTTACACTTGAATGAAGTTCTTTTCCATGGCGTGTTCAAGTGTAATCCTAAAGTCCAAGCTCTTGTTTAGCGCTTACCATCCACGAAAAAAAAATTCCAAGTCACTATAGGCTGTGAACACAAGCGTTTTCTGATATTTTGCGTAAGAGGGTCACAGTGCACGGTCAGACAGCGTTGCACAGCCCGGACCAATGGTAGCAGCGTGCTAACGGCGAGATTTCGGATTGATCTTGCTGGTTGGAGCTGCCGGTCTGGCTCCATCCGATCACGGTTTTGGCGCATTCTCTCTAGCAGAGAGCAATGTCCTTCGATTAATGGCAGGTGACTGATCGGTCTATCGAACACGGACGGAGTTTCCACCAGCCTGTCAGCGCAGCGGTGAATGTGGTATGGGTAGCCACGGATTCCGTACTACATAGGGATACCGCTCCCGTATAAATAGATAATTACGCATCTATGCGGCGAGCAAGTCGTCTGCTTCTTGCCCTAATGTTGCGGTGAAGTTAGAAAGACGACGAGCTTTGATTGGCTTGGATTGGAAGGATAGTGGGTAGACCTCAGTGCTAGATACCTCGAGGTCTACCTACTATTGTTTTTTTTTTGATCAGCCAATAAGAGCTTGGCGTTCTGACATCATCAAAACCCCTGTGAAAGAAGCAATACGAACTTGCGCTCTGCATGATCACTGATAGCTCAAGAAATGCAGGGCGTCGCTTATCACGATTACGCTTCCTGCTTAAAGATTCGTTCTTCTTTGTTCGTATTGTGTAATGCCGCAATTTCATTGGCTGGAGAGCGCTAATAAGATGCTCGGGATTGGCCACGCCCTGCCTGTCGTAAGGAGTGAGTGAGTATACAATACAACTGACTGGCAGGAATGATTCGAACCATGGGCGAAACTAGCTTACCCTGTGTAATGCGTGTTAATTTCTTAACAAACTAATATTTTTTCTTCTTAATTTAACTTGGACAAGTAAATTCTTTGTTCAATTTTTTATTTTATTAGCTGTCGATCAAAAGCTTCAGGATTGCGGTCGATAGCAGCATCCTCGTACATCTTTAGGAGCATTTTTACTTTTATAAAATTAGTAACACCCTAAAGGGCCAGCATTCAAAACCAACAAAATTCTGTCTCATTTTGTTTTCAAAGAAGACATTATGAATCTTTTAGGCTCATATTTTTCTTGTACACGCGGAACACTTACTCTGCGTAACCTTTGAGGGAAATAAATTTTGGCTCTTGAAAGACTTCCTTATACATGAAGTTATTATAGTGCCTTCATTGAGTACGCGGTCACGCTTCTCTCATTGAGAAGTCTGTTTTTATCACAGCTAAAGCCAGATTTCAGGGTTTTAATTTAGGTTTCTGATAAAAGCCCATGTTCTGAAATAATATTTATAACAATCACGGAAGACGCAAACCGGAAGTTAGGAGAACGTCGCGTTCCGAATGTACTGAAGGTTAAAGCAACCCAGGTGAAAATCGTTGTGTACCCTTCCTATCAAAGGTCGTATGTTACACCCCATTTTCTATCCTCAATTTTTAAAATCTTGAAGTAGGATTTTCTGCAGCACTTTCAGAGTTGATTTCATTATGGTGAATTATATTCAGACGTTTGCTATGTTTGTTTTTATAAAATTGTAGCTGTAGTGAGTCACAGGTTAAGAACACAGTAAATACTTCTCCTTGAAGGCGAGCTTTCTGCATTCGATAGCCCTTCGCCGCACGCGCAGTCAATTTTTAGAGTAACACAACAAGTGCGCGCTAAAGGCGGAGCATCTACAATAGAAATGTCCAACTATGTCCTTTTGATACCTGGCCAAGTAGGGCCAGCTCTTCCGTGTGGCCTATTTAGGATTTATTTAATACCTTTAAGGTGGACAAAGATTATATAGGTAAACACCTTTTGTATTACGACATGACGCATTAACCGAGCTCGATGACTTTCCCTGGAAAGCTGCAAAAAAAATTAAACTTCTCTATGTTGATATACCTACACACTTTTTTTCCATGCATATTCTAACCGCCTCGGTCTTAAAAAAAATAAAAATAAAGCGCTGGTATGCGATTTTAAGTTGGAGGGTTCGAATTCTTGGTAAGGTGTTGTAATTGACCGAGTCTGACCAAGATTTTGGTGCGCTGGACTCAAAAAGCAAAATAGGGGCGAAGCAATTAAATATAATGTAATAGAATATATAATTTAGTGTTGCGCTCCTACAATACAATATAACATATTAGGATGGACTATAGTCTGATATATTGAAATATTGCGTAGCAGTAAGGTATATACTGTAATATAAAAGTATTAGGGCTCGGCAATTGATCGCTTAACCTACCGATTAATCGATTAATGCTTTAATGGCGATATATAAGTACACGGTTTCACCCTGCAGAGGTGGAGGAGAGTACCTGTATGAAGGACAAACTTTAGGTCAAAATGCAGCCTAAAAAAAAACTGTAGGGGAAACATTTGAAACTCCTGCGAACGTGCTGAAGGTTACACGCGTCCCGGCCACTTATACACCGGTCGAGTGTCCGTTTAGCGCAGCATAAACTAGTGTGAACATTCAAAAGAGCTCGCTCTTGCCGGATAATATCAACGAGCCTCTTTACCTCATGCAGCTGAAGCGATAAAATATGAGTGTATAGTGCCTTTGAATTGTTTTAGCAACACGTCAAGGTTGATTCACAATAAAAATGGCATATTCCTCCCTTTACCTCATATTCAGAAAATACAAAAGACAACCCAAATATTAACAAACAAAAAGTTAGGGCGCAAACAAGCTGGTGAAGGTTTAACATTTTAGACAAAACCCCGAGACTGGGGGGGGGGGGGGGGGGGGGGGGGAGGACAACACAACACAAAGTCTCAAACACAGCTGAAGTTTATTGGACAGAAGATCGTGGTTTTATAGGGCACAGGTACCCGGAACCAAAAAGTAATGAAAAAGGGAGAGGATGAACTTCTTTTTCCCGAACACACAAGAGAGGAACATTGACCAACAGAAAAAACCGGTACTGTTCTAGCTCAAACAAAAAAAAAGGGGGGGGGGGGGGGGGAGGGGGAAGATCTCTTAACCCACCTCGGTGAGGTCCTGATAACAACACAAAAAAAGAAGAAAGAAATCTTTCCCATTAGGGGAAAGATCGAACATGGACAAAAACGAAGAAACCCTGACATTCGTCACACCCGAAACAAAGGGGCAGGGGTGAAACTTAAACCCGAACAAACAACATCCTACACAGATATAAAGGTGACCTCCAAACAATCAAATTTGTATAAATCTTTTCAACTCCGTGTCCAAATTAAAGGATGGCCTATTTACTGCATTTCCGTGGCTAATAATAGTGAGGGACGCTTTTACCAAGCGTTTATGATCCTCTCTCTCGGTCAACATAACCGATGTGGAATTCCAGAGAGGTACACAATTATTACATTCTAACACATGTTTTGACATTTCTGAATACTGATCTTTGTTTCTAATACAACGTTTGTGTTCATTTAAACGATCATTCAAACACCGCTTCGTTTGTCCAATGTAACATAACCCACAGGTAAAAGGAATCTTGTAAACTACGCCTGACACACAGTCTACATCTTTTTGTCTATGTTTTTTGGTACATCCGGTTTTGGCCGAGTTAAACGGGGTCAACCGACTTAGTTTGAAATCATTTCTGAACACAGTGCTAATGCCGTAGGGGTTTCCGGCTGATTTTAGATTATGAGAGATACGATGGAAGAATGGGAGAACAACGCGCCAGCCAGATTTACGAACCTTTGAACATATCTTCCTCATATTAACCCGGTACAGCAGCTGTCTGAACACATAATCCTCGGGAAAACCTGCCACGCTGAAACGGGGAGTGCGAACAAGATTTCCTAAGTGCACTATCTACTAGATTCCTGACTATGCCAGCCTTAATATTCTTTGTGTGACAACTTTTGAAAGGCAGGGGCGGTGTTTGAATGATCGTTTAAATGAACACAAACGTTGTATTAGAAGCAAAGATCAGTATTCAGAAATGTCAAAACTTGCGTTAGAATATAATAATCGTGTACCTCTTTGGAATTCCACATCGGTTATGTTGACCAAGAGAGGATCAAAAACGCTTGGTAAGAGAGTCCCTCACTATTATTAGCCACGGAAATGCAGTGAATAGGCCATCCTTTAATTTGGACACGGAGTTGAAAAGATTTTTACAGATTTGATTGTTTGGAGGTCACCTTTATATCTGTGTAGGATGTTGTTTGTTCGGGTTTAAGTTTTACCCCTGCCCCTTTGTTTCGGGTGTGACGAATGTCAGGGTTTCTTCGTGTTTGTCCATGTTCGATCTTTCCCCTAATGGGAAAGATTTCTTTCTTCTTTTTTAGTGTTGTTATCAGGACCTCACCGAGGTGGGTTAAGAGATCTTCCCCTCCCCCCTCCCCCCCCCCCCCTTTTTTTGTTTGAGCTAGAACAGTACCGGTTTTTTCCGTTGGTCAATGTCCATCTCTTGTGTGTTCGGGAAAAAGAAGTTCATCTTCTCCCTCTTTCATTACTTTTTGGTTCCGGGTACCTGTGCCCTATAAAACCACGATCTTCTGTCCAATAAACTTTAGCTGTGTTTGAGACTTTGTGTTGTGTTGTCCTTTTCCCCTCCAGTTTCAGGTTTTGTCCAAAATGTTAAACAAATATTAATTTTGAGTTTTGAAAAATATAATGCATGCAAATTACCGAGACCGATTAATCGATTTCTTAATCGAATAAGGGGTGACGATAAATCGGGTTAAAGCTTTTAATCAACGCCCAGCCCTAAAAATTGTATAATGTAATATAATGGTGCAATGCAGTAGAGATGTAAAACATAATTTTAATATTTAACGAAATTCGGTCCACTGCCCAACATTCATTGCTTCGGTGAGACTAGCATATTTTGCATCATACCGGAATGTAATGCATCAGAGGAAAACACATTGCAATAAAATGAAATATAGTGGAATAGAACGCAATGCAGAGCGATATATTGCGAAAAAAATATTGTCATAGAAAAAAGTATAAATTTGTGGAGTAGATTGGCCTTAATTTCAATATATGATGAGGTCCGGCCCGCTAACCACGGCTTCCAGTGCACCGGCGAGCGCAACCTCTGGCCACCCGCACGTTGCGCGAAGGACAACCGCAACGTTCTCACAGACGTCACAGACCTCGTCGTCCGGCAAGATAATAAAGAAAGAGAAAGTCACGGCGCTGGGGGGGAACTCCGCACTTCGGGCGAGTTGTAGGACGGCCCCTGTAGCCAACTTTCCCTCGCCCTGATGTGTTTTCGTGGCCGCTCGCTCGGTTGCTCGTCGTCGTGTGCCTCTCGACGTCGAGCTAGATCGTCCGGTCGACCTTCGTGGCGGCTCGAGCAGCAGGAAGTTTTCGCTCACGCTGCGTTTTAGAGGGCCCCACTTTGTACCGCAAGTGCCTCCGCTCTTCTTTTTGTTTTGCTATGCTCGCTACGGTCGGGTTGGTACCAACAAGCATGTGAGCCAGTTCGCATCCTGAGCGAGAGAGAGAGGGAACCGGATACACAAGCGTCAAGAATCCAAGATGGAGGCGCGAAAAAACGAAGCAGACGACGCGCGCTGTCACGGTCTAGTGGAAGCGCGCGATGCCGACGGTCCGTGCAGAGGATGTGCTTTCTGTGGTCTTGGTGACGGCGGCCGACGAATGCTCGCGGCTGCGTGTCGGTCTGGTGGGTCGTGCTAGTTCGGCCACTCGAAATTATCGCTGGATCTGATGCTTCACTCGTGGCTGCGCATCATGTCGAAGGACGAGACGCTGCCGCGGGACGCTGTCGCGTTGCGTGAGAAGTACGTGCGTCTGTTTGAGCCCAAGGCATACCTGTCGGACCTGCTGACTTTTCATTACAAGTGGGTGAAGATCACTCTGGATTACCTGCACGAAACATTTTCTAAAGGAAGGTGAGCTCTGTTTTTTTATTTTTTTTTTGTTCGAGTACGCATTGATGAGTTGGTTTCGAGAAGGATGGGTCAGTACACTGTGGTCATGGAAGTGCCACGTTTACGTGCTTGCTTGTCGTGTTCCTTCAAGGATAGCAGTGTTTTATTAAGTACTTTTTACCAATAACGTTACTATCAGTAGGTATTTTAAGTGCAAAGCAAGGGTGTTATTTGCAATCTTTTGGTTTATTTCCTCTGTTAATACCAGGATTCCCGTTACACATGATTTTCCTTTGTTTGCTTTCCGTGCGCTATAAAGATAATCTCACCTTCGAATTCAGTGAAAGCAAAAATAGGATTGTACGCTTCAGGGAAAGGTGGTTGGCGCTTATCAATACTTAGATATGGCGCCATTTCTTACTTATATTAATAAAGTTTCGTGACTGTCCTGGCGATATCTTTCGCAGAATTGTCGTGATTACAGCACTCATCCGAAGTGCAAATATCGTTCTACTTTTCATTACCCGAGATTACGCGAGATATGCGTGTCGTGCGATTAATCGATTACTTAATCGAATAAGGGGTGACGATAAATCGGGCATTGTTTTGCGATCCCAATAAACCAAGTAATAATTAGTCTGCACAGAGTTAACAAAAACGTCATTATCATAAACCCTCAGCTTCCCATGGACTAAAAAAAGTGAAAAAAATCCTCCCCAATTAAAAAAACAAAAATACGTTTTGTCAAGGGTGCGTGTCTTCCCAGTATTTTATTATCAATTTGATAGTACTTCATTTGAAAGAGTCCAAGTGACACCGAAGTTTTTACTATTGCCAGAAAGCACAGAGTAGATATGTTACTCTATAGTATTCCTGAGGAGGGTTCACAAGTGTACAAACGAAGAACGTTGCGACTTAAAAAGATGCGTGACTCTTGATCCTTGGAATATATTTGGACCTCCGAAAAGGACTAATGACACACTTAGTACGCTGGTGCGCTAATGACGCCGTAGGCGGGGACCTTCACCTAAGCTATATACCAAATGCACCGCGCAGTTCGCGGCCTTCAGCAAACAGCTGCGACAGGCTTGGGAAAATGAGAGATGTGTAATTGCATGCGGTGTATGCAGACAACGAGGATATTTTCTGCCTCAGTGAAAAAGAAAAGAAAGAAAAATAAATCTTTACGGCGTGCAGCATACCGTAAGTAATCTGCCTATACGTACATGCAAATAGCTGTTTTTGCACATAAGATACATCATTACTTGGAATAAAAAAATATAGTACTGGTTGTAGAGATCTTGGTTGGTTGAAGGTGTTGCCTCTAAAAATAAGAACCGCCATTTTCGACGATTTATAAGTTTTATTTATTGAAACGGTATTGGTATTATTTTGATTATTCAGAATATATTTATTTATTTAGACAAATATGAACCTATGCAGCTTTTTGGATGTACAATGGGACGAAACAATTCGTGTCGTTCACATTATGCACTTATACCACGCGAGCACCCTACGGCTGTGCGTACGAAATATGTTGTAGCCGAAAGTATTTTATGACTAACACGAAAGATTAGTACCGCGAGTAACCTTGATGGGAGGTGTAACGGCGCCGAATTATCCGCCTAATTGACGTTCGGTCAAACACGCAAGTGTGCGTGAGGTGCCGTATTCCGCAAATATCGCTTACACGATCCTCTTTATTGGTCTAGTCGGTGTCAACAAATGCGGGCAAACATGATGAGTTCCTTGACGATAAACTTTTGGTGCTGCTTGATTCGCTCCTTCGGATTGTCGTGTAGGTTGCAGTCGGGCTTAAAGCTAAACAAAGTATACAAGTAGCTAACACTAATATATGCCTGTTTTTTTTTTCAGTCGGGCTTAAAGCTAAACAAAGTATACAAGTAGCTAACACTAATATATGCCTCTTTTTTCAGTCGGGCTTAAAGCTAAACAAAGTGTACAAGTAGCTAACACTAATATATGCCTCTTTTTTCAGTCGGGCTTAAAGCTAAACAAAGTATACAAGTAGCTAACACTAATATATGCCTCTTTTTTTCAGTCGGGCTTAAAGCTAAACAAAGTGTACAAGTAGCTAACACTAATATAGGCCTCTTTTTTCAGTCGGGCTTAAAACTAAACAAAGTATACAAGTAGCTAACACTAATATATGCCTCTTTTTTTCAGTCGGGCTTAAAGCTAAACAAAGTGTACAAGTAGCTAACACTAATATATGCGTTTTTTCTTCAGTCGGGCTTAAAGCTAAACAAAGTGTTCAAGTAGCTAACACTAATGTATGCGTCTTTTTTTCAGTCGGGCTTAAAGCTAAACAAAGTATACAAGTATCTAACACTAATATATGCCTTTTTTTCAGTCGGGCTGAAAGCTGAACAAAGTATACAAGTAGCTAACACTTCTTTTTTTTTTTTTTTAAAGTGAAACACGTGTAAGTGGCATTGCATTGCTTCCACGTTGTAAAATAAGAGAGCACCATTAAAAATAAAACCTGAAAAAAAGATGTCGCACGTACGAACGGGTTTCGCCCGAGCAATGGTCCTGCCTCGTTTCATAGGAACAGGTTCGCGTTCTCGCTTTCTTTTGGCGATTACACGTAGTGAAACCGCCAACGCGTTCGGAATAAGAATTGCTAGGCGGCGCAGATACCGATCTGGACGGTGGCTGTGAAAGTACGGGAGCTCCTTTTCTTTTCCGGAAGAAACTGGACGGAAAACTGCACCACGCGGGCTGTTATCGCGCAGCGTCCATTTCTTTTTCTTTTGTGTGTAAAAAATGGAACGTCGAAAGACCTTTGACATTTTGCGTGCTCCGGATATAACTACTGCCCCGTTATCAAGAAGTATGGATCAAAGATTTTGTCAAAGTAAATATAGACGATCGCAATATTAGGCGTTTAAATACGAGCGATTACAATAACTATAGTCACTGATAATCTAAGAAACACAGGGCGTGTCGAGTCTGATGCGTCTCATTATTGTTCCGTACCCAAAATGTTAGCGACATTTGCCGATAACGACGCCGAGGGACGTATCGCGACGCCGAACGAGCGAACGCAATAAATCACGCACGGCGTTTCTTAATCTGCCATGGCTATACCAAAGAAGGAGGTGCATGGGTGTCAAGGCGAACAAAATCATTCGACTCTTCTATTACGATTAGACCGTCCTATCTACTTACGCGCTATCTAGGTACAATATACTGCAGACGAAATGACAGACTAAAGTAGAAGTTTGGGCTAGTTGGTATTTCATAATTAAAGATTAAAACAGCGCAAGGACACAGACAAGAACAAGAAGGTAGACAAACAAGGCGCTGTTTGTCTACCTTCTTGTTCTTGTCCGTGTCCTTGCGCTGTTTTAATCTTTAATCATGAAATGACAGAGTCTAGGTCCCGTTCTGTTTTCTCCGTCACAAGCCTGCGAAGCTAAGGACCTAAATAACGTTATGATAAGAAAGATACGGATAAGGTCTTCCGCGCGTACGAGAGGCACCTTTGAGCGGGTAGTAACGATGATAAGCTCTGCGACGGTTCAGCGAAAAGAAACTGTCGGTGAAGGTGGCTGTGTTTGTGGGCTGAAAAAGCTGATGTAACGTTGAAACTGTAACGCGCAAAATATTATTTGTCGGCAATTAAGCGTTCACAGCATTGTGCGTAAAGACGGAGCAACATACGACAAACTCTAGTCTCCAAATGAATCTTGTTTTCTTCCAGCTCGCAGTGAGGCCTTGGAGATGTACACTTCCTATGCAGATTTAACATATTTGAAGGTTGTCACGAATAAACAAAATCTCGGGTGCTTTTCACTACGCTGAAAGTTAATGCTTCACGCACTTCGTTCTGTCCTTTTCTATGCTGTCTTCATGTTGAAGTAATGTCCTTGCTCGAAGATCCAGGCTTCGTTTGTCACGGATCTCGCCCCTTGACCTATAAAACCTATAAAATTGCAGCGTCACGAATCTCGCCCCTTGACGCTGCAATTTGATAGGTTGTGAAGTCTCAATTACGTTCACTAGGCTGGTTTGGCCCGCTGGATTTTAAGCTGACTGCGAGATTGATTGCTCTCAGTTTTAATATTTACAAATTTAGAATTATCTGTACGATTTGTCTGTTCAGCCTCGGCGGCGTGGACTTCCTCGACCTGGGATGTGGACCAACGGTTCACTGCGTGCTGTCGGCGAGCCGCTGCTTTCAGTGTGTGACTCTGGCGGACGTGTCGCCGCATTGCCTGGATGTGCTCAGGAAGTGGCTGCGTGGAGGAGACACCCGAATGCAAGAATGGAGGAACGTGCTGGAGCACGTGGCTCGGCTGGAAGGCTTCGAGTGAGTCCGCCGCTTTGTCTTACTCATCGTGTCAGTAAAAAGATTTGGATAATTGACCATTTTCATGCACAACGAAAACTTGAACAAAAATAGAAATATAAGGCGTATGAAGTCAACATGCTTGATCTAAAATGGACCGTAAAAGCGACCGCCTGCACGTAGCAATCTATACTTTTCGTAAAATATGTATTTCACAGGTCGGTTGTATCGGTAAAATTACAAAGCGGAGCTCCGTTTTTGTAACAAAATAAGGCCAAAAAGCTTGCCAGGGTCAACGGCGAACGGCGACGCAGACGATCGAGTCGGGTGGCGGGGCGCGTTTGGTGCACGTATTGATAGATGGCGTCGGGAGCAGCGTCGGAAGGTGTAGCCGAGAAGCGAAAGAAAGCAGACGACACGCAGACGAAATCTGCAGGCTGCAAGAACGCGCTCGTTATGCAACCGCGGTGTTGGAACTTTTTTTTTACTTCAAGTTTTGCTTTTCTTTTTGCTTTTATTTTTGAACCAAAGGTACGTAACGTAAAATATTGTATTCATTTTAATAGACCACAGTCATCGCGAGCAGTTTCAATAAAGAGGTAGCGCCATCTATCAATACGTGCGCCAAACGCGCTCCGCCACTCGACTCGGTCGTTGCGTCGCCATCCGCCGTTGACCCTCGCAAGGGTTTTGGCCCTGTTATTTATGAAAAGGGAGCTACACTTTGTAATTTTACAGGATAAAACCGACCCGTGAAATACACTATTGACGAAAAATTTAGATTGCTACATGCAGGTGACAATTTTCGCGGCCCATTTTAGATCGAGCTTGGTGACTTGGGTCACCATATATATTGATATTACACGAAAACTAAACTCGAATGGTAAGGGATATAAAATAAACTACTGATGTCATAGACAGCATAAAAATGCCGGGAATGGCTTATTATGTTGACGTTTCCTGCGTTGCGAGCCGTTCATCTGGGTTCTTGTCGGCCAATTCCCTAATCCAACTGATTGTAGAGCGATAATAAGACGGTCAGATTGGACACACCCTATGTTTTTTACGTTGTAAGCGAGTATAGTGGGCAGCTCATGGGGGCTTCTCTGAGAGCAATTGTTATTTCTGTGTCGCCGTCCCTTTCAGTATGATTTAGTCGTGTTTTCTTTTATTCACTTGTGATGGAGTTGTATCAGTTTTCAAGTTCAGATAAACAGAGAAGTATTCTTACCGTTCAACTGATTCAAAATATTCTGGTGGGCCAGTTGGTTGTACATACTAAATTACAAATAGCGCTAGGACAAATAGTGCTAGTCCTCGTCCTAGCGCTATTTGTAATTTAGTACGTTCAACCGTTACCATGAACTCATCGGTTTTACTGGGGTAATCACGTGCGAAAATAGCTAACTTTGGGTTTTTTCCCAAAATAGTTTTACACTAAGGTAGAGATAGCCCCTTCAAATTCACAACGCTTTTGTGTTTTACGCGCGATTGGGCTGGTATATAAGACGTGTGGTGAATGTGGTGAACGTTTCGGTTAATGTGGTGAACACTACTTTTTGTTGTCTGCATCCATCACGCGCTCTCACTAACCGAGTACATTCCCACAACATGGAAATGTTCCTTTAGTTGTCGACGTAGTAGGCCTGTTTGCTCGACAAGGAGAGTGACATTCGAGCAAATTAAAAATAAGTAAAGTCATATAAAACTCTTTACGAATTCAGCTAAAAGTAGTAAATAATTCATTGAGCAGACCACGTTCAATCCGAAGGCTAATATGGCACCTTCAGTCATGGTGTCAAGCAGACTTGTGCGGCACTCGTTAAAAGAAATCAAATTACTTGTAATTAGTTAATTTTTTAATTATATCTTTTGAATATATTTATTAGGAAGTAATCGCAAGAGTGATCTGACTGCTTTTGGAAGCACTAAAATTTATTTAACATTTAATATTTCCCCTCTTCCTCCAAATGGTGCTTTGTTCCTACAAGTTTCCAATCACAAGTAATCGTCGAACCAATAAGTCTCCAACAAGAGGATGATTTGTCAAAATTTATAAAATAAAAAGATAAGTAGTTTTTAGTTTGGTCATTCCAATCCAGTAACGAACAGTGCAAAAACTTCGTTTTAAAACCCGCAAAAAAAAAAAAAATGTATTTTTTTAAAATTTGAACTTATCGAAAAAGTAACGCTTACTTTTTCAAGTAATGACCAATTTTCTTTTCTTCTCAAGTATTCAAGCAATCTTACTGAATACTTTTTAACCAAGAGTAAACGTAATTCTGGTCTATTCCTTCGCAATGTTACAATTTCACAACGTCACAATTTGAAGGAAAAAAATTTGTATAAACGATGACATGAAAGTTTAATGTCCCAACTCGTTCCCCGTTCCAGCTCCACGGTCAGACACGAACTGTGGTGAACATCGTGACGTCATTAGTGTGACGTCACCATCGATTGTATACATCCCAGGCGCCGACACGAGAACCACGAGAGCTCGCCCACCTAAATGCTAAAGGAAGCCTGCGACACCTAAAGAGGGCGCGCCGATCCAACTGATGTTCCCGCCAAACAACTCTGTTGGGAGCCACAGCACGGCGCCACTGTCTTGTCGCACGCTTCCCATTATCACTCCGCAGCCAATCACATTGCGGCGTTACTCATTGTGAACGCCGAAGTACGAATCAGGCAGCGAGAAGCACGAACACAAAAAGCCAAACTCTGCCTTTCTTAAACTGGCGACGTCTATACACCTATACACTGTTTACAAACAATCCCGCGTTTGCCCACATTGGGTGTGACGACAACATGTAGAAATCAAGGCCTGCACGCCCGCTTCGTCACGTCACTGTAGCTAGGCCAGCGAGCGGAAAAGCGACAGCCGGCTGTGCGCTGGGCTCTGCTGTGCCGGCGCGCTGGAGGGACGGCTTGTAGCTTCGATTGGAAATATTGCGCGGTTGTCAGTTACCCGTGAATGACGACTACGTAATTAGTGGAATGACAACTTTTATAAATAGAGGTCCATATAAAACTTGCACTTTTAGGGTTTACTATTTAAGACGACGGAAAACACTTGTGGTACAATATAAGCGACGACGCCCTTTCTACAATTATGTAACTTGATCTCCTTTATAAAACCGAAGGGCTGCTCTGCAATCACATATATTTTAATTTAAAACATACTATTGACGTTCAGGCTTACCTCACAAGTAGAAAATATGTGAAATAGTGTTTAATGCGTAGCCGGTTGGTTCCCTGAAACAAAATAAAATTAACCGCACGCTCTTTAGCACCTACCACCTGCGGGACGGCCACTTTTGTATTAAAAAAAATCTTCGAAAATAATTGACGGGGCGCTACTGAAGTCGTTTGTTTTATTAAAAAAAAATTAGGTTTAAAAGAGCGAGACACGAAAATGCGACATAAAATTTGACTGATATAATACGTGTCAGAAGGCCATCGTGTTGTGGGCTTGGACGGATTGCTCGTCCACTTGAGTGAAAACAAAGACGACAAAAATGGCTGTGATTGAAGAGCGCGGCTGCAAAGCACGCTCAACAATTCCGACAATCAGTCTCATCGCGGATCCTGTTGGACCCTGTAAATAATGTACATAAATATGTAAAGCCACGTCTTTGGTTCTTACAGTGTAATCTGACAAAATGTGTAGTTTGTCTCATGAGACATTTTCCGTTTTGCCTCCGTCTCGGTTTTTACTATGTCTGTTTACAGAGATGCCAAGGTTCCTTCACATTTTTTTTTCAAAGATAGTGATTTTTTATTTGGCTGGAGCAGACCTTGCATCCTGTACTAAGGCATTATTTTCCCCCTTGCAAGTATCGTTGGGAAAGAATTTTAGTCGACAAGGTGAGGATGCGTGTAAACACTGCTTCAGCTGTGTGGTTGCTTGCACAAGTGTGCAACTCTTTGAACTCTGGCAGCGTAGTTAGCGCCAGGACCCTTACAACCTTTCGTTGATCACGTAACCGCAAAAACTCAGCAATATGGTGGGACGACATAAGCTCATTCACAACAATTTCAGCGTGCATCACCACCCTGTTGACCAGCTACGTTGGAAAGTGCAGTCCACCTCGATTCAAAGCATCTCTCAGATGATGAACCATTGCATTATGAGGACGCGCCTCCTTCAAAACCCAATTTTCTGTGCAGTATTGAGTGTTCAGTTTCTTCACAGCCCCAGAGGCAATGTATCCAGCTACGTAGGTCAGAATAGAAGACTTGGACGAAAGAGCTGTTAAATCATAGTCTAGCACGACTTGTTGTTAGGGTAGTTGGTTCGTGGTACTGAGTCAACTTGTGTGCGCAAACACAGAGGACGAATACGAAGGATTGGCCAAGGACAAGCGCATGTCCTTGTTTGCTCCTTCGTGTTCGTTCTCTGTGCTTGCGCATACCAAATTTCTCAGTAAATCATAGACGGTGATGTCGAATGCGAAAGCTAGAACAGAAAGCGAAATAGTATGCGCAGATGACTGTCATGCTAAAACTAACAAAATATATAAAAAAAACTCTGGAAATGCTAAGAAATGCTAAGTCGTTCTAAAAATACCTATTATGCCTCGTTGAGACAACGGAAAATAAGGGAGTTCTTTCCTCTACCATCATTTTCCCGGGCACAATGGCCATTCGGAAGTGCAAAAGTACAAGGATAAAACTAAAGCCGCGTTCTCACACTTACGCTTTCTTAGGACCGAGCTCTTATGACATCTGACGACGAGAGAATGCACTGCTACGAAGGCGCCATCTCTGTCGTGACTCTGGAACTGCATTTCACTATAGCGAAGATTTTACAGGACTTAGAAGATTTAACGTCCTACTGGATCAGCTCAGTTTGTTTTCTGTGCATTTATACGCTATAAACGAAAAAAAAAAAGAAAAACGTTCGGGATTATTATAAATAATAGCATTGCGAAAAGATTTTTTTTTTTTTCAGCCAAGAGAGAACGATGCACGAAACAAATAGGAAATACACGGAATAGCCAAGCGTTCCACGGCTACTTGATAGGTGGCGCCAGTATGTTTTCTCGTCTTGAAATTTTAAGACGTTTTAAAATACATTGTCGTAAGCCATCGCAAATATGTAAACAAGCGTTTAAAGTTGCCAAACCAACGTAACTTCGAAGAACTCGTAACTTCGACTTTTGTTCTCCGGAACTGCCGCGTGCCTTTGCTCGTCAGTTGGAAAGGAAGATATTTGGACCATCCGTTTTCCGGCATTAGTTTCCTGACACCACGGCTTGCAACACTTGCAAGGCATTGATCCTCACATTCGCTCACACGAGGGCTCTAACGATTCTGGTCGCCGACGGATGCAGTGAACACGCAGGCGTGTTGTCTTGGTAGTTCGAACGACTTTCTACGTTGCCCGATGGCGCACCTAATGTCTTGCTTTCCATCCTTTGCGAGACGCCTGCAGTTTAATAAAGTTGAGTTGACACGCCCCGTAATCTTCTTTCTTTTTTTTTTTAGTTTAACGCGAGAGCGTTAAGGAGCTTGTGTCGCGCAGAAAAGCTGGCGTCGGTGGGACGAAAAAATCCTGATTGGTCGATAGAGTCATGACGTGCCAGCCACATGACCTCGCGCAGGAATTTTAAACAACCCTCAACGCTCACTTGAAACGTGACGTCACGCGTTGAATGAAAGCGATAAAACGTGACATGTAATGCGAATTAAAGGTCGCCGCATATCTCAAGTCATTTCCCTTTATAAAGTAATTCATTTGCTTTCAAGAAAAAAACAAACAAACAAACAAAAAACTGACGAATTTTAGGCGGGTTTCAAAACAACGACCATTCGATTGCGTGTCAGACACGCTACTGACTACCCCACGCATGCACTTTTCTTTTCTTTATTGCAAAGGTGAGTAGCAGAAGTCACATAGCAATAAAAATGCACTGCAAGACTTTTACAGGGCATATTAAAAAGCGCGAACTTCACGAAGCCCTTTACGGATGCCGAGCCACTCAGGCTTGGACTCGAGGGTGGAAAAAACGCTTTCCACTTGCTCAAGTAGGCAAAAGAAATAAAAGCGCACTTCTTTCGCATTGACATGGGCGTGCCTGACTGCAATGCGCGATCGCCATATGCTACAAAATTCCCCCCCCCCCCCCCCCAAAAAAAAAAAAAAGACTTATTGTATTTGACACAGTCATCGTTGGTCACGTTCAAGAGACGGATGCCTGAAGGGGAATTGCTAAATTGCTTTTTCAAAGTGCGCTAGAGCGCGCCCCCCCCCCCCCCAAAAAAAAAATAAATAAAAAATAAAAACAACAACTGCGTTTTTGCAAAAAAAAAAAAAAGAATACATGCTGGATGGTTTTTGGTTGTTTGCATAAAAGACAGTCAGTCGACCATGGCGAATCTACGCCTCTTTCTCTAAGCCACGCTTTTACGGGCAAAATATCCTCACGTAGTTTGAAAAAAAAAACAAAAAAAACTTTACAGAGGGTGGAACACACATACGCTTACCGAGCTTCAGCATTACGCTAGGCATGAACGCTTGCACGGCTTTCGCGTTCCCCTCTTAAGCGTCCTCCTGTATATTTTTAAGTTAGATTTCGTCATTACAATTTATAACACACTCCCATCCTTGACGCTCAGGCGGAACGCACCGGAAATAACAGCGCATGAAAAAAACACAATGAAGACAAAAGTATCTCTTAAGCATCGACGCTGATGTTTGGCGGTGAAGACCCTCTGCTTGCTCTCCACGCTTGGCCTAGGAGCAGTGACGTAGGTGACGTAACAAAATGAAGCTCGCAGGCTTTAGGATTGGGCATTGCGCGTGTGCGGAAACCAGATTCGCGTGAGGCGAAGCTTCTGCGCATGCGCAGTGCCGACAGCAGAGCCACCGCCGCGGCGCGACGTCGGAGAGTCGAGTTGGTGTATACGCGTTGAAATATTGTTTTGTCATTCCAACACTCGATTATGGCGCTTAGACAACCAGTGTGTTACACTGTTTCTTTTTTCCTCTTTTTTCTTTTACAGAAATATATCCGAAGGCGCCTCCGAAATCGCCGATCGCACGGCGAGCGCAGTTCGCCGCATCATTCCGTGCGACGTCCTCCGGGATCCGATGTTCTCCACCAAGCAAGGCACGTTCGACTGCATCGTGACGTCACTCTGCTTGGAAGCTGCGGCAACAGACGTGACCTCTTACGCCGACGCGGTGTGTCGCGTCGTGGGCCACCTCAGAACGGGCGGCACTCTCGTGATGATGGGCGTGCTCGGTTGCGACTCGTACGCCGCAGGAGGGCTCGAGTTGCCGTGCTTGAGTCTGACGACGGACGACGTGCTTGAAGCCGTCAGGCGTTCCGGCCTCACGGACTGCAGGTGGAAATTCGTGAACAAGTGGCCCGGACTGGACGACGACGTGAACGGGAACGGGTGGACAGGCGCTTTCATGTTGAGAGCCTTGAAAGGGTAGCGACGATGTTCCAACATTGGTAGTTCATCGCGAATATTAGCGTGGCGATCGTTTTTCGCTGTCTGTGGCGATCCCAGAGTCAGAAAAGCACTCCACGCAAGAACCGAGACTTTATACGGTAAGCGGAGCCGACAAGGCACTGGCCTGAAATCTGAGAGTAACTGACTGCCTAAGAAACTCAGGGCTTGATTAGTTTCCTATCGGCTAAGGCCGCAGTATCATTGGCCATGTAAATATAATGGTATGATTGGTAATAGCCACGGCCCGCATTTTTAAGGTTTCCGCAACTTTGGTATATTTCAGTTCAAAAGGAGCTGGACAACCGAGGTAGACGTATACCAAAGACAAGCACTTTTTGCTTCGTGAGCATTTGTGATATTCTATGTTGCACCATGTCCAGAAAATAGCCGTTCCTTCTTTTAAAGCCTTTTTAATGACGTTATACAAGAGACTAGATGTCTCATGCGCTGCTGATGGTAATTATTCCCTGCTTTCTCCAAGAATGTTTGTTTTATGCGTGGCTTCACTGCTATGTCATTCGTTAGTGGTGGTACACACGCGTCTGCTACCGGTGGGCATACTGGTTTTACATTCAAACTATAGTCACAAAATTTATGATATCTTTTTCTTCACTAACGTGTGAAACATATTAATGTTTACAGGGTAAACGTTTTTGCAATGTGCAGTTTACCTGCGAGCGGTGAGGGACCTCTGAGGAATCCTTGAACATGCCGTTAATATTGAGTATTTCGCCGGGTTTTCTGAGGGTGTGTGAGTAGCGCTTACAGCCTCGCCTGATGCCTTTGGAAACATGGCATTGTTATATGTCCGATTAAAACGACAACATCGATTTCCACGTTTAGTTAGTAGGAACGTAGCTTTCGTTAGTAGGAGAAACAATTCAGCTCCATTTATTCGCGAGTTTTGCCTTGCGTAATTTTTACAATTTGAATGTTTGTTCTTGAAAATGAAGTCTAACGATTGAAACATATACCGTATGTTCGGAAGTGCTCGCATTTTATCACAGCGGCTACCGTATTATTCCAGTGTAATCTCTTTTCAAGAATACCTTCTTCGCATATACGGGAAGCAAAACAAACACCGACCGCGTTCCTTGCCGATGCTCGGTGTATGCATTTTTGAAAACCGTCCGGCGTTTGAAAACGGTCCACACTACAGCTTGTTTTGGAGCGCTAGTCGGGAATAAAAAGATTAGTAATAATAAGCTAGTCAACAAAGTGCTATGGAACTTTTCACAAAGGTGTTTTTAGGTAGTTCATTGATCCCATTCAAATTTCGTGAGCGTAGGTTTCTGGTAAAAACATTTAAGAAAGTAAAAACGTGTTTCTTCTTACGCAGAAAGAAAACAGTAGCAAGCCGTCGTGTTGGCGCTGCTACAGATTCATGGAACCGCATGATAAAAAAATCTGTAAGCTTCTTAGGGATTAACGCCTTAAAGCTTACCCAGCGGATGCCGAGAGTGTGTGGTATAATATGTGAGTAGCAGCGTCAACCCGACGGTTTGCTTCTGTTTTTCTCCTGCGCATAGGAAGTAACAACTATTTTCTTTTCTTGTACTTTTCCGAGTAACCTACTCTCGCGAAATTTGAGTGTGATCAATGCACTGCGTAAAACAGATTTGAAAAGAGTTCCATGGCACTATATTTACTGGCTTATTTATACGAATATGTTTTACTCTCGCATAGCGCTCGAGAACACCCCATATATCCACATTCACTGTCTTTCAGAATCGCAATTTTCCAGTGGCAATAGAATGTTCGAACAAATAGTCGCTATTTCTGTGAAGTTAATACACATATTTGAGCATCCAAACACATACATGGAGACCTGTTGTAATACAGCTTTCCAGATGCGGGAACTTGCGCTGCAGCCAGCTGTAATCCTGACAATAGAAAGACTCTAAGGTCTGGCGCTCAAAAATATACTTCCGCCTTCGCGCATGAATCTTGCGTGCCGAGAAAGGTTATCTGATTCTCCAGCATTTAATGGCTGCCGCGCTTGTGCAGGACTTGCCATCTACAAACTTTTGGTATGTAGCTAAGTTTAACACTAAGTTTATCACCCCCGGATTGCTTTCATTTAATAAAAAATAAATGTCTAATTATCTTTCGAGCAACATCTAGCTTTTTAGGGTGAGAGCTATTTGCTTATTTCCATGATAGTAATTTATTATAAAATTTATCGGTAAAATTAGGGGCGCAAAGTAGCCCTGTTTAAAACCTGTTGCTTCAGCCTTTCACGAACAGAGGCAAAGAACCTTAGGACGATTCCTCTCCTTATACACATGCGTTTTTTTATGTAACCTATTCTCCAAATTTAACTTAATGAATGATATCTTGATATCTTATAAGAACTATATCAGTGTTTAGTTTACTGAACGATGACGCGGATGGTTGTTACCAGTGCAGTTTTCACGTAAAATTTAAATTGTATTACTAGAATATAAGATTATTTTTGATCATAGGGCGGTACTCTATAGGGTATAGCCCATCTGTTGTGGCGTTTACTACATGTCAAAATGAATCCTGCTGGTTTTGGCGATTCCGCTGCGCCTGTGCACCCACTTTTGCCGATATATATATATATATATATATATATATATATATATATATATATGTATGTATGTATGTATTCTAAACGAAAAGCGGTGGGAGCGATTATTACGTTTTATTATATCAAAGTTAGGGAAAGGGAAAGAGAAAGACAGCTGGCGAAAATTGGGCCAGTAGCGGGGATTGAACCCTCAACCGGTGCGGAGTGGGGATCGAACCGGCCAATAAGGCCCAATGGAAATATCCTTACACTCATCTAATTTCAGAAATGTGATTTCTCGACATCGAGGTTTCAAATGCAAATCATCATGTGAGAGCTAAGGAATAAAATTGACGGTGTTTCTAAATTATGCATTTTTTTTAGCTTGATGTAATAACATTAATTCATGTTATTTATGATCTAAACCGATTCGCACGCATGCACTAATACGGCTGGCAAGTGTTCCAAAAATACGTCTTTGGCGCATCGGAGAGCAAGGAGAGGACCTCCAATCAAATGGGCAGAGAAGAGAACGCGCAGAAAATGCGCGGTGAAGAAGCAGCCAAACGAGAGCTGTCATTGGTTGAGGACAGGGGTAAACAAAGGCGCAAGGTGCACAAAGAGCAGACGAATGAGCATCGTACCGGCGTGCGGTCGTGTATCACTACTGCGTGCACGCTTTAAAAGTCTGTGCGTCTACTTTCACGCACAACACTCGGAGAGCCAATCACCTCAACTTTGCTCAGCGAATGAAGATGCCAAAACATATGTTTAGACCAAAAAACGCAGTCTGAGTTGTGACACTAAGCAATGCAAAACGTCACGCTCGCATTGCTTAAAGGGAAGATGGGGCACTTCTACATTTGAGAAAAAACGTTTGAATTGCGTTCATCTTGCCTTTAGAATGACAAATATCACAATTGTATTTCAATGCGATGCGCCGGAGAGCCATAAGAGCAATTTGAAAATAGGGCTGAAGCCCCGCCTCCCTAGCCTTGGCAAGCCAAATAATCCGTCGATGACGTCACGGCCAGCGACTGTCTTTCGCGTTTTTCTCGCGTTTAACAATACTTGTCCGGAAAATGGTTTTGGTATTCGGGTTCACGAGGTAAAAATACACTGGAATTTACTTCTAACTCATTTTTTTCAAGAAGCTCCGTAGCTTCCCTTTAATGTCACAACTCAGACTGCGTTTTTTGGTCTAAAAATATGTTTCGGCATCGTCATTCGCTGAGCTGACTCTGTAAGTTGAGGTGATTGGCTCTCCGAGTGTTGTGCGTGAAAGTAGACGCACAGACTTTTTTTTAGAGCGCAGGCTAGAGGTTGTACTGCACTGGCTAAATTGCTCATCTACAGCGAGTTACTCGCCACAACTTTAAATGGTTGACGAGCTACACGCTGTATAAATATCGACACAACCCCAAGTATTATTTAGAGCAGACGAAGTTGCGCGCTGTATACGTTTACGATTCAAAACATATAAAAACGTAAATTAAATGCACAAAATATTGCTGCTGCTTTTTTCGTCCGCTGGGGACACACGAACACCGTTTAACTAACTCAACTTATAATCCTTCAGAGTTTGCTTATTTAAACAATTTTTCACGTTGTAGAATATGAATTTATATTAAACCGAGGCAAAACATTTTCAGGTCAGCTTCATGAGGATAAGTGCCGAAGTCAAAGGATGACCCCAAACCTCACCCGAAAAACTTGGAGAAGCATTTCCTGTCTAATAATTTGTTTCGTTGCACTCATCTTTGTCCTCTCGTCGTGGCCACCGATATTTCATATCAGAGCCAGCGTAAATACCGTGTTATTCATGCATAAACGCCAAGCTTCAAAACGCATAACCATAAACCCCTTCCCTGGGGAATCAGTAAAAACAAGTTTGGGAGGCACTTCGACGCCAACCAGGGACCAACCCGAGAAAGACTTAAACCTAACAACTAAAAAAGAAAATGTGCTTTGGGAAAGGCAGAAGACATCCGAGTCAGTTCCACATGTCGACCCCGTCCCCAACAAGACAGCGCCTGTTAAAATTAAACGGATAATCGTGGTTGCTTACTTTCGATCAGGCTCTTCGTTTTTAGGGGAAATTTTATCACAAGCACCACGTACATTTTACCACTTTGAGCCACTCTACTTCTACGCGTCAGCAAGGGGTGCTCACGTTGTAAACATGTCGGCGGGACTGAACGTTTTAGGCGACATTTTTCGTTGCGACTTTCACGGTGCCCCTGACTACCTCGAGAGAGGAAAATCGTTCATTTATCCGTTCGCCGCCAACCGAGCATATTGGTTGTATTGCGGCGGAGAGATCGACGTCTGCTTCGACGCAGCAGTAATGTCGCAGTTTTGCCAGATGTGCACGATACAAGTCATGAAAGTGATTCGCTCGAGTCTTCGTCAAGTCCGCGAGTGGATTAACGCAAATACTGATATTGGCGGTACTGTAAAGGTGGTGCATCTGGTTCGCGACCCAAGAGGCATATGGTCGTCAAGGTTACGGCGCTCTGCGTGTCTGTACTCTAGCGGATGTCGCCGCATAGAAACGCTCTGCAGAAGGATGAGAGAGGACTTAGATGAGTTTGAAGATCTTAAGAAAGTTTTCCCTGATCTATTCGTTCAAGTTCGTTATGAGGATGTTGCCTTGGAACCTGCGAAAAGAGCTCGGCTGCTCTTTGATCAGCTGAGACTTCCTTTCACAGAGCAAGTTTCGCAGTTCATCAGAACACACACGAGACACGACCTAAAGAGGAAACCAAGGATGGCTTTCTCCACAAAAAGAAACTCGGCAAAGGCCGCTTTCCGCTGGACGCGAAGGCTGAATTACAGTCAGGCTGCTTTGGTTCAGAATGCTTGTCCCGATGTTTTCCGACGCCTCGGCTACCGTGTTGTAACGAGTGAAACGGAGTACAGACTTTCTCAAGGACCTTCCTTCGTGCTTCACGTCAACAGTGGAAAAAAATAGTACTTTCTGAGCGTTTATCTTAAGTACATATCAATGCCCGGGTGGTCTTTTCTGGATGAAATAAAATAAAGAAACAGAGGTGAAATTTTCCGAAAACATATATGCAATAATTAGAGCTGTAGCTTGTGTCCTTGGTAGTACAGTTTAATTTGATCACTTCCGACATTCGATATAATATTGAATTCTTGCTGGTTTCAAGATAATAAAACTCCTCGTTTCCATGGCTCGAACTGATACTTCGATATATATTTATTATTTGTTCACCCAGCACCTGGGATCTTTGGACCAAGCTCTGAATGTTTGTTTGTTTCAGAGTCAAAGTAAGCACGGGATGATTTGAGCATTGTAGGCGGAGAGAAGTAGCTAACAACAACAATAGTGGGACACTTCAAGTTTCAGGTAATACGAGAATTGCTCTCTGACAAGAAAAGAAATAGAGCTCTGTTCAAAATTGCGACTTCGGCTTAGGTACCGAAGCTACAGTTTAGTTGTAGCTAGTGGGTTTTATTACTAAATCGTAGTCTCGGGTTCAAAGAGCGCATTACCATCTAAGCATTTTTAGTTTATTAAATCAGTCAATAGGTATACTGTAAAACCCTTTATGTTCGCGAGCCCTCAATTTTTGCGAATTTCGCGAATTGAAGAATTTGCGAAATTTAAGGGCGCGCGAAAATTTCAGTCCTTAAGATTTTCAATGCAGGCGTCTGGAATTCGCGAAATTTAGTGGTCACGATCATGTCATCTGTGACCGATTCGCAAAAAATAGGGGCCGCGAAAATAAAGGGTTTTACAGTATTTTAGCGTTAAGCCGGTATTACAAAACAGAAGTCGTAGTTTAAATGCATTGTAACTGCGAAAACACTGAAAGTTTAATTTTATGCGTAATGCGGAACGTCCAGTCAATAATTTGCATTCGCGAAGTTCACGTGATAAGACCATAATGTGAGACAGCAAACTATTCTTGATGTTGCTATGTTCGTTTCAAGAGGAAATGTTGCTGTACCTCAACTCTCACGAATCATTTTATTTTTAAACCTTTCTGCGTACATCGGCGTCTAAGGAAATGAAATTATAACTGAACGGAGGCAGAAATATTCAAAAAATGATTGAATGCCCTGGCGAAACATGCAACCTTCTATTTAAATATTTAAATTTTACATTCGTGCATTGGTCCTCGATAGTATCCCTCATCACTGGCAGGCACCAGAGGTTAACTTAAAGCAATATTGTACACTATACATGATCAAAGCAGCTCAACGACAATGACGAAGTGACGAAACCAACACAACAGGACGAAGCAGTGTTTCATCGTACTTGTGTTTCGCTAAAGTCATGTTTCGTTGATGTCGTGTCTTATTTTTTCACTCTTTCTTCGTCGTTTGAGCTGTTTGCATCATGCATAGCATTTGTCAACTCACCCAATTCGCTTGATTAGTAAAAAAATATATACTACACTCAACAGCTGCAACGTTTTGCATGTTTTAGTCTTAAAAAAAAAAACACCCATTGCATCTTTCTATTTTACTCGAAATATAAACAAACAGATGTCACTTGAATAAGGGCTCATCTTATCAATGAAAACCTTGATCAATCTTGTGCATATATAACATTATTCTGCAGAAGAGACCAAAAACCGCCCGCAAAATGTGACTAGGAAGCGTCATCTTTTTTTGAAGAAGTAAGGTGTCCGATCTTATAAAAAAGAAAATTTCAAAGGCTATGGCAACTCATTCCTTTTTTAATCAGCTGCGTCCGCTGACTTGGCCAGCAATCTTAAACGCGTCCCGTGATTTGTTCGCAAAAGTGAAAACCATTAACATAGCCTGAGCCTCGCTCGCATAACGTAATCCTAAAGCAAACGTCGCAGCTGCTATTTGTTAAGCGAAATCACAGGTACGAACAGGGGCGGATATGAGGAGGAATGACGTGATGGAGAGGGAGACCCTTTCTTTAGGAACAATTGTCTCGGTTTTGTTTAAACGTTTGTTACAATGGCAATCATGAGGTTTACAAAATGGATCTGGGCAACGCTTCGCCCGTGACGTCACATCCGTCCGTGACTTGAGATCTCTCTGCAGACTTCGCGTCTGACCCATGAATCCATCCCTGGGTACACATACTTCAAGGAGCACCAACAATGCTTCGATCGGGTACGAGAGGAGCGGCACTCCTCAAGAGCTTATATCCCATCTTCATTGACCATTTGAGCCGTCACACGATATCGTCTTTGAGCCCGACCGTTCCAGAAGACGAGGTGCTGTGCCTCTTCCACGAGGAGTAGAATCGGTTGCTGCCGAGCAGCGTGGTGGTCGTCGTAAAACTGACGGCGCTGCCTCGCTTGCGCGAGGAGACGGGTTCCCCGAACTTATACGTGCTGGACCGGCGGCGGCCGTTGCTCTTCTTAACGGCTCGCATAGTCTGCCATTGCTCGACGTGATGCCGGACAGCTTTGCGCACCTAAAAATATAGAGATATGACATTAAACATAAAGTTAGCTGAAGATGGCGGGACGAAGTACAGAATAATCCTCCAGGAGACTCAACAACAAATCCCAAGGTTTGGCTAAGAGATTAGATGCATTCGGGACGCAAAGTCCCATTGTGTTCAAATGATGAGCCTTACGAAGTGTGTTGTGAGAATACACCTGAAGGGTTTCATATTGAAAGATTAGAAATGCGTTTTCCTTAAGGCTCAAAGAGAGTGAAACTTTGTTCGGTGTGTCCAGCTATTAAAAGGTCAACACGCTGGGCTACATTGTGCAGTGATCCTTAGCTAATTAGCTGTACACCGGCGGGATAGAAAATATACCCGGGTAGGACAACCAAAACAGGCTCAAGTGTTCACATACACGCAGCAATGCACCCGAGCATTTCCTATACTTTAAGAATCCGGCGTAAAAAAAATAATAATTTTTCTTTAAACTTAGAAGTCACGGAAACGTTCAAGCTGCAAAAACCAGTCTCAGAGAAAATTTTTATTTGTTCTTATTTCTAATACATTCAATCTATCAAGTCGTTTTAATGTAATGCATGTGCCGTATTTATTGAAATATGTTGGCACAGTTTTTGAGGAATTGCCATGCACAAATATGCTTGCAGTGCACAAGAGCCACCAAGTATCCTAATTATAGCGCATGAAACGGGAGTACAACTGGTATGCTTTCTCGTATTTTTTTGTGGCGTGTCTAAATTATTGTTTTATACTGTGGCCGAGGCTTGTGTATGTTTTCCAATCTTCGCCGATGCACCATACGAGTCTATACTGTTACCTATTTAAATCTTTTTCTCACAAGTTTAAAGACCACCCCACGAGCTACGCTTACTTTGTGTATTTACTACACCTCGCTCGCTCAAAAAAAAAATAAAAGGGGGAAAAAAAAGAAGGCCTGAGTTATTACGATCTGAGACCTTTCCCGCGCCCATAGCTTTCGGTGGACACTTTAGTCTGAAGCGCCTACCAAGTATCTTGACCTAGAAATATGAGCATATAAAGAGCCATCGAAAGCGCACTTGCGCTTAACCAAAAAGAGAAGCAGCCCTGGTGTAGGCATTTCTAAGTTGGGCTCACAAGCGTAGCATTATTCCTATTTGTCGCTCTTTATGCTCGTTGTATATGTTGGGATATAGTGAAAAGTAGCGCACAGCTTGTTTATAAGCATTAAAAAAAATATCAAAGGCGTTTACAATCCCCTGTAACGCCGAATTAGAGCGCAGCTCTGGAGGAGGAGGAGGGGAAGGTACGGAGAGGAGGGTATGCCCCTCCTCCTTATCCGTACTCTCCCCTCCTCCTCTCCTGCTCGCCCCCATTTAGGGGAAACTTTTCTCGCTAAATTTAGCGGGGAATAGTTTCCGCTAAAGTTAGCGGAGAGCTTTTCCCGGTAAATTTAGCGGGGAAAATTTTAAGTTAAATTTAGCGGGGGAATTTTGCGCTAAATTTAGCGGGGAAATTCTTTCTGCTAAATTAAACAGAGAAAATTTTCCGCTAAATTTAGCGGAGAAATTTTTTCCTCTAAATTTAGCGGGGAAATTTACCCGTAACGCAACGCGCGGTGACGTCATCTATGACGTGACTGGTAACCCTCGCGACGTCACACGCTACGTCACACGTGACGTCACGTGTGATGTCATCATAAGAAACCTTCCATAATGCTTCGCGCGGTTACGCCGACGGCGACGGCGACGCCGCTTAAGCCGGAAACGGGCGCCTAAGAGCTGCGCTCTAAAAAGTTTGCAGTTGTTATTGCAGGGTCACATATTTATCCCAGATTTGTCAGGCAAACAATTAGGAAAATTATGTTTTTAATTGGGAGAAATATACTCGTACAGGGATGTTTTGTTAATATGGACACCTCCGTTTCCGACAAAAGCGCATCCATAATGTGTGTTGTTCATAAAAATGTGACAAAAATGCATGTGTTTACCCATTTCGTCTCAAAAATGTTGTCTATATAACGGGATATACATAAGAGCGGAGTCTGTGTTAACGAGACATGACTGCATATATACTTACGTCTCCATTCATAAAGCAGTATAGCACAGCGACTGTGAAGCCCTGCGAAGAGACAGAACGTTAAGTATAAATAGCAACAAATCAAAAACATATTTCATAATAATGAGTACATTAGATGACGTAATACTAATTTTAATGGAATCATTTCTCTGACTAAAATAAGGGTTATATTTATGAATCGCGCAAAGTTTCAAGACTGTTGCTTGATTTTAGTCACTACACAGAGCAAGAACAGATGGACCAAAAGGTGAGAATCTCATAAAATTAGGGCACTAGAATCCAACCTTAGTGTGACATGTAAACATGAAAACAGCTGTTTCAGTGCATGCTACATGATGACCACTTCAGTGTATTTATGTTGGGTGGAATGTTGGCACAGTCGCCCATAGTTTAAGAAACGGGTGGAGTAGCGAGTGCCGCTGGTCTTATATCTCCTCAGCCAGTGGGACAGCGGCATCAGCAGATGAGAATGTCGCAGAGCCAATCAGGAGGCAGGAAGCGTGTATGCATTAGGCCATGCCCTGCTTTTCCTAGGCTGTCAGTGACTTTAGTAATCATCTCGCACAACACATATCACTGGCTTGTTTAAGTTGAGAAACGCGAAGCCTCCGGTACGAAGACAAAAACACAAATTTTTTGGTGAAGAGGGTTGTTCACCTGGGTCGGAAGAAGTGCAACTTGAAGGTAAGTGAAAATCGCTCGAGCTTCTTTCTGAGTGGGCTTCCAGATGACCAAAATGTACGTGACTCCAAGGAGAGGTATAAGGACCAGCAGCGCCTTGGCAGCTTTTCTAAAAGAAAATTGGACAGAAATAGTCGTAACATTTCATTTGGTTGAGCTCCTTCCGCAGTTTGCAGTGCTTTGACTTCCTCAGGTTTACACTAATTTGATTTCTGCGTGGCTACGCTAGGAATGCAGAAAGTCGTTAAAAGGGTACACGTGCCCAAACCGCTTAAGATGATGTGGGCTTATTGTTGCAAAACCCATTTGAACTGAACTTTCACATTTCAGCTTATCTCCTAAGAACGACGTGCTTTGTTTTAGTGAAGCACATTTTCGCTAAGTTCAGGTTTTTGAATGAACTACTGAGGCAGGCTGCTCGATACTCGGTAACCGAAAATAACCATACGGGGATCAAATTTGTTTCTATTCACATCCGCGGGGTAAGCGAATTATGTTATCTAGTAACTGTATGCTTGTGTGAATATTATAATTTATTTGTTCTGGTGTTCCTGTGAACTTATTTAAGTATACCTAGGTTACTTCCAAGGATGTTTCCTTTCTTAGTGTATTGTTGGAACTTGGCAGTGATATGTCACGGAATGCGCACAAAGACAAATAAATATTCGACAGACAACCAAACAGGCATTTCGAAATAAGACATAATAAAAGAAAAGGAAAACGCAAAGCGTCGTTGATAATTTTTTTAGGGGAATATTATATCATTGTGGAACCTGCTTGGTACTCTTAGGTTCACAGTTTCTAACTAGAATGGCTGTGAAAACAACAACAACAACAACAACAACAACAACAACAATAACAACAAGAACAACAACACTGCCCTCAATATCTATTAGGCAGTTGTCACCTTGATGTCATGTGAACAACTGGGATAATCACGGTTAAGATGTTTACGCAGCAGATTTATGAACAAAAATGTACTATTGATTTGTACAACCATATACCAGGAAGGAAATATTTATAATTTGAAAGCTATAGTTGGGAACTTAATATCGTTCAGAATAATTTAGTCACGTTTTCCCGATCATAAAGTACGTTTACTATACGTTTGGACATTTGAATTAACATAAATGTTAACGTCATTTTTGTTTCTTAATACGCTCTCGCGCGCTTAGAACTCCTTGCTCACCTGAGTATATTAATGTATTTCTGAACACCACGCGAAAAAACACGCGAATTTTGTTTATTTGATAACGCATGCAGGAAGATAATTTAGCATTAAAAAATATTCTTGTACTGGATTGTCTAAAAAAAATTAAGCACGTTCATAACAAAATACTGATAACCTCTTCTGATAGCCAGGACGAGGTAAAGAAGAGCTACATACAGAGATACAAACTACTAGAGGTTAAGCGCAAAGTTTTGTGAAGTGCCGAAATACAAAGTCACTTTTTGCTTAAAAAATTTATTGCAGCTTGCATTTCATAATGTCCTAAAAATAACAGCCTCACCTGTACTGCTGCGATTCTGCCGTAGTAGCTGCTTTTAGTTTTGTTATGAGCACCCACATGATCCCCCCAAGGAATATGATGTTCATCTGGAAGTGTAATATTTTATATAAGAGTAGCTTGCAATTACCGCACTGTGATAGAAACCGGACATTGAATGGAGTCTGAGATATGCATTCAAAGCAAAAAAAAAAAAAGTTGGGCCAAGAGGACATATTTTTAATTTAGGGACAATACTTACAAATGAAGCATTTTGTTTTATTTACATAATCTTGTGCCCGACTAATTTTTTGTTATAACTCTGCAAAAATAATTCCGGGAAGTATCATCCACGGATCACATACCGGTGATTTGTTATTACTACTATAATAGGATTGAGAGTATTCAGAAAGGTGCGCGTTCTTACCAGAAGTACTAACATGACAGGTGCAATAAATATGCAGTCATAAATATCCCGAAGCTGCCATATGCACCTGCAAACAAAAAACTGCATGTACATGTGAACTTCTTATTATCATACCTTAGAACTGATCCCGTTGTGTAGTTGACGAGAAAAAAAAATATAGCGAATATCATATTTCCTCACACATAAAATGAACGGACATAAAATATTTTTGCATCAAGATAGTGAAGAAGTTAAGATAAATATAAGCAACAATAAAGGTTCTAATACGAAGACTTTACGGAAAGAGTCATTGCTCAGTGTGTACAATTGACCGTCGGTTGCACATAGTGAGAAGGAAAATACTCTTTCTGAAGCGTCCATATATTAAAGTATCTATTGTTACTCACATTTATCTTTGCCTCTAACACTTCAGGAGTACACCCCACACGGTGAACACGCGACAGTGCCTTTTTCACTCGAATTTAGTTAGCGCACTTCAATGTTATTTTTATTCAGCATTGATTTTAGAGACACGAGAGTATTCCTTGATTTTACCCACAATCGTCTTATACTATAACAAAGCAGATCTGGCGATAATTTTGGTGTTTATACATGCCACCTGTTAAATCCACACTGTTGCACATCTATGTTTTTACCTGCAAGCCTCGGCCTACCCGGGGGAATAAGAATGTTTTAAAATGAACCGGGTTTGGTTCATTGGTTCATGCAGCATTTATTTTACTTTCTATAATTTTCAGCAATTGTTTTGTAAGTTGTTTATTTTTAATTAGTTGCACGGTATAGGCATACAAGCCCTAGAAACAGACATTTAAGTTCTGTGTGCAGTCATAATTTCTTACGTCAACCAGGTAATAAAAGTTGGTTGGAACGGTGGCGCCATCTTATGGTTTATTCTCGCAACTCGGAGACATACCATGGTCTCAATCTTTGTAACCGTTCTCGAGCTTGGACCTGCCGAGTACCCTGCCGAATTGTGATTCAATGATCTCGTCCAATTGATCGCTGGCATGTACTGCCCAAACGTTGCCTTTTGTTTAGCCACCAGGTGCGCTGGTTAGCAGCCAACCAAGTCGTCTTTTGTTTACTTCTTCGGGGCTATAGGTGATTTTTGTTTGTTTACATTAAATATCTTCTTCAATTTTAACACGTGGTACAATGACTGTGTCTACTCACATTCCCTCAGCCAAGTTTGGGTCATTGTGATTTGGGCTTAAGTAGGCTTTTGTTAATGCCCAAACGCAAACAATTAGAGCCGGTATACCTGCGAACAAATTCAGAAAAAGAAGAGTCGTTAGAATTTGTAAGAGTTTGAATACTCTCATGGTCAGAACACGCAACTGAAAACTAACGAAACTATAATTTTGCCAGATTACCGTCATCCGCTTACGAGACATGCGATACTAAAAACGACAAAAGAAAGCATAATAATAAATAATTTAAGGGGTTTCTTTGACAATCGACTAACTACATGTCACACAATTCTCAGGAAGACATAGAAGGTTTTTACCTAGTCCTTCATTGATCGAACTTTAATTCTATTGTTGTACTTATATCCCTTGTGGAACAATTTAGTGTGACTACTAGACGAAGTTGGAAATAACGAACGTTTAGTTCGGTGCTATTCAACAACATTGAATGGCCTGTACTTTCACTCTGACAGAAGGTTGTTGTTAATATTTCGGCACAAAATTCATATTATTATCAATGCGACACACTAAGCCGGCTAAAAAAAAAATAAAGTCTAAGTGTGAGTTCTCTCTTCCCAATAATGAATAAAAAAAGAGGAGTGCTAAAAATGTTCTTAGAAAAAATGTTACTCCAGTTCTGAAAATTAATAAATAAATAAATAAATAGGTGTGGTGTTTCCATTTTTTGGGAACATTTTTGACAAAATTATTTTATGTTTTATAGTTAGGGGCTCTAGTAAACATAAGAATGTTATCTGTAATAAATGTATGCTTATATGTGTTAGTGAAATATTGGTTCACTTGAGTTTAGAACTTAAAACGACTCCGAATAATGGTGTAAAAGAACGGATATTAGGTCACTTACCCCACCCAATGAACACATAGACGTGCATTCGCACAGCATCCACAGAGAAAGTTTTGACCACAAGAATGTAGAGATATAGTCCCTCGACGAACATCCAAAAGAAGTTTGTTCCCATCAGGTATGTCAACACGATGTACAGGAAGCACGCTGCCTGCAAATAGTTTCTCTCAATTCCAGTGAATTACGCATTCATAACGATCTGAATGGATGGATGAATAGACGGATGAATGCGATTGAATTCGTTCAATCAGCTACAGCTTGCGCAATCTAGCTGAAGCTTTAAATTTAAACCGATAACTGACATATATTTCAACAAACTAAGCTGAAGCCCTTTTAGAATATGTTTCTAAAATTAAAATATATGTAATTTGCATAAATTCTAACTGATATTATTTCAACCTGATAAATGTTTACTTGTTTTATTCCTAGTGCCGACATTTACAGTTTTTTTTTTTTTAAGCTTTACAAATTTGTTTAAAGAAGGTGTGAATGTTACACTTATGCGGTTTGTGCAGGTGAGTTATACACCTAAGTGGACATTATGTAGGTGGCTAATCTCTGTGATAAGTTGGATGAATAATTAAAATTTGTTAATTAACTTTTAAATTAGTGAAAATAGACATATGGTATCAATTAAAAGCTAAGTGAGCGTCATCGAAAACCACTAAATCAAGTCTTTTTAGAACGATTTAAAGCTCGTGGAAAACTTGGGGGCGCGCCAAAGTTACCACCCATGAAGCAGCCGCCTCGGTGGCTCCGAGGCGAGAGTGTCGGCATACGGATCCGCATGTGGCGGGTTCGAATCCCGGCCGAGGTGCCCGCAATCTGGCGGAGGCTTATTGCGGAGAAGACGCCGTGTAACCGAGCTTTCGGTTGCACGTCAAAAGATCCCCAGGTGGTCGAAATTAATCCTCAGTCCTCCGCTGGGGCGTGCCAGATGCCCGTCGTTGGTTTGGCACGTAAAACCCCCAAATTTTGACCACCCATGAAGCAGGCACAAAGCTAGCAGTGGCGGAACGGGATAATGATCTAATCATTCGCGATCTTCCATTGCTAGCTTTGTGCCTGCTTCACCAGTGGTAACTTTGGTGCGCCACTGAGTTTTCCACGAGCTTCAAGTCTTTTTAAAAGGATTTGATTTAGGGTTTTTCGATGACGCTCAGTAAGTTTCTAATTGGAACCATATGTATATGTTCACTAACTGAAACGTTAATTAACAAATTTAAATGAATTAGCCGACTTATCGCAAAGCTTAGCCACCCACATAATTTCCCCTTGACCGTATAACTCACCTGCACAAACCGCATAAATGCAACTTTCACGGCTTATTTAAAACAAAGCTATAAACCTTAAAAACAAAATTTCACTGTATATTTTCGCAAAAGGTTGTATGGACCCTCGATGCCACATCTTGATATTCTGCCCCCGATATTGAAGAAATGTAATATTTCAGAAAATTATAATAACGTCGGGCGCCTGGCAGGCAGCTGAACTAAACTTTTATTGTTTTCTTAACTACGCTTTATTCCCCAGAAAAAAATATAATGCTCCGCAATTTTTCCCCATGCTTATATAGATACGCACTGTAAGTCTCATGGCAAAATGTCATAATGTTTATATCTGTCTATACAAGTTCATTCTTGATAAAGAAGAGGCATCTACAAGTCGTCTGAAACAAACATACGACAACATACGCGGATTTGCAAAACGTGGCGCTTTTCATTGTTTGAGTCAGCATTTCCAAGTGTATTCAATACATTTACTATTGTTCTGTTTTGCGAATTACGGTACATTTTATTACATGATCAATAGGACAATGTACTACCACACACTAATTTTGAACATTCGATGCGGCAATAAACAATAAATATATGGTCATAGTTAGTTCATAACTGTCACCCAGAATTTTTATTGCGATAACATTTCCTTATTAACCGCATCAAATTCAAGACATTAACGTTACATCATCCCTGTTTAAAAAAAAAAAACAAGAGCAAAAGGTTCCACAGACAAACTTATCAGCGGCTTTTCTATGCTCGGAAAGAGAAAAATCTGGTCATATAGTATAAACGAAGCAACACTTTAAAAAGGCAATTACTATTAATTCTCCCAGTCATAGTTCACGATGTTTATCATGGAACTTAGAAAAACAGCGTAGTGTTGTTTTTTTGTGCGAAAATGGCCAGCTGAACAGACTAGAGCAAGGAATTAACCAATTTGCTCAGCTTAAGCCCGTTACTTATTATTTTATAGCGATTCGGTTTGCGCTCACCGTTTGAAAACTCGGCCATTGCTGAGACTGCAAACTTGCTGTTATAATCCATGTAATTGAGATGAGCAGATATGTTACCATCAGATTGACGTGAATCGTATTTCTTGAGCACCTGAGATCCCTGCAATGGGAAGTGCGGAATGAGGACATAAATATGCATTCAATCAAAAAACAATTTCAAGGAATCGAATTTTTTTTATTTTCGAAGCATTTCCGTTATCTAGAGTTTCGATGAACAAAATTGTGAGCATTACAATATGTGTCATGAAGATTTAGGATAAGTTAACTAGATATGTATTTAATTTTCTAAGTTACTAAAGAAAAGTAATTGAAGAACATTAATTCGTCACTAGTCGTCGCACATCTGAAACTTTTATTTATTCAGTTCATGAATTTTACTTTTACCTCCTGACGAAGGATGAATGAAAAAGAGCTATTAAGCTGTGGGAAATACTGATTAAAGATACCAATAACACTGAAATATACGACTAAGAAGACTTATTGAGACATTTCCTAATCAACGTACGCAGAAACGTTTGGTGTCTAAGTTGACAAAGAGTGTTTGTGCAGATTACAAGATGTTCAAAAAAAAATTACCCACCAGAATAAAACTACCAAGACAGGAGAAAATTGGAGTTTACCTGTAAAATGAAAATATCCAGATAGCCACTGTAAGTGCAGCAAAAGACAGAGAATATCCGATGTAGCACAACATGGTTTCATCAATCTGAAAATAAGTCAATCACATTAAGTTTTCTGTAAGCTACAAACCGATTTCAATTCACGTTAATCCAAAATATGCCATGAACAATATACACTCATAGTGCAGACAAACCAGCTTTTTTTAGTAAGATGGCCAATGACAACTCTTAGTTAACAAAGAAAAAATTGTTAGAGAACAGATGAGACTCCCACGGAAAGGTCGACATGCCCATGCATCGGGTTTCGCGCTCCTGCTCACAACTCTGCCCCCTACATACACCTATCCTCAAACTAAAAGTTGAAAAAACGAATATGTCTTGATTTTTGTTTCAATTTCGCCTTTAAAAAGTTGAATATGCAATCTTTTCTTATAACAAATGTTGAATGTTCAAAAATCTTTTCATGATCTTCATTTTTAATGAGACGCATAAGATGAGCTTCCGATATACCTTTTTGAGTCGAAATCATTTCAGTACCAGCTAAGAGCCTCAAAAAAGAGAGAGAGAGAGAGAGAGAGGGGTGTTTCAATTTATACGCATAGGGCTAAAGGTATAAAATATATTTTAAGAACCTAGAACAAATGCCTCAATTTATTTGAAGGGGTACAGATAATAGAAGATACCCTCCATAAGTATCCGGTTGTGTAAGTCCTGGACGTCTGATTAGAATAATATACTTATTATAAGTTTGTTCGAACCTTTGTTGTATTAATGCCATTAAGAAGAGGTCGGCAATTTGAGTAGTCGGAGCGATCAGCCCATGTTCCATTGGGCCAGCAATCCCTCGTGGCGTTCTCTGTGGAATGAATACAACAAACAGATGATCAATAGAGTCGGGTTGGAGAACAAAATTGTCTAATTATATTTATTTTCCTATTGGATGTGTTAATAATATTCAAATACACAATTTCATTTCATTTAAAAGGAACATATCAGGTGTACACCCATATATTTTAAATGAAACCCTTCAAGCGTTTGAAGATAGAGTGAGTAGAGAGGCGTACTGGTTTATATAACAAATTTTTGAAAACATGGAGGTGAAGGACCATAAAGGGGACATACGCAAAACGTCTCAATGCGTTTTGTGCTTGTCCAACGTTTCGTTCGTCGTCTCCGGTTAAAAAAAAAAAACAGAAAAAAGAACGTTTTAGGCTTATCTGTTACAATTGCAAAGAAGTATGTTCTTGTAAAGTTTCTGATGAATTTTACGAACACTGTTTTTACTCTTTAAAAAGACTGAGTATTCTTCTGATATTATTACTGACAGCTATCAAAATCGCGATATGCTTTTCATATGTGAAATGCATTTTAAGCATAAACTATACGTGAACTGAGCTATTTTTCTTATATATATAAAATAACGCAAATCACGTCGAGCAATCTTCCAGTGGTCGACCTTTCAAAACATAAGGTTAATCGCTGATAAAACTCGAAGAGAGACAGTTAGAGGCTTATCAAAAGAGAGCGCGAACTTCCAATTGACCCGACAAAAAGCGTTCTGCCCCTGAGTAAACGATGCAATGCGCAGATTTCACTTAGGACCATTATTGTCCGATCTGTTGCAGTCACAAACACTTAGGAGCGTATCCCGACATCATGAGAAACCCCATGATCATTCGGAGTCCGGTGTAGAGCCAGGGCAATTCGTGCGGAAATGAAAGCAGTCTCCATTAAGTGGTTATTTATTTTCTGTCGCTGCCGTTGATGCGTGTTCCATGTAATCTCCGGGAAATACCGATTGGCCTAAGAAAAGACCATGGTATTGCATGTTTAGCAGCGCGAGGGCCATTAGGCGACCACTTTGTTTTGTCTCGACGACCCTGCGACTATTGTTGGGCAGGGCTTATGACACTGATTGATTTTCGCTCTCCCGGTCCGTACGTCGACAGTCATTAGTCGTGGGACATTACTGTAGTTTTTGAGTATTAATTCGCATCATGTGTTTGAGAGTGAGTCGATTCCCCTTCTAGGTATACACAGCGGGAACAAGCATCCACCAGATTTTTTTTCTTCCAGTTTTTCTTTTAAAATTAGGCAGATGCCATCAAGAACATATTTTGTTAAGGAAGGCATATACTAACTCAATTCGGTAAATGAACCACTACAGTTGGGTGCTCGTCGATACTTTGTTTGAATAAAATTCACAAAAAAAAAAAAAAACGCCAATGCCGTTTTCAGGCTAACAGTGTTAAGCAGCGTACGTAGGAAAATATGATGTTAATAAATTCACTTTTTTTTTTAACGGAACCACTCTAACCTCTTACATTTGTTTAATTTGCATATAACGTGCTTTCATAATGTGATCACAGTTAGACTATGTTCATGCCTAAGTTCATTCCTATTTTTTTTTACTATATATATGGTACGTTTTAGCACGTTCTGTAGTCTCTGATATCTTGAGAAAGGCAGAGTATGGCTTATTATGCTCACGCCTACCGTCTCGTGATTCGTTCTTCGGTGTCCGTGTAAGTTAATGGCGCAACCTTATTTACTAATGGATCAGTAATAAGCTTCCGGGGCTCCCCCGGATCTGCGGTTCTTAAGCTCTGGGTGACTATAGACCAATGTCTGCTCTGTTCCATGGGCGCCGCCATGTTTCTTTATGCTGCCGCCATGACACAGTAGAGGGGGGGGGGGGGGAGGGCTGCGCTTTTTGCGAGACTCCGTTTTTTTCAGAAACCTTCGCACATATCGTAGTGCAAAAACGTCAAAAATGAATAATGACGAAGCGACAAGAACATACATCGATGCCAAGAGTGTCGTTAAAAGCAAAAATCTTTTTTTACGCACAGCCCCTCTCTTCGCAAGAGCCTGCGTTTGAGATTATTATTTCCCATTTTTATGGCCGTGGGCTAAGACTTCGGACACTGATTCATACGCGGAGAGAAACTGAGAGAGACGAGGAGACGAGAGAGTGCGGAGACGTCAGAACCCCGAGCTCTGATTGGAATGATTAGTGGGCAGACCTCAAAGCTAACTTTCTTTTGTCTCCACCACACTCGTCGAAGGCGTTCGAATGCAAAAGGCAAACGCCGGACGCTTGCACTTCGCGTTCTAACAGGTTCAACGGGTGCAAGGAAAGCAAGGGCAGCTAGCTGTAGGTCTATCCACTGATCATTCAAACAAGAGATCGGAGTTCTGAAGTCTCCACGCGTTCTCGTCTTCTCCGTCCCCTCGGTCTCTGCCCGCGTAGCTCGGAATCGTTTACTACATTCGACACGGTAAGCATACGTTCGTGAAACTATCACCCGAGAAGTACTTTCAGTACCTTGTTTCACGGCGATTCTCGTTAGTGATGAGGTTTTGCGTAAAAAAGAGGCCATGGCCTGCTAACTTTAGCGGAAAGGAAATTATCCCTTTATGTTTAGTAGTATAATTCTCACGTTAAATTTATTAGAGAAACAGTGTCGTTCAGACATCATAGTTTCAAGTGACGTCATGTAACATGACATCACAATATCCCTGCTAAGCTCAGCCGAGAAATTCATCCGTTGAATTTACCTGGGAAATTTCTTCATTAAATTGAGCGGCGAATCAGAGTGCCGTTACATTCTAACATTACGGTGTCAGGTGACGTCATGCGACACGACTTCACAATTTTCCCGCTAGGTTTTGAGAATAAATATTTTTACTAAACTTGGTGAGAAAATTTGACGTCATCGTTTGTGTATCCGCGCTATGAAGTTACGTGCCGTATGAACCGGCGATCGTTCGTTTATCATATCACTGATATATCAATGAATCCACATAATATCACAGTATCTCGTCATGCCATTGCGTAACACAACATCAACGTCTCACATGTTCACCACCCACTGAATTTAGTGGGGCGTAGTAGCTATAAACGCAGCATGGAACTGTGAGCAGCGGTGTTCAGCGTCTCGGCTACCACTGCGGGCAATTTAGCTGATACTGCAAGAAACCAGGAATTTTTTTTTTCGTTGCCGATCTCTTGAAGTTAATCTGGTTCCTTTGTGATCGTAGAAGCGTATACAAGTTTTCAGTCGTCTGAATACCACTCCAGAGTCCGTTTTAGACTCAACATCTACATATAATTATGCGAAAGTCATTGGAAAAAGGAGACCTTATGAAAAGAGGCTATTTTCTGCGCTCCTCACGATAATGCCGTCCAATATCACTAAACGGTTGTGTCGACCCCGGCGGCGGACCGGTAGGCTGAAACGACCAAGGTCACGCGGAAAAACACAGCGTCGGCCTTAGCACAAACCAAATCCAGCGGCCGAGCCAGCGAGGCTTTGCCATCAACATCGTTAGATTGCAACTAATCCACTCTCGGCTGGCGCCGGTCGGTTGCTTTCGCTGATGGACGGCGAAAGCAGAACGCAGGAAATAAGAGCAGTTGCATGCTGCGGCAATGGACGGCTATGGACGGCTATTTCCAGGGTCTATCGGAAACCGCGGCTGTCCGGGTGCCGGTCAACCTTTATGGTCTTAACTTTGTTTTTTTTTTTTTTGAACCCCCACGTTTATGTTTTTTTTTTTGCATTCTTTCTTGTATCTTGGTTTGCCATTATTTCTATTTAGAGTTACCGGAAGAAACAAAGTTAGGTACCGTAACTGCGGCGCCAGGGACGTGACGGAGGCGAAAGTAAAGCCATCCTGCCACTTACACGAATAAACTAAAAGTTGATAGTAAAGCTTTTGCAAAGACCCGTCATGTCTTACATACAGAGTACCGGAAGAATATAATTTGCCAAGAGGATCGCGGCAGGATACTCTAGTAATAGGAACAAAACAATGTTTGAGGCAGTATTTAGATACGGATTGCTTTTTTTTAGAAAATTGCAATTCCAAAGTTAAGACATCTTACTAAGTTATATGTATGAATTCTTTTTCTTTAAATTTTGTAGAATTAATTACAGCACTTTGTTGTTTAAATCTCATCAATGAAGTTGCGTAAAAAATGTGTTTGTATTTATTTTGGGCGTTGGAAGTAGTATATTTTGAACCCTTTGTATCTTAGTTTCGTGCCCACGTAATGCGTACACTGGAACTAATTACTTGGTTTCCACTTATTTTAGTCCGCTCCGAGAGCTGGCCGGACGAGAACCGCTGGGGAAAAATATTTATTGATTAATTAATTTTGTATTCTTTCCCCGCCCTGGAAATGAACTACGCCGACAGTCGGGGTACTACACACTGCTGTAAAGAGTTGCTCTGTCGCGTTTAAATTTATCGTCCTTACGTCACGCTGAATTTAGCGGATGGTGTTCACGGCACACTGGGGCGTCGGGTGACGACATGATATCAAGTGACATTGTTACCTCACGTGGCATCATGACGTTATATGACACTAAATTCCCGCTAAACTTAGCGAAGTTTTTTTTTTTTTTTTTACGTTAAATTTGGCAAACTAATTTTTCTGCTAAATTTACCTGGAAACGAGTGCCGTAACGTGACACTGCGCTAAAAATGCGATAACAATGTGGCTCCCTTCTACATTTAGCGTAAAAATGTTTTCTCTATACTTAAGGGGAAGTGTGTTACGTCACGAGACATTCCGACTTCGCGACGGAATGACACCCTGGTTTACCGCTAAATGTGGCGGATAAATTCTCCCGCTAGATTTAGCGTGCCACGACGTCCCCGAACCACTCATGGGACACGTTATGAAACCTGAAAAACAACGGCTATCACCGTATTAAAAAAAAAAAAAAAAAAAAACCGGACGTAGTTGCGACATTACTGTTTTTTTTTTTTAATCTTTTTGCGCGGTGAACTTACGGCTGGTGTCGTAGAAGACGCTGTTGAACGACGCAAAGCATGGAATAACGGCCTGGGATGATCCTCGTGTCGCAGGCCAACACGACACACCGTCCCAAATTACCCGGCAGAAGGGATCTGATGACGTCAGCCACCTGGTTTCTGAGAAAAGGTGACAGAGGTACAGATATATTGCTAAAGTATATCCGCTTTAGGATTCGAATAGTGAAAACATAACTTTCCATATCAAGCAAATTAGTTTTTCTATTTTTTTTCCAACGAATGAGTGATATTATAAACTTTCCCCCAGACGATTCGAGCAAAATATAAAATAAACATACAGTATATTGCGAGCATGTTAGCCTCTCAAGTTCGTTGTTGCTTACGTCATTAAGCTATCGTCGTATAATTTTTTAGCGAGCGTGGGATCCGTCGAGATTTGGTTATAACATTTTTTAGGCAAAACATCTGTAATTTGATCATGTTAGAAAAACTCTGTTAAAGAAATTACTCTTTTTGTAAAAGAAATTTTAAATTTTAATTATTTTACGCGTCACCGCCAATTCTGTTATGGTCAATGAAACACTGAATTCCGAGTGCTCATTTCATATCTCGATCTCAGCAACCTGCAAACGATAAACGCGCTGTTCAGACGCCGGCACTGCTGAAGCCCCACATTATCAGTACTAAGCAGCCTTCTGTCCTGAATACGAGCAGAGCTCGTGAAACAATAACTTAACCCAACCACTCGAAAAAAAAAGAAGACACTTTGTTTTTCTACGGAAACGACGGTGTACTACTTAATACAATGTACGAATCACAGTCAGCAAAGAACGAGGCCGACAAGGTGGCTTGACCTGAAACCTTCCATCTCCAAAGCGTCAATGAGCCTAAAGCTTCGCCCGCCCTTTCAAACCTGTGCATATATTTTGTCTGCCACACTTTATTTTCTTGTTTTAATCATTGACATCTTAAAAAAAAACAAGAAAAAAAAATAAAAAAAACAGGGCGTGCTTTGTTCTGATGTTGCTTTTTCGTGCGTGATTCGTCCTTTGGTATTGATAGCGGCCCATTGCGCACTCTGATTTGCTGCGGAGCACTCATAGGGTGCATAGGGATCGACATGCCCATGCGTTTCTCAAGCATTGGAAAGCTATCGACGGGCTTCGCCGTTATCAGTGAGTGATTTGTAGTTAGGGATCCGGCTTTTCGGGATAAATACCGGTAAACCACGGAAAATCTCTGAAAACCGAAAATCCCTAATTAAAACTCTCCTAGAATATGAAAAAAAACAACAACAAAAAAACACAAGCGTCACAAAAAGAAATCTTTATGCCCACCTCTTTGCTGCGTTCATGCAGAACACAGCCCACACAGATCTGTTCGCGAGGCTGCTATACTTTCTTTAGGAACCACGCCCATTTTCCAGTTTTCTTCTCTTATCAGCACCGAAGCGTTTTCCCGTATTTGGCCCCGCATATGTTGCTTGGACTTTGGGAAACCCCATGTCCGTGCCTTGTTTTCTTCAACAAAAACCCTAAAAAAAACAATTCTGTTTGTACGATGTCAAACATGTACACAAATAAACACCGATTTCTCGGGGAAAAAATACCCCCCCCCCCCCCCCCCCCTTCCCGAATTCCGAATTTGGAGAAAAATAAATCCCGAAAGGCGAAAAGACGGAACCATAGTTACTAGAGTCAGAGAGAGGTTAAAGAAACGCAGGGCACGGTTTTCTCTATGTCCGCACTTTCTGCTTCGTGATTCCTTCTTACGCGTTCAGATCGGCTAACGCCGCAGCCTCATTGGCTGCTGCGAAATAACAAAATGGTCGGGCTTCGCCACACTCTGCCTTTCTTAAGATGTCCGTGACTATATGGAGATGTCCGCCCCTACATTTTATAGCTTATAGCGAGTTATTAGGGGCTTACAGAAGCCTCCATGTTGGTCTCGCTTCATCGTATCTAACTTACTCGCACCGCCTCAACTTATATTGAAGCCTCCATCAACTTACCTGTAACATTGCTGTTGAGATTTTCCGCATAGCACAGGAGCTCGGCTGGATTCGAGACGTTATCAGCGAGTGGTGGCAGCCCCCTGGGGCCTGAGAGCCGTAACAAAAGCTCGTCGGACTTGGCGGTGGCGTTCAGCAAGATGCGTGGTAAGTCTTCTTCCAATGACGCGTCCGCCGGCTGGTCCCGCATTTCCATGGACTGTGAGAAAGGTAAGCAGACGTCTCTGTACTTGGTTCGCCATAAGTAAGAGTGCGGTCGGAGACTCGAAGATGTAAACACGTAAACAAAACACTGAAAGTTAAACATTTATAAAACCCAACACGGAGGCTACAGGGAGGGGACAAACACAGTGTGCAAGTGGAGGGCGGTGTGGCCATGACGGGCATAAAGGAAGTGTCCTGAATAAAATTTAGTAGCTGTGTTTGAGACGTCTTGTGTTTGTCCCCTCCTTGTGGCCTCCGTCTTGGGTTTCAGAAATGTTTAACTTTAACCAACTCGCCTGCCCTATTACTTTGTCTTCAACATACTAAAAGCTCGAGGTCACGGGGTATTCGCTGGACTTGATTGGTGGAGCCGATTATGGCAGACTCATTGTGAGATTTCAAATGCCCCGACGTTGCACTTCTGGCGGTTTTTGATTGATTCCACGGGCTTGCTCTGTGAGCGGCGCTTTGTCTTTAGGTGAAACTAAGTATAAAATTCGTTTTCGAGGTTCACGAACGGAATACCCTCAACACTAGCGGCTTCCCGTTTCTGTGTTACATAAATCTAAATGCTTCGGACTTAGACACTTGGGCTGTATCGGTGACGCCGATGGCGCGCCATGAATTCTCGTTCTTCCGCTTCATATTTCCACCGCAAGGCCACCAAAAGGTTCGCCTCGTTGACTACAACTAAGGCACATGATGATATATTATCTCCAGCATTTTTCGTTCAAGTCGCGTGAGTAGTATCTTTGAGAGTGCTAGAATTTTATAATGCCCGTATAATTAAACAGAGCACAGCGTGAAAAAAAAAGTTTGTGAGTTTTTCTTATACGCTGTACACAAAGACAGCCGGTCGTGGTGATCAACAGAAAGGTTCCAAAGAATTACGAAGCTCATAATACAATCAGAAAAACAAAACCAATTTTCGAAATTTGCACATGGAAAATGATCGTGATGTTTAACTTGCTCACTCTTTCCGCGCCTCCGGAGATTTCGGATCTAACCGTATTCTGTTCTCCGTAGTTCCTGGTATCCTTCTGTTGGTTGAAGTGATTGGCTATCTTAGTGTTTTAGAGGAAAGAAAACTTAGAGATATTTTTTGAGTATTGTTATTATAATCTTATGGTTGAGGCTGTAATTGAAATAAAGCTATATATGTTACCATGTACATGTACGAACCATTCTCTAAGGTAATCCTCCCGCATATTGGATTTATAATTACAGTTTCAAACATAAAATCTGTACGACCGAGGAAACGCGGATAAAATAATAATTCTAAGAGCAGTAGTAAAACATTACGCATAAACTAACATTTGTGGGAGGGAGTATACAATTTCTCGATTATTACAGTAAAACAGTAAAGGTTGTTGGAGCTGATGGTGTTGATGAGCTCCGAGGCATTGCACGGGTCGGTGGTCGATGAGGTCTTCTTCGGTGCTGAGTTGGAGTGCGATGGAGGCCTTGAGAGGCTACATTGTGCACTATTTATTTACACTATGATACGCGAAAACGTTTGATACAAACAGTGCGCACAAATCATGCGCGAGGTACGGGAGCTTGGGTGACCCGTTACGCGGTCAAAGTTTGCAGTAAAAATTTCGTGCCTCTCACACTCTCGCTGGCTTTTGAGTACTCTGACCTCCTCGCCCTCGAAGAAGAGCCAGCCAATTACTATAAAAGCCTTCGAAGCTACGTGATGTCCGCGTCCAACGGTAGCCTGGGCGTCCACATGGTCGTTTGGTAAGTTTAAAAAGGACTCTTCGTGACAGCGTAGCTAAAACAGTGGTACCGGTAGCCGCCAGTGCGGCGCCGGACCAAAGCTTTTAGGTTGAAACCTGAGAGGCCTCCCTAAACTACGTGACTCAAAAACCGCCCGCCATCAAGAAGAAAACACACACACACACGCGCGCGAAAGTAGGACCCTGATGGGTGGGGAGAAAGATGCCTCTGAGAGAGACGCGCCTCGGCGGAGGACTCTTGTGGTCTCTCGGCAGGTGAAAACAGTAGAAGAAAGTCTAAACAAAATGGTCGGGGGAAGCATCGTTCACACAGCTAGAAAGTGTGGCAGCCCGCTGACCGCACAGAAAACTCGACGTTTTCCCTAGAACTTTTACAATTACGATCCGCAAATAAAGCGATTTGGACAGGTCCCATTTGCTGACTACGACAGACAATAAATGCTGGCCACAGACGTGCAAAATGGTTTATTACCACTTGGCTCGAGTTAAATGAAAGGTATATGTATGGCTGCAAAACTAATCATGACGTTTCCGGTGTGCTCTAATTGCCAGTAACGTCGCACAATGTTGAAAAAACGGTAGATAAACGGCTGTAACGCATACTCCAGGATTTACGATACGTAGCTGGCATTACCGCTACCTCAGCTGCCCTTTTGGTGGAATAACTGCTTAACGCGAAGCATAGACGAGTGCAAACAAGGAACGTGGCCGCCGCCATGCTATTGCTCGTGTAAGCGAGCGCGCAATCGCAAGCCTGCCAAAGCTACCTTCACGCGAATGAGGCACGAGCTTGCAGGCGTGGGGCACTTGTTGGGACGCCATGCATGCAAACATCTATGCCTTATGAAGCATGCATTTTTTATTCGAGGAAATAATAAGTGGGCATAATCAACAGCATGATGTGATGACGTTACATCCAAACAATGTTATGTATTCGTCTACGAGTTGCAAGCGAGACGTCAGTTAGGTGATTTAAACGTGCGACTGAGTGCTTGCAGAGCCTTGGTGGTGTCTATCACTGTACTTCGCTGCGCTCGCTGCTTTGAAGCGTTCTTCTGCAGAACGAGCACTCGAGCCAGAAGTGCATGTCTCAAAGCCAGGAGCCTGGGCTATAGCTCGCGCTTGTAGCTTTGCCTGCAGTCTCAGCAAAAGGGTGAACGGAGCATGATTACCTTACACGGGCACCCTTAACCGCACTTAAGTGTGATTGGGGTCCTACTTAACCGCCATTAACGGCGCCCGATACTTGGTAGTGACTGCTAACCAAACTTAAGCGTAGCTGCTGTATAGGAGGCCCGTCGGACACCGTGAACCAAGGTTAGGTTTGACCCTAGTCGCACTTTAACTGCGGCTGAGCGTGCCCGTGTAATTGGTGTAACATATAACCTTCCAATGTTTACGAATGCACAACACAGGGTACTATCTCCACAGCGCCGGCCACGATTGATTATCATTTTGGAAACGAGCAAAGCACGGACCATACGCACGAACCTCAAAATGGCGCTGGCCAGAAGCCCGTTTCTGGAGTATGATTGCGGTAACATATTATTTCTAAGAAAAACCCCACGTCTATCAAATGAACGGAAATCCCTAAGGAAAACTAGAAAAGCTGCATTTGTTGATCAAAGCTATAGGTTCCAGCAGAGCTTTATTTTACATAATCGGAAACACCAAGGGTCCCGCTGAGGTTAACACATTCGTTTGATGGGTTTATAGCGTTGTTTCAATTGGATTTTGGTCGTGCTAATATTGGTTATTTTAAGGGAAATTTATGCTCGGATAATTCAGAGGCTTCGATGCAAGCTGGCGTAAATACATTGTGTCCACAACTAGCAGAAAATTCCATAACGCTGGGAAGGCCATCACGAAATTGCAAGGAGACGTCAGCGGTCAGCGGAACCAGGGGGACTCCATCCCAGGCTCCCGCATTTAAACGGACGGGGGGATGGACGAGAGTGATATCAGTGTTCGCAGACGAATTTATTGGTCGCACTCTCGACAACAAGGCTCGGTCCGCGCTGACAAGGGTAGAAAAATGGACGCGTACATAAAACGGCGGTATGCGATTGTGGCAGCGGCTCTGTTAGATACAAAAAACGACCAAAGAACAAACACATGGAACGTGGAATTCTAAACCAGTTGCATGAAGAGTTGCTCGAGGACGACATTGATGAACATTGAAAATTCCTTCGGGTGCCTCGGACGACATGCGTGAGACACAAGTTAGACGATTCCGACGCCACCGTCGGTATTTCGCAAAGCAGGATCTGCAATGTTGCCAGACACGCAATTACCTTAGAAGGAACCCCATCATCTTAGAAAAATCCCCAATTTCCTACGTCTTTGAACATACACTTTTGAGCGTAACATATCGATCGGCACATAACGTCGGATTCCAATATCAACGGGCTCAAAAATACGCCCACCTCGTTTACAAATACTATCAATTTGATCAGTGGACCCAGATGGGGATGATCTCCATCGTCGTTCGAGGCTCTGTATAACTCTCTATTAGTTGGTCTTATGCGCTAATGTTTGCCTCTCATGCAGAATGTCTCGCGGTCTTGCTTTAAATAACTTGAAAGCGCCGAAACACAAGACCTTCGTGCCTGCTAAGGACTGCCAAAATGTACCTCTGCCTGCAACTTCGGCAGAATCTCAAGCGATATCTTCCGCAATCTTAAGGACGCAAGAAACATTGCGAGTCCATCTTCGACACAAAACCAGAGCGGATAAACACTGTCTGGTTGACACTGTAGAAATAGAAGGTCATCAAGTCTTGCACAAGTTATTACTATTCAAGAAGAATATTTGCGAAGTTAATTCAAGGCAGCTGAAATTACAGAGTGTCCACCATGGAAGTACCCTTATTTGCAGATAAACACAAGCACACTCGGAATCACTACAAAAACAGCAACTCCAGCCTTGAAATTACACCAATTTTTCTCGACTATTTTCATAACCTGCGCGTTGTTTACTCACATCTGGACCTATGGTACTACAACGCCCGTATCATCAGCTATGATGGTACATATACATTCTACAACCAAATATAAAAACAAAAAAACTACACGAAGTCACGCTACCTTCTCAACAGCGACATAACTCGCAGCTATTCGTACAGCTGTTCTATATGTTGATGCTGGAAGCCCGCGATGTTGGATAATGTCAACTATAAGCCCCGCTGTCTGCTTTTCCTTCGATAAGAAAGCATCCCTAAGGAGCAAGTAGTACATTAAATTTTACAAACTATCAGTATGCATCAAGTCGGGGAGATAATTTCATCTGGGAGTGAAATTCTGGCCACTCCGGGATTATTGGATACATCTGCACTGAGTAAGCTGTTAACGAGGCTTACGAGATAATGATTTTCTTACTTACTCTGTTCTCAAGATCCGATGCCAACCATTTGATCTAATCAATCGGTAATGAATTTTCACTGTCCCTATGAGAAAAAAATGCAGAGTATCACTATTACTACATTCAGCGTATTAACGCTCAACCCCCAATTTGGATACCACGATGATAATCAAGGAAACTGGAAATGGTGTTACATAGTTTGCGTCTCAACATTGAATATACTAAATATCATGTACATAAAATTGACGAATTTGACTCATCCGAATGTTTAATACGTTGAACAATTCACAACATCGAACGTGTCCTCTGTGGCTGCGTGGAATACAGCATTAAAATGACCCCACTAAAGTTGCACCTGAAGATAATGGAAGATCAGGTGGACCTGAAACTTCTGTTTGGAGCCTCTTATTCTGCCACAGATGGTTACAAGGCCATAAACACTCTCTTACACTTCATAATGCCGATACATCTTCAATGAACAATTTAGGGTACTGCAGTGCACTACAAAGTGGGATGAGACTTGTCAATGTAACACTTCTCTATGAGTGTATTAATATGTGAGTGTGTGCGGGAGGTTGCGTTTTCATTTTGATATTTTGCTCCACCTCTCTCATTTTATCTCTCTGCGTTCTTTCGGTTAACTTGGTCTATACTATTCTATCTTATCACCTTTTTTTCTTTTTCTTTCTCAGTGTAGGAAGCCACCACGAAGAACTGGTCGACCTCGTTGTTTTTCAAATAAATGGTTATTTTCTCGCTCTCACGTCAATTGCGAAGAGATCCCCCGCCATGGCGGGGACTGTTTGGGCTGCCCGAGCAAAAGCTCCTCCATCCCTCAGGAATGCGTACGTCAGCACCCTTCCGCACAAAGCCGTGACGTTGTCGCTACTTGATACGCATCTTGGGTTCGGCTTACTTGTTGCTACCAGATACGCGTACTCTAAATACTATTCGCACGGGGGATGCCCTGGGGTGGGGACGTGCGTGACGTCAGCGATCAGCGAAACCAGCGGGACACCCTCCCGGTATCCAGCATTCACACGGACGGGGGGTAGCCGAGGGGGATGTCAGTTATAGCCGACTAAATTAGCGGTCCCACTCTGTACAAGGATCGGTGCGTGCTGACAAGACTAGAAAGATGGAGGCGCACATAAAAAGCGGGTACGCGATTACGGCACCAGCGACGTTAAGTACATAAGACGACAAACTGCTTCCTGCTAACAAAAAAAAAAGTGTTTTGAAAAGGTGAATGAAACACAAGACACTTGGAATCCACAGACATTTGTATGAGTAGCTGCCTGAGGACAGCATTGATGAATATCAAAGACTCCTTCCGTTGCCTCGGACAAGATGCGCAAACCACAACAAGTTATGCAGTCCCGATGATACCGCCGGTATCCCGCACAGCAGGGGCTGTAAAGTTGCCAGACACACGATCAAAAGGCTGCCAACTGCTCAGAGATCCCCCGCCAAGGCTGGGAGCGTGCAGGACGAGCAATATCTCCCCGATCCCTCGGGGCTGTCTACGTCAGCGCGGCTCCTCACAAATGCGTCATGTTGTTGCCACGTGATACGCAGCTCGGGGAGCAAAGGCTCCTCCAGTTGTCCCGCCTACAACGCGAGCTCCCTACCTCCGATAGCACTTCAGCGTCTCTTGAGTTTTGCACGTGCACGCGGAACCAAATCACGACGGAAAGTAACGAGCGCGTGATGAATGATGAATATTCGAAAGAGACGCCTTGTGTTTTTTTCTTCTCTGCCGTTTACTATTCACCGTTTCATTGTTTACAAGATCACAATCCAGCGTCCGAGCTCCATATCCCTCCATGCGAAGGTTCTTCGCCGATACTACATCTCACAAACATCTGTATGGCAGACAAAGGCTTGGGCACGAGAGCGTGAAGTTAGAAAGGGCCTCCTATGCACGAGTTCTAATGCAAACAAAAGCATTCTTCTGAGCTATAGGCTGACGCGCCTGTGCTGGAGTGCACTAGACCTGTGCCTTTGACTTGACCGCAGACATTGCTCAGAAGGGGTATAGGAAAGCGAGCGAAGCACGCACCATTTTCCCAGACGCTCAATAGGGCGATGATATGTTTCGGTGACGCCCTCTTGTGGTTCCTACTCTCAAGTCACGACCAAGATTATTAGTACCGAGCTACAAGTTTGATGGTGCGTAAAAAAGCGCGGTGCAAGCATAGTCATCACGTTCCTAAGTCAACATCATCATAGTTGAGCCTCTGAATTTGCTCTTATTTCCGTCGATGAAAGCAGAAATAATCCAACCCACGAAAGGGGTATTCACAGGAGGCACGCGCATCCCACGACGAAAACGTCAGGCTTTGCGATGTGCAAAAGCCTCGCGTTTTCATCTCGGGATGCGCGCGTGCCGGGGAGAAATCCCCGGGATTCCTCCCTCGTGTGAATACCCCTGTGGGCGCTTGGCCAATCGTGGGAGGGAGGGGGTTCAGTGGGAGGCCGATCGTAGCCACGCTTTCAGTCGTGCAAGTGGCCAAAAGCTAGATCCCCGTAGCTAAATTTTGTTGCAGGTACATCAAGCAGCGCTGTCGAAGCTACTCGCGTGAGCGGGGGGCCATATCCATCGTCCCACTATCACGAATGCGCGTGCAAATCAGGCTTTATTTTATTGTCCCGACGTTGTTTGCTATGCATGAAAGGCGTTATAGGGACTATTCCCTGGTGTCCATAGCTGTGTGCGTGACTTCTGAGCACGTGCCGATGGCGAGCTTCCAGAGTTCTTTTGCACCGTGCATTCCACACCCTCAAGATGGACAGACTTAGCAACCTATTAAATAATGTCAGCTCGTTCTGAGCATGCGCGCTAAACAGCACCCACAAATACGGCGTCCAGTGAATAGTTTCTATACAGCTTTTCTACAAGGTCGCAGCCATCTCGATTGTTGTCACTTCCGGTATGCGTTAGAACATAATTTTGATCTCCCTGCGCCGCTGGAAGGTGTTCATGAAGAATGCGTGATTTTCACACATTCTTGTTTTGCCTCACCTATATTTTCCCGCACGTTTCAGGTTGAAATATGTTATTATATTTTTGTCCCGCATACCAGAGACGGAAGCCACGTGACTGAGAACGACAGTATAAAGAAAACGTCTATAGGTGTAACTTCACAGATAGGGCGGACTGTGTTCGCTTACTTGAATGTGCTGCCGACAGGTGGTTCAAGGTGGAACACGAGAGGATGGTGTGCCTTGATTTTAGAGTGTTTTCAGCTACTTGATTAGAGTCCCGTCATCTAGAAGCTACCTTTGCAAGACAAGCTGCGAGGAGGAAGCAAACGCGTCGGTCGTCTGCAGGTATCTTCAGTCGTTGCCACGGTATTGCTCAGCCTCTGCGACCGCTATCCTCCTCGCCGCGCGCCAACGCGCGCATGCTCAGGAGCAACCAATTTGCGCAGGGGGCGTCTGCCACATCTTAGACGCAAGAGGACACTAATACACTCAAACGTGTACATAGGCCGTCTGAAATGCCGAGACTCGACCTAAGAGAGGCCTTAAAAATCGGCGCCTGCACGTACAAATCAAAACTTTTCGTCAAAGATGTACTCCCCTGACCATGTTGAAGCCGGCAGGGTTCGGCGAGCCTGCGCTGTGGGGGAGCGTGATGTTACCGCCGGAGCGGCGTGTACGAAATGAAGACGTAGCCCGCTGCTGGTAGGAATGCCCTGCGTGTAGGAATGCTTTCGCATTCCTACATCTAAGCAGTCTTAAGTGTCTCTGCCGAATTTTCTGGCCCCCTCTTTTTTTTACAAAATTGGAGCTACGTTTTGTAATTTTACAAGGTAAGACACACGTGTGAAATACACATTCGACGAAAGGTTTAAGTCGATACGTGCAGGCGACAATTTTTACGGCCATTTTAGATCGGGCCTCGGCATTTCAGACGCACTACGCATAAAAGAAAACGGCTCTGCTAGCAGACCACGGCGAGGCTCTCGTAGATGCTTCTATTGTCCGCGAGTGGTGAAAGTCAGATTCAACCTCCTCTACCAAAATGCAGACACACCAAGCTACCGCATTTGCGATACTATGTCTGCGCCACACCAGAATTGTGCTGTGAAGAAGCTTGTACATCCAGGCGTTTTGTCGCATCCTCCCCTACTCCGCTCAATTGAGCGGGGAAACTTAATCCGCTAAATTTAGCGGGGAATTTGAATTGGTGTTGATGTCACGTGATGTCAATATCCTCGCTACATTTAGTGGGGAAACTTAACCTGCTAAATTTAGCGGGAAATTATTTCCACGAAATTTGACGGGAAAATTTCCCTGCTAACTTTAGCGGGGAAATGTACCATAATGCAACGCGCGCGGTTATGTCAACGGCGACGCCACTCAAGCTAGAAGCGGGCGCCTAAGAGCTGCGCTCCAAAAATAGTAATTATTACACCACCTTAAAATTCTCTTAATCTTTAATGAATTTGTGACTTGTGTTTCCATGCAAGATTAGGGTATACTACAATTGATTAAAAGGACAAATTTTGTCCTAATATTTGGCGTTTGTCAATTAGCAAAGAACGACGAATTTATCCCTCTACCAGTTGCTGTACCCCGCTGCTGCGGTGTAATGTTTTTAAGTAAAGTGCAGGAGCAAGGTCACCGAACTTTGACGAGATAAGCTAGACGAGAAAGAACAAAACACGGAAATCCTACATCCGCTGCCGATCAGCAACAGCTGCGCGCAGCACAAATGCGCGATCAAATCACAAAGCATAAACAATTGCGCTTGAAGCACGCACGTGCAAAGCACGGACAGTCCATAGTTTGTAAATTGGTTCCAAGAGTCCATTGCACGCATGTTAAGAAGCATGACTCCAAAGAGAAACAAACAGAGATCCATGGTGATTTACTGGAACCAGTAAAACAAGTACTTTCTAAATCTTAGGATGCAAAATTGCAGGAGTTTACTACAAAGTGGCTAAGTTTGAGGCGCACGTGTGCATGTGTGTCGTCCCCAACATGAAAAGAGGGAATAGTGTGCACGTCGTGAGAATACCGAAAGCGCCCGGGAACATGCACTTTTGAGGAGAGCACGTTCGTCTGCTTCTGTCGCAGGAGTTGCAATGACGTCAGAACAGCGCATAGTTCTGATTATATTTATTTGAAAGGTTAGTGGGTAGACCTCGATGCTAGATGCCTTGACGTCTACCCACTATTTTGTTTTTCAATCAGCTAATAACAGCTCGGCGTTCTGACATCACTGCAACCCCCTGCAAGGAGCAGAGGAACTTGCGCTTCGAATAGTCACTTACGGCTTAGGACACGAACGACATTTCTTAAGCTTGTGGGCACCCTGGCGGCTCCACAGCCCAGTTGCCCGACTGCGAGGCACAGGTGCCAAACTTTTCCCGCGTGGCGGCGACGTCACGCCAGCCACGCGCACATCGCGTGCGCCGCCTTGATAAGGCGCATCAGAGGCGGCGCACAGAGAGTCGCTGCCTGGACTCAGCCGCCGTTGGTAACAATGTTAATCGTCCTGTTCATGTCCTGTAAATGTAGTTTCTTGTTGTCAAAACCGCTGGCTCTGTGTTATTCCTCCGGGTCAGGTATGCAGAAAGGCAAACCGACCACAAGCTTAAGCGTTCCATGGCGCTTTGAGCAATTTTGTGCCATCCCTCTTATGTTCCTGAGCCTCATATTATTTCCATGATGTTGAATATATTCCCGTTGATCAAGATTTTGAAGCGTTGATAGAAGCGTTTGACTCTACTTTACTCTTCGGGACATGCTTCTTTTCTTCTGTTCAGTATAATTCTCTGAAATCTTTGTAGCACAAACTTTTTTAACGACACAGGTCAAGGCTACGTTGACGGTGCTTACAGAAATGCGAGAAATTCGCGATTACACAACACAACCGACTGACGCAAGGTGCTCGCTTTCTGCAAGCGCGTCGCCAGCGCAGCGTCAGCCGATGCGACCTGCGTGCGATTCCATGGTGACGTGGGAAGCGAGGCCCCAAGTTTGAACTACACCCTATGCGTCCTGGACGAGACGATGGACGGTATCGGAAAGGTCACTTTTCTAGCTCCCAAAGAGTTCCGTGCGCTTCCCGAGCCATACGGAATTCAAGGTGATACAGTGTAAAGCGACTATACTACGCTGCAGTTGACCTTGACACGTGCACGCCTTATGTGAGCTCTTTTTACGTTTTACGAAATGTTTCCCCGATGGGTAAAAACGAGATTTGTTATGATTCTTTAATGGTTTCCGCGAAGCATTCAAAGTTACTGTTGTTTATTCTCAGATTGAAATATATTTAACTTATGATATTTGCCAGTAATGCCTTCAATGAACTAGTTTGGGCTTTGTTTTTTGCCCTTTTGAACGGAAAAAACTGTACTTTGCAATACGTATAACGTCATGCTTTTTACTTCAATTATATGTATTGCGTAGTGTACATGCTTCGCCAAACCATAATTAAAGTTTTCCTGTAAATAGCAAAACGACCATTATGCCTCTTAAAGCGGTTTAAGTCTGTCAAGCTGAAGGGGAGGATATCACCATTTCGTCATTGGACCTTTTCCAGATACCGACGGCACCAGGCGGTGGCTGCACAAACTCAAAATTGAGAAGTTAACGTACCTGCGCTACCAATCGATAATGGGAGCTACCACTACCAGTTTTCTTCTCTCTCTGAGCTGCGGCGCGTGCCCAACGCGAGTTTAAAGAGAGGCATCCGTGGCGTCCACATATACGTCGTGTTTTTCCTTCCGTCCACTTTCCTTTTTTGTGTAGCACAATTATATATATTCTGCAATTACGTGTTCTGCTCGCTGATCCACAGCCTCCTTCCGAATTTCCTCGATTTTTCGTGCCGACTTCCGCCACTTGGCATCGGGCGCTCGCGCATGCGCATAACGCTTCTCAGAAAAGGTCCATTTACAGTGTTTAACACTCGCGAAAACAATGTTCTATTAACATCTCGCAAACGCGGTACTTTATCTGGCCCCTATTTTTTTAAGTCGGCTGCCATCTCTCGAGTCACCAAGGTTCGGGACATCGGGATCTATTTTGACTCTAGAATTTTCTTTTCTTATCATGCTTCACAGATTGCTGCCTCTTCTGTTTGAATGATGGGTCTGCGAGATCGCTTATCATGTGACTCTAGGAATCCTTTATGCGTTGTCCAAATGTTTTTATGTCTAGTACGTGCAAAACGGGAGTTTGGTGGTGTGATATAGAATTCGCTGACTGTATGCGTCACGGGCAGAAAATGTGCAGAAACGTTTGATTCGTCTCGTCTACGATAAGTACTTTGGTAGAAGACGCTATTATGACTACGACGTAATCTTGAAATGGCTGTTTTCAGAATTTGTTCAAGCGAACTCTCTCGCGATATTTTATTTTTGCATAAAGTGATTAACTGCCATATCGAGGCTGACCTTTTAGGCTCTGTGAATAGTCACGCGCCTGCTCGAACATGTAGACATCGTTCCTTGTTCTTCCCTCAGTTTCAAAAAATATTGTGGCCGTTAACACACATGCATGCCTCTCTCATCAATCTAGATGTGCCATATTTGAATGTTTTTAGGAAATTTACTATTTTCAAGTGCAATCTTGACTCCGCAGTACCATGTTTAGGACGCGTCTCTCGATGAGATACTGCTAAATTTAATTTTTTTATTTTTATAAAATCCTGTGGTGCCACCACACTAAAACCTCACGATTGTTTTGGAGCAATATAAGGAATGAATTCTTCTTTTTATTCTGCTTCTTCTTTCTTCTTTTTCTTTCTATTTCCTTTTTTTTTTTTTCTTTGTTTGTTTTTTCTTCTTCTCGTTGTCTTCCTTTTTCTTTTCCTATTTCTCTTTTTTCTTATTTTTTCTTCTTAATTTCTTTTGGTATTATTATAGTTATATGGGCATTAGAAATTAATCATTCTTAAAGCGTCACGCAAGCTTTGTACTTAGATAAATTATTTTGAACGCTGTCCCTGGTAAACGAGGGCCATGTCGCTCTACAAAGAAAGGAACTCACCATGGGTGAAAATTCGACACCTTATGACGTGAATTTGTAAGAGAATATTTTTTGTTCACAGCTCAATAACTATAGCTGATAGCAGGCCCTGAACATAGTGGTTAGTTGAATACGATTCTCATTAGTTCAAATATCACATTAAGGTAATTTCGACATGGACGAGATAGCTTACACGACAGTAACTGCTGGGACACGCGAGGCACGTTGCTCGAACGGGTGTGCACTGAATATGGAATGTTCTTTGCTCAGAGTTCACTCAAGCGCTGTTGCCCAGTCACTGAATTTGAATAACGAGAAGTGGAAGGACAGAAATAGGTGTTGTTTTATTTAGAGAATGGTCTGATATAATTCTTCTCAAAATGAAACAATGGAGAGAAGGACCTCGGGGATAATGTAATAAAATCCATAATAATATTAAAAAAAAAAGATATGCAGATATATTTTTTTTTTGCGAAAATAAGCGGGAAACGTTTACGCAAGACGCTAAGCATATCACTGTTGAATATCGGGAAGCGAGTGGCCTGCTGTGAAATGAATGGCTTTTTACGCGTGGAAAGAAAACGTTGAAAGACTGGTCGCTATCTGGGTGCCGTTGAAGCGCTAAACATTATCGTGGGGCAGTCTCAGGGTGATACGATGCATGGATGTACCATGGAGATTAAGTCCAAAATGTGTATACTATATGCCATTTTGGTGTGACGTTTGTAGTTGGTATAGCTGGTTCAACTACCGGGTGATTCAAGGAGACGGCAGGCTCTTGAAATCGACCGGAAAATTCGGTTTCCTAACCTATCGCGCTACGACTTTGTGCAGCGTCGCCCACAGATGGAGCATTTTTTTTGTAAAATTTGCGAAGAGCGAACTTACCTGAGGAAAAAATAAAGAAAGAAAAAGGCTTAGCTCCTATGGAAACGCAGCGACGCCACCGGTCTTCAAACAACACGGCGCCGTTTCGCACGGAACACAAGAGATGGCGCAACGAACGCCGCCAACGAACGAGCATACAGCGCCGAGAGCCGGCGTTTTTAGCAGAAAATCTTTTCGACTCAAAAGCGGAGCGCATTCCGCGGGTGGCGACAGTCGCAGAAACAAAAACAGGCGCGGTAACAACAAGGAACTGCAGTTCCTTGTCTGCTAAATACGCCGGCTCTCGGCGTCGTCTGCTCGTTCGTTGGCGGCAGTTGGCGTCGCGACCGCTTGCGCCATCTCTTGTCTCCCGTGCGAAACGGCGCCGTGTTGTTGGAAGACCGGTGGCGTCGCTGAGTTTCCATAGGAACTCAGCCTTTTTCTTTCTTTACTTTTTCGTCGGGTAAGTTCACTTTTTGCAAATTTTACACACACACACAAAAAAAAGCACCATCTGTGGGCAACGCTGCACAAAGTCGTAGCGCGATAGGTTAAGAAACCGAATTTTCCGGTCGATTTAAAGAGCCTGCCGTCTCCTTGAATCACCCGGTAGAATATAGTTGGGTTGTGTGACGAAGAATAAAGTAAAACACTAAAGCATACATATAATAAAAATATATAACACCAGAAAATAGAGCTAATGGCCGAAACCCCGTGACATATAGCGCTTTAAAATTGCTATATACAGAGATTTTAAATTTTGTCGCAACCCAGCTACGCCAAAATTAAACATGTCGGCCATCACAGAAAATTAATTTAGTTGCACAGTTATTGGCCTTCATTCCAATAACGATGCCATTGGCCTGAATTGGAGTCTACAATAACAAGGAAGAACACAGTTCTATGTCCTTAAAAGTACTATGCAATAGGTTTCTAGCTTTTACTACGTAGTGTCCTCTATACATTTGTAGTGTTGTAACCCAGAGCAGGATTGTTTATTTTTTTTTTTTAAATTTCGTTAAATTTTACAAAACCTACTAGTCTGCTTCCTCCCTCGGTTTATCAACGGAAGTCGAGCTGTCAGTCTGTCGTGACAAATTGCGCCCCAGAAGCGTGGTCGGTGCCCGCTCTTCTTGTTCGTGACCAGGAAGATACTGAGTTTCTGAATTATGGGCTCCAACGTCAGGAAGCCCCGATATACACGCCTGATTTCAGGCTTCATGTTACGATATATCTAGCATTTGTTTCCTTGCTTTGGGTTTTATTATACGGTTGCATCATTTGCTTTACTTCAAGGTCTAGTTCAAGCAGTTTCCTCACCCTACGTTGCCGCGAGAAGGTACCGGGGCGAAATAGGAATTCCCCTCGTGGTTGGATTTTTTATTCCTTTCTGCCTGCGTCTGAGCACAATGGGCAATGAAAATGTCACAGGATTGAGGGCAAGTCATCGCACACAACAAATATAGTTTTGAATGCGCTTCATAATAATCTGTCAATTCTAAATATTCCAGAATGTATCCATTGATAGAAACGACAAAGGTCATACAGACGAGCTGGTGAACTTTCAGTATATTCAAAAACCGGAGACTAAGGAACACAAAAGTACACCATACACAGAGAGGTGTGTGGCCCAGCTTGTACACTTTGTCCTATTTGTTACCTTTTTTGTTATTAAATCGCGTGTGTATTTATTGTATTTTTAATCAAATGATCATACAACCCTTTTAATTAAAAAAAAAACAGAAACATTTTTCCAGGTGCGATACCCGACTTGGGCGCGTGCCTCAGAGAAACTTTGAACTGAAAGCGCGAGCCGCGATTCCATCATCGCTCTAAGAAAATACAATTTGATAAGTATCCCTAATATTACCGTCATATTCCTTGAGAACGAATCAAGAAAAAAAATCAGCACTCGACTTATAGCTCGACTACAAATAGTTTGATATATTTTCCCGGCACATCTCATTAAGTTAAGACGCAATTTCAACCACACCTAGCTCTTCAAATAAAAATAGTCCTTTTTAGCTAAAAACAAATTGCCCGCGCCAAGTAAAAAACATTATATATATATATATAAACTGTTCGTTGTTGCTGTTTTCACCAAGGGTTAAAAGCCATGCCTGCATTTTATTTGTCATTAACTACAGTGTAGAGTTATTGCCAATAGTCTTGTTGCAAATGAAGCGATTGTAACTCAAGCGATAGATGCCGAGGTATTGAGCTAGATGTGGACGCATGCACGGTGTTGGTGGTTTCGCAAAAAGAAAACTACTGCGCTTGCCCAGAACTTGACACACAGCTATAGCTGTGTGTCAAGTTTTGAGCAGGCGCAGTGGTTTTTTTTTTTTTTTTTTTTGTCTACCGAGCTAGCTCGGTAGACAAAAACACGGCAACACTCAAAAGGCGAGGCGTGTAGTGGTCTATACTCCATCTCACAAATGTCTACAGTGCAGACAGAGTCACTTTCATACGAGAACTCGCGCATTGAACACACTGGAGTCACTAAACACGACACGATTAAAAGCAGAGCAAAAGAACGGGACAAAGTAGGAGCGGACAGACGCTGCCTGACAAATAAAAGTTTATAGGGGTACACGCGTACAGTATCTCGCTCATGCACGTGCTTATCTAATAACACATTTCTGCAGGGTCATACCAGCATCAGCGCTAGATTAACCCGGACGTTAGCTCGTGTAAACCTACGGCGCCACACGTAAACATGTAATCAGGTGGGAGAGGAAACGCATAACAAAGAGACGATTAATCACTTTTGATGAATTGCAGTTCCCTGCCCGTCAAATGAACAGATGCTTCACTGATACAGCGATCTTGTTCGCTGGCGAGTATAACACCTCCCTCTCCAACTTTACATCTCCCTCTCCAACATCTCCCTCTCCAACTTTACTCTGCTGCGTCCGGCCACCTGCGTATTGTCCAGTAAAAGTGAAGGTAGCCGGTGTTGAGCGAAGCCGCGTCCTCTCGCAGTAGGGGGGATCGGTGGCCGAGTGGGCTAGCCCACACCAGCTCGGAGCACCTGGAGCGAAAGCTCGCGCTGCAGAACCCAGAGATCCTGTGCTCAATCCCCACTCCTGCCCGTTTCGATCTGGATGAGCATCGTACCAGTAGACGTTCCTGTTTTACTACTGCGTGATGCACGTTAAAGACCCCAGGCTAGCGGTTGTACTGCACTGGCGAATTTGCTTATCTACAGGTGGGAGACTCGTCGCCCGTTGAGGCAGACCAAGTTCTAGGCTGTATAAACACACACACACACACAAAACAACTCTCTCCCAGTATGTCATTTCAGCATCGACCGGTCTATCCTATATATACTCGACCGCAGCACAGAGGAATACTGTACACAATTTCAGAGGCACACGGTACAACGTGCTTGGAGTACTTATTTTCCCAATTCTGTCTCTTAGGTTTAGTCCTGTTCACGCTCAGCATCGCGCACACCTTTGGCAGTTTGCAGGCGGCTGTGAAAACGACATCAACGTTGAACTCAGCTGATATATACGTTTCAACTTGTGCGAGAACTTGTGCACAGAGGGCAGCACTTCGAACTTCTCTAACCGTTTCCTATGCGCCTTGTCGAGGTGTTTTTAGCTTCTTTAGCAGGGAGTCTGCCACTCCTTCCAAAAGGAAAGGGGTAAAAACTGACAGTTTCAGGCGAAGTACCTGACGGTCACAACTGTCGCAAATTACGTGTACAGGACTCTAATAATGCCGAACGGAGGCGCAGTGAGGCGACACCCTTTTTAACCAAGTTGGATATGGCCGAGTCATAGGGCAAAATGACCTTTTTTGTCCGTGGCATGGACATCCAGCATATATGGTGGAGTTAAAAAACAAACGGTAAATCTAAAGACTAAAAAGAAACAAAAACAACCTTTTGCCGGCAATTTAAGCATAAATCATATATGGTTTGAACAGAGAATAAAAATTAGTGATAAAGACTGAGCAACAAGGTTCAAGCGTGTCTTTGGCGTGTGCAAACAAAAGCGATAAAATCCTCTACATATCTGCAAATCTTAACAATCGGGACGTCATTTAAGGCACGCGAAACGGTACGGACAAACTTCGCGGAAAGATTTTACACTGCACCGGGGCAACACCAGACCCAGTACAGATACTGCGCCTCTACAAATATACCCTATCTTTGTAACAGAGAGGCTAGAATTTAGATAGCATGGTAACACTTCTAGAAAGGAGTCAGTAGTTATGCCACAAGTGCTCTGAAAAGCGACGCTTTCCGACGCTTCCATTAGTTTTCTAACATTCACCAGAAGATCGCCATGTGGCACTGAGTAGAAAATTGTATTAACACTGCGAGTTGGGCTAGTTTGTACTTATGCGTGGTGGTAAATATGCCAAAAAAGCACAGGGACAGGGGAAGAAGTACATAGGACGAGGCGTAACTTCACTTTACTGAAGGAAGCATATAGAAAGAAGAATAAAAGCTCACATGCGCAAAGATGATGGACTTTCATTGACCACCTGGAAAGCCTGCCGTCACTGTTGAGTGAGAGTAGCTTGACCGATAAAAGCCTGGTCCTCATTCTTCTGTTGTTCTATCCGGCAAGGAGCAGGCTTTTATCGGTCAAGCTATGCTCACTCAACAGTGACGGCAGGCTTTCCAGGTGGTCAATGAAAGTCCATCATCTTTGCGGATGTGCGGTTTTATTAATTCTTTCTTAATGTTTCCTTCAGCAAAGTTCAGTTGCAAGTTACGTCTCGTCCTGTGTACTTCTTTCTCTGTCAATGTGTTGTTTCGGCGTATTTAACACCATGCTGAGCAGAAAAGTTCATCAACGTCAAGAGAAAGGCGTTGTTCGCTCGGAGGACGTCCTTCCCCAGCACTTCTACCAGACAGTTAGAGGTTTTCATCTTGTAAGGTTCATCGGAAACAAGGGTTCTCAGATGTACTTGCAGAAACCTGCTCACCAGGGCTTGCCGGCCGTCTCTCTCCGTGACGATAGCTCTAAATGGACACTCGACCCTGTCCGTTTTGGCCGCGAAGATCTCTGAGACGTCTGCCTTCGGGTTCATCTTAAAGTCTGGGTTAGTCTAGTGCTGATATTACTCTGTGGTATGACCCCGCACAAATATGTGATTAGATGAGCACGTGCATGTGCAAGAAACTGCACACGTGTGTAATTTCCAAGAAACGTTTAGTTCTCAGACTGTGTTTGTCCTTTGTGCTCCTACTTTTGCCCCGTCCTGTTGCACAGCTTTTAATTATCGCTCAACAAACAACTAGCCAAGCAATCCGCCCTTTTGCAGTATTACAGTTAACTAAATACTCTTCGCTTAGAGTATAAGTAACTCATTCCCCAATTTTCCATTCACCTATCTTGTAAGTGCCGGCATTTTTGTACTCTGTACAGGACGGGCGCCGTTGGTGATCTTTACAGTTCGAAAATGCGACTTCCAAAATTTTAGATACGACGCCAGGAAGCAGAGGCGGTATGGTTTTGCTCTGTCGCGAACTGTTCTAGCGTTTCTGATGTGTCGAAAACCGTTCCCTGTAATTGAAATCAAAAATCTTTATATAACTGTCAAGAATAATTTTAAGGACCAAGAATGGCGGAGGTGTCGTTGCTCTAAAGCGTAACTCACTTAGTGACTCTCGAAGGTACTTTCGCAAACCACCCGCTCCCGCCCGTCCCTTTGCCAGCACTGCATGTAGAGGCGCGTGAGGTAAGCAACATATTCCGCCTTCGCAGGAACTACAGCGGTTGCTGGGACTATCCGACTGCACGTACTGGTTCGGTCACTTAGGCTGGATCATGTTCTTCGCCGTTTGCAGCAACGCCGTCGCTATATTCTGCATGGTCGTCCTGCTCGACGCAGAAACGGCACAAGGACCCCAAACATTGATATCACTCTCCTGGTCGTCACGTTTCCCATTTTCTGCCGCCTGTACTTTCTGCACGTGATGTTTGTACATGTTGTTTTACTAATGCTAGGTGCTACAAGTTATTTTGGTATTAATTGGGTCGCTGAGCGCAAAAACACGGCCGCATATACCCCCGGCATTCGTGTTTTGTCGTAAACGGACTTGTACGACCCTTCGGGCTTTCGTACATGGGTGCGGACGTGTTCATTTTGCAAGGAAAGGAAAGCACATTCTCAGTATCGCTAAATGCCGTTAAGAATTTATCTCTAACGTTTAAAACCGACGAAACGCGAGTTACTGTTTTCTTTCGCGCACCAGCAGTTGTGGAACAAAAAAGTGGAAAACAAGGATCGTGTTCACCTATTTGTTCACCTATTTTCACATCAACTCACATATCAGAAAAAGAGCACACCTGATCCGATGCCGGTTTGATGCTTTCAATGTTTGTAATAGCCACGGGCTGCGTTAGCTGATACACATGACACGTGCTGTAGTCCCGACGTTGTTAGAGTTCGTTAACTGTTATTTTTAGCTCCAGCCGAGTACTCCCGCAGTGTTCGTGCCGAAAGCATAAGCCGGATTAGACTATCGTTAGAACGGGTGACCGCACTCCTCCCTCTCCCATCTCCGGTCCTTGTCCTACCGCGGCTTAGACGTCGCCCCGATCTAGTGCTCAATACATATCCTACACGAGCATATTTTAGAGACGACGGCAAATTATGTCGAATATGAGCCTCCAATTCAAAATTTTCATTATTGGTACCAACAGCTCAAGAAACAGAGGCTGTGGCTTCTTGAATCGTAATTTGGCTTTGGTGCTTCTCCTAGGCTGAGGCCGTTAGCTCATCGGCCTCCGAGAAATATTAAGATGTCCAAGATTCGCCACGCCCTCAGTTTCTTAAGTTGTCACTAACTCGATCCAACGGGGCAATAATCGTATTAAACATTACCTGAGAGTATCGAGTTCCGACACACTGGGCTGACGACTTGCCGCTCCAAACTTTGAACAATATTTTCTGCCGTTTCGGAGTGTAGCGGGGATTTACTTTTTTTTTTTTTTAGCGTTTTAATAATCGTTTTTACGCAGTAAACGTACGCCATCAGGAAAGTTGACACAGCTGGCGGAACCATAAACTTTCTTTTTTTTTTGCCGATTGAGGCAACGTCGAGCACAAAAGAGCCCGGCGGCCGTCATGAACGCTGTGGATGAGCTAGCTCGCCCTAAACGCGCTCTTGCAACATGCAGCCGCGCTAACGCTTTATGACGAGATCGCACGAGCACTGTTGTCTAAAAAAAAAAAAAAAAAGGCTCACTCACGTTAAAAAAAAAGCGCATTTAAAAGTAAAAATTTAAACTGTAATATAAACTACCACTTCCCTCTTAAGCGGTACGCCATAATCACGCTCGTTTTCGACCCCGAGAACCGTAGTAAACAACTCCAGCTCCACGCGGAAGGTAACTAATTTCCTTTGTTATGTGGAAAATTAAGATACATATGCATGCGCATTTCAGACTAGATGCATGTTATCCTGTTAAGACGTACACGTTTCAAACTCCAATAGCCTCGTTTCTTCCTTCAGCATCCAATTCTTGTGAGAACTACTCCGCACGGCGTATAAATTATCCGCAAAACTTTCTTCTTTTTTTCTTCTTGCGGTGACATCAAGATTAGCGTTCCGCGTTTTCCGTAAAAAAACGAGAAACCTTAAAATTTAGCACCCAAGCTATTTCATCACAATCGGAGAAAGAAAAAAGAGAAACAGAAAAGAAGTCGAAGTGGACCTCTTTTTGAATGCCCAAAAACCCAAGCTTCACTGTAAAATGAAAAGAAACAAAACGTAATCTTCAGCTTTATTTTGTGTTGTCCCCGATCTTAGCCCCGATGAACGTCCGCGAGGCTGTTTCTTTCCTTCGAAACTTACTGCGTTTTTGTTTTTTTTTAATTTCCGGTACAGGAATGTTTGGCAAAGAAAATTGGGTTCACACGTATGTACCACGGCAGTTGGGGCATCCAAACCCATGTCCTTTTTTCTTCAAAATAAGCCACTATAAACCCATCTTTCATTTTTCTATACAAAACAAATTAATACAAAAAATACCAAATCCGCGAAAATAAAGAAAAGCCCCCCCCCCCCCCCCCCCCCCGTTTTCCGGCCCCCCTCCCCCTTCCAGAAAAAAGAAAAAAAAATAACTTTTAATATTAGGAATATTACACCTAAAAAACGCGGGACGCTACACTCGGTGACAGTTCAACAACGAGGTTGAAGCTCCTCCCACTTATTTCCACTTTAGCAGAGCGAACACTGAAAAGGGGGTTGCCCGCTTTCCAGCGTACACTCTGCTAAAGTGGAAAGAGGTGGGAGAAGCTTCCACTTCATTTAAGCTCCTCCCACCTCCTTCCGCTTTGGCAGAGCGGGGCTTCCACTTCGTTCTTGACCTGCTACCGACTATAGTCATAATTTGAAAATTACGTTAGTCAGATTCTTATTATTTGCCAAGTGCGTGGCCACGCGCGTTTCTCAAGCGGATGAGCGGGTTTTCGGACTTCTAGGATTTCATCTTATATTTCGCTGCTCCTCAGAAAAAGTTACAGTTCATTCTCGGCAGTATTGTGTGTTCTGACTGAGTGCCTTCCTGAACATAGAACTTGAACAGAAGCAGCACTAGAGCACTGCATTCGATCAGTCTTAAAGGGGGCATTCAAGTGCTTTTCGTAGAAGCTTGTTTTTGATGGCAAATTGTTTGTCGGCCTTTAGTCAATAAAAATTACCAGTTCGAGATGGCAAACTCGCTGTCATAGAAATGCACGGGCATGGACACTATTTCCACTCGGGGGGGGGCACATCTATAAAATTTTGCCAATGAAGATAGTATTGCGTGAAGGTTCATAACGTTACTAATATTGTACTTTTTAAACGCATTGCGCGTTATATTTTGACAATAACATCCAATCCTTGGTTGCGCGAGAGGTAATGCATCCATTATCGTTTGAAAACGACGTGCGACGGCGACACCTAATGTACATTCCAAGGCGCAGAAAGAGGGGCATGTCACGATCTTTGATTACACTTTTACTGGGGAAATCGGCCTCTTATAAGTGTATTTTTGGGTTTCTTAGGGTGCTTAGAGCCCATAGGTTGAATTATAATCATAAATAGACAATCTCAGAACCCCCTCCTTACGTTACGTTATGAAAGCTTACGTACAAGTCACGGGGACATCTCTGCTTCATGTTAAGTTCGGCTACAAGTTCGAAGAGATAGCCTGGCACGCGAGATTCGAGACACGATTGTTTCGGTGATTTATATGCAACGGAAGAAAACGTAAGTAGCCGATTCTGTGTGAACTAACCTTTACGGTAGCAATCGATTCCGGTGTTATGCAGGCATTACCATCATGTTCTAAACGCCGCAACTACACAAGGACAATAAGAAAGGGACGAAAATACGGCGCACTCCTAACAATTGTTGAAGACCCATCTCTTGTATACTCGCAGTAATACACACAGTCACTCCTACATCTGGTGCAGTCCCTATCACAAAAATAAAAAGAAGAAACGTACACTCTCGCTGATAATGACACAGATGTGTCGCTAATACACTCTATGCCTTTTTCTTTGATTTCGAATGCCTCGTGTAGCTCCCTACGGAGATATCCGATCAGGATATCTAGCTAAAATGTTTGTGTCATCAAATGACGTTTCTGAACGGCAGCTACACGAGGCATTTGAAATAAAATAAAAAGGGATGGATTGTATTAGCGACACATCTGTATCATTATCGGAGAAAGAGTACGCTTGAAGTGAGGCTCCAAAACAACGAGAACACAAGGAGAGAAGCAGACAAGACGAGCCGCACTTTCAACTGAACTTTAATTTAGAAAAACACAGAAACGCAAGCTATGCCCAATGTACACGTGCGCATGGGTAAGAAATAAAGATAGAACGAAGCCTAGCGCGTTTTCCTACGTTACACGCTCATTTTGAAGGAACGTATACTCCCTATCAGATAGAGATAAAGTACGCTTTTTTCAGATAGAGTACGCTTTTTTGCGAAAGGGACTGCACCAAATGCAGGAGTGACAATGTATTCTATAGCGAGTATATGAGAGATAGTATTTCAATAAATGTTAATTGCGTCCTGTTTTCGCCCTCTTTCTCATTGCCCTTGTGTAGTTTCGGGGCTTTAAACGTGATAATGAACCAACTAGCCCAAATTGCCATACTAAGACATCCCCTTCTACAAGCGCCAAATATTGTATAATATTTTTGTACAGAAGCACCAGATTAGACAATTTCTTTCCTCAGTCTATTGTTGTGTTGTCACCTCTCATTTGGGGATAATATAAAGTCTTTATGTACTTAATATAGTGCGCACAAAAACATAGCTACTTGTAGATCTCTATAAAGCGAGCAAGAGGAATATTGTGCACTGCTTACTTCAAACGATCGGGCCGTCCTTCCTTCCGACAGCAAAGAAACAGTAGAGCACAGGGCAGTCTTGGTACCTAAGAGTCGGATATTAGGTAATCAAAACCATAAATAGGTTGCATTGTTCGTGAGAATACTTTAACGTTCAATGAATGCTACCACCCGTTGCAGAAATTCTAAGCGACAGTTGCAAAAGCAATGAGAAATCGGGCACAAACAATCACACTACACCTGTAAAAAGAAAAAAAAAAGAGAAGAAATTGTTACTTAAGTTTTAATTCTGGTATTATAACCAGATTTAATCAGTTTCTGATATTAGTCGCGCTATTTTGAGAGGGAAGTACGCAGAAAATCATTTTATAGTGCACCACCTTGATGCAGTAGCGTGTAGCAATTTGTACGGATCACATGATGTTGACTGTACTTGTCACCTTAACTCAGAGCTCAGCCGAAGCTCCGATCTAGTGAGGTCAATCGCTCATCGAAAAACGCCAAAAGTGCAACGTCACAGTGTTTGTCATCTTGCTGTGTGTCCGCTATAGTTGGCTGAGCTAATCATGCGTAGCGAACGCTCCGTTACCTTGGGCTTGTCGTATGTCTTTGCTTTGTACGCCTTCAAACCTTTGACTACGCTCTTATCGTGAAGCAAAGTTACGAGGCGTAACTTACGACGACAAAAGCGTGAAAATAATCTATATTATGATGTGAATAAGCAGTAAAAGAAAACATCGATTGTAAAGGTGGTCTTTGTAAAGGTGGGGTTCAGAGATTTTAGTTAAGTGGATTGTCAAACTAAGAAAAAAATCATGTTAAGTGACATGGTGGTTCCATCTGCTAAACAAATGAGTCAGTATACCGTTTGTATAATTTTAGAAAGAACGCTCTTTTTAACCTCCGGCTTCATATAAATGCTCGGCCCATTTCGCCTAAATTTTATTTTGTTTCTTGAAGTCAAATTTTCGTGTTTTTCTCAAACAATCTAGCCGCCATTACACGTGTTCGTGTAGTATTATACTTAGCGATACTGTGTCAAGTCTCTAATTTATGGGACGGTCTATTTACTGTTCTTGCTACCCCGAATATAAAAAAAAAAATTACAATGACGTATCAACGAATGTTTCGGCTTTTTTAGTTTTAGTTCTGATACCTTCTTTGTTTTTATTTTTTTCGTATACTATTATGTCTTGTTTATGTTTTGTTGTTCCACTGCTGATTGTGTAAGAGATTTCAAGCTGCTCGATGCAGCTTTTTTCCTCGGTCTCCCTTCATCATTTGTTTGATGGAAATATAAACAGTATGATTGTAATTATTATTATTATTTTATTATATTTCAGACCTGTGTATTTTGTCTAAAACAAGAAATTAATGAACTGTGTTTAAAAAAAATAACAAAGAACACAATTTTGTTTGTTTGCATGGGTGTCTTCAACGTAAAGGTATAACTTCCTTTCCTTTTTCGAAACGTGCACTGTTACTGCTTTAACCAACGCATGACTGCTCTAAGGTCTAGAGGTTGGCAGAAAAAAAAACGGAATGAGTTCATGGTTTAAACCCTTAAACATTTCTAGTGTTGGAGAGTTTTTGACCCTCAACTGTTTAACTGTTGTCTACGAAATTACATTTGTTTCATTCAAAGTCAAGTTTCTAGCCAACAACAAAATCAGAAGAAAAAATCAGCGCTGCCATCTGTTGGTAGAACCGCAAACTAAGCCATGAGCGGGCGTGGTTCGTCCAGAACGGTAGAGTGCGTGAACCGAGAAAAGCAGACTTGCTAAACTCGTCCTGAATGGCTTGGGTACGGCTCCACGTTGACGAGCTAGGATTGTCGAATGCAGTTAAGGGGTTAAACGAAATATTGAATAGTATAAAGGACAAAGCACTGATAAAGACGTCAGTGTTCTGGACGTTTTTATTATTTTCTTCTTTCCAAAAATACGAATCTTTTATTGACACGCGCGTTAAGAATACAAGTATAATAGTTTTCCTACAATGTTTATAAAGGAAAGAAATACATTTGATACACAAATAAAAGATTGCACAACTAGGCTGTCAACGAATATGTTCTAAAAAAAGAGAAAAGAAAAGGTTTTGTAAAACATGCATTGTGATGTTGAGAGGTCCCATTTGCACTGGCACATTGAACCGCTGTCTTGTTTGCACACTTAGGTAGTGTTACCGTGACCTTGGGAATCACTTAGTATGTTATTATTGCCTTCACCTTGCCACATTTGAAGACTGAAGGAATGGTCCCTGCCCTCGGGAGATACTTACTAGCGCAAAGATGTCATAAGCTCATTTCTTCGGTCACACCTATACAATTGGTACCTACTTTGTGCTGAAGAAAATCGGGATTTCATCGGACTTTACAGGTATTGTGGGAGTATTTTGGAGATTTCTTGTTGGCGGATCAGTCATTGAAACAACAATTGTTCAAATGGAATGTGTCGGGCTTTCAGTCTGCTTACCATACTCTGCCGCCGGTTAAGAAAAGCAAACTACTCCCACGAAGTCCTAGGCCCTGTCCAGTTTAGCAGAGCGAACGAGGATGCGAATGGATTCGCCTCCTTCCATGTCTCCTCACAAGCGTTCGCTCTCCTAAAGTGGGAAGAGTGGGTACCACTGCGGGACGAGCTTCTCCCGCTTTTCTTAACCCGCAACAGAGTTTAGTGCATACTTTATGCATTTGGGAAACGTGGCTGGTATTTGCCAGTTTTATTATTGTATAAATTTCCGCAAATTTCAATGCACTAATTATTTTGTAATCCGAAGCGTGAATGATGTTTATTGCTTTTGACGGGTGTTGATAATATCTTCCAACTGTTACGTTCAAAACGTGTGAAAAAAAAAGAAAGAAAAAGAAACGATTGCAGGAGTTTATATATATATATATATATAGAGAGAGAGTATTAGTTTCCGTAGTGTTCACATATTGAATGAATTGTTCGCGGGACGTATTTTTTGCGAATCGTAGGCGATTCGCGAAATTCGCGAAAATTAGGCCCTCGCGAAAATTTAGTCATTTAGAGTATTTATTTATTCTGGGAAAGTTTATTTTGTGATATACGTGTTCTCTATAGATACTTAAACAATTTTGCAAAATATAGTTGGACAGTCAAAGTGGACTCTTCTCCCAATTAATAACGTCCGGATCTTACACACCGTGAAGTCTTGTAACAATGATTGCAATGCCAATGGATCAATATTGTTTTAGCAATAAACTCTTGGTTACACGTGGATATTTGAATCGAGGCTATCGTTTCCGTCCGGAAATATTCTTAACTCCTAAATATAAAACACCAGAACCTAACTAATGTCAACTTGCCTTGTGTGATGTTTTGTATGGTATTATACTATTACCTCATAGAATGACATCGCACTTCCTTTTTGCCACAGGAAGTGCTGGTTCTAAGCTTGTTGGTGAGAACGTGCTCGGCACCGACAATGTCGGAACCGGCGAAATCTGAGCAGACATGGTGCTCGCTGGCGCTGTCATTATTGGAAGCTTGTGGTACTTTTCCGAAGGTTATGCTATGGAACATGGTCATTCCGCTGCCGTTCTACTTTCCGTTTACAGTGATACCTTCATTTATCACATCTGACTATTGGTGAGCATTCAAATCTTTCGTGTTAAATACGTCTGACATGAATTGTGGGCCTTGCGGAGGTTATCCATCTGTTCGCGTAATTCTACACCTTGCAGGTATGCATAGTTCGCTTAAGTTCTACTTACGCTTGCGGTCCTATTTAAGGCTTTAGCAACTCATATTGGTTGATGTAAAATACATTTTGTTCGTTATTACGCAAGTCGCTAAAAAGAACGAAAAACAAACGAAGGAATAAAAATGTTTCTTATAATTTGAGAAGAGCTTAGTGAAAGAAATCAGCGACTATTGCTTACCTAATTCCACATTTAAGGCTTCTAGTGTCTATAACTGCCCAGAAAAAACAAAATACGTTTAGCTTGCATGTAATCTGGCATTTTCCATAAAAAAAGTCGCTTCGCCGTCTTTTAGCATAACTCGCGGACACTTAAAGTTAATGACACTTTAAGGAACACGTGGCGTGGTTACTATGATCACGCTTTTTACTTCGTAATTTGTAATTGGCTGGTAGTATCGGCGAATAGCGCAAACGGAATGGCTAAGAAGCGTTAAGTAGATGCTCGGTACTTGCCAGGCTTTGCGTTCAAATTAATTCCAAGATCGTCCTCTTATGGTGATAGCTCCATCAAGGGTCTCCAAGCGTCCTAAAAACAAACCCCAGAAATTACACTCAATGGTAACCGACTTCCCTATTGGAAATCTAATCAATGATCGTGACACGTCCATCTTTGTGCGTCTTAAAGCAGACACGAGAGGGCGCCGTCGGACGTCCTTTTCAAACATTAATTGCTGTATTACGTCTTCTACACTCAGAAGATTTCACGTTTTTGTTAAAATAAAATGCACAACGCGCCTAAAAAGAGCAGTAGCAGTGACCTTCGAAATTTTTACGCAAGCGACTATTGCCGCACGCGCAGCTAGCCAAGTAGGTAGCGCGGTCGTTGCCTAAAGTCGTCCTACTTGCCTGGGGTATTCATGGGTACTTTAAAGAAGTGATGATGTCACGCCGTCTTTTATTAACTCGTTTTTCTCACGGGTATCTGAGTGAAATGACGCGTGAAAGATTGTACACAGATGCTTGCGACATTGCTTTTCCTGTTCCGATGTACAGAGCTTTGTACTCCGCTGGGCCGGGTCAGGACGTTTTAAAAAGGGTGAAAAGAATGTTAGTGCCACCGGGTGTTAAAACGTTTTTCTTTAAATTGCACTCCGGTACCCTACCGGCATAGAAGTAGATGGAGGATAAGGGCCTCTTAGTCCCGCGGGGCTCTCACTGTTTTCTTTGTAAGAAGCCGGAGACCATTGAAAATGTCTTCCCAGAGTGCTGGGATGACGTCTTTCTGTGGGACGTCCTCCAGCGCATATTGAAAAAAGAGTTACCGCTTGAGCCCCACGGGATCAGGTATCTTTCTGTGAAGAACGATGATGGCGTCCCGTTTGATCTTATAATGCTACTGTGTCTGCACAGCATATGGAGGTCGCGGATGGCCGTGCGCCATGCTGACAATGACGTACGAGAAGCACAGGAGTATTTCCGTGAGAGCATTATTTCTTTTCTTAAACTCGACAAGGCTCGTAAAAGTGTTCCCGAGGGGCTTCCGCGAATTAAAGTACTCGTAACAATGCGACAATTTTAAACCCCAGGACGATAGCCCTAGCAGGGCGGGCCATTTTCTCCTCGTTTATGTTATAGTGTGTTCCTTGGCCCGGCAATAAAGAAAAAAAAAGCGACCGTGGCCCAACGGTTATCGTGCCTGCCTCCCACGCGAAGTGCCAGGGTTCGATTCCTGGGAGCGACGGGTCTTTTGTTTGTCCTTGGATTTTAGTGTTCTAGTAAATTCGAGAATCCTGTTGCGTGTTTGAGGTGCGAATTTTCTCGTCGCCGAACCTTCTAGGACGATTCTTCCAGAAGCCAACGCGTGTACATAAGGAACTCCGCATGGCGATCCTCAGTAACTTTCGCCACAGCGTTCGATCCAGCTGTCACGCCGACTTAGACGCCCGCGACGCTCTGTTGTTATCCTGTCTTCTTTTTGTTTTGGGCACAAGTTTGCCCCATTAAACGTTCTGTTTACTCGGTTATTCGCCGCCTCATCACTTCTAATTCGTTACACTATTTACATTGGTTAAGCTCTATGGAGGTGGCGCAGACTCAATGATAATGGTAGAAACCCCCTTTAAGAGGAAAAACAGTGCCCGCGTATTGCTATTACTGCGAGTTTACTAGGACGTCTCGCCATCTAGAACTGGTAACTTTTGTCTACTAAAGCCCAACAAAAAATATGCCATCAAAAACAAGCTTCTACAAGGAGCACTTGAGTGGCCCACTATGCTGTCAATGACTATACGCCACTCCATCCCGCCACTCGCCCTCTCGCGGACAAACGAAGAACCAGAGGAGCGGGGACGGCGGTGGAGACGGTGGCAGGGACTGGCGGCCTTGGTGCACGCAGCTCTGGACGGCGTGTTCATGTATCATGCAGTTTTCACAGAAAATGCGAGTGCGTTAAAATACAAAGTGTTGTAGTCCGCTTCGCAACAGTGCTGAACAAAGGTACCGTGATGTATAATTTCATTCGGGACTTTTAGTAGATCGCGTACGCTGCGGATTTCGGGTCCTGCGGTCACCATGAGAGTCTTTGCTCAGTGTGAAAGCAAAAGCTCCGGCTAGTAGAGCAAAGCTGTTGCAGACGTTCTGCAAAGAAAGTGTATTATTTCCAGAAAGTAGGAGAGAACTGCTCGCGCAACGGTGTCTTGAGCGATATTGGGAATAGGTTCGCATTTATATGCCGAAAGGCTGTGACAAGAAACATGAGAGTTTTCTTCATCACTTCCAGAAGACAGATTATGCTTAACCAATTTAGTTAATTACAGAGTAGAATAAAGAAATGCTTGTAGCATTTTTAAGCGCGTCTGTGTGCCAATTATGAGATGTGCTTTGAACGGGCAGTTTGGGCGAGTCGGTTCTCAGCGATGCGAATAACGCTGTACACAGGTGAGAAATGAATAAAACTCTCAAACACGCCGATGTCGTTATTATGCGATTCTTGCATATATCGTTACCACAGGCTACCGCATACGCACAGCAAAGCTCGTGGCGCGCGGTGAAAATCATGTTTCAAAGTTGCAACGCGAACATCTGGTTGCGATGCCTTCCAGCCTTGCTGAAACTGCCTATTAGTAGCCATGGTTCAGGTTGATCACGTGTTGTAATGCAGTAAAACCGCGACGGTGTGCACTGAGCTGTGAGCTTCTGACACAGAGACATCAATCCAGTGAACGCTGCTCTACCGGAGATTGACATTCACCATGCGCGGCTCACGTTCTAGAGCACTGGTGGTCAGGCACAGAGCATAACACCACAATAGGTTCATCACCCCAGAAAAAAAAATATCTTGTCCCACACAATGTCCCTGGCGCCCAAAACAGGCTTGACTTCCACAAAGCATCCCAAGTTCTAAAATGTTTGCCCAAATTCTAAAGAAACAATATGCTGGCTTTTCTTAGGTACGTAAACATCTACGTCACCTGTGACACGCCCCTGTTCTAAACGTTTAAAATTTGTAGCCAAATAAATTAATTTAAGCACACTAACTGGCGTCAGCGAGCAGGGGCACGGAAAATCTACCTCAGTCTTTTACGCCATATTGGAACAACCGCCGGGTTATCTATAGGGCGTTAGAGTTATGAATACACCGATTGACCACAGAAGGCCATCCTATAGTTAGAATTTAATCGCGCTTAAACCAAGAAGTTTATCTGTGGAAGGTTCTAATTTCCCGAACTAAATTCTCAGAAAAAAAGAAGAGTAGGTATATGATCTAAATTTAATGTTTCTCTTTGATTTGTAGGTTACTGACCTCCTCCTGTAAGCTATAATTATTTGCTCCGCGTGCGCTGCGCGACTTAGGTGTATGCACTGGCTGGCTTTGGTTATAACGAGCTCGACCCATACGTCTCCGTTTCACATTAAGTCTAATCATAGCAGAAGTTACAACTCGTTCGGATCCAATTACACCAAGCCTAAAATGAATCGTCACGGCGCTCAGCCCCTTTGTGCGTTTCTTATCACCGACTAAACGAATCATCCACAAATAAGTACGCCGCAACCCTGTACTTTGTCTTTTGCGCGTGATTGATTTAGTTGGTGATTATCAAACCCGTAAAGGCGACAAGGTCCGTGACAATGCACGTTTGACGATTCTTGATTGGTCCCTTGCGATCGTAGCTTTGGCTGCGGTCGGGCTTGAACTGAAACGGAGTAAGGACCACCTCAACACACTGATGTCACGCCACTGCGGTGGCGCTGCTGTCGGTACTGGGCATGCGTAGACGCATCACTCCCACCCATTTTGGTTTCCGCGCATGCACAGTACCCACGCCTAGGTGGGCACTGCTTTCTTGTTTGTAAACACCGCGTTGGTATGTAGTTGCCCGATCTCCCTAATGATTGGCTCCGTGAACCTAGTGGGGCTGCTTTTGGCTGGCTATTGTCATGGTAAGATGGGCTCACGGATGAGTATAAAGAACGCCCTTTCCTAAAAAAAGCACCTATAAAATGCGCACACACTAAGGCGTCCTGAAAAAAAAAATGAGCAACGCGATTTTTTTTTTTTTTTTTTTACAGCGGAGTTGTTAAGGGTTAGTTTTTCAGGGATTGTGTCCGCCAGCAAATAAACGTCGACACAACACTCCGGGCAGTTGCCGCCACCTATATACCACGAAGGCAACCAGACAACCGGCTTGCCGGTTGTCTGGTTGCCGCCGTCGTTCATAGATGGCGGCAACCTTACCAGCCTTTCCACTCTGGCTTGCCGACTTGCGGCCGGCCATTACTTTATTCCTATCATAGTGCAGCTCCGCTGGTCTTCAATCTTCACCAGCATGGAAAGACTCAATGTTTTGTTTTATAGCTATTGGTTTCCTGTGCCCGATGTCTAACTCCCTCCTCCGTCGAAAGGACCACCTGACGACCACGACTTTGAGCCAGCACCGAACGATTTGAAGTCCATTGTGGTCACCGAAGACCTAAAAAATGTACGTCTGTAAATTCTGTGCTCACTTGGTGCTTAATTGGGCTTATGGCCTTCGCTTCTGTCGACGCTCGAGATGCATTTTATGTCTCTCTTAACACCCGAATTTTATGAAAAAAAAGAACGTCATAAAGAACCATTATAAATAAAACCGTCACGAAGGACATTCATGATGAACCGCCACGTATATTTCCCGCCAAATGTATTGGAGAAATGGCTGTCAGGTGAAAATAATTTTCCCGCTAAATTTATCGGTGTAATAGCAGTCACGTGACGACGTCATGTCACCTGAAGTCACGCGACGTCAACTTACTAGCTAGATTTAACGGGAAAGTAATGTCACGAGACGACAATTGCTCCGCAAAATTTAGCAAGGAAAGTCGACGTCACAAGATCACGTCACGTGACCTCAGGTCACGTAACGTCAATTTCTGTGAGGTGGTTTTGGGAGCTGGTAGTTAGCGCTCAACACCTTGTCTGACATGGTAACCCTAAAGCCGGGGAACAGAAGGGACGCAGGACGGACACAAAACTCCAACGTCCCTTCTTTTCCCCGGCTCCAGGGTTAGCTTGAGTATTGAACCAGCTCGCCTGCATCCTTGCTTTAGTTACATTGTCTGCTCCCCGGTCTTTGTGAGCATGACCAGGACAGTATAACTTTTAACTTGCAGTTTTATGGAGACGTGACTGAATTCAGGGGCGTCATGCTCGAGATATACGAAAACTACATTAGCAGTTTGCTCGAACAAAACGGAGCTGGGATGATCAGCATGATGAACATTCTCACAGGTGAGACCGTTAGATTTCTTCATGTTGCGCAAAAAGGCATTGACTCCAGTTGGTGGTAGACTTGTTGAATAGGCAACCAATGCTTGTTGTCAAAGTGTGGATGAAGTCTCTCTTAATGGCTTCTATTCTTGAAAATAGATGATATTGAGTGCGAACCATAATTGTTACCAAAACAGTTAACGTGAGCATAAAATAACGTTTAATACCATTTTTTAGAAGTACCAAGCTTACAATCTGTGAACAAAAATGATGAGTGCGCATTTCACGGTCAATGATAGAGAGCAATATAAAATAAAGGAAGGTACGTGAATGACAAATTGTTGACTGGGTTTTAATGGTGCAGCAAAATAGTCTTAGCTTAAGATGCATGTCCTTGCGTATCCGCCATAGACGGGCCATTTCCCACAACATTGCAACTTTTAAACTTCAGCTTTTTTGCAAACATCACAATGTTCTTGGTAATAAAATGAGCGCTAGTATCGCGCATGCCGGATATCCTGCAGGATGGAAATTAAACTCTCGACCCTATAGCGGAAGCGTTTGCTGCACACAGATGCAAGTGACAGGAAAAAGAACATTGCGCGAGGTTTTATTTATTCATAAAGAAGGCCTCATTTACGTTAGTCCCATCTGAGTTAAAATCGTAGACGTACCATATTTTAGAGCGCAGCTTTTAGACGCCCGTTTCCGGCTTGAGCGGCGTCGCCGTCGGCGATGGCGTAACCGCGCGTTGCATTATGAGACGTTCCCGTTATGACGTCACACGTGACGTGACCTGTGATGCCACGAGGATCACGAGTGGTGTCACTCGTGACGTCACCGCGCGTTCGCATCATGGGTAAATTTCTCCGCTAAATTTAGCTGTAAAAGTTCCCCGCTAAATTTAGCTGTAAAAGTTCCCCGCTAAATTTAGCTGTAAAAGTTCGCCGCTAAATTTAGCGGAAAACATTCCCCGCTAAATTCAGCGGGAAAATCTCCCGCCAGATTTAGCGGGAAAATTTCCCTCTAGATTTATCGGGAAAACTTCCTCGCCAAATTTAGCGACAATATTTCCCCACTAAATTTAGCAAAAAAAGTTCCTCCGCTAAATTTAGCGGAAAAATTTCCCCTCTAAATTTAGCGGGAAAAATTCCCCCGCTAAATTTAGAGGAAACATTTCTCCGTCAAATATAGCGGAGAAAAATTCCCCTCTGAATTTAGCGGGGAATTTTTTTCCGGTAGATTTAGGGGGAAATTTCCCGCTAAATGGGAGGGGAGCAGGAGAGGAGGAGGGGAGGGTACTAATGAGGAGGAGGGGCATACGCTACTCTCCGTACCTTCTCCTCCTCCTCAAGATTTGTATTATAATTCGGCGTTACAGGGAATTTTAAACGTCTTCCATTTTTTTGTTGTTTTTGTGGGGTTGCATATGTTGAACTGAAAATAATGTGCGTGGTATCACTAATCATAAAAGAAAACTCAGTATACGCTAAAGGCTGGTTCACAACCTTGGGTTTCAGCGTGCCTTGACATTGTTCCAACGGGTTAAAATTGCTTAGACCTGGCGCCGTCTTTCGGGTAGCTCTGGAACAATTCCGATCTGCGTTTAACGACACTGGAGGTTTTAAGGAATTTGCGAGATACAATATACGCGCTCACTATGAGAACGAGACGCTACACTCGAAAAAAGGTCAGTGCATCTACTTTCCCGCATAAAACTCGGAGAGCCAATCATCGCAACGGAAAAAGGCACTCTGAGTTGTGGCATTAGCAAAGCAAGCGCGGCGTTTAGCATTACTTAACGTCACAACTCAGAGTGCGTTTTTTGGTCTCAACACATGTTTCGGTATCGTCATTCGCTGAGCTGCCTCCGTAGGTTGCGCTGATTCGTTCTCGGAGTGTTGTGCGTGAAAATAGACGCACATACTTTTTTTTAGTGTGTATTACGTTGTCAGAATGATTTATATCCAACAGTGAAAGAATTTTACGTAACATATACGCATATCGGAAATGCTCCAGAACTACCGATAGGTGGCGCCAGTCTGTTCACTTCTCATAAGCGATCACGCGCTGTCGTAACGAAGTCGGTCACAGTCAGACGCAAATGTGTGAGCCAGCCTCTGACACGCCTCAAATAATTTAATTCTGTGCTAGTTTACGTGTATTTTTGGCTTCAATTGCTGGGAGGCGGGGCTCGGGATGACGTCACAAATCAGGGATCGCCAATGAGGGAGGGGCTGGTCACTTGGGCTGCAACAAACTATGAGACGCCGGCGGCTTTGCCGACTGCTCCCATTCTAGCGTCCGGCCCACACTTGTTCACTCGAAAAAGAGTCACTCATCTACTTTCCCGCATAACACTCGGAGAGCCAATCACCGCAACTTACGGAGGCAGCTCAGCGAATGGCCATGCCGAAACATATGTTTAGAACCAAAAAGGCACTCTGAGTTGTGGCATTAGCAAAGCAAGCGCGACGTTTAGCATTACTTAACGTCACAACTCAGAGTGCGTTTTTTGGTCTCAACACATATTTCGGTATCGTCATTCGCTGAGCTGCCTCCGTAAGTCACGGTGATTGGCTCTCCGAGTGTTGTGCGGGAAAGTAGACGAACTGGCTTTTTTTAGAGTGTACAGTGTCCCAGTTTGTGTAGGCCTTCTATCTGACATCAGAGTAAACTATAAAGATATCGGGTTGTGACGGAGTTTCTTCGAGTTTCGTATTTTCGCTAACGATAGCTGCCACAAGTGTTTCGTACCTCAAAAGCGCTTAGACTTGACTACATAATTATACAATCATATCGGCGCAGGTCATTTATCGTTTCCTTAAAATGTGATATCAAGAACGACGTTCGCTTCGCGTCGAATAAAGCTAATGCGATGGCTAAATCACACTTCCTCATTCCAAGCAACGATAGATGGTAACTCTATTAAAACCTTGCTATCCCACAAATGGAGTTTTGGATTTTTTTGCGATCTTTCATCTGGCAACGTCTAGTGCCCAAAAAATATTGCTGAAATCTAGCGTTCGGCAAGTTCAAACCGTATCTAACTCCCGAAAAAAAAAATTACCGTCATGTTGCTTGGAACAACGTTTTTTGCTTGAGCCCAAAGAGAGCTTCGCTTTAACACTGTACTTTGAAAATACGCTGCAATGCTACAATCTAATAGATTATGTCGTTATTAACGATGAAACCGACAATCTTTGCTCACCCTTTCTGGCCGAGACTTGAGTTCCTCTGTAGGCTACCTACGGGAGCCAGAGTTGCGCGTTCTAGAGTTCCTGTATAGGCTCCCTACGGGAGCCAGAGTTGCGCATTTGTTTTCCCCGCGCCGCCACGCCGCTATTCGCCGAGATTCATCACGTGAGGAGAAAAGCATCCGGTGGCGTGCAAGAAAGCCACCTTTACGGTCGCTCCGCCGACGTTTCTCTTGCCCCGGCGTATGTTTCCCTGCTTTCCGCCTCCTTTTCCTCCTCTCCTGTTTTCCATGCGCGGCGGCGCGCGCGGCGCCGCTATTCGCCAAATTTAGTCACGTGAGGAGCAAAGCATCCAGCTCGTGCGGGAAAGCCGGCGCTACGGCCACGCGCCGAGGCTGAATGCGCAACTCTGCTACCGTAGGTAGCTATACAGGAACTCTAGCGCGTTCATCCCCGTAGCGCCGGCCTTCCGGAACGGCATTCGGCATCTATTCCTCACATGTTTGAATTCGGCGAATAGCGGCGCCTCGCGTTCGAGGCGCGTGGCGCGCTCGAAAGCTGAGGAAAGTGCTGTGGGAAACGCGTAACGTCCACTTTCCTGGACGCAGTGGAGTACCAAATATTTTCTAAAAGGGGGGGGGGGGGGGGCGGGAACCCCTCCCCCCTCTTTCCCCAGGGCCGGGGGCGGTGCACTTGGTATCTCTTGGTCGCCGCCGGGCAGTGTTGGCCCTGCCCAGTGGCGGCTATGTCGGAGGGAGTGGGGGGGGGGGGGGGGAAGGGGGGGGGGGTGCAAAACACATTTCATCCCCCCCCCCCCCTCTGAGAAATCGGGGGGCAAGCATCCCATCGCCCCCCCCCCCCCCTCCCCCTTTTCGGTTGGTACGACCATGCCGACACGGCATTTGAGTCGGCTCCTCACGTGATCGGATCTCGGCAAATAGCGGCGCGGCGGCACGAGGAAAACGGACACGCAACTCTGGATTTGTAGGCAGGCTATACAGGAACTCTAGCCGAGACCAGCGCAACACGCCCTCTTCAGGTTGGTGGAGTCGCGATAAAATTTGATTTTCATTTTTACTTGAGAAGCTACACAGATTTCTTGTAAGGCGGTGCTGACTACGTCATGCGAATCTAATGGCCTATTCATCGGCGCCGCAAGGCGTTGCATCACGTTCTCCTTAACCTCCTATTTTAATAAGACGCATTGTAGCGCGAGCAACCGCACTGCATAAGAAAGAGGCCAGAGCGCCACGCGCTCTTCGGGGGCCAGTGAGCCTACACACAAACAGAATGAAGGAGATTCCTCTGCCATTCTTCGTTACATCTTAAAAGGGCACTAAAAGGGATTTTAAGATCGTCATTTTATCGCGCAATCTGCACTCTGGCCGTTTCCCCTAATAAATCTGGTCACTTTGCCCACTAAAAACACCCCCCATCACCGCTACACGCCTTTAAAAAACAAAATAAAAAACAAGAACATATATATTAGAAAAGGAGCGTACAGAGATGTTTTAAACGCCTTTTTAATCAAAAGGAACAAGCTAAGCATGATTACAGCTTGAGGTTTCTAGGATGTCCGAGGTACGCAGTTTATGCGATCGAAACCCGATTTCAAAGTCCCTTTTGGTGTCCCTTTAGGTCAGAACGTAACCATTTCAGCGAGCCAATGGCGTCAATCAATGAGCGTCAAAACGGCAACGTCATGGCAGTCGTCATCTCGTTGCGCGTGTACCATCGTCGTCTAAACCAATCGAGCGCGATGAAGGCACCGCGATTTAATGTATTTTATTATGCATCGAGAAACAGAGAGGGGGAGGCGAGACTGCACGGGGACGGCGTCAGAACGCCGAGCTCTGGTTGGAAGGATTAGTGGGTAGACCTAAAGCTATTACAGCCTTTGGCTCCACTGCAGTCGTCGAACGCGTGATAACGCGGAACGCAGGCGTCTGGAGTTTGGCTTTCGCATTCGAACGCGTTTGACGAGTGCAGTGGTGACAAGGGCAGCCAGCTTTAGGCCTACCCCCTAATTCTTCCAACCAGAGCTCGGCGTTCTGACGTCCCCGGGCGCTCTCGTCTCCTTCTCTCCCTTACTTTCTCGGCGCATAGTGACCGCCAGTATAAGATTAACTTAGGGGGCGACTTATTACGTTAACATTTCTTGCTTCGTGATATGTGCTTCCGCGCTCTTATCCGCTCACGTTGCAAAATCGTTGGCTGCGTACGGAGCGATTATAAGATCCCCGAAACTTGCCACACCCTTCGTTCTGAAGCCGTCTGAGAATATAGAGGGTAAGATCGAGAAACTGAAACTCGGTTTTTCGGTTCGCATAAGTGAAACTGCATCGCAGAAGGTTGAAACTTTTTGAAAATGTGTCGCTATAGCGGTGGTGATAAACTGTGCAAGTTTGAGCACATGACTTTACCCGGATCGAAAGATACAAAAGAAAAATAAAATGTCGCAATAGGCTAACGTCTACTTAAATCGAAGTAGGCGATAGTGGGTCTCAGCATTTATTTGAGTAAAAAATAACTTGTCAGATAGAAAAATAAAACCTATATTGTTTTTTTTTCCGGACGAGTTTTCCCACTGGCATAATTGCAAGAGGCGCCCACAATATCAAATTTCGGTTTAATATTAGGTGTTGGTTGACGTGGGCTCAGAGAGAAATTTTTTTTTCTGTGTTTTGTTTTATTTTGGTGAGGTCATATGTTCCAACTTTTTCTTTTTATCACCACCGCTGGCGTTACAATTCGCTAAGGTTCAGCTTCCTGCAATGCATAGTTTATTTAAGCATCGCATTAAACCGGGTTTTATTTTGTCGATATATCCTTGTCTAGCTTTTTACTGCGCTCTTAGGTATACGGTAAGACAAACTGCGGTGAATGACAACTTAAAAACTGCGTATTTTTATCTCTCCGCTACCAATGGAATTTCGGCATTGGCCGATAAAAAAATGAGTACAAATCGGAAAGCAAGAAACGTGAATCTCCACGTCTCTAAAGTAAATATAAAAATATGCGGATTTTGTAGTCGTGGGATTGCGTGCAGCGTCTTTTTTACTTTCAGGGATAGTTGCTCCCAGATCGGGTCTCGCGGTGATTGGCGTCTGCAACGTTGTCAAAAACCCAACCGAAGCTCGTAGAAACATTAGCTTCTGTCAGCAGCACGACATCTTTTTCGGCGAACTCGCTGTTCTTGAACACCTTATATATAGGGTGGTTCAGGTCACCAGGCTCGATCTAAAATGGACTATAAAAATCGACGCCTGCACGTAGCCATCTAAACTTCTCGTCAAAGGTGTATTTCACAGGTCCGTTTTTTCTTGTAAAATTACAAAGCCTAGTTCTCTTTTAGTAAAAAATAGGGCCAAGAAACTTTCCAGGGTCTACGGCGGGCGGCGACCCAGATGACCAAGTCCAGTAACGGGGTGTGTTTAGCGTTCGTATTGATAGATGGCGTCGGGAGCAGCGTCTGAAGGTGCCGCCGACCAGCGAAAGATAGGAGACGACACGCAGACGGAATCCGTTGGTAGCAAAAGCGCCGCCTTTATGCCGACGCGTTTTTTAGAGCGCAGCTCTTAGGGGCCCGTTTCCGGCTTGAGCGGCGTCGGCGTCGCCGTCGCCGTCGGCCTAACCGCGCGGTGCATTATGGGTAAATTTCCCCGCTAAATCTAGCGGAAAAATTTCCCCGTTAAATCTAGCGGAAAAATTTCCCCGCTAAATCTAGCGGAAAAATTTCCCCGCTAAATCTAGCGGAAAAATTTCTTCGCTAAATCTAGCGGAAAAATTCCCCGCTAAATCTAGCGGAAAAATTTCCCCGCTAAATCTAGCGGAAAAATTTCCCCGCTAAATCTAGCGGAAAAATTTAGCGGAAAAAATTCCCCGCTAAATCTAGCGGAAAAAAATCCGCGCTAAATCTAGCGGAAAAATTTCCCCGCCAGATTTAGCGCCGAATTTTTCCCCGCTAAGTCAGCGGAAAAATTTTCCCGTTAAACCTAGCGGAAAAATTTCCCCGCTAAATCTAGCGGAAAACATTCCCCGCTAAATCTAGCGGAAAATTTTTTCTGGGGGGTCACGTGACCCTTCACGTGACTCCCCCCCCCCCGCCCCGAGAACAGGTAACCCTCAGTACCCTTCCCTCCTCCTCCTCAAGAGCTGCGCTCCAATTCGGTGTTACAGGGAGTTGTAAACTGCTTTCATTTACTTACTTTAAGTTTTGCTTTTATTTTTCGCATTTATTTTTTAACCGAAGGTGCATTTCAAAAAGATTATAATCATTTTACTAAACCACGGTGGTCGAGAGCCGTCAAGATAAGGAGGTAGCGCCATCTATCAATACGATCGCCGAACACACCCCACTACTGAACCCCTGTCGTCTGCGTTGCTGCCCGTCGTAGATCCTCGCAAGTTTCTTGGCCTTATTTTTTACAGAAAGAGGACTACGCTTTGTAATTTTACAAGAAAAAACCGACCTGTGAATTACGCCTTTGACGAAAAGTTTATATTGCTACGTGCAGGCGTCGATTTTTACGGCCCATTTTAGATCGAGCCTGGTGACTTGAGCCACCCTATACTTCGGCACGCTATGCTACCCGCTGAACCCACGTTATATAAGGATTCCGCTTCCGCGTGAGTAAATCATTACGTGTCGAGAGTGACTGACATCTTCAGAAACGCAGGGCGCGTCTGTTTATGTTTACGTTTCCTGCAAAGTGATTCACTCTTCGGACATTTCTTGTCGTCTCATGCTACATTCAAATTAACTGTGGAGCCATAACAAAATGCGCTGAACTCGCCACATTATGTGTTTTTTAAGCTCCCGGCGATTGTATTACGCAGTAGGTTTTCTTTCCCAAAAGAAAAACAAAAACATAACTGTTGGGACATTATATACGCTGCTTAGATTTACCGCCCGCATCAGATTTCTACTTGCACTTTTTTGTGATATATGTTTGCTGCCTCGCGGGCGTTTAAGCAGACCACTTTGAAAACGCTCGCGTCATGGGGTAATAAAAGTGTTGTTCTATTCTCTTCGCCGGTCTGGCGTGACGCCGCGTACGGGCAGTGCACATATGTTGCAACAGATATTGCGTACCTGCATTTCGGAAAAAAAAAAAAGGAAATCGTCGGCACACCAATTTATTTGTGCAAGTCAAGCTACGCGTAACTAGATACACTGAGAATATGTATGAAGTTTGATATTCTGCATTCGTACGCGATACTTTATGTTGTCCGTGTAAAATGGGGCTACCATTTTGTACAGTCCCTTTACTTGCGGGCACAATATACAATATCACCGACGGAGTAGATGTTAAAGTATTACAAGCAGCAAAAGCTGTCAGTGTTGGGAGACTTGTCGCATTAAAAATGTTGGAAGAAAGGGGGGGGGGGTGTAAACAAAGCATAAGGGCTGCCTATGGTAATTTTAATGGCAAAAATGTCTGGCATAAATGATACCGTGGAAATGACCTTACCACGGAAGCTTGCGAGCTGCCGCACATAATTTGAATACACTATTAAGGGCACCATATATTATTTTAGAACGTAAACCTAAGCACCCCCTTTAGTTATAAAATACAAATAAATAAGTGGTTCTTGTTGACCCCCACTCGTACTTTACATTTTGAAAACTGAAGCAGTTTCACGTTGAAGGGAAGTTACGTGCATAGTGGCAAGCCATTGGCAATGCGTGGCTTCATGATCTTTTCAGTTTAATGACCCAAGTGGGACAACGCCTAAATTGACAGAACCTACTCGTTTCCTCGTCTTTTTTATATGGAACGGCAATGAACCAACGATTGTGACATATTGCAGTATTTTCATATTTTCGTAATTAACAGCGTTTATTATCGCTGTATTTCGTTGTTGAGGGCGCTTCCTGAGTTAATTGTGTTTACTTTTTTTAAACGCAAATGGGTATTGTTTTTTCGCTGTTTGTCATCATTCAGGATTCTCCCCTGCTTCTGCAAAAATAAAAATAAATTCGGAAGGCACTAATATTGTAGAGAGCTATTGGCCTTTTTGGAACCTATTTTTGCCCAAATATCAGGATAGCTTAATGTACGGTACTACCCTATCGTCGTATCTCGTACTTTGGACTTTAGTTTCGAAACACAGGTAATTGTCGGCTACAGGCATTACCTTACCTACATAAATGACACGTTTTCAGCTCTCTTTATTAAAAATTATAATCCAATGAACAAATATAATCACAGGCAGTGCACCAGAGATGTGCCTGAGTTGGCTCAACTCTGGAAATCTCAGGAGTCTAACTTCGGCATAATACGACTTTGCTCCAAGGCGTTAGTTGGTGCCTAATTACTTTTCTTTGACTTTTCAATGGCTTTCTTTTCGTTTCGCCAAATAATTGCCAAAGTTTCACACTTCAGACAAGGAAGTCAGATATCAACCTAACAACCAGCAGTTAAGCCTAATTCTGGCACCTGCTGGATAATTTTGGCCCAGAGTTGCCATACGAGAACCGAAAAATCGAAAGTGAAGCCTAATTCTAGCACTTGTTCGGCAATTTAGGGCCAAGGTACCCAGACTCAGGCCAAAAAAGGTCAATCTTGTCTCTACCTTGGCTTCCTCGTGGTTTTCAAAACACTAACCTTCCAGCCCCCCAACAGAAGTGTTATTTTAAAGAGTTGTGCTATACAAAACTTTTGAATATTTGATACAGCATTTCAGAGTTTGTACAGCAATCGACATTTGTATTATTGAACTTTTGTTTTTCATCATTCAGGCTTAGGTTGTTGATAAATGCATACATATTGTCGTTCTAATTTAATTAAACTGAGTGATCTATATTATCCTCAATTTCAGCTGAAGAGTGTAGCGAGTGACGAGCTGAAGCAGAGGATAGACGACACCTTGAGGTAGTGTGCTTTTAGGAAAAATCAAACTCGCCCTCCAATACCTTTTCAGGTGGGATGAGGAAGCGACTTATCATCGCCATATTTATTTATTTATTTATTTATTTTCATACTCTCAATGCCCGGAGGCTCTACAGAGAGGAGTGGGTGGTACAGATGAAATCGTTGGCAAGCTTCTTGAAGTATGTGACGTCCTGGATGGACACGATGGAGGCAGGGAGGTGGTTCCATTCGCTAGATGTTCTTGGAATAAAAGAGTCAAAATAGATGTTCGTATGACATGTCGGCGTGCCAACCTTAGACTGGTGATCGTGGCGAGGTGACACATATGACGGATGAAAAAGTAGTTGATCTTTTAGAATTAGATTAGAATAATAGACTTTATGGAAAAGACAAAGACGAAAGTATTTACGGCGTAAAGCAAGGTCAGGTAAGTCCAAAGTTGTCTTCATTGATGAAACACTAGCAGCACGAGAATAATTAGAAAGGATAAAACGGGCTGCTCGGTTCTGGACTGATTCGAGAATGTGTGATAATGTTACATGACCCGGATCCCAAACGGAACAGGCGTATTCGAGTTTTGGCCTGACTAAGGCTTTATATAATTGGAGTTTGACGGGAAGATTAGCGGAACGAAAATGGCGCCGCAAAAACCCAAGCATACGATTAGCATTATTAGAGACATAGTCGACGTGCATGTTCCAGGAAAGGTTATGAGTTATGTGAATACCAAGATACTTGTATGAAGCAACAGCATCTAATGGTATATCATTAAGGATGTATATGGCAGGGTCAGTGTTTTTAGAGAGTCGCGAAAGACGCATGCTTTTACATTTAGTAACGTTAAGCTTCATTAGGGATTCAGCGCACCAAGAAGAAACTACGTCGAGGTCTGACTGTAGTATAGCACACTCTTGGGCATTAGTAATTACGCGATAAAGTACACAGTCATCCGCGAACAATTTAATAGAGGAGACAATTTGCGATGGGAGGTCGTTAATGTAGACTAAAAACAAGAGAGGCCCTAGGACAGATCCCTGTGGTACCCCGGACGTTACAGGAGTAGTAGAAGAATTATGCCCATTGACAGAAACATATTGTGAGCGGTTAGATAAAAAACATTTAATCCAGCCCAAGATGTTAGGATCGATATTAAGTTTACTCAGTTTCAAGAGAAGTAGGTCGTGCGAGACAGAATCGAAAGCCTTAGCAAAATCTAAGAAAATGCAGTCAACTATTAGCCCGGCATCAATGGCAACCATCAGGTCATTAGTAAACGATACGAGCTGTGTTTCACAAGAAAAACATTCTCGGAACCCGTGTTGACAATTAGTAAAAAAAGAATTGGACTCGAGAAAGGCAACAAGGTGAGAGTAAATGATATGTTCAAGTAATTTACACGGCACACTAGTCAATGATATGGGCCTGTAGTTAAGTGGGGAGTGAGCAGTACCTGATTTATGCAAAGGAACCACCTTCCCTACCTTCCAATCGTTGGGTAACGTGCAACACTGCAAAGACTGTGAAAAAATTTCGGAAAGAATCAAAGATGAATAGGTGGCGGTGCTCTTCAGGAATTTTGAGTTGATTCCGTCAATCCCAGCACACGCAGAAATTTTAAGCTTCTGGATTAAACAGTCGACACCAAATGAATCAATACTAACAGGAAACATAGGACTATAATTAGGGCTGAAAACAATGGGGTAACAGGTAGGAGTCGTGTGGGAAAAATAAGAAGCAAACACATCATTCAGGACATTGCAACAATCATTTAGATCTACAGGAACATTATTCGCATCACAAAGCTCAACCGCACTGGATCTACTACCGCTGACCACGCTCCAAAACTTTCGTGGGTTATCTTTTAAAAGAGAAAAAAGTGTACACTGATAAAACTCCTGCTTTGATTGTGCGACAGCTTGTTTATATTCCGTATCAGCAGCTTCGTAAGCGTCCCAGCGCTCAGCACTTTTTGTTAATTTTGCGCGCCGAAATAACCGTTTCTTTTTATTTCGCAGACGCTTAAGGCGTGCGTTAAACCAAGGTGCCTGTGAATTAGAGCGGATGCGCTTCAGAGGGATGTACTGGTCAGTTAGGTCACTCACTTTTTGCTTGAAGAGAGACCAATTTTCTTCAACCGTTCGCGTATGAAAACGTGAGATGTAATCAGTTAGAAACGTGTCTAATTCATTATTAATTGAAACAAAATCGGCATTTTTGTAGTCACGAATAATCTTAAATGCTTTATATGAGGAAGCAGATGCCTGCAGGTCGAACTGAATAACACAATGGTCACTTAAACCTGGTAAGTATGTTAAGGGAGACACAAGCTCAGGGGTTGTAGTGAGAATGAGATCTAATACATTGGAAGAATGAGATGAACATCGTGTAGGCTCTTGTACAAGTTGCTTTAAATTAAAATCAAGACAAAGGCTTAGAAACGAAAGAGCCTGTAATGAGTGATCACTTACTGTGGGGGTGTCACTTTTCCAGTTAATTGTGGGAAAATTAAAATCCCCCAGAAGAAGCAAAGACGAAGAAGGAAACCGTACTACCAATCTATTTAAGACATCGTGAAGCTCAGAGCAAAATGTACTAGACGAAGCGGGGGGTCGATAGCAGGCGCAAAAAATAAAATCCTTGTTTCTGACATGTACACGGGCACACACGAACTCTAATGATAGGTTAAGTGGTATAACGCTCGATATTATAGAATCACGAACAGCGATAAGAACACCGCCACCTGAGCGCGAGTCACGATTGAAACGATAAAATTTGTACATACCTTCACACTCAAAAATTTCACTGTCAGCAATTTTACTAGAAAGCCACGTTTCGGTCAGGATAACAATATCAGCTGTACACGTGTCGATAAGAGATGACAAAGCGTCGCGTTTGTTGCACACGCTTCGCACGTTAGAATACAATATTGAGATAGCGTTAGTCGCCGGGCCTTTACATAGTTATGTTGATGACGCGTGTGAATTATAATTGCTTGCACCAGGTGCGGAAACTGCGTTATCGATGCCCGGTTGCGGCGCGGAAACTGTATTATTGGCACCCGGAGAGAGAGACGCGGCGTTGTTAGCTTCACGAGCGTGACTAGGAGTCACTTCGCAAACACAATCTGTTACAGGGCAGTAAGTATACACCTTTTGATTAACGTGCAGCCTGTTTAGTTTGAGCGAGAACCTCTGACCGGTGCCTTTACCGAAATCGATTAACTTTTTACGTAACTGCCGCGTAGCCGGACAGAAATCCTCACTGACTGAAATTCCTGTTCCTTTCAACTTAAAACGCTGAGAAAACACATTCGCCTTGAATTTAGAGGAAGAGAATTTAACAATTATTGGCCGGCATTTATTAGTTGAGTATGAGCCTAATCTGTGAGCACGGGATATTGCCTCGCCAGGTAGATCTAGTCCTAACATTGTGGAAAGATTATCGCGGATATGAGATTCTGACTGCGACCAGTCTTCGGAAAGGGTGTCGGCGATACCGTAGAAAAGTAAATTGTCACGACGGGATCTATCTTCAAGCTCATTAAGTCTTGAATTCAGAACGGTAGTTTCGCCTCGGACGGCCTCACTAACAACATTAGACAGTTCAGTAGGATGCTTTGGCACATCTAGTAATTCTACAAGTGATTCGACTGCTGCAAGTCTTGAATTGATGTCTAACACTTTTAGTTCTAGCTGATGCTGGTTATCTTTGACCTGATTTAGCATGTCAACCATTTCGGTATGACGCGCATCGTTTTTAGAAGACTGTTCAGCAATGGCAGCCAGAATATCAGCGTTAGTGATAGGGCCGGGGTTTAATTCAACGTCCCCAGACAACAAAAGTAACTTAAAAACGTGAACACACATATAAGCAATTCTAAGAAAAACCAGCGGGCACTGGAGGAGCAGCAGAAAGCCATTACAGGATCGTTTAACGTGAAAAGATGGGTATTTACGAACCTGCAGAATGAAGCAGAAGGGATTTTGAAGCGACTGCATAGCCGCCGCTCCTCTGTGCCCACTGAAAGCGTCCTGCGGTGACCAGGCGCTTAAATTCGCAGAGAATCCTGCTGTCGTTGACGATGATGCTGGCTTGGTGAAGGGGAGGGACGAAACTGTGGCATCGAACACGGGCGCGATGTCGTCACCGATAGCCGCCAGGACAGTGCATGATGACGGTGCAGAGATGGTGGTTGGCTGTCGAGGAGGAGGTAGCCCTGTCCCAAGGAAGGCCAAAATCTGCAGAATGAAGCAGAAGGGATTTTGAAGCGACTGCATAGCCGCCGCTCCTCTGTGCCCACTGAAAGCGTCCTGCGGTGACCAGGCGCTTAAATTCGCAGAGAATCCTGCTGTCGTTGACGATGATGCTGGCTTGGTGAAGGGGAGGGACGAAACTGTGGCATCGAACACGGGCGCGATGTCGTCACCGATAGCCGCCAGGACAGTGCATGATGACGGTGCAGAGATGGTGGCTGGCTGTCGAGGAGGAGGTAGCCCTGTCCCAAGGAAGGCCAAAATCTGCAGAATGAAGCAGAAGGGATTTTGAAGCGACTGCATAGCCGCCGCTCCTTGGGGTTCCATAGCTACGCTATCGAACCCCAAGGTAGGTTTGCAAAGCAGTTTCTGTCGTACTAATTACAGACTTCGTCACGAGGGCAGAAGGTCAAAGGATAAGAATAAATTTTATTCAAGGTATGTTTATGTTATGCTCCGGTTGACCAGTTTATTGGCGGCCGCTTGCATAAGCGATACAGTAGAAAATCTTCATAACACAAACGGATAATTTTCCTCGCAGTTTTGTGATCTCTAAAGATAAAATAGCCAGAATATATAAATGTACGAACCGTAGTGCCATGATGAGGTTTCAAAGCTACCAAAAAACAAATTTTGACAGAGCAGGTATTGGATATCCGTATCTCTTCTCATTGACGGTGAGGTATACTATAATAGTTTCACGCTTAAGAAATGTAGGGCGGAAATTATAATGTTCACGCTTCTTGCTTTGTCATTCAATATTATATCCACTGCCTTGTCTTTAGGCACATTCTATCTGTCTTATGAATGCACCAAAAAGGAAATTCACCCAGTCGGGGGTTATCCAGAACGCGGTAGGACTTTTTCTGGGACGTGGTACGTGCTCCTCGTGTTCCATAAATACCTCACACTGCTTGTCCCGCAAAGCGTTTGTGCCTGAATTCTTTCTTATTGGCTTTACATGCACAGCACCGTCCACTGGGGGCTTCAACACCCAGTGGAATCTGTCACTGGTTATTTTAACGCTATTTCTAATCGTTATTTACCTTCGGTCAGTACATATCGTACGTCCACATATTTAAACTAGTTCCTCTTTAGGGTCCACAGAAAATACGCCGACAAGCAGATTAAATTCGAGTGCATGTGTGTTTCTGTGATGTGTGTTCGTGTGCGTGACTCAGACCTATTCTAAATCTCTCTCTTCTACACTTTCCTTCGGAGTAGCCCTTCAGAGAACTAATTCTACCCTGCCCTGCGTATACCTCTTGCTGTTTTAGTAACTCTATATCTTTATAAGAAGATAAGAACGGACTTTACTAATGAAGAAATTGTTCTGCGGCTATCGGTACTTATGCGACGATAACAAGGTACGCAAGCAGAAAGACATCAAAAGTAGGGTTATTAAACTTCGATTTTTGTTTTTTGCGAGACGGTATTAATTTTATATCTTGGAACATTCATCATGATTCATCTAGGTGCTCAGTGTGCACGCTTTTGTATATGTCAGAGGTGATAATGCTGGGCGAACCATCAACTGGAATGAACCCAGAGGCCCGCCGCGAGATTTGGGACTTGTTTCTTAGCATGCGCCACAAATGCAGTTATATTATATCGACACACAACCTGGAAGAATGGACGCTTTGGGAGACAAAACATTTATCATATGCCAAGGTCAGATGCTTTGCAGTGAATCACGAGCGTTTCTCAAGAAGACATTCGGTTAGTTTCGATTATGGCACGATTAAGCATATTTTCATCATCCACATGTGCTTTCATCACTGTTCGGCTTCCATCTTGACCACGAATATGTTCACAATCAGAATATAAAATACATACCATAATGCGCAGGATTGATTGGGATCGTAATCTTGTAGATTCTCTCTTGCAGTGTTGTGTGAGATCGGCTGAGGACGACCTGTCTGACGACTATACTTTCTTCCATTTTATTCATTCATTTAATTTCATCGGCGTGACGATGCACTTTTTGCGCTGCTTTATTGGCTACATCGGATTTTTGCATCGGCTGCGTTCCGGCTTATAGTAAAGCAAAGTATAACAACGAGTTTTATCCGTCCAGAAACCCCGCCCCCGTGGCATGCCTCTGTCTGTTCCAAATTTGAAGGGATATTTGTGAAACCTTGGGCCAATAAAATTTTGTTATATGTTATGTCTGAGATTAAAAATAGGCTACCGGTCGGTGTAGCAGGAGACGAATCATACATTAGGCGGCTGACTTATATCTTAGATGTTCGACATACAAATGGAGAAGCTGTGGGATATTAAGCTGGCGGCTACACGTGAAAGCTTGTATCCTCCTAAGGCGAACATACTAAGTGCACCTGTGCATCGTCGAATCAGCAGCCATTCAAGTGGATCATATATACAAGCCTACTGACATGTCGACTATGAGCACCGACTCTTCCTATAATTTATTAATTCTATTACCTTCTTAGCTCGCTGCACTAGCTGCGTCAATCTTTATAACTGAAGTTTACATGTAAAAGTGGATCTCAGTTGATGAAGGAAAGGCACCACTATGCTTCTTTTTACCTGCTTTATTCAGTGTCACCTAGTCAAAGCTTGGTGTGTACTTTCCACAGTCACTCATTATTTAAGACGTTGCTTATAATCTTCACGTTTGTTGCTATATGATTCAATCTTTGGCGTCCTTACCGGTTAAACCCGTAACCTCATCGGCTGCGTACCAACAATAAGATGTACTGAACACACCAAATCGTGAATTCTTTATGCTGACAGTGACTATGGCGTAATTTATACTTAGGAATTGCGATTACGCCTAAGTATAACCCTCAAAATTGAATTTCAAAATGAAAATATTGGCAATGAGATTTGAAGCTACACGTTCCACTCCTGAATGCCCTGCCATGGTCTTCTGTTTCTTTCGTTCAGGGGTTGGCTACCAGGTGACTATAGAACGGCAGGAAGAGTACTTCGATCTGCAGACGGTGATGAGCATCATCATGATGATAGCCTTCAATGCAGCAGTCCGAGATTGGGGCTAAAACGACGTGAGCATTTCGCTCGAAGTCACGAACTTCACCGGTTTTGAGGACATGCTCGCCTCTCTGGAGCATGATGGGGCAAAACTAGGAATCGGTGCCATAGGTGAGTGTCCGTGTCCACAATTGAAGACGTGTGCACAAAGTGAGTGTGAACAGAATCTATCCTTTTAAGTGCGAGGCTTTTGTTTAACTATTTGAGGCGAAACATTTGCTTATTTTCTGAAGCTTGGGCTACGCTCGAAGTACCTGACAAAATAATGAAGTTTAGACAGTAAAAGGTTTGCACCCAAAGCATTGTGAATGTATTTGTTTTGATTTTGTTATACCACTGAAGTATTTTATATTAATTAAAGTTGTTTATTGTCTGTTACTGAGAAGACTAACAACTTCTTTGAACCCTCTTTTCAAAATAGGAAGACAGAGCACTAAGGCAACCTTTATCGCTTATTAGCTTTGATTATACGATCGTAAAAACGTTACCTCAAACAAATGTAGCTTTGAATGAAACAATATTTTGTCTAACTATAACCTTTTCGCAAGCATAAACTTGAATAAATAGCTGTAGTACTTCGGTCATAAAAACGTATCTGCCATGCAAATTGACCTCATAGCTGACTGTACTGAAAAATGCCACTTTTTTGTGAAACCGTCGGGAAGAAATCTGTAAACATATGTATATTTTAACACAAAGCTGATAATATATGTCAAATATTAGTGTGAATTTCTGCTTGATGTAGTTTCGACGCCGATGTAAGGTGACTTTAGGCGAATGTAGAAATAAATATTCCCGTAATTTGTTTTTTTTCTAAAATGTTTATTTGAAGGCAGAACTCTGATTTATCCGTATGTTGACCGTGGAAACGTTAAACTGGTTCGGCCTTTATTTTTTATATTGTTTCATAATCAATCGTGAAAGAGCAATGATGTCAGAGACCAACGTCATGACTCCTCCTCGTAAGAAACAGCGTGATTAAACAGGAACAAGGAAAGCAGGTCTGCCGCTAGCGATTACAGCTTGTGAAACTGCGAAACTTGGTTACACTGTGAATTTTGTTTGCGTGTGTTATGCTAAAAGAAGAAAGAAATTGCACGTTGTTAAAGACGTTGTTACAAAAATGAAAGACGTTTACAGTTCTCTGTAACGCTGGATCAGAGCGCAGCTCTTGAGGAGGAGGCGGGGAAGGTACGGAGTGGAGGGTATGCCCCTCCTCCTTATCCGTAGCCTCCCCTCCTCTCATTTAAGGGAAAATTTCGCACTAAATTTAGCAGGGAATGTTTTTTGTTAGACTTTGCGAGGAACTTTTCCCGCTAAATTTAGCAAGAAAATTTTCCAGCTAAACTTAGCGGGGAAATTTTTTTGCTAAAACTAACGGGGAATCTTTTTCGCTAAATTTAGCGGAAAACTTTTCCCGCTAAATTTGACGGAAATTTTTTTCCGGAAAATTTATCAGGGAAATTTACTAGGGCTGGGCAATTAATCGATTAACCTACCGATTAATCGATTAATGCTTTAATCGCGATTAATTTGTTTAAACAGTTAATCAGTAAAATTTTGACGAACCAAAATTAAATAAAAATGAAATGCTTACATTATGCAGACATGGACGAGCACACCTATATGAAGTGAAAAATTTAGGTGAAATATTGACTTAAGGTAAACTGTAAGGGGGAAATTTGTAACTTCAGACAAGTGCAGAAGGTTACACATGTCCCAGCGACTTGAAGGCCGTGTGAGTGTCCATTTAGCGCAGCAGAGACTATACTCTGTTTCACCTTGTGTTGTACCGCAGGAAAGGCTACAAGCGGGAGCTCCTTGCTCTATGGCACACTTCGGCGGCACAAGCTCTCGTGCATCAAGGGCAGCTGCCAACGCTATAAGCTCTCGCTTCTAACCTTCGCTGCGGTACAACATAAAGTGAAACAGAGTATAGTGGGAGCAATCAAAGGAGGTCGCCGTTTTCGGAGAATAACAACGAACATTTTTGCCTCATGAAGCTGAAGTACTATTATTTGAGTGTGAGTGTTTTTAACTGTTCTCAACTGTATATCGAAGCTGATTCATAATTGAAATTACAGCATCGTTTAACACATAATCAGCAAAAAAAAAATAGATGCAATTTTTACTTCTGAACAATATCATTATGCAACCAAATGAACGAGACCGATTAATCAAATAATTAATCGATTAAAGGCAGGCGATTAATCGGGTTAAAATGTTTAATCGACGCCCAGCCCTAAAATTTGCTCATAATGCAACGCGCGGTGACCCTCGTGACGTCACATGTAACGTCATCATGGGAAACGTCCTATAATGCACCGCGCGGTTACGCCGACGCCGACGCCGACGCCGCTCAAGCCGAAAACGGGCGCCTAAGAGCTGCGCTCTAAAAAAAAGTCAGGTCAAGATCGGCTCACACGGTGCGATCTTGTTTGTTAATTCGCAGCTGCGACATCGAGTATAGCAGCTTCACCCAGGCATTTTTGCCACACGAGCGACGTCGCAACTGCCAAATCTTCAGTAAAATTGAGCAATGTGAATCAGGCTTCACTCGTTAGTCAAAAATATACAACGAACATCAGCCGCAACGAAAAAGTAAAAAGTTAACAAACCCTTTCTTGCTGTAAAAAAAAAAAAATATTATCTGTCGTTTCGGTTTTTTTTTGAAGACGTAAACCTCAAAAACATAAAACTAAGAGAAAATGGAGAATCTAATTTTCTTGATATTGAGCAAAAAACTAAACTCAGGTCATTTAGTGATTAATTTTTAATCACTTACTACCACAACAAATGTTTCCAACTTGTCGCGTATATTTAGCCCCTCCTGACGACATGATTCATGCATTGACCTATGTTAGTCAACGACAGTAGTTACAGTAAGAAATGAGGGAAAACTTTTGGCCCTTTTTGGAATTCGAGAAAATCAGCCAGGAACTACTCTGAATTTTGTGAAAGGCATTTAGTCACTTCTGAGCGCAAGTATATGTTCTGCTACTGAGGAGGTTCAATGAATGTCTCAGTCTTCTCTGTTTCGTGTCCGAAAGACGTTATATGTGCCCCTATGTCGTTGGCCATACGCTTGATGTAAATTAGAAACAAAACTTTTCCTAGCTATGAGAGTTCTTTGGGACAGAAATTGATCTTTGTCTGGAAATATATGGCAGTTAAAATCAAGGAATAACAAAATTTCACATTCTTTGACCAGAGTTTGGTTATTTTTGCCTGGCAGTTTCAAACAAGCGCCAGAATTTAACTTCCCTGCTGATTGTTCGGTTGTCCGCGGCATCTAGAGCTGATGTCCGGAACTTTGTGAATATCTGGCAATCCAGAAAAAACCCGGAAATGGCTTTGTTGTGGTTTTGGGGCCTGGAGAAAAGTACTGTGACCATACCTATCGCTTTTGGGGAAAACCTTTTTATGCCCAAGTTTGACCTCTGGGACTGCCGCACTTGGGTAATTTCAGGCTTTCCACTGGCGAGCTGGATGATAAGTCTTTTCTGTGTTTTTCGGTTTGTAAACTGCTGTTTTCAAAGAAACAAAAGTTGCTATATATGTCAAACCTATGTATAAGGTGCGTTTATATAATTGTATGGTATTCGCGGCGAAAGTGCACTCAAAAGTCCGCATATGCATATTATGATAGCAATAGCTGCGCAAACGGGAGCGAGTTTCAACATTATCGTCAACGAATCGAACAAGAATTATAATCCCCGTGGCAACTTCCCGCGCGTAAGGTCATGCTAATAACAAGAAAAATTATATATATCACACCGTTGAATGTAACATGCACCGATGAAAACTAAAAGAAAAATTACTTTGAAAATACGGTATTATAATTATAACAAGCTAATGTTTCTATTTTTCCCTGGACAGGTGTCAGCACCACTCACGGAGGACGTACAGTAGACTTGGTTCGAGTGTGGGTGATACTTGTGTGCGCTTCCTGTACTTGTAGAGGCCCATCTTGCCGCCCATCACAGCGTGGTTCAATTTCGCTTATTTTCCCACTCGAAGACTCTGTCATCACCCCTCTCCCACATCGAAGCACGAACACTAGAATCCTGCCCTTGTCCCTCCTCCATCATTGTTCTTCCTCCGCAGTCTTCGCCCAGAACGACAGTGAGACCAGGGCTAAGCAGTATCGCGATACAAATGTATCGCGATAGTCTCTTAGAGATACTTTCGAGCATCTGTATCTCTGTATCGAGATACATTCGAAAATTGTATTTGTATCTCAGTAGTGAAATACTTTTAAGATGTATCGCTTGTATCGTGATACTTTGCCATACTTAGGTATCTCGTTACATGTGTTGTCATTTTTAAGAAAATTTAAAATATAAAAACATCTGTTTGGTGCAGGTTGCTTCGTAATTTATATTATGAACCCTCCTTGTAAAATAATTCACCTCAATCACCAACATAAAGTTAAAAAAAAACTGTGGTTTAAAAAAGATTACGGGCAAGAATAACAAAATCAGCTCCACTCACAAAGCCCTCTACTTTTTCCAATTTTGCAGAAAACACCCTAAAGGAGTTGAGTGAAGAAAAAGCACGGTCCTATTGTACAATCTCCCTACACAACGGGTGACTCAGAAGTTTATTATACGACAGTTTGAGATGCACCCTTGCAGCAAAACCGAATTCATATCGGACAGAAGTCTTTTTTTAAGCGTGGTACGGAGTCTTTACCTTTCTGCAACTAGTGTAAAGACGTCAAACGTGAAAACAGCGCAAAAAATTGAACACATTTTTGTTCAATTTTTTGCGCTGTTTTCACGTTTGACGATGTTAAACCAACTAGCCCAACGTACCGCCTTGTTAGTGTAAAGACCTATTTTTCGCGGGCTCAATATTTCGCGATTTAGGTCAAGCCTGTGGTGCTGGAATTATTGGCCAGTTCTAATTTTCCCGACGCTGTGGGATCTCAATTTAGATTCGTATGTGTTTAAATTTTACCGGAATTGTCAGCGGGACCTATTTTTCGCGAATTGTTGGCGATCCACGAAATTCGCGAAAATTAGGTCCTCGCGAATTTAAATCGTTTACAGTGCTCTGGCGGGATCGGTGTTGTTGCAGACGGTGTTTCTGATTGGGGTTTGGGCTTTGGATGTGTAATGGGTGAATCACCGTCCATATGAGCTGGTTTTACACGATCCAAAGTAACAACCTCCTGCCGTCCTCGGATGTCCAATGTCATTGTTTTTGACCCTTGCCGCAGTACCCTGTACGGGCCGTCGTAGGGTGGTTGGAGAGGTTTTCGTACGGCGTCATGCCACAAGAAAACATGGGTTCCAGTCGCCAATTAGTCGCTGATGAGAGTGGACTGACCACGGCTTAAGCGAGGAGCTGTGACGCGGAGCTGCTTCATGGCTTTTCGCAGTTTGGTGGCGAAGCTTGCGGGATCCTGACAGGTGTCGGATGGAGTTGATGCAAAGAATTCACCTGGGAGTCGAAGGGTGGTCCCGTATACCAACTGAGCCACGATGCAGCCGATGTCACTCTTGATTGACGAGCGGATGCCAAGGAGCACGAGAGGCAGGACGTCCATCCAGTCATGTCGTTGGTGAGCCTTGAGAGCAGCCTTCAACTGAAAACGCTCCACCCTACCGTTTTTCGCGGGGTAATATGCTGCCGTTAGAATTTTTCTTGAACCAAGGAGCTCCATGAGGCTGGAAAAAAGGTTGGATTCGAACTGCCGGCCTTGGTCCTTGGTGATCGTGGATGGCGATCCAAACCTTGAAATCCAATGCGTTACGAGCGCGCGCGCCACGGTCTCCGCGGTGATGTCGGGCGGCGGAATCGCTTCAGGCCAGCGTGTAAACCGGACGACACACGTCAACAGGTAGGCTTGCCCCTCTGATAGTGGCAGCGGTCCGACAATATCTATGTGGATATTGTCGAACCGCGCGTCTGGGTAGGCGAAGGTTCCCAATAATGTTACCGTGTGACGGTGGATCTTTGCGTGCTGGCCTGAACCGTGGTGATCCCGTTCGGGTCACCACTGTTGCGTTCCTAGTGGGCTCGCGTGCGCGACGAGTAATAACCCAGACAAGCCGGAACGTTACTATATCATCTACTTAAAACCAAACCATTCTAACTGAACGGAGAACGTCGACGTCGGTTGGTCAGCAGGGATTGCCAGTGATGTCTCGCGCCTGTCTGCCTGTTCCCTTGATCCTCGCGCATCCATTGAGCTCGGGTCCCTCCTTTTCCTCGTCTTCAACTTGTCGATCCCTGAGGCCTGCAGGAGCTTCGGCGAATGTTGTTTTGGCAAAGGGAACGTGCCGCCACAGCAGTGCGTGGTTCTACAGGGATGAGATGTTTTCTTTAGCGGCATTAATGATAACTAAAGATTTCGAGGTGAGGAGAACAGCATAAAATTACACAAAAAAGGAGCACCAGCATAAATTACCATTCATATATTCGTCACGAGCTACACCCTCCCCACCTAGCACTGTTCGGGAACTAATGTATTTCTATAAGTATCTCTATCTGTATTCTGGAATACTTTTTCGCAGGTTTTGCAGAAGTATCTCAGGGATATCTCGTTATATAAAAGACAAATGTGTCTGAGTATCCGTTTTTTGGGCCTTAAAATACATGTATCTCGGTATCTTATTCCTGAATACTTTTTGGAGTATCTCTGCCCAGCCATGAGTGAGGCCGAAACTTTCTTCTCTCAATAGTACAGACTGGTCTTGAAAAAGTAGGGTGCCACAATGGAAACTCTCGAAAATGCCGGTGACATGCTTTTCGAAGTGTCGCAGCGAAACTTCATGTCTTACGCACGGTCCTATTTACTGGGAGGCGTCTTCATAAGATCGTAGTACGAGCAAATTTTTTGTTTTGCAAAATACTGAATTCAGGAGTAGACTGAGGTTAAGGTAACGATGAATACGTACAAAAGTGATCCTGTGAGTCGATATTTTTCAGGGTTCCTTTAAATATACATCCTTTCTAGTTTTTGCCCTCATGTTCACATTGTACTTTTTTTTTCTTCAAAAATATGAGCTCAAATGCGATGACGCCTCAAATAACGGAAGTAGAGGTTCTCTTAATTAAAACGCGGAATCAGCGTGTCATATCAGAGCGCTCATGAATGCCTGTTAGTTTTTCCTTCGACGAGCGATTAAAAGTAGTAATGTTTCTTCACCTGTAGTGCTGAAAAAGTATTTTGAGCAATAAAGTATTTGCCATACATTAAAACAATTACAAAAATGTTTTAGAAGTGTAATATGCATTTTTCTTAAATTATAGCATCTGTAGAGTTTATTATCCCACCTTGAATAAAAACGTTTATTTCGGAGATCTCCAAGTAAATCTTGGTTGTTTCCACACTTAAACTACTCAATTTCAATCAAATTATTCAATTGACGTTTTCGTTTATAACAAATAAGGACATTAATTTAAAAGTATCATAATGGGTACGGCTATAAATCAATTTATTAGTGCGTTGTATAGAATTCGTATCAATTGAAACTCTAAGGAGCTAAACAAACCTATTCCTTTTGTTTATATTTATATGAATAGCTTTATATGGCTAGAGAAAACATGTAGTAAGATACTTTTTCTTGACCTTGAAGGGTAATATGTTAACTAAAAGGCACAATACAAGCGTCACGTTGTATTCAATTTTATATAGACATAGATCCACTCAAGACCAGACGTGGTAGACGAGCTAGAAAACCGAAGTGTTTATAACGAATGGCAACGTCTGGAGTCTTCAGCGCGACACTTGTAATTTGTGCGGAGATTCCTGTCGAAATGTTTTGTCATGGAATCCCAAGTTTTAAGGTAATAAATAGATTAATGTACGTACATTCAATTTCCAACCTTACCACCTCTGTCAATAATTGTAAATGCCACTTTAGTTGAGATAAATAACATTTCGATACAACGGAATTTGTATTGGTCGTAATCTGTGCGAATGCAGGCTGGAAAACTGGTACAGCCCCCACGCCGTTCTGAGCCGGGAAACAGAGCTTGGTCTGGTGTCCACGGCGATGCTTCGTATGCTCTTCGGAGACCCCAGTGCTTGTCGTATTACCACCACCGCCGTCCTTGCTCGCGTCAAACGATCGACCATAAACGCACCCGACGAGATCCAAGAACTGCAAACACGGCACTTGACCAACGTGTTGCTGACGACGCAGCTGCGCGTGGCTCTTGTTCCCCTGGCAACGGCCTTCGTCGTTGCCACCTTCGTACTTTTTCCCATCACGGAAAGTACGCGTCCCGCCAAGACCCTGCGAATCATGTCGGGGATATCGAGCGTCGACTATTTTGACTCTGAAATTACATATTTGATCTTTTCGTCTACGTGTCGGCCTGGATTTCGATGGGAGTCGTGTTCTTTGTTTACAACGACGATGTCCTCTTAGACACGGCTGGTAAGTGTACGCCAACGCGCCGCCTACGAAAACAGAGCAACTTTTGCCCACAACCAGGTGATGGGCACTGCTCGTGCGCAGAAACCAGATTGGGTGAGGTGAAGGATCTGCGCGTGCGCACTGTCGACAGCAGCACCACCATAGCGGCGTCCCGTTGGAGCCGTGAGCTGGCCTGTATACCGTTGCTTACTTACGATGGTACTTCAGGGATATAACTGTGTTTTCATAAATTTAGTGTTGTTCACAGTAGTTTTGCGAAACTTCGGGCCTCCTATTAGGTTAGTCACGTAACATAGAGGCGCAAAGCCACATTCAACAAAGATCACACTTTTATGGTCAGGTTGGGCTGGTTCTGAAACTCCGGACTTCCACATTAGCTTCAACTCTAAAACCTTGCAACGTACAACCAGATGAACACCAACAATAACTGGGAACAGTGTTTTGGTATGTACAACACATTTCGGCATCTTCCTCTAGAAAAGAAGAAAGGAGGGGAAAAGCTACAAGTATGAAAACAATGTGTTTTAAAAACAACAATCCAGGGAGGTGACCAAAAATGAAATCTTGTCAAATCAGCAATTGATTAAAATCCTGCCATGGTGAACAAAAAACAACATTTATGTTGGTTCTTAAAGGGGTACTCCGGCGTTTTCTTCATAGTCCCCGATTTGCCTAAAAGCTTGCTAAACACGCCAACAAACATCGCTAAAACAGTAACCCAAATATTTGGCCAAAATATTTTTTTTTTCGCGAAGTTATATTATTTACAATTTTGGTCCTCATCGTGTTTTTCAAAGTGAAAAGCTCTACTGGCAACATTGAAAAAATGACGTCATGAGAAGGCAGGGGTTCACTCTTTGGGATGTAGACTTCGTTCCGAACTGATTAAAAACAGTTTTATGGTGTCAAATGAATGCTTCGGAAGGTCACTCCAGCTCCCGCGCAGCAGCACGGAAGAAATGCTCGGCGTTGTTGATTTTTAGACAGCCCGCTCCAACCGCAAGCCTGTCATCCCGTGACGCCACGGCAACGAAAAGCGCGGGTATATTCGAATCTTGGTTTTGGCGTCATTTTCATTTGCCGATTTCACAATAACTATTTTGAACTTCGCGATACTAAATTGCGCACGGGAAAGAGTAGAAATGGCAATTTCAAAAATATAGTTAGGTGGGGTTGGTTGAAATATCGCCGGAGCACCCCTTTAAAGGGGGTAAAACAGAACGTTTAGCACATCATACGTTTCTTTCCTTTATAAATAACAACAACAAAAAGAGAACATAATTGTATGGTACATTCGATGTTCAAAGAACGACGTCTTCTTCCACTAGATCACGGGATCGCATATCAGTTAGGTGAAAGGTTTAACAGAACGCTTTACCAACTAAGACAATTAGCAAAAATAAAGATGTAAGAATGGGTAATATGATATAAATATTATCTCTAAATATCATTCCCACTCTATAAGCATATCACCAGCTTGGTCTAATCAAACGAGGCTAAACACCAGAAAGCCTTTGTTTGGTCCTTACTGTTTTGCTTCTCAAAATTAAAAATAGAATAAAGAATAATTTAGGTAAATATCTGAGGAAACTGATACTTTAGTGTATATGTATCATGTAAATATGTATATAGAAATACATTTATTTAACCTTTAACCTTGACCTTTAATCCCAGATATAAGAAAACAACCCTCTTCATCTTCATTTACTATTAGCGGCGAGATGTTTTGGGGGCGCCCTCCTATGGTTCCCTCTCGTGACGTCATTGCCTTGCGAACAACAAGCCTGATGGTGTTTCTAATTAGCATGGCGGAAGCTTGAAATCATTAAGTTCACAAAGCAACACCGCCAGCACCGTAAAAATTGAAATTCTCAAATTCCTTTTATTTCCGTCAATGAGAAATCCTTTGCTGACGTCATAGTCAACGTTCGACCAGTGGTGGCAGGGCGACCACAGCGACGCTTTCGATCGCGCACATTACTTTCCCAGGAAGCTTATAGAAATTGTCATAGCATCATTGTTAAAATCATTCTACCAGCATTTCCCGATGCATCGTCAAGATTGTTATGCTAAGTCAAACTAAACCAACTTTTGCAACACTGCCAACAAGGCACTTCTTATACTTAACCGCACACCGTAATATTTGCTGCTCATAAGGAAGTTTCAAATTCACTCCTGAAACTAGAGGTGTTAACATAGGCAAATAATGTACCAACAACTTTTTCATCCTCTTACCCTTTGATTATTGCGTTTCTCTCATTTATTCAGGTTGTTCGCTCCCACTTGTAACTTGTCCATATATACTGACTGAAGGACAGATGCTGCGCCGCCAAATCCATACAACCAATGTCCCAGTTAGTTGGCTCCTCTCGGTGTCGTCCCCAACACGACAGACAGCAAACTCGAAAAAAGTTTTAGGAAAACAAATATAAAAAAAAAACTACAAATATAAAATAAATGCCCGTTGATCTTCCTTAGAGCCTGTTCCCTACGTTGACTTTCGCTGTTCCCCTATTAGTTTTTGTTTTTCAAATTGGCTTTTTTTTATTAAAAAATATCTCTTTTTGGCCGTATTTCGGCCCTACCTATTCATTTATTTTAATTGGTTTAAACTTGCTATACCGTCAGGAGCGATTTGTCCTGCGTTTTCTGAAACACCCTGTATATATTACATCCAGTGATTATGTCTCTTGATAACAATTTTTCTAAAGACTATTATTATAAATAAATCGTGGATTTTTTTGTTTGGGGCGCCTATTTACCCGAATTTCGATTAATTAGTAATAATACAATTCGGATATTTTGATAAGATTTTTTTTCAAACTCTAATATAATTTGTTCATTATGATCTATTAAACGCGCGAACAACTATGACATTCCAAAGCTGGCAAATCGTCATCACTGGTGCCACTCGTAACATTTTTAATTAATAAGGTATAAAATCAAAATAGGCTAAATTCAATTTAAACATAAACGGTAGTTTGGGAAGTCCATGCACAAAGACTTTGTATACCGATAAACCTTACGGTGCTCTCAATGTCGCTACTTTTGACAATCGGCGAAACTTACAAATTCGCCGCCACTCCTTCCGGACCAAATGCCCGAAAATACCAAACAACCAACTCATTTTGTTTCCACTTCTAGTTGCCAATTCTTATAGAAAAAATATGTTTTAAATTGTTACTCGCCGTTGCCTTGCCAATCTCAATACGCAATAGTGAAGCTCTCTAGTAACGTGAAATCTCATACCGGCTACAGCACTACATTCGGACAGTGAAGAGAGTTGTTTGCATTCGGAAATGACTGTTCGCGAGGCGTGATAGCGAGCAGTTCCGCCGAGCCGACCGAGCAGGAGAATCGGGGGACCCTCACTACAGCGCTTCCCGTTTCTGCCTCGAGAGGGCGAGCAACGAGCTGGACACGTGACAAATAAGGCCTGTTCGGACACTTGCGATTGATTGCACTTGAATTCGTAGCGTTGAGAACCGAAAGTGAGTCACCGGCACATTTGTGCTGCGCATGAATCATTGAATCCAATTCAAGGAATCATCTTGGCACGCAATGTAAGCAGCGGGGATGTCCCGGTTTCTCGCAGCCGCAACGCAGTCAAAAGCAGTCAAACGCAACTGTCCGAACCAGGCTATAAAGTGTCCACTGTGGCGATGTTAATTTAAGATTCCGATGACTCCAAGTTTCGTTATTTTTACGCACACCATCACACTTGTTGTTCGGAACTGATAATAAGTAGTTAGGACGCACGGCACCTGGGCGAGGCCAATTATGATCATGATGTCACGAACAAAAAACACAAGTGGGAGGCACCGAAACATCTCGGCGCTAAAAGCACGTATGAAAGTGCACAAAATATTCCTGATACGTCTACATATGAGATTTATGAGCTGGTTATTGATTTGCCAACGACCGCTATTTTATATTGTAGACTAAGGAAATACACTATTATCGGACGCATTCCATTTACTCGAAAAAACTTTATGAGCGATACAGTAGCAGGGTATTTGAACGTCACGAAATTCGATCGAATTTGGCTGCGAGCGTAGAAGTTTGTCAATGAACAAAACATAAACATTAAAGAACCCACGCCTAAGGCAGCTTCTGATCGTACACAAAACTTAGTTTCCCTGAGCGACGAAAGAAGCACGCACGAGGGTCCCAGTAGAGGCATATCGACTAAACGGCTCTCCAGGGGGTAGAAACATTCTGGAACGAGGGATATAGGACCGCACCTTTCGGGACATTCTAGACCCCGTTCCACCTTACGATGGACCGCAGTGGACGCTACGAGCTATCCCAACCAATCCAGCGCCGTGAACGTATCACGTGATTAGGCGCCCCGCGTGTCGGTGGCTAGGCACCTACCAAAGTTCACGTGTCACCCACATGGCATTGGGTTGGTTTCGATATGGCTCGAAGGGTTTCGTGCGGTCCATCGTAAGCTGGGAAGGAGTGTAGCTGCCTCATGTGGCCACTTAAAGGCGACACGGATCGTAAAAATAACCGTTGGGAGTGTTTATCTCACTGGTGGCAGGAAGCCATCGGAGAGCGAGCGGCAAGTGAAACGTTATAAATGTTATATAAAGTATGGAGCAGTTTGAGCGGATCGTTCGTTCGTGTCCAGTGCAACGGAAAACACGACTTGGATACTACTTCGGTGTAGTGGCCCGAGCTGCAAACACCACTATTTTCATCGAATAGAGTACAGAGTAAGACCCCTATTTTTAGATGGCTCTTTGTCAAACTATCCTATTTGACATCCAGTTAGATTTTATTGAGAACACTTGCAAACTGTGTTTACAATACAAATACGCCCTAAATGCTTCGACAACTCTGCATAGCAAGTGGAACAATAGACCATTTTTAGTATTCCCAAGCGCCCCGGCCCGCACTCAAGGAATCATGGGAACGGTGTTCCTTCTGGTCCCTGGTGAACGCTAATTTTCGACCAACTCCATGGTTACACAAATTTTGAGCGTAATTCGAGGTCACCTTGAACAAGCAAATGATATACTCCAAGAACCTGTCATATCACTTTTAAAATTGCTCGTCAACGTCAGCATTTTTGATGCTGCGCATGCAATCCACCTTTTAAACTGGCTCCCCCCTGAGCTAGAGAAATCTCTTACAATATTATCATTCTCGTGATTGTTGTTTGAGCACGATTTGTGTAAAAAGCCGATAATTCACAACAACAAAAACCAGTACTGAGCTCGGAGTCCGCGCGGCTGTTTATAGCATTTTTATCGTTTCTAACTTAATATCAGCATGATAATAATGTAAGAGATTTCTGCAGCCCATCCAGGTTGAAGGATGAACAGCATGCACAGTATCAAAAACGCTGACATTGAAGAGAAATTTTAAAACCGATATGGACAGGTCATTAGGGCATATCAGGCGCTTGTTCAGGGTGACTCCGAATTACGCTCGAAAACTGTGTAACCCAGAATAGGGTCGAAATTACCGATTACTGAGGTGCTGAAGGAACACCGTTCCCATGATTCTTTTAGCGCAGGCCGGGGCACTCGGGGGATATAGACGCTTTGCAGCAGCTGTGCATGGACGCCGCCATAACTGACCTTCTGTTTTTGTTTCCTCTTATTTCGTTTATATCACTTCATCATTACCATAGCAGGCCAGGTTATTGCCATAGTAGATTCAACTGTGCCTTTTTTTTAAAGCATCGGCCTTTGTAGAGGATCGTTAACTACCGTTTCAGTTGCTCGGCATCTCGGTAAGACAAGAGAAGGTCAGCAATGGCGGCTGTAATTTGGCGCGTGTGTAAAGCGTCTATAGCAAATGGTCTATTACACAACGACTATTTTATAAGCTGCCACCAGAAAACAATAATATAAAAGAAGACGAAGACGCCGGCATACATACAACTTCCCAGTGTTATCAAAATATTAAATGCTTTCATTTTTCAAATACTTTTAAGTTGCAAATTATACCACTAAAGTGGTAAATTTAGCTTTTTTTTGCTATCTGCCCCTGTAATGTTTTACACAGAGGATGTTGTTACGCGGAATTCCTCAAACATAGGTAACGAAACAACGCGTGCCTGGGCTGTATTAAAGAGACCATGAAATAATTCTTCACCCTCTTCCCGCTTAGCTTTCCTCCACAATTCAAAAACGAAATGAGAATTCACGTGGTTATGACGCGCTTGTGCACCGCTCCGATGACCCCGAGCTTCCACCGCGTTTTTGAAACAGAGGATAGAACTTGTCATTCGCAAGTGGTGATAGGTGCCGCCAGGGCACTCATTGGCCACGAACGCGAATTTAAATGTTCGTCGACCGATTGATTGTTGAAAAGCACACACGTCCGAGTGACGCGGTGTTCGTGTCCAATGCGTGAACTGGGTTCAACTGATGTGTTTGGGCACCGCAAATGCATCAGCATGAAAAAGCGCAAAACTTTTGAAGGAAAAAAGGTGCGAAATAGACCGCTATATTTTCAAATTTTGGTATCGAAAAGCGGGCTTTAGGGCTTGTACGCTCGTGTACTACTTTTATTTTGGTGCACTAAACGATATGCGATTAGTAAAATCTCAATTTCGCCCAGTCAAAAATTATTTTCATGGTCCCTTTAAGTAATAAATAAAGTAGATTCAAACACAGAACGCGTGTCGGTATTGCTGTAGCAATAGATTTTCTTACGTGCCCAGAATGTATAATTCTAGGCTATTTATTTCTCGTGTATCTTATTTACAAATGCAGTCCTATTTGTTTCAACTTGGTAGAGCCACGCGACACAGTGGAACGAGGAATGACCTGTTTCATAGAGGCAAGAAAATGATCGCACAAAAAGCAAAGGTCACTTAGCGCTGAAGTAAACTGTGAAAGAGCGCAGGTATTGATCTATCTCTCTTACGCCATGTCCTTGAATTTCATATTATGAATGGAAGAATAACCTCCCCGGAAAATGACTGGGAGCGTTGAATGAGTGAGGCGTGACGGTATATTTGCATAGTTTTTCGCTCGCCCACCAGAAATATCTGATGAAGCAGAACAGCTCAGCAGATAGGTCGAAATGCAGTAAACAATGCAGGTGGCCTGAAGCTCGTATTTATTAAAAAAAAAAAAAAAACATGCTTTTTTTTGTTTATAAATATGGTTTATGTCGCACGACAGATAATTAGGCTATAATCAATGATCGAATAATCATTTTTTTATCTAGTGTTTTCGTGTTTATTTTCTTGCTTCAGTATTTATCGCGTAGTTCTTTTGTAATTCACTTATTTTGAAAAACTCGGAACACCTGACGGTAAAGCCACATTCAGTTTAGAATAGAGTAATTAAAGAGAAAACGTACATTCGATAAAGCGTTAAAAAAATAATCGATGATTTTTTCTCATTCTCATACCCATACATAGTTTGTTGGTTTCTTTGCTCACCATTGTAAAGAGCTTGCCTCTCTGGGGCTACATCCTTTGGACAGTGGTTGTTTCTGACTGGCTAGCATTAAGACTTTCAGACATGTTAACAAAGCTCTTTGAGAGTTTGAACAGTGACATCACTACTCAACATTCTTAATTTACCGAGTTTTATTATATTTTTTAAACGAAAGTATCCATCGCAAAAGTTGTAGACGCAGCAGTGTTACGTTTATTGCGCTCGCGCTACGAAAAGGAAGCTGTACGAACCACGGCATATTATGTTGGTCAGTACTAACTACACTGTGGTATCAAAAAAAAAAAAGAAAAAGAAAGATAGATGTAGTTGAAGAAAACAAGATACCAAAATGAGCACGGTTTGAACTATTGCACCGAAGTCTGAAATTACTTTAGCAAGGTGCACGTACGTTTGTATCAGTGACAAAGGTTTGAGTGCGGGAGAAAAAACTGTTCGTCTTATATGTTCTTGCATCTAATTCAATTTTTTTTTAATGTATGCTGAAAGGGACGGAGAACGGCTTCGTTGTGAACCGTTTATTCATTTGGATGATTTTTTTAACTCTTTAAGGCGGGTACGGTGGCAAACTGTTCCAGCCGAACGAATGCAGAGTATACTGCTAGGGCATATCGCCAATTTTTTAACAGGGCTATTTATATTACGAAGAAATTAAATGATGACGGCCGAATAAGCATTAATTACACTCTCGTGAGAACAATGCATAAAGTCATAACAAATGACATTATAAAAATGAATGCGAATTCCTGAACAAAATAAAACTGAAATATAAAAATATGAACTAATTTCGACGTCTTAAACCGCTTAGAACTATTTTATATAATCTGTAACTTAGAGCTAAGAGCAATGACGATGCGTAGCGCGCGAAAGTTTTACACGAATTGCAAGTGTTTCAAGCGGTTTTTGAAGACTGGGACCTATAATTCACAGGACAATGCAAATTAAATAATCTTCAGCAAGGAGCAGTCTTATGAAGCCGAGAGAAAATGCTATACTTGATTAAGGCTGTTTAAAATATAAAATTAATTGCATCCCTCCTCTTTCTTAAAATTAGTATGCTGCTGCATTTGAAACCACGGTGTCGAATTATTTAAAATCAGCACGCTGCAAATCACATATATTGGCTTGTCAAACTTTTTTATCAGCAAGAAAACGATTGCAAGAAAACAATGTGTGTTGTCAAGCTGGTAAGGAAACAGCATCGTTTCAGGACTGACACTAAGAAAGGGGTTGCATAATACAGTCAAAAGGCGGATACAAAGAATCTTCGTAAAATCACTTTGTTTTCCCTCCGTTGGGGCGCACTAAAAGGGAAGAGCAGTACCCTTAAATTTCAAATAAAAAATAATTCCAAATAAATTTTCAAATAATAACCGCGTTAAACTGTTATTTTTAATACTAGCTGCTTTTAAATTCGTTTCTATGTCTATCACCATTCTATAAAATGTTTCTCCTAAACTTAGGTACCGAAACGAGCAAGAGCAAGGTGTTAAGAACCCCTCCCGCTGAGATATTTATATGCGGATTGCACGGCGTCGGCACAGGTATCGACAAAATCTGCCGGGTCACGCTCTTTATTCAAGCAGCCAAGCTCTACCTTATAATCCTTGCATGTTAACGACCACGGAGCGTGAAAGTATTCATGACTCGTTTGCATGGGAATGGCTGGCTTGCTGCTACTTTGTTTTCGTAGATTGGGGTGCATAATAAGCGTACCGAAAACTGACCCTGTTGTTCTATGCTTTCACAAAGAAGAAGTAGGGCATTGCATTTGGGATAGATGAGAAACAACGATAGATTTGTAGTTGATACTTCACAGCAACCAACCTTATTGTGTACTGGTGTTTAGTTTTGTGTTCGATCTTGCCATGCGCTATAGGAACATTGCGGAGCATTCAGAATACATTTTGTTGATAAGGGATCGCTGATGTCCAATGACACCTGGTTATTATGACACAAACCCATATCGATAAAAACAAACATGTTTAATTCACATGATGCATTTTCCCTTCTTCTGAGTAAAGAAAATGCGCTCAAGACTTCGGAGATAAATCAGTAACATCAAGTGACGCTTCGTTATCATAAAATACTCTTACGGAAACTACTAAGTGCGACCGTCGACGGAAATGTTAAAGGGTGAAGGTGTTGATTAGCCGACACTTCAAAATCTTGAGACATCGAGCATACTACGAGTGTTAGTGTAATATTTACTCCGCTTTTAAATTTACGTGGTGCATAACGAAAGCTCTTTATTTTGCTTTTTATACCTATGCTCATTGAAACAGTGTGGCCGCGCAACGCGTCTACCGCACAAATTACTCACCACTAAGAGAGAAAAGGTAATTCCACTTCCATACATTGGTGGACACTTGTAGACACGCCAGTATAGACCTTTGCAAAAAATGCTCTCTGGGAGCCGCCATTTTGCGAATCGAGCGACTTCTATCAGCCAGATATTTCTGCCACCCGCCTGAGCTGTGGAAACCTGGTCAGCGTGACTCCCCACCTGCATTGTGCATTCGGAGTTCACCGGCTTTTCTTGGAAGTTTTTACTTTTTTCGCCTGTTTAGGATGCTTACCCCTTGTGTGTTATCTTCCACTGCGAGAACTAGGGACTACCAGGGCTCGTAGCCTGCTCGGCCTTCGCAGGGAACGAGCGAAGAGAGCGAGCGTCAAGCAGCCCGCGACGCGGGCAGTTCGACGTTCTTGGAGGATTATTTCCGTTGAGATAATCTCCAAAAAGCCTTCCCGGCTATGTTCCACTTCCGGGTCTTCGCGAAAAATAGGTGATAGAGTCGGGTCCGGGGTGGGGGGACGGAATAGACATGCTCCTTCATTTGCTCTGAAACTGCAAAAAAGCGGATCTCCTCTACATGTGCCCCAAAGCACACGGGATTCCGTCCGATCGTCGTGAAGCGACTATCGTCGACAGTGTATTTTGGATATGCTGTGTTATTTGAGACCTTTCTCAATTCCTGTTCGGATAACGCGGCACCGTGGGGTACGTATGTTGTTCGATTGATGAGACTCGTTGAACGGTTCATGTTGTGGGCGGAGAATATCCATGGAGCTTGGATATCCTATGTGGTGAAATATTTTGACGGTTAAGACCTTTGTAGTTTGACACGACTGGGTGTATGGTGCCGTAAATTGACCAACATAAAATGAAAAAAACATTCCAGTTGCATTTGTTGAGTCGCGCACGGACTCACGAAAACAGCTTTCATTTCTTTGTTTTGGTTCTCAAAAATAATATAATGCATTCCTGAAAACCCCTAGACATTATGTTCACCATAGAACACAAAATAAAAAATAGAACGCGGCAATTTAGCCTCCACCGGCATCCGGAAGTGTGCCTGCGCAGGCTGCCACAGCCCCCTGACTAGAAAACCCACAGGTCAGCGCAGTTGGGCAACACTGACGTACCCTCTCAAAACCAGGGACGCGCGCTGTAAATTGCTTCGTTCGAGACTGCCGCTGGAAAGGTCTATAGAAAGTGGTCGCTAAGTTCTGAATGGAACACTACAGATGTGAAGAAGACAGCACGTTCCTTTAAATATGACCCCCCGAACCTTTTGAGGAAAGCATCAATGACATGAAAGTTAAAATCAAGAAAGAACTTAAAAAAAAGCTAAATGTGTTACAGGCGAATTGGTCTGCCGTTTACGAGCATGTCACACTTTTCTTTTTGCGTACACACAAGCTGTGAGCTTATATGTTTTAGATATTGTGTTTAACTTCTAAGTTCTGTGTTTTTTTGTTTTTTTTGGGGGGGGGGGGGGTGAGGGGGAGCTTTCTAATAGTTATTGATAGTTGGTCCCACGTGTATGCATATACAGGGTGTTTTTTTTTAGCTGCACCAAATTTGTAAGTAAAGAAGGGAAAGTTTATATGAATGCGATTTTCAACGAGTGTTTTATGGCTCGATGGACATTAGACGGAAATGTAACCATCCCTGTTATCAATCTATTTACCTAAGACCAGTTAATTAACTTTTTAATTACTCTAAGTAGAATATAGGTTTATAATACAAACTTTGAGGGGGCCGCATGTCAAGAATGTTCCATTTTGTAGAATCCGCGTCACCAGCCCGAGTTCCAAGATATCTGCCTCCAAATTTACTACTCAGTCTGACTTTTTTTTACTCAATCCGTCAAACCCGCGAAAGTGGATACTATTGCCGAACCTTGCTACGTAAGCCGGATAAGAGTTTAAATTCAGGAACAAATATCGGGGACACGGGCTGGTTACGCAAATTCTACAAGATGAAACAGTCTTGACATACGACCGCCACAAAGTTTCTAATATAACATAGATCCTAATTACAGTAGTTAAAAAGTTCAACAACGAATTTGAGTTTAGTAATTTGGCAATAAGGATGATTAAATTTCCATCTTATGTCCGCCGAGCCATATAAACGCGTAGTGAAAACCATAATCATATAACGTTTCTCCCTTTATTGAAAAAAATGGTGCTGCTAAAAACAACACAATCATATTCAATAAACATGATGGAACTTAACCCGAGACTGGGGTAGAAACAGAAACTTAAAAGTAGAAGGGACAGAGACAAGTGAAGACGTTCTCTTCTTTGAGACGTTCTGTTCTTCACTTGTCTCCGTCCCTTCTACTTTTAAGTTTCTGTTTCTACCCCAGTCTCGGGTTAAGTTCCATCATGGTAGATATCCACCAGCTCGCCTGTACTTTAACCGTTTTTTCAATAAACATGCATGTCTGTGATAATATATTCATTAATAATAAATATTAGAACCTTGGGCGTATCTATTTTGTTTATTGTGAATTACCGTGATAGCTTAAATTTTAGACGATAGTTATAGGCGTTTTCTCAAGAATATGTATTACGTTGTTTACTACATTAACTTGTTCTTAGCCGCAGCTTCACGATATGTTTGAATATGGTAATCCATATATAGGATTGCATATGAAACAAACAAAAAAGGCGGCGGAACAAGCAGGACACGAAAACTTTTTGTGATGCGGAAGTAGCTAACGGGATGGACAGTTTTACCAACAATGGTGTTGATGTGGTGTCGGTCGAAAAGGCTTCAAAAATATAATTCCGAAATCACCGCATCAAGCTAAAAATTTCTCACCTGAATGGGTGTGCAGCGCAAGGTGTGAAACTGAAGAGCAGTGGGAAAGGCACTCCCGAAGAGGCGATTCCCTTTTTTCTTCCTATTGGAAGAGAAGCTCAGAAAGAAGGGTCGCCACCCATTTCCTCGCTTGGCGCGCCCGATACAAACAACGGAACGAGTTGCGATCTGTTCATTCGACTGGATGTCCACAAAGGATGCGTGCCCACTGAATGAACCCTCGCACACTATTTCACTCGACGCGACTCACTGTTATGGTTTGAGCAAGGTCGATAGCGCCCTCTCACGAGGAACCGTAGGACTATGCATCGAGGCGGGACATTTAGAGTGGCCTCAATGTTGGATAACGCTTGCATCAAGGCAGCTTGTGGATAGAGTTGTATTTAAAAAAAAGATACGTATCGCAGCTCATCAATTTATTTCAATTTAGCGATGGCCATCAAGAGGTGGGTGTTCTTTGCGAAAATAATTTTAGAAAGATAGAAGAAACACGAAATTGAGGTGCACTTAGGTAATCTCTTAACGGTTTTCTTAACCAAAAAAACATTAACACGTTAGAATGTTGACGATTTGTGTTGTTTTGCCAAAACGATAGATCACGTTCAAAGAAAGCCCTTAAAAGTGACCAAAACTAGTAACACCGCTGAGTTTACCTCTTTAGCTTTACACAAAACCAAGTATTGCAAAAGTCCTGTCAGAATTTGAGTAGCCTAATTTATTAGAGTCAATTTTGCTGCTTAATAAAAAGTATATAATGTTATCCGAGAAGGTGCAACTTATGCTAGAAGCCGAATTAATCACCTGTCCGAGGCTGGAACACTAGCTTTATGACACTGCGCTCAATTATAAGTGCTGAGACACACAAGAAGCTTGCTTTTTGTTTTTAATTTCAGAAATAAAAGTCAGTTATATATATAATTTCTAAAGTCATTCAGAGGGCGTGTTATAAACGAAAAATTACGCACGGCTTCTTTAAAAAAATACTTCGTCACTAAAGCCTGGCGAGTCACTACTATATGCCATCTTCGCGTTCCATTGCCTTGGAAAGCAATATAAAAAAAAAAAAAAAGATATAGAGGAAACGGTTCTGGCCCACCTTGAATGGCGTTTTGAACGCCATGGATACAACCACACCGTGATGGCGCGATTTCCTCGATGACGCAGCTTCATAAGTTGCGTGATGCACCAAGCTACTTTTGTCGAGAAACAAAGAGGCATTCGCAAGATTACGGCAGCCGACTTTCTTTATATAAGCGACGGCATTGATTTTCTGACACACGATGATGTTCCCAACGTATTGGAATAGTAATAATATATTGGATGTCTGCTTTCACGATCAATTACTAATTAGCTTACTAAGCGATCCATTTTCATATGCACACAAGATGGAATCAACACAACTTACTAAGGAACTAGAGGTATTCCTTAAGAAGTGCTAATTCAACTCTTTTTAATATAACTCTAACAGACCCTTTCAGAAGTTCAGTACCATCTATAGTGGCTTAAAAATTAGTCCAACCTTTTGCATGCTAATGGAAGCTAAGACGGGTACCTATACGTCAACGGCACACGTTCGAAAGTTACGGTGTTCTTTCCTCTACAGTTATTTCTCTAGTTTCCGTTTCCCGATGGTGTCAAGAAACTAACACTCTCTACGAGGCACTTAGAGTAAAATACTTGATAAAATTTAGAGAAGTTTATTGTGATACAATGTTTGGGGAGCGCTGAAATCGAGTATTCGCAGGATTTACCTGGCACCCTCGAATGCGTAGAGCTTAGAAGCTTATAAGTCTCGTCAGAAGGACATCGACCAACACTACAGCAAACTAACGTCTGAGGAGGTCATCTGAGAGCGTTTCTCTCAGATGACCCTGCACACAAACAATGGTGCCCTCAAAAACCAAACGGCGAGCGCTAGACATGCGAGTTTATCTGTTCTCTGCGATTCAGCACATAGTTAATCAGGTCGTTAACCTGATTTTTCACTGTGCCTTTAAACATTAATCTCTTGATGAGTTTATTTTTATGGAAACTAGTATCAGCGGCTTCGCCCAGTACGGCATTCGACGTCCGTAATCCTCCCATGGCATCACTTCAGTCGTTTCACCTCTGAACCTGGCCGAATAAAGAACATGATCAGTTACGATTGTTTCTGAGAACGTCCAGAAGTTGGGCTCGTAACTTCGTCGTGTTCATCAAGGTGGCCCATTACCACTGTATGATTGGTTCTGCGCCACAAAAGGTACATTTGTAACACAAAACAAAGCGAACGCGACACAACACACCAAAAGACACCCTCGAGCCGCTGAAATCAAAACCAACGAAATTGAAGGTGCATTTTGGCGCCACGTATGTCAGCGCCCTCTGTCCACCGGTCAGGTAAGTACTGAGGCGAAAAGGTCTTTAGATATATGCGTATAAAAAGGGAGGCGGGAGGGGAGGGGAGGGGGGACGCGGCAGGAGTAGGTTTGTTGCCCTATGTTTCCCGTCGTAGGTTTGTCGTCATAGGTTTGTCGTCGCAGGTTCGTCGTCATAGTTTAGTCGTCATAGGTTCTCTGCTATAGGCTAATAGCAGCGGTTCGTCCTCGTGGTTCCCCTTCATTTGTTAATGCTCACCATAATTGTACGTGGCTCGTGGCGGTCGTTGGTCATCATCGGTCACTTTTCTCGTCTTGGCCCACTTTTGTTCGTTCTCCTCAGAATATTATTCCGTCGTCTTCATGGAACGTTGAACATAGGTGAACGTTACCTAGCAAATCCACCAGGATGTCACAAATGGAAAATGGTGAACAAATGTAAAACTAAAGATAGACATCTAATGATCGAAGCTCGAAGGATGGTGACTAACTAGTCATAAACTCTGACACCGCAAAAGGGGAAGGTGGGGGGGGGGGGGGGGGGGGGGGGGCTAAAGTAGTAACGGTTACAAGTAGTTTTATTACTTTCAAAAGTAATAAAATAACACTTCTGATTAGGTTGTACAATTACTCAAAAAGGTAGCCGTTAAAAGTAATTTGATTAGTACTGTAAAGGTCACACGCGGAGCTGATGATTCCACGTACGCTTTCTTCAACAGCCGGAAAATGAATCACTTCCGGCACACACACGACAGTGTGACCAGTCTTGGGTAAGTTAGTTTAAAAAAAAAAAATTAATTAGTTACAGATAAGTTGTCAAAATGTATTTAAGTTAAAGTTACAGTTATTTAAATATAAAAGTAACACATTACGGTTACTTTGTCATAGCAACTTAATTACTTTAAAGATACTTCTTTTCAAATTTAGCGATGGGGACATTTGTGACAACATACAATTGGTACGATTTAGGACTCTAAAAAGCTTAGGACTCTAAAAAACTGTCATTTCATGTTTTGAGGTACCCATCATTGCCGTAGCACGACGTCATTGAATCAAAGCGTTTGCGGCTTCGATACAAGGTGGACTAAATAGTAAATTATTCAGTTGATGTTAAACCGCAGTAGCAACTCCTTTTCAAAGATAACTTCACCCTTTTGATTCTAAACATATCCTTGCTAAAGAGGCGCTCAACGGATGCGCTCAAAAGCAATGCAATTATCCGTCATAAAAAAAAAAGAAGCTTTTTCAGTAGTGGGAAGGTTGTTGAGGTTGGAGAACGCTGTCGAGGTCTCATCCTTATATCGTTCCGTCCGCATGCCAAGCGCTAGTGTTCAGAAATTGAAGTCGAGACTCACTCGAGGTACTTGCGAAGTTTGTAGTAAGAGGACCTACCGGGCTGCGTATCCTTTTTTTGCAGTTTTTGCAGCGAGCAGTGAAGTTATCATCACTGAATTCGACAAAAGTCAAAGTGCAGTTAATAGCCGAACCAGGGTTACAGCAGCCGTTTCTAACTTATGACACCCTCTCATTTTAGCAATAACGGTTAATTAACATCCAGCTAGTTTCCCTCGTTCTTTTGACGTTCTCCTCTCTTTTCTTCTTTCTCGTAAAAACTCCCTATTCCCCTTTCTCTGCTGACAAGAGAGGGAGATACTGATGAACAGACGGGTCCATTACAATAATAGAAAGGGGAAAGGAGGCTAAACAATTTGGAACTGAATAAAGTGAAAAAATGAAAAAAAAAATGAGAGGCGCTACCGAGCGGCTCCGGTGCAGCGTCAGACTTGGCTACTGCACAACGGAGGCACACAGCTGGTCACGAGGCGGGGCCAGTGCATCTGCCGCGGCTATGACGTCACTCCTCTGGAATGCGCAGACCGGCGAGGCGCGCGTGGCGGTGGCGGAGCGCGCGGCGGCTGCGGCTCCGGCGCGCCAGCGGTGCTCCGTGTGACGCCCCTGCTCCTCAAGCATGCGCAGCACCGCCCTCCAGAAGCCATGCGAAACTGCTCAACCTCGACGGGTGTAGCTCATGCTACGAAAACTGAAAAACAAGAACAACACCAAGTCGCCTCGGAACGCGTTCCACTTTTCTTTATAATTGCTTTTTTGTTCAACGCGGAACAAAGAAACTCTACTGTTGATCACTGGCTCGTGGCCCCTAGGGAAGGAAAGTCGAGCAGTACAAACATCGTCTGAGGCCCCGGTCAGACAGTGTCTACTGGTGGCGACTCGCTTTCGCAAAGAAAGCTATCGCGGCGACTGCTGCGGCACCGACGACAGAGGCTCTAGTTCTGCGATAAACAGTTCATTGTCAGCTGTCTACGCGTCGCGTGTTTCAGCGAGGTGGCTCTGCCGCTTGGCTGAAGAGGTAGGAGTGTTCAAAGATGCCGGAAAGGGTGAAGACATGGCTCTACTTCGTTTCACCTTATGCTGTACGGCAGCGAAGGTTAGAAGCGCGAGCTCATAGCGTTGGCAGCTGCTCTTAAGTCACGAGAGCTTGTGCCGCCGCGACGTGCCCCAGAGCACGGTGCCCCAGAGCAAGGAGCTCGCGCTTGTAGCCTTTCCTGCGGTACATCATAAGGTGAAACAGAGTATAGGAAGTATTCACTGGTAGCCATAGTTGTGTGCACGACTGCTGAGTGTGTGCTGACGGCGAGCTTCCACGGTTATTTTGCAACGTTAATTCCACACCATCAAGAGTGCCGGTCTTAACAATTAACCTAATAATGTGGCTCGTTCTGAGCATGCGCTCTAGACAGCACCAACAAATATGGCGCTCAGTGAATACTTCTTATAGAGAGCCACAAACAAAACGGTTGAAAAAAAATGCCGAATTCGCTCTTTCGTGCGATGAAAAAGAATTCATATTCGCAAAACCCGGAGACAACGGACGAAAGGGACAAACTTGCTCTTTCTTCAATGAAAAAGGAAAGACAAAGGTAGAAAAATATCTGCCATCTGCGCCGACACTTGGCTCCAACGAAAAAATAATAATTTTTGAGTTCTTGTTTTATTTTGTCGCGTCTAATGTGGGGCCCTACCTCCGCAGATGGTCGAACTCACTGTTGTGTTAAAAAATGGGGCGACTGTTTCGCGAAACTAACTCTATCTTTGCATATACTTTAGATAGTTTAAAAATTGTATTTACTTTTTTTATTTATACAGTCACTAAACAAAAGGGTATTTATTTACAATTAAAACAAACCAGAAAATACTACCGAAATCTGAGTGTGACTAAAGATTTTTTTTCGTCTTTGTGAAGAGCTGCGAGCCTTTGCACAAAAGATTATTTTCAGACGTCAATGTATATTCACTGCTGTTCATTTCAGGCAGAAAATAAAATAGAACACCTGATGACCGAAACATGTAGCTGTAAGAAGACATCACATTCAGGTTCTGCTACAGCCGTTATGGTGTGCAAAGGCCGAAAAACCAATCGAGGATACTTGTTAAAGTTACAGCAGAAAAAAAATTATTTGCATTATTAAAGTATCAATTACGTAGAGGAATTAACGGCAGTGATAACTCATTCAGAAGCAATCTTTATCAGTTTTATTTCGTTCTGTAAGGGACAGTGGTGTTATCTTTGATTTTTGTGTGCATTGTGCAGGTCGGATGATACACTCGAAGATGGTAACGGTCTCCTCTTCCGCAGGCGTGTCTGTAGATGCTTTTGCATCCCGGAGGGACACCTGTCTTCAGTGCACTGCTGTGCAGATACATCTCACAAGCGTAACCTATAAAATATATAACGGGTTTTATTTTTGGACATGTTTTTGGCCCAACTAAAAACTGAGCTGTTATCTGTCACTCGCCTTAGGCGCTGCGTATATGCACCGCTTCCTAAAACTTGCATGCATACAGCAACCGGACAAATTCGGTGCACTGATCATTTATAGTGTTTAGCCAGTGAAAATGGCGGCCCTCGCACTACGATAACTGCCAGCACCGCCTAGAGGACAAGGCCGTAGTTCTGACACTTTTGCGGCACCAGTGAAGGCCAACACTGAACCTAGACTGAAAAGGAATAATAATAAAAATAATAATTTGTTTATTTAATATGCCCAAAAACAACCACGCGGGTCTTCTGCGCCAGCTCTCGGCTTCTAGTCAAGTTTGAGCCGAACGTTGAGGCAATCGTCGTGTCCAATCTGTGACCAGTGTTGGTCTTCCCTGGTGATATCTCCATTAGCACTACGGCACTTAGGAGGTGTTGCGATTACCCAGTTTTACCAGGCGTTCGTTATTGGTTGAGTGCGCGAGCTTTCTTCTCTCTCCACTAATACAATTTCGTTGTGCAATTATGTTCTTTCACTGTGTATAGATGACCATTCAAGCGCGTTTACCCCTAACCTTCCCCACTGTCGAAAACGAATAAAGTCAGTTGTTATTTCTTCATGTGAATTGCATTTCAGCAAAGCTGAAGGCATAATGTTAGCGTGTGACACAACGAATGATTTATTTCCTTATTACCAAGGTATAAATATTTTTTTTAATAAAATTATAACTGAATATTATTGTTGTCGTTAAATTAAATGGTATGGTTAAAATGATGAACACTTTATTTATTACTCTTACATAATAAACTCCTAATTCTTTAGCTACACTTGTGCCTGTTTGCCCGCCCCGCACGGTGCCGTGAAGTTGTGCGTGTTTACTCATTAAATACTAATATTTAAAGTGCGACTTTCACATTTTTTTAGTCTAACAAAACGCACCATAATTGAGCTAATACAAACGTGAGATGTTACTCATACACAAAGATTTCACACATATATATCAGTGAAAAACACTTTAGACACAAATGGCGCTATATACGTATGGCGCAGGAATCGAAGGGTCGATGCAACGATTTTTGGCATTTGCGCAAATAACACTTAGAACGGATCCCTGACGTTATTGACCTGTGAAACACGCGTTCGTTTTTCGCTACACGCAATCAAAGTTGCAGAAAAAATAAAAACGAGCAGCGTTCACCCCCTGAACTCGCAACAAGAACAAGCGGCTAAGTTATCTGGAGCAGATTATATGCCGCCAGCGTTCATCATAGCCACGCGGTGGGGTTAGCTAGAGCCACTCTATATGGCAGCGTAGGGTTAGAAAAGCACAGGACACGCGCTGAGTTTTAGACATTGTTAGGATTCGGCTATTGCTGTCATTGCAGCATGCAGCAATTGGGCACAGGCCACTACACGAATGCTTCTCGTGCTATCGATCATGACGAGCCCAAACCGAGTGCCCTCGCAACGCTCGGATCCAATCTATGAGCTGCATCCAAATATCGTCACTGGAGGATACTGCGATCCCTCAGCTACGTCATTAAGTTTCGCGAGGAAGAGATTGAAGGAAAACGCTCGGCTTTTGCCCTTGAAATGACACTGCAACAAAGAAGTTTCGTGGCCAGTGGCGCTTCGTGCGGGACTCTTTGAGACCCACTAGTGCCAATAAGGTCGTGTAAAGTGAAAAAAAAAATCAAAATGATCATCGTTGCAACGCCCGTTTAAACTAAACACTGGGAATCTCCAGTGATTTTTAAGATTGCCTGCAATGGGGCTCTGAAAACGCGAGGTGGCCATTGTTTACGTAATACAGCTGAAATGATCCGTCAGTGTAGGGGCACTACGTCTGATAATGTATTTGAGTATTGCTAGCGAATTTGATAGTTTTATTGTTAATAGTTTGGTTGAGATAATAACCCGGTGGGTTTGACTCCTAGTTTATGCTTCGAAGGGAGGATGTCATACTTTGGTCTAATGTAGATTTGCTGTTTGAGTATAGCACAGCGGTTATAGGAAATCGTCCGCTAATACTCCGAACGAGGCCAAACGTTGTTAGCCTATGCGCAGAATTATAATATCCTCCTGATACTTTTTTGAGTAAGTCAAACTGTAATGCTGCAGATATTTTTCCACAACTCCTTCATCGGTAGTTGTACGTGGGGAAAATAAACTGATTTGGTTTAATTTAGTGTTTAATTTGTCATTTCATAGCGACAATCAAATGGATCAATGTGTGTTTAAAGGTACGGCATAAAATTGTTTTGCGAACATCTTGAGCTAAAATTTGGTATACATGTGGCCAAAGAACGTGCATTAAGACAATGCAAATTTTACTGCGAAACCTACCTTGTAAAAATATCGATAAAAAAAAACTAGAAATTTCTATTTACGGCCTCCATCTGGCTGACGAAAGGCGTCTGTTTGGCGCAACAGCCGACACAAGGCGGTAAATAAGATTGCGGGTGGTTCGAGAGCCAAGATTGAAGAAAGGGTCCATCTTAAACTATTGGGGTACGTTTACAATTCCATGGCGGACACCTCTTGCGGCCATCGGTTGCAAGTGCGTATGCACAGCGTTTTCGCGTGGCGAGGAAGAAAGCAGGCGGAAAGGCGGAGACGTTTGCAGACAAGCAGCGCTTTTGCCACCTCCTTGCAGCTCGCATTGCAAATGTAGCCCATGAATCACGTGACCCCGATCGAGCACTTGGAAACCTCGATGACATCGAGTGCGCGTGCAATTGTACTGGATATTTATACAACCGCGTTCGCAACCACTTTGCGAACTCGGATCCGCTTCCAGTGTGAATGAGCGGTAATACAGACTTTCTACGGGCGGTCATGAAGGGGCACTTAACTCGGCCTCGGCAATAGCAGACAGTTTCTGAACCAAAAGTGATGTTTTTTTTTTGTTTTTTTCCGCGAATTATTAGTGGATGACTTTATTCTACCAATAAACATAAAAGAATAAAATTAAAACGAATAAAAGCAAGAAAAGATGTTTTGCGTCGGTTTTTTTGACAAATATTTAAGGCTACATGTCGTCGTCTGCTTGCTCTGCTTGTTACCGGGTCTCATTTTTGTCTGAACATTCATTTGTTCTGTTTTGGGGTGTAATCATCTTCATGATGCGCTTTGCTTTGAATGAGCAAGTGAAGGTTGCTCTCTGGTGCGGGGAGTGCTTGAAGACGAAAGAGGTTTGCCAAACGTTTTCGGCCTAGCTCGCGCGGCCACTTCCGTGCTCACTTACCATTCTACGCTGGGTGAGGCGCCTTATCGAGGAGGGAAACCTCCAAAACAAGCCACTGACAAACGTGATCTCATCGCCGAACCTGACGCTGAAACATGGGGTACTAAGTGCCTTCACCACCGACCTTTACCTGTCGATGCGGAGAGCACTGGCGACTTTTGTCGGCTATTGCACCAATCAGACGCCTCTCGTCAGCATCAGCAGACTGACGCTGCATCTAGGGATATCAAGTTCTTGATATGTAGATATTTACAGGGTGCCACAAAAAATTGGAAGTGTGTCTTTTCACCGAAAAAAGAAACTAGGCATCGCCGAACGCTCATTCTCCGCCCAAAGGTAGCGCTAGAGATCACAACCAGATGCCAAAGTTTCATCCCGATTGGACGCCTTATTCAAAAGTTATAGGTGATTTTCTGAAAATGTCAATGGGACAATGGAGGTTATATTTGCCCGTTCTTGGTTTCTGGTGCTATAGAGCCCCATGTATTCGAACATTTTGTCGACCGCCATTTTCCCATTGAACTTTTCAGAAAATCACTTATAACTTCTGACTAAGGTATCGGATCGGGCTGAAACTTTGGAATCTGTTTGTGACATCTAGCACTACCTTTGGGCGGAGAAGGAGCGTTCGGCGATGCCTAGTTAATTTTCGCGATAAAAAAAATACTGTAAATTGTTTTTTGTCACACCCTGTACTTACGTAAGTTTGTTCAGTGTAATGTTTATACCGTTAATCCACATTATTTGCCTAAATTCTGTGCGAAATCGTAGCTCGGTACTTTGATAAACTTACTTACGGCGACTTTTTAAATAGCCATCTATATCTTAGTCTTTCTGCATATAGCCATGATATGATATGTGTTGTGCAATCACCTAGGCGCTAGTATTGCTTGCATAAATATTCCGCACTTTGCCAAGAAATAATATGAGGCACCCTTGATAAGGATCTCATTAAGGTGAACTCGATAAGGACGATCGGCTTTTTTATTAACCATGAAGTAGGAAATATCGTATTTATTCAGAACGTGTATTATAAATACTTTCAGTACCCTTGAAACAATCTTGCAGTCTTTTTGAAATTTCAAACAATATCTCTATAAATTGTAGGTTTGTTCTCACCCTGCTGCTTCGACGTCACTCTTAGTATATCGCACTTTTCGTTGTCAGAGTATATGAGTTTGTATATTCCAAAGTCCTTGTAAAGCTTTAGCTGAGCTGAAAAAGTTGAATTGTTAATTACGCAATCCTAAGTAAATTACTAATACCCCATTAAAAGGTAATTTTCGTACATCCCATGCTTCTCATAAATTGATAACAACAGAAAGTTTACAAGTATGAAATAATTTAATTTGAGCCACGTATGCACAGTAAAATATTATTCTGACGAACACAATCACATATAGTTTTGTTACTTCAATAGAGTTACAGCTGTCAAGCGAGTGATATCTAGTATATAATTTTGTGGCACTAGAAAGCACAAAAATGGATTTATTAAATGACAACATCTATCATAAACAATGGCATTAAACATATTTTAGTCATAGAGTATGAAGGACAACGCACGAAACTAGTAAGTCACTTAGAGACAAGTTTATAATTTTTTCCGATCCATCCAACAACTTTGATATTTGTATATATTTTCTTCCCCGCTATTCAATAAAACACAAATCCTAGAAGGTTCATTCAAGCACTGAAGGGTAGATATGCGTAAAGTATTTTTTGAAGAAAAACAAACTAACAAAGATAATATATAAGTTGCATGTTTTTTAATTCACTTAGCACATTCTATTAAAAGGATTCACTTTATGCGTAGGAAATAAATAATCCAAATGACAATTTATTTAATTTTAAGTGCTTAAAAAGTGCGCGACTGGTGAGTCAAAAACCGAGTTTAACAAAAAGACTAATTTTAATTAAGAAATTAAAACGTTCAACATGACACCTTCCTACCAGATACTCGTTTTTACACCTCAAGCACACTCGTAGCGTTGAAGCACATGGTTATCTTGAGCGCGTTGAAAGAGAGGTAAAATAGCGAGGTTGTGAATTTATGTCAGATTTTCCCGCCCCCCCCCCATCTTTTTTATCCATCTATTTTTAGACTCAATAACCAATTTAAATAACCAATCTCCGAGTTCTTGATGGAAAGCGAATTTTAGACTTGATTTAAGAGAGGGAAATTTTTTTCATATGAAATTATTGCTCCGCAGTAGAAAAATAAAATGTGTCAGTACTTTTATGACTCCTGAAAACTTAAGAAACCCAGGGCGTTTCGAGTCCATCTCTTTTTAGTATCGCTTCGTAGCCAATGAAAAGGCGCATTGACTCATAGGAATGCCAAAGAACAAGATGCACAAAGGAAGAAGCCTGAACATCACAAGTCATGCCGTGCGTTTCTTTAAGAGTTTCATGATTATTAGAAACTTACGTATATTCAGAGTGATATGCATAGCATTGTCCTTTTTTCGTGTATAACCATCGCCTGGGGTTTTAGTTGTATTCACAAACAGCGGGACTTCAATTCTGAAATTAGTAATAATAACGTCTGGGGTTATTTTGCGAAACAGATTAATTTCCCACAGACTTACGTAGTATTGTCTGGCTGCGTCCATCCTTGCTGGAAGATGTATTGTCCCTTTTGTGGAAGGCGAGAAACCTTGGCGTACACACACGCGTATTCTGGATCACCAGGCTCTGGTTGGTATGTGCGAACGTACATCCATGACAGTGAATCGCTATTTGAGAGAGCCTTTAAAAAATTTGGGATAAAACGAAACATTGTTGCGGATGATTGAGCGTACACTTCTCATTTTCCGGAAATTCTCAGTGTTTCGCATGGTACAAACAAACACGTAACAAGGTAACATGCAACCTGTTTGAAGTTTGATTATTTAGTTTAAGGAACAGAATCTTTTCACTTGGCAATGGTACAAGACATTTGTGAAAGCAGTCAGTTTCTAACCTAAGCTGCGAGCGTAACGCCTTCTATGGGCAGGATAAATAGCACAAGCAGCTGTGTAAATTGAGATATATAAATTTCCATATTCCCCCCTTTGAAACCACACGCTATGATGTTTACTAGACGTAAGCCTAAACAATGATTTTTTTATGTACAAGTAAACACCCCGAAATAGTTTTCTTTTTCTACTCGAAATAGGGTGTAGGCATGTTAGATTGTGAGGGTCCACCCGTCTCAGAAATTATTTGCAAGAACCAATCCCGAATTCACTGCTCTACTTAATTGAATTCTTGACAGACTTTACATTTAAGACTTCAAACTGCATTCATATATATTTACTTTTCTTTATCCACTATATTCACTGGACACAAGTGCAGTGATGATAGGACAAAGTGAGGATCAAGCTGAAAGTTTGTTGAGACTGGCTGGCACGACTCATATGACGCACACACATTTTCCTTTTGTTGTTTTTTAACACTAACAAAAATGTCACATGGCGTTATAAAGAGTTTGGCTCACTTATAATATAATGTTAACTTAGAAACTTTAGTGTTCACCAAAACAAGCGTGAGAAGTCTTCGTAAAGGTTGAATTATTTAAGCAGGGGGTATTGCCTAGTAGAAGTAGCTAATATAGTTGACGTGTTTGAGTTATTCTTTCAAAGAGCAACCTCTTCATCTCTACTCGCTCGTATCAACAAGCCTTCTTTGTAATTCATATTTTAGAAAAAAAATAGCTTGAACGTGCGAAAACTCGCATATTCGGATTAATTCAATATTATCAAACTATTTTTATTTGTGCGATTAAAAAGTTGAAGTGGTAGACACCCGCTATATTTTCTCTGAAAGTATAATGCTAATTTTTCTTCGTCATTACCCCTGTCCCTGGATTGTTTTCTGCCACGCATCAGTAACTAACCACAAAAATAATTTGGCCATTACGATAAAATTGAAGATACGTGTATGAAATCAATAGTAAATGTAATAAAGATATAATACACAATACACGCAATACTAAATCGCTAATGAATATAAAATACAGAACAAGTATACAAACTCTCAAGGAAATGTTATAGCTAAAAATTATAAAAAATAAAGCTCATAAAACTATGCGAAATAAACGTTTCTATAGATATAAGAGTGAGTTTCCAAAGTTTTCTCAATTAGTGCCTGCTTCATTCAAACTATGCAGTTTGTGTTTTGTAAAGGAATCTATATCTGCTGAAAAATAATTTTGTTGCAATAATTGTCTACTTGAAAAACAGGACTTGCATCTGTGCATTAAAAATTTACTAACATGAAAAAAAGAAAAAGAAAAACCCTACCCCAGATTTTCATTAGCCTGTGTATTCTAGGTACCTAACCGTAAAATTTCCTAAAAATAAAAGTTCTACCTAAATTTAAAAAAAAAAAAAACATCTCAGGGTCATCGTAAAGCGCTGGAATCTACGGTATTTAACAGAAATGTATTGTTCCCAATCAGTCCTTTCACTGTTTAAACATACCTCGAACATTTAAATTATACTCGATAAAACTTTGGAGATGAGCGTGGCATATCGTTTGATGTCATTTTCAGTATCCGGCTTCAGAGTTCAGGTTTCTTGGATTTATAATTGCGTATCATAAGCGACAATATAAACATACCCCGTTGATGTCTTGCCACTTTTCATATTCCGGAGCATCATCAATTCTAATTTCTGGATTAGCCATAGCATTCCCTGTAAGCAAGAGGCATACTGAAACGAAGCAAAATGTTGCGTTCATAACTGCTAGCTCTGTGAGCATAAAATGAATCCCACCTTTTAGCAGGTTTATATCGGGCATTATAAAGAGCGTCAGATGGATCTGACATTTCAATAACATTTTATGTTTTCAGCATTCGACGACACTGCCTTTTGCTGTGCGCGTGATGTTACAATAAAATGTCGGCACTGAGCCGAGAGTGGAACTTCTCGACGGCTTCGCAAGTGATATTTTAGTGAAGAAACGGTTGCGTCGAAAAGTTTTTCATTATTCTGTCAATTATTCATTGCGAGAAATGAACTTAAAAAAGAGCCCTTAAATAAAAAATAAAACAAAAAGTTTGCTACCACATGCGAGCAAAAAATGACTGCCCTTTTCTAACGCAATCGAAAACGAACGCCCTGAAAATGACGTAATGCCCACAGTTACGTTTGTGAAAGCCTTGGCATTTTTATATCATTATTCAAGCACACAATGCTTTAAACGAAGCCTCCTACACCCAAGAAATGTGCTCGTACGTCCGTGCGTCTCCGCATAGCCCATGGCGTAACTACAACCAGTTTGGATGCCATGGCAACATAAACAAAACAGTCCTTGCAAGCGCTTACTTAGAATTAGACCGACATATATTCATTCCCACCAACAGAACATTCTGTTGGTTCACAACTCAATTACCCGCAGCTACCACAATTCTTTCACGTGGTAGGATACTCTCTGTAGTGAATAATGATGACATTGAAAAGGGTGACGTGAATTAATAAACAATATATTCGTCTTCATTTTATGAAACCTATCTTTCTCTTCCAAAAAAAGTTTAAAAGACCGCTTCATCAATCTATAATAAATCTGAGACTATGCCAAGCACATACGACCAATCACACACAACGTCTCAATTGGGACGTTTTATGTGGGTATCCCTATTATTTCGTTTTGTAAGCTCGCCGGTTTAAGAGAAAGTTAGTTCACAAACTTGCCCACGTCTTTCTCATTTTCATCGCTCAATAGAGGTGCGTTCATGGGCGTACCAACCGGGGGGGCAAGGGGGGCACTTGCCCCCCCAGTTCTCAGAGTGGGGGGGCAAGGCATGCGTTTTGCCCCCCCTGAAACGGCCGCCACTGGGCAGAGCAGACACAGGCCGGCGGCGCCCAAGGAATACCAAGGGCACTGCCCCCCGACCCGCGCGGGCATATTTTTAACGCGCAGGCGATGCAAACCCTAGCAACGGTGCTCACGCACGCCGGATTGGCTGGTTCGTAAAGCCTTGCTCCACGAACAAGGCTACACGGTAACCTTACGGAATCCATCCGCGAGACATGGGCCGGACGGGCCGTCCAGACCAGGACGTAGGCCCTTACACAAAATAAAGTTTTGCTTGCTTGCTTGGAGATAGGCGCTGCCGCCGTCAACATATAGGCAGCGGATGCAATGCGAGTTTCCGAAGAGGTAGCGTAACTTAGTGGTGAGATGTCTGCCTCATACGTGTCAGATTCGGGTTCTATTTATGGTGTGGGCCGGCTTACTTCTTTTTATTTTTTTTCTCGAACATTTTGTTTTGTCGAGGCATTTGGCGATATTTACATTTCTTTTTTACCATTAACACTAAAAAAACGAATGTTGTTGACGAAACATCGCTAAACTAAATCGTATCTACTCTATTTACGGAAGTGCATGGGGGGCAGCGGGGCTTGGGTTGCCGACCGGACGCCGCAAAGCGGCGTGTACGGGGGGTGGGGGGGCTAGGTGGGTTAATAGATTTGTAATTAGCAGCCGCACACCGTCACCGCGAAGCGGCGTGAACGCAGGCGCGGGGGTGGGTTAACGCGCTTCGAGTGATACACGAGCAGCCCATCCGGCGTGAGCGTCGTTGTTAGGGGTTCTATCGCCTGCACCGTAAAAGGAGCAGTGTGTGCACCTCCTGTAGTGGGCAAGAATTCCTACATTGGAGAGAAGCGGGGACAAGCCCGTTCTTCAAATGCGTCAAGTCTCCTTGAGCTTCGGAATACAAAGAAACGCCACTATTCGGAGCTAATCCCACAGTTACTCGACCTCTCTTGCGTCGTGTCTGTTCGCTCCCCGCGCCTCGTAGCAGTGTTGTTGCAGTGGGGGGGGGCTCGTTAAAATTTTGGGGTTTTTTGGACTATCTAAATCACTTTCTTCCTTCCCATCCCCCCCTTTTCTACTCCGCATGCTTCCCCCTCTGCAAATATCAGCTGACCTTCCGACCTCTGTTCTCTGTTGATAGGCAAAACAACCACTAAAATTAGAAAGTAATTTGTAATTTGAGTGGAAGTCAATCGGAAAAGTAGTTAAAGTAAACTACTGATTACTAGAATAGAAATGTAATTAAAAGTTACTAAACTACCCAGAAAAGTAGTTAAACTACAGTAACTTGAGTAAAGTAGTTGAACTACGTACAAGTCTGGCCTGGCAAGCGCTCTGCGTAAGTGTTTTCACTGATCTGCCTAGCCCCGCACACCATCACATGGGCCAAGAAAGGTGTAGTTTTACTGCAGAGGAGAAATCAGCAGGGTCCAAGATGGTGACAATGGAGGATGGGGGACTGTTCCAGTGGCTGCAGCTTGAGAAAGGAATGACCAATTGAAAGCGTTCGTAGAGCCAGAAGTGTGTTTGATGGTGCAGACGTTGTTGAGGCGAGAAGATGTTCGGTCGAGGGGTAATAACAAAGTGGTTTTGAGGTCGGGAATGTGGTAGTAGATTTTGTGAATAAGGCACAGCTGAGAGACTTTCCTGCGAAGCTGCAAAGAGGACATGGTTAGTTCAGTTTTTAGCGCCGAGACACTGAAAGAAAAGTCATAAGTGGATGAAATGAAGCGAGCAGCTCTGTTCTGAACTGCCTCTACAGCGTATTGATGAGGTACAGTCGATGGGTATTCCAGATGGTTGAAGCATATTCTATTTTTGGTCTGACGTACGTGTTAAAGGTTAGCTTAGGGACAAAGGGTGGAGCGATTTTTTAAGTTACGTCTGCTTAGTCCAAGAGTTCCAGATGAATCGGCGGTAATGACTTCAATGTGGTTATTCCAGGGAAGGTCAGATGTTAGTCTTACACCAAGGTATTTATACACAGTAGCGGTCTCAATGAGATCGGAGTCCAAGAAGTAATTAAATGACAGAGTGGTTTTTTTCTTGGTGGAGTGGATTAGTTTGCGTTTATACTTCTTTGGTGACATAATCCACTCTTTGCACCAATTGTTAATTTTATCTAGATCTTCCTGAAGCTTTTGCACACAAGTTACTTTGTTATGGATGACGCAGTCGTCGGCGAAAAAGCGTTTTTTTGAAGAAATCACAATGGGAATGTCATTAATAAATATTAAAAAGAGTAAGGGCCCAAGTACGAACCCCATGGGAACACCAGGAGATACATTTATTAAGGAAGATTCATGATCATCATGGACGTGACCTGTACACGGGAAAAAAGAAAGTCACGAATCCATGCAAACGGTTATTGGTCGAGGCAAAAAGATGATAGCTTAGAAAGAAGGCGTTGATGGAAGACACGGCCGAACGCTTTGGAAAAAAAAAAACAAAAAAAAAAACTGTGTCAGTTTGGACGTGACATTCAAGGTTAGTGTGCAAGTCATGGATGAAGTCGCAGAGTTGCGTTTCGCAGGAAAGTACCTTTTGAAAACCGTGCTGCTGTTTAAAGAAAAGAAATGGGATGATAGGTGCCTCATGATATTGGAGTAGAGGATATGCTCAAGTAGTTTGCAAGAAATTGAAGTCAATGAATTAGGGCGATAATTAGATGCGGAAGAGCGGCTGCCCTGTTTAAAGACTGGGAATTACCCTTCCCACCTTTTGGTCAGATGGAAGGCAGCTTTGAGATGAGGATTGAATGAAGATGAGTTTCAAATACTCACTAGAAATAACACGGGTGTTTCTTTGAAATTTTAGGGTTGATGTTATCGGTTCCAGCGGACGAAGTAAGTTTTAGTTTATCAATCAATGTTTTAATACCAGCGGAGTTAACGTTAATAGGATGCATGCGCTCGTAAAGCTCTTCAGGGAGAGTGGGGACGAAGTCCAAGCACTCGTTAGTAAACACTGATGAAAAGTATTCGTTAAACACAGAACTATCATGCTCGACGTTGCACATCCGACATTCCTAACTCTCCCCATCTTCCTAAACGTCCGTGTGTGTCCTAACACCAGAAACCGGAATTTTAAAGGTTAAAAACGGCACGTTGCGAATATGGAACGCGCACTTTCATGCAAAGCTGACGTCAAGTGACTCAAATCGAAAAACATGCATATTTACAGTATTGTTATCTCTTCTGGTGAAGTCTAAACAACCGTTGCATCCGTTTTCGCGCACGAAACGGTGACTCCCAGAGAAAGTAAGAACGCAGTGATTGTCTTTATTTTAACAATGTAAACACACTTGCAGGCGTGCGCTGATGAAGCCTCAAAATCAAAACTCTCGTAGTGTGATTCGTGACTGCTCCGGCTACTACCCAACCTCGTTGTCACGCCACTTTCTGCAAGCAAACACTAAAATTGCCAGTAAACACACAAAAGCGACATCGATACAATTATCTTGTAGAATATCACCTTATTTAATCATAACTGTTTCAATAGGCACTACAAGTTGTATTTATTTTAAGAAGAAGAAGCAAAATTTTTTTCGTGAGAAAAAACAAAATATCAATGTTAAGTCTGGTAACGTTGTAATTTTGCCGAATCATTGCCACATCTTTAGAAAACTTCGACAAAAGTTGCGCCGAATTTTCGATTAAGGGGGGGGGGGGGGGAAGAGGGTCGGGTTTGCCCCCCCCCACTCAAAAACAAGTTGGTACGCCACTGGGTGCGTTTCCACGATTTTTGCACGTTAAGTAAATGCAGCAAGTTTTTTTTCCACGTAATGATATGGCAGTCGCGAAGACAATTGAGAGAAAAGAGCAGCTTTCACTCCCTCAGCTAGGAGCCAAAACAAATGTTTACTTGACCATTTTTTACGAGAGCCACGCGCTGGGGTTGGCCAGGTACATGGCACGCCCTTTGTTTGAGAGAGTGTTAAGATTTGGCTGTTCCCGTCATCGCAGCAATCGGGCATGAGCCACTACCCAAATGCTTGTCCAGAAAGTGATTGTCAGGAGCACATATCGAACTCTCACGCAGTGGTCGTTTCTACTGTGTGAGCCGCATCTTAATATAGTCACCACAAGGATCACAAAGCTTCTGACAAAATCCAGGGAATCGCATTGTGGACAACGCCGACAATTTGATACATAGAACTACGGTGCCCTCAACCAAATATTGCCTCAAGGCGCCTCCGACAGGTGTGTTCAGCTCCCTCTTCCCCCCACGCCCATGCAACAAAAGATGTCACAAAAGCCGGAGCGTCATGGTGTCGGATGTCGCGTCATTGTGATTGGTAGTAGAGGCTCCTGAAAAAATCGACAGCAGACGCGAGTTTTGCTGTCGTCGCGGCTTCAAAATAAGTCCCAACGCCAGGCTGTCAAATCATCCGTGAACTGCCCAGCTGTAGAGATACCTGCAGTAGAACAGGGGTCTGCCACATCTACCACCGCTGTTGGGACAGCGCTAGAATCGTGAGTGGAGACAACATGACACTCCTATGACGTCAACATGCCGAAATCGAGGAACCACTTTTTGGACGAGGTGGACACACGAGTCGGAGACGCGTTCCAGGCACCATACCACAACATCGTTATCAAGTTGTGCTAAAGAAAAATTTGCACGAAAACGTCTTAATTTTATTCGTGATATGACTCGGCGACAAAAAAGCTTCTTGGTAGCGTGCAAGTAAATGTAGGTTCCACAAACGCCTGTAAGTATCTGTAAATATTAAAAAACAATCCTTCCAAATATCTTTGCACGTCTCATCTAAGTAATTATATGCCTTATATAACTTGAGAGATAAAAATAACTTATATTTTTAATTGTTAGCGGAATCCAGTCATAATCGAATTATCATTTGGTGCTATAGTTTGTGTAGATTTGGAGTTGCATGTTGATATTCTTTACTATCATTATACTGCGAGGATAATGTCTGAAAAGCGAGAAAATGTAAATCACTTGACCTATTTGTCAATTTAGCCTCTCCAGTAATTGAGCAGGGAAATGGACGTCACGCTACTAGACATGAATTCAATTCACCCGTTAAATTTAGCGACAAAATTCACGTCGCATAAACCTAAACACCGGTTGCATTTCCCATTAAAATAAGCGGGGAATCGACATCACGTGACTAAACATCAGTGGCCAATACACCAATTCAGTTTCCCTACTAAATTTAGTAGAGAACCTGACATCACGTGGCCCTCATACCGAATCCGTTTTCCGCTCAGTTTAACAAGGAAATTGGTGTCAGGTGACCTGACGTCACATAACCTAAACACCTGTTCAGTTTTGTAGAGAAACCAAATTTGTGAATCGCCGACGTGAACTGAAATTGCTAAAAATATAAAGGTTCATTTGGGTATCTTCTAAGCGAAATTCAAGTAATTACTCTCCAAATACTGCGATTCATGTATAATAAGATTACCGTAATAAAGATCGTTGTCAATTTCTCTTTCATCAATTTATTCAAATATAAATTCCTCGTGCTACAGATGAGAAATTTCCAATGGAGGTTGCCCCCAAAAAGCGACACCCCACATAAAAAAGAAGGGTGCCGTTGGCCAGGTGTGAGTCACCTCTGGGATCGAACTAATGGCGAATTCACGTGGTTCTTTCTGCGCGCTCTCGAGCGCTCTTTCCAGAGCGCGCGAAATCGGGTGGTTGAAAGAGAGTGCTGCGGCCTGATCGGGTGGTTCATTCCGAGGGCGCCTCTCCCTCTCAAAGCGCTCTTTGGCACTCCGTCTGTAGCCGTCGGAGTGCGAAGCGGCTCGGGCGTCACGTGGTACTTGGACAGGGATCACGTGGTTTTGTTGACGATGACCGGCAGTGGTAAAGTTCACTTTAGCAGTGGTCTGTGGTGGTGTGCGGGGTCCGGCATGACGGTGATTGATGTGTGGTTCCACAAAGTGTTAGTGCATTCGACGGTGCGATGATTACAACGGACGGGACGACATTCGTTTGCGACCGTTACGGGAGAAGCCGACGTGTGAAGTGTTTGCAGTGCTTTCACAAGATCGTTCATCTCACGGCGGTGAATCCGCTAAGCCTAACCGACGACGAAACAGCTCTCAGAGCTCGCCGCTGTTTTACCGGATTTTGTAGTCGCTTCAAGAAATTTTTGAGGCTTGGTAAAAGTGCGTCCAAAGGTTTGTGTTGTAGAATAAAGGGAGAGCCGAATATAATGCACTATAATTTGTGTCACATTGCGATGCTCGCACGATATTTCACCGTGAGAAAAATGCGGTTTGTTAACCATTTTATATTCGCCTGCTCAGTTGTACGCATGACCGCTATCGCAGCGCGTTCACTGTCGAAAACGCGATGAGTTGACAACTTTCCAAGCGTTGGCTTTCGTTCCGTTCTGCAAAAATCAATTCGCATACTGTTTTCTTTTTTTTTACATGCCGATGAGCAAAACAATTTACGTCAAAGCCGTTATTTCATCACGTTGTGAGTGTAAATTTTGCTCAATCGTCCACGTACGCTGTAAGATCGTGTTGTTTTTAATGCATTACCAATGTCCAGAAATTTTAATTCCGTGGCTGGTCTGAGAATCTGGGAGCGCTCTGAAGCCAGCAGTTGTGATCGGCTGAAAAGGATCTCGAGTAGCTCTGGTGGTGAGAAGGGGGCGCTCTGCTGAATCGAGGTCGGAGGAGAGAGGCGATTACCCGAATTCACCATAAGTCCCATCCGAGTTAGCAGAGCTTTCTGGGTCTAAATTTGGAATTGTTTTGTTAGTTGAGGGCTCGAAACAGTCCGAATGAAAAGGGTGGCGCGAAACTTGAGTTTTTTTGTTTCTTTAACCAGAGTCTGGGTATCTTAACCGTAGTTTGTCAAACATGTGCCAAAGTTAAGCGCACACCGCATGGCACGTTTTTGATCGCGATTCAGGCGCGTCGGCGCCAAACTGACGTCACTTCCTGCGCGCGGGCGCGCGTCTTCGCGGGAGCGTTGGTTTCTAGCCGACCCAAAACAAGACGCGCGCCGAGGCGGCGAAGCGGCTCTCGCCAAATGAGGGTCGCTCGAACTATCACGTGATCCTGGACAGTACGCTGTTTCGTATTCAGCACATTGCAAAGTGTTCGAAAGAATTTTTATTTTCCATATAAAAATTGAAAAGGTGTTTCTTTCGACACACAAACCCGTTTTATTTACTTATTCGTTCATTTATTTCTCATTTTGTATAGTATTTGCGTCAACATTTACTTAGCGTGTTGAGAATTCTGTTATCTGGCAACACTGATAACGCGCGGCCGGCGGTGCTTGGCTTTGTCTGCATGCGGGTGCCCCCGCGTCACTTTCCGCCCGAGCGTTCATAGCGCGTCGCGTTTTCGCGTGCAGAAAAACGCGCCATGCCGTCTGCGCTTTAGGCTTCAGTGTTGGTAGTTCGGCTGCCATCTGGCGTCTTTGGAACTTAATCACCAAACAAGTGAAGGAGTTAGGCTTCATTTGTGGCTGTATGGTATTCATGTGGCAACTTTCGATCTGAACTGCCGGCCAAGTGCCAGATTTAGGTTTCACTGCTGGCTCTTAGGTTCATAATTGCCATCTTTCTCTCAATTAACTCTTGGACTTCGTGCGATTCCGTGGCGAGCAAGAGCAAAGCCATATGAAAAAGCGAGCGTCGCGCGTCGGCGTGACAACTGGCTAGAGGGAGACTCCGATGAGTTCGTCATCTATCACCCTCTAATTTCGAATATTCGGCCTATGATGTTCAAAAGCAAAGGCGAGACTGACTCGGCAAGGCCATTTTGGCCTCCTTCTCTCTGAAACTCGTGCTAAGGAACACGAAACGTCTAGAAGTACTGGGAATCCTTCCCGCTCGTACATGCACGCGACGATTTTAATGTCTCCTTGCTCGAACATTTGTATGAGTTCAATGAAACGTTATTCCTTGAAAGGTACAATAATATTTTCTTAATGGGGTACGGAAACGAAATGACGTAAGCGAGAGGTGTCTACCGATCGCTTCAAAGTCGTCCAGCTACAAAGCGCGATGCGTAGCCCGCTCGTGACGTCAATAGTTCTCGCACTTTCAAGAGTACTGTAGTTGCGGGCCTTGTCGCCTAATGCCGTCAACGCGTGACAGTCTTGCCTAGTCGTGATATACGAGGACTATGCGCCCTATGGCCTATACATTGCTTGCCTGTAACATCATTTGCGGCCACGCCGGTATTTTATGCGCCACGAGCGTTCGCCTGACCGTGTTAGTTTCACACAGCAGAAGTAGAGGCGCGAGGGAACCAGTAAGTATAAATATCCGTCAGTACCCTGCAGTGGAGTATCGTCGGCCTGACAGGGGTCCCCGCATTCTCAGATCAAGGTCCTACCTAACGTCTGCAAAGAACGGCGATCTCAATTGTGTGAAATGCACGTTGCAGAAGCACTTTCGAGCGGAGACTGAAGCCAATACCACAAACACGGGAGCTCAAGGTCGCTGCTTTGAAGCGTTGTTCCGCAGAATAATCGAACGCTCGCGCTAGACATGTATGTCTCAAACCCAGGAGCGTTGGCTAGCTCGCGCTTGTAGTTTTGGTTCAGTCTCACCTTATAAGCGTTCTCCGCCAAGTCACATTCAGGACTAAGTAACTCCACGATAGAGTCATACAACTGCGAACTAACGCTGCGTCTTAGGTACTCATGACGTGACGGCATTCCAACGCAGCTTCACAGACCACCACCAGACGCAATTTTGAAATTTGTTATTTCATTTTTAAATTAGTCTTCTTGAATTCGCTGCCTGCAGCCGAGAAACACTTGTCTAGGCTATAGTGTTTCTGGGCGATCGGCACAACATGAGCCACATCTAAATAAAGAAATAAAAGCGCAAACATTTCCTTTCTGTACCCCTTTGAGCGTTTAACTACATTCAGCTAATTTGAAGCAGTATTTGTTGGTACAACGAATACTATCATAATCGCCACTCTACCTATTTTTACTTTTAATATACTACAAATGTAAAGTTTAAAAAAGCTGCCGATTTACGAAAACGTACACGTTACACAAAAAAGTAACTAAATATGGTACTCGGTACTGATTCTCAAAAGGAACGCGGTGCTTTACCTCAAAAGAAGCGAGTTACTTTCTAGTTCCTTCGACGACCAAACACACAACTGATTTTCTTTCGTGGTTTATTGTTTTCTTTTCAATATAGTCGTTGCATTTAAGCAGTAGCTGCCTCTCGAAATTTTCATCAGTTATATTTCCCCGCTTCATCTAAAATTCATCTCCGGCGACGCTGAAGAGTCGTTCAACTGACGTGCTCGAAGGAACGGCAGTTTTGTGCTTCAAGGGGCACTGACACCCCAAAGGTCGTATTTATTTTTATTGTCTAAAACGATGCAAGTTGCAGCCATAGACACGCAAAAAAAACCGCATCGCGAAAAAAAATTTTCCCGCGCGCACGCGCGCCTTTTTATTTTTGGCGTTTGATTTTCCCGCCTCTCGCCTCCTCGCTTCTTTTGATCGGTGACGTCAAAAATCAGGAAATTTAGAAGCTTTGTAGGCGGCATCTTTATAACATTTAATGACGGCAATCCTAAAACATGTTTTTTAACGCAATTGCGAACGCACTACGGCCCTTCTTTTTGAAATACCAAAAATCGAGAGTTCGTTGTGGTGCCGTCTCCTGGATTTGTATCCTCCAACGGAAAACAGGCGACACCGCTCAAAACCGGTCCGCCGCAACGCCGGCGCTAGCCGGCGCTCGCTCCTTTCCTCCTCGCTTTGGGTCGCCATGGCAACAGCAGGGAGTGGTGACAGGAAAGGGGACTCTCAGGTCTCCGCAATTTTTGACGTCAAGGCACCGGCGCCGATCGCGCGGGAACTTCGAATTCGGCATTTGGAAATTGTTTTTTTACTTCACGAATACTGAATTCCCAAATTTCAAATTTTGAGGGTAATGTCCCGGCATCGTTTTCGACCGTTTCGGATAATAAAAAAAAATATGATTTTGATGTGTCAGTGCCCCTTTCAGGAAGAGCTGCAGAATGAGGGATTCCCCTCTCTCTTGCGTTCTGTCTGCTTCTAAAGTTCTACATTGACAATGTTTTCTGCGCTTTCCCGCGTTTGCTACCTCCGGGTTTACATTCGGTCTGTACAGGATTCTAGAAGGTTCGACCAACGAATCGTATTGCGTTCCCTGGGTGAAGGACATTTCAAGCTGTAGAGTGCGACTGGCATGTTAAGCGATAAACTTTGCTATAGTTTCATACTGTTTAGTTTTGTTTTTGTTTTTAACTTACTCAGCTACCTTTGTCGCAATAGACGCATTCTCGAGTCAGAATTTAAACGACGCTGTTTAAGCGGTGTTGTACATGTCACTCCTCAAAAGTAACTGAATACCGTTACTCGTTACTTGGTCTTAAAAGTCTCTAAAACGTTACTCGTTCCTTTTCTAAAAGAAACAACTAAACACGTTACTCGGTACCGAAAAAGTAACTAGATAGAAGTAACTCGTTCCTAGTAACGAGCTACGTACATGTCTACGATTTACATTGTGCACTGCATCAGGAACTGAAGGAAACCTTTAAGTTATTGTTAGCATATTTTGACAAATTGCAGGCACACATGAAATATAAAAAAAAAATAACGTGCTAGATGGTTCTGACTTGTCATCTGTATTGTATTTTTTGAACAATTTACAAGACAGGCGTATTTTCCAGAATATCATGATCCCTTATGTTTTATGGTGTCATGTACGCGTTACTGAAAAAGTAGCGTATTACATTCATAATTACTTTATTGAAAAAATGAAAGCCGCTTACAACTCCCTGTAACGCCGAATTAGAGCGCAGCTCTTGAGGAGGAGGAGGGAAGGGCACGGGGGGGGGGGTAAACTAACCAAGGGGGGGGGGTCACGTGACCTTGGGGGTCACGTGACCCCCAATGCCGATGATGTCATCACTGACGTCACTGATGACGTCATCCGTGACGATGACGATGCGGGTACCGATGACGTCATTACTGACGTCACTGATGGCTTCACCAGTGATGATGACGATGACGATGCGAATGTCGGTGACGTCATCAGTGACGTCGCTGATGACGTCATCAGTGATGATGACGATGACGATGCGGATGCCGGTGACGACATCAGTGACGTCACTGATGACGTCATCAGTGATGATGACGATGACGATGCGGATGCCGGTGACGTCGTCAGTGATGATGACGATGACGATGTGGATGCCGGTGACGTCATCAGTGATGATGACGATGACAATGTGGATGCCGGTGACGTCATCATTGATGATGACGATGACGATGTGGATGCCGGTGACATCAGTGATGATGACGATGACGATGGGGATGCCGGTGACGTCATCAGTGATGATGACGATGACAATGCGGATGCCGGTGACGTCATCAGTGATGATGACGATGTGGATGCCGGTGACGTCATCAGTGATGATGACGATGACGATGTGGATGCCGGTGACGTCATCAGTGATGATGACGATGACGATGGGGATGCCGGTGACGTCATCAGTGATGATGACGATGACGATGTGGATGCCGGTGACGTCATCAGTAATGATGACGATGACGATGCGGATGCCGGTGACGTCATCAGTGATGATGACGATGACGATGTGGATGCCGGTGACGTCATCAGTGATGATGACGATGACGATGTGGATGCTGGTGACGTCATCAGTGATGATGACGATGACGATGTGGATGCCGGTGACGTCATCAGTGACGATGACGTCATCGGGGGGTCACGCGACATCGGCGGGGGTCACGTGACCTCGGGGGGTCACGTGACCTCGAGGAGGGGGTCACGTGACCTTGACGAGGGGGTCACGTGACCTCAGGGGAGTCACGTGACCTCGGGGGGGTCACGTGACCCCCCACGAGGTCACGTGACCCCGGTGGGGGGGCTCGAGCGGTGCATTATGGGACATTTCCCATGATGCACCGCGCGGTTACGCCGACGGCGACGCCGACGGCGACGGCGACGGCGACGGCGACGGCGACGGCGACGCCGCTCAAGCCGGAAACGGGCCCCTAAGAGCTGTGCTCTAAAATGTAAATGATTACCGTGATCAAACCAAAAAGTAAATGATTATTGTAGTTGTTCAAAATAGACTTTGTGACGTGCCGCGAACTCGGCGGGCCACTCGCATAGGCTCACGCTTGCACGCGATTGGAGTGACACGTCTTTTATTATTGTCTGCAGACACCGTCCATTCCCGGACGGTTTTTGCAGGGCCGCAGGCACCGTCCATTTCCGGTTCCAGGAGAGAAAGCCCTAAACAATTTATTTTGTGTTCTCTTAGGCCCATCCTCTCTTACTCAGCAGCGAGGCCCCGATATTGAATTGCAACATTAATGGTGACGAGGTATTTTTTTCTCCGCGCCGCCGATGGTTGGTGGCCTTCACTGTACTCTTAGAGCCGCCAAATGAGATTCGCTTACAGCAGGGGTCTCAAACTCATTTGAGTGTGGCCCAGATAGCCCACACTGGAAAGGCCGAGGGCCAAAGTTACAGGGGGGGGGGTAAATATTTAAAGGAGAAGAACCCTCGTGCTTTATGCTTTTTGTGAACTCAGTTTGCCAATGACATTTTTAGATTTGATTTTATACTTTGGGCTCTGACCCTTATGTGATAACAAGAATTAGAATGACACCGCCCCGCCAACGTGCTGGCATTTATTTGTAAAAGAACAAGAAAGCAAGTAAACTGTAGTTCCCGTTGCTCAATTCATTCATGAATTACCCAAGCTCGGTATGTCTCTAAAAAACAATCAATTCATGTGTCAGTACCTGCTTTCCTGGCGCTTTTGATTCCAACACCCTGAAGAAGTACTTGTCTTTTAATGACGTTTTTCTTTTTTTGCTGAAGGCGAGAGTTTTGACCTTTTGCCTTTATCCTTGGGCTGAAGCGCACACCCAGCTCGACGCACGCGCGTGGAGCGAAAGCTCACGCTGCAGAACCCAGGGATCCTGGGTTCGAGCCCCAATCCTGCCTGATCGAGAGTTCGAGCTGCCGAGATGCGTCCTTTAGCGAATATCTCGCGCTTACAGCCTAGCAGCAGAATTGTACATTACAAAAAGCTGAGAAGCAAGAAATAAAGCAAAACAAAGGGCATATGAAAGCATATAAGTAGAAATAATGTGAATACTTTAATCGAGCAGAGCTTTTTGCGAGCGAAAGATAATCGGCGAGATGAGATATCGCGCATGTAATTTCTAGTGCTTAAGACATAGGATGGATGGAGGCATGGATGGATATTGGCTGTTTTCTTTATACCGGGCGGTAGCTCGCGCCACCTAGCCTTGACTTAATTAAAAAATTGGGACTCGTAATCGATTGCCTGCGGGCCGCGTCCCAGCGAGTCGCGGGCCGCACGCGGCCCGCGGGCCGCGTGCTTGAGACCCCTGGCTTAGAGTATCGGCACTCTGTTCTCCGAAATTGTTGTGGGCACCGCCATATTGGGGCTTGTGCAGAGCAGACGCCACTGTCGATCGTCATGATTCAAAACTGCGACTTTCTCAGCATTAGATTCGGTGTTAGGAAGCTCTTGCAATATTGATTTTCTCTGTAGCGAACTGTTTTAACATTTGTAGAGGGCGGAAAAGCGTTTCCTGTGATTTCATATGAAACTTCGGATAACTAGCAACCATGATTTTAAGCCATAGTACGGCCAAGTGTTAATTGTTACTCTGAAGCGTAGCTTATTTAGTGGCACTGTGTCCCGTACCTGTATATTTTCAAGAGCCTCATTTTAGTAACTTATGCGGAAAGATCCCTTCGGTCGGAGGTGGCAGACTCCGCGTCCCGATCGCATATATGGCAGCCCCGGCGCGTATTTTTTGTTTGAACACTGAGTTCAAATATTTGGTTACAAGGCACTTCTAAGACCCTCAGGTTTTTGCTTTACCGCTCTCACGCTCGAGCGGGCTGTGCGGCTTTTTGAAGCTTTCCGAAACATCATAGGCCCAGTTTTGCTTTTTATAGACTCGTGTCCAAAAATGGCCGGCATTTTGTACAAGCCTCTTCCGCCATTCTTCTTCACGCCAGGTGCCCCTGTGCAACCTTGGCCGACATAGAAATCGTTTTTCTTCAATTACCTGGATGCAATCGAAACGACCCAATTTACACTGAAAAGGAAACGCCCTTTGTTGCGAGGTAGGGTTGGCCAGGAGGACCTGTGTGTGGTGTCTTTCCATTTGGTAAGTTTCGCCGAGACTGCGACCGCCAACGCGGTTGACGAGCTGTTGCCATAGCTTGATCTGCATTTTGCTGTCCTTGCCAATGTTATCGTAAAGAAAATTCGTTCGAACACATCGCAGGCCGTTTCAGACGTTCAAAGAGTGCTTGCCTGGCGAGCTCAAGCTGGCCGTTCGACCCAGATCTCGGTCATTTCAAACCACCAAGATGATAAGCGTCAGTATCCCGCTTCCACTTTAACTTTCACTACTGGTAGTACCTGTGCTCACTGTCATGAACCGCAGTTGCTCACCCGTGTTTTTGTTCATCGTTCGCCGCGTCGTGCGCCTCTGAGATCACGTGCCCATCGTCAAGCCGTCGTGCTCTTTCTGTGATTGTCAGCGTCATCCCCGCAAGAACTGCCCCGCGTCGCGAGAGATTTGTTTTTCTTGTAAAAAGTCCGGACATTTCGCGCGTGACTGCCTGACTCGTCAGTCTCTGTTTGCCGACCGCGATTGCACTTGCAAATGTAAACATCACGACTCTGCTGTTTGCCCAAGTCTATCGTCGCGGTCCTCCGCGTTGTTGCTCCATTTGTGGCCATCAGGTACATCCTCGAAAGTCGTGTCCCGCTTCGGGGGCAACATCTTATTTTCGTTGGAAACAAGGACATTTAACAAACGTTTGTTAAATTCGAGAGGCTTCTACGTCAGTCCTCCTTTGACGCAACCAAATTGTCCGTCGTAAACTCTCTTCGAAAGCCGGTCAAACCATTATGCCACTGCTGCATTGACGGCAGACTTCCCGTTTTTGCGGTCATTGACCTCAACCCAGTAGCATTTGCCCTTCTTCGGAAGCGACTTGTTAATCCCGTGGCAACGCGGAAACGTTGCTCCTGCCTGCGAGAGCCGTCTTGCCATCGTTTTCTGACCTTCCCGGTGGTCACTGACCGACCGTGGGGAGCGTAACACCCCTTCCATCGTTGACGAACATGGCCGCCGGAGGAAAACTCAAATATCAGGCCATCCAGCATATACCATTCCTCTGTGCATAGCAACGTAAGTTCCCGCTCCTAATGCTGCGATTCTTCCTGATATTTCTGGTCATCGTCCAGCGGCACCACCTGTTTTTGAGCCTGGTTGTACCGAATCCACTGTTCATCACCCTGGGCATGCAGTCCCTGTTGTTGTCACGCTTCAACAAAATGCAAGCAATGTTTCTTCAGCATGCGTGCCCCCAGTGATCTCGACCCCTGCAAATGTTCCGGATGACGGTCCTGAACCCGAAGGTCTCAGTGCTTCTAGTCTGATGACTGCATCTACCCCGAAGGCAGCCAGCCCCTTTTGTGCTTATCCTCACCTCCACACCCGGATATAAAAAATGAAAGCCGTTTACAATTCCCTGTAACTCCGGTTAGAGCGCAGCTCTTGAGGAGGAAGATGGAAGCGTACTAAGGGATAGGTGACCCCCTTGAGGTCACGTGACCTCAAGGGGGTCACGTGATTTCAGGGGGCCACGTGACCTCATGGGGTCAAGTGAGTTCTGGGGGTCACGTGACCTAGGGGTGTCACGTGACCTGGGTGGGTCACGTGACCCCCTTAGGTCACGTGAACCCCAGAAGTCACGTGAATTCAGGGGGTCACGTGACCTGGGTGGGTCACGTGACCCCCTTAGGTCACATGACCCCCAGAAGTCACGTGACTTCAGGGGTCACGTGACCTAAGGGGGTAACGTGACCTCGGGGGGTCACGTGACCTAGGGGTGTCACGTGACCTGGGTGGGTCACGTGACCTCGGGGGGGTCACGTGACCTCGCGGTTACGCCGACGGCGACGGCGACGCCGCTCAAGCCGGAAACGGGCCCCTAAGAGCTGCGCTCTAATACGCCAACCGACGAATGCTTTACCACCCCTCCTCAATATATCGGCACCTCAAGTCCATGAGCGTCCAAGATGCCGCACAAGCATCCCAAAACATTTTAACAAATGTTCTTGTAAACTTCTATGTTTACACCCCGATAACAGCTCATCAGATGATTGCCATTCGAAATTTATTGCAAATTTTTTGGTTGCGCGTGTGAGGTAGATTTCAGCGTGTAAAGTGCAGTTCATCGAACAATCCACCTCATGTATTTTGCATCACTTTTGCGAATTTCGCGAAACGAACATGAAGATTGCGAAAAGAACAAAACCCGGAGTAATTTTTGGTTAGTGTCAATTTTCGGGGCGGCAGAATTATTTCCCCGAAATTCTACCCGAAGTCGCTACTCATTGGCGCTGAAATCGGTTCATCGAACGACATTTCATCGACACACGATGTTTCATATAGACAGCTAAGGTTAGCTTTTCATTTCTTTTCTTTTTTTTGTAATGCGCCGCCCCCCAATTTAGCCTCTAAGCGGCGTTTAAGGGTGGGCCAAGTGGGTTAACGTTTTTCTAATGAGCCGCCGCAGAGTCACCACGAAGCGGCGAGAACGGTTGGATTGGTGAGTAGGCGTCTCAGGTGTATACACTCGCTATAAAAGGTCCCTACACCGTGGAATTCGCGTGACCTGTGTTGTTGAAGCGTTAATGTCGACGAAAGGTGTGTTTATAAAACTTGCATTTACAGAAACGTGTCTATGAGGCGTGTTTTTTACAGAACGCCGGGAGAATAAGGAAGTGAGTATCCTACGTGCAGTTGTCACAAGATTTCAGGCAGCTAATGGCAGGCGACTGCCGGTAGAATTTCGGGAAAATTATTCTCCCGCCTGCCAGGAGATAAACACTGCCTAATTCTAGAGGTCATCCGGAAGAGCCCCCGGAGAAGAACGGCCATTTGTCATTTGTCGCCAAGAAGTAGGTTGCAGCGCACTTCCGATGCGAATACCGGACTTGAACGATGTAATCCGAGGTATATGTCGACACGGGCATTGCAGAACAGCCACCCAATCACCGAAACGAGAAGGAAGGGATCCGTGAAAACTAAACACTATGTGGCACAAGCTGTCATTTGCCGAACCGAACATTGATGTATCACAATAATTGTTGTGATATACGCGTAATACTTTTCAAACACTGGTAACATTGGTGCACTTTGAATACGTTGACGTGAACGATATACCATTTACCACCTAAATCCACAGCACCCCCGCATGCCGCAGCATACAAGAAATTAGGTAAGCAAATAGGCATTCCGAGTTTGGGAGCCACTACTGTGTCATCCATCAAACCTTTACCACGTGATCACGCTCCTGCCGTTACCCGCGCACAGAAAGTGGAGTCAAGTTATTAAAAAGCCTACTGTTTATTGGTCCGGCGACTGCGTACCTTCTACCATCCTTTCATTTTAGGGAGAGACTTAGAAGGAAAGAAGGACTAGGAAAGCAGCAGCTCCTTCTTGGCCAGAACGGGGGTGCGCTCATGAAGGCTAATTTTGAGGGGCATCCCAACAATGAACAGAGCGAAAGGATTTGTAACTTGTATATTCTTAAAAGTTCGACCCAAAGTTCATAGTGCAGTGGACACTATGTGTAGCCTTGGCCTTCAGGCAGGTGCTGTGTTCTTCCTTTTTAATAACATGGAGACCGTAGTCACGTGACCCTAACCGGAGACACGATTGGCCTAAAACACGCATAGCGTCTACTCTGCTGACAATACCGAGTGAACAGGGCAGGTGCATGAAGGCTAGTTTTTGAACTTCCAAAGAAACTGCCCAGCCCGAAAGTTACCCCCAAAAAACGGGAAGTTTGAAGATCGTATATTTAACGCCGTAACACACACATTAAATTTTAAAATTAAGAATTAACCGCGACTGCGTTTGTGCACAATGTTCACAACTAAACGAATATTTATATATAGGTATATATATTTTTAGTAAGAAATTTAAAATTATGTACACACTGTTAAGTTCGTGCTTTTAAACTTCAACTTTGGGAATATTTGCACCGTTGTGACATTTCTGGTTGCTTGGTTTAAGAAATGGTACGCTTTTTGTTACATATGCACGGCCATCGAAAAAAAAAAAAAACGCGTTTTGTTATAATTAGCGAGTTGAGAAATCTACTATGCCGCTTATTTCTGTGTTATATGTTTTGCATTTGTATGTTTAGTTTGTAGCACTGTCATCAATTACAATTTCTGCGCGCTATGACAACGCAGGGTGGGACAGTAATCTCAAAGAAACTCCACCGACTTTGATATCTCAGAATTTAAAGAAAATAAGAAAAATCAGTAACAGCGCTGGTTGATTTGTGAATTTCGCTGAATAGAGAGGTAACAGTACGTACTTAGGGTGGCGCGCGTCTAACGATATTAATATCAAAGTTTTTTTCGGGTTTAACTTGTGTTTATATTTTGTATATTTCATCATTCTCGTCGCGGGCGTCGATGGACATTTGCACCGCTGCTTACGCCCCTGCCGAGCTAAGTACTACTGTTGTCACGACACCCTATCGCGTTATAGACTCGTGTATTTCCACGCGCGTAGAGCCTTGAGAGAGCTGTTTTGAATGTTAGTTCACGTGTCATCAATGTAGGCAGAGCAACGACGCAACAATCGTGAAGCGAGAGCCGACCGCGCCTGGGTATGGCTGACCGCGTTCGCTCTGGTAAAATGTGAGCTTGGGACTCTTGAGCAACGTTAGCTTGGGACTCTTGAGCAACGTAAGCTTGTTGATGATACAGGACGATGCTTTGTCGTTGAAAATCCTTTGGTATGCGAACGCCCGCGAAAACCTTCCAGTGCTCCGCGTACCCTACGCAGCAGCGCCTGTCAGCGACCACCCGAGCAGCATCGCAACATTTCTGGCACCTGCTGGCAGTGTGCGAGTGCCTGTGGCTCATAGTCGCGACTAGAATGCGAGTATTTTATGATTCCCTCGGAGATGAAGCCCCGCGAACATGACCCCCGTGACGACGAACCGCCGGCGCTCGCATACGGAGGGTTGCGATGCTGCGCAGACGGTTGTTGAAATACGCTTCAGGGTACGCCGGGCGCTAGAACGGCTTTGCAGTCATTCGAAGGGCAAAGAATTCGCGATGACAGAGCAGCCTCTTGCGTCTTCAGCAAGATAACGGTGCTCGAGAGTCCCGCGCTCACATTCCAGCAGAGCGAGCTCGGTTGGCCAGATTGAGGCGCAGAAGGGTATCGCGTTACAATTGCTACGTCGTTGCTCTGCCTACACTGACGACATGTGCACTGGCATTCGAAAGAGCCTACTCGAGATTTCATTCGAGTCCAATAGACGAGTTTATAGCGCGATAGTTTGTCGTGATAAGAGTAGAAATCACTTCGGTAGCGGTGCAAGTAGCGGCCCTATGTTCGCTAAGTCCGGCGTTGAGAACGACGAAATATACAACATAATATTAAATATAAAAAAATAACGCACACAGAAATAAATATATATTAATAGGTAACAAAAATAGCAGCGACAAGGAGAGAGTTGAAGGCATTAACGCTACGAAATAATATACTTAAAACAATAAAAATACACTGTGAGCTATAGAAAGGGATAATTATAGCTAAAGAAACAGAAGATTGATATCAAATCAGCGCCAACGTAAGGCAATACAAAGGAAGAGCAGCCGGCAAAACTGCAGTGGATTGATAGGAAGCTAAGAACGCGTTTGTGATCCTGGTCTATAGCACCGGTGACATACGGCGGGTTAAGCAGGCTAAAGAAAATTCTCACCCCGAGAAAGGGCATGGCTGACTCTCCTCCACTTCCTTACCTCTGCATTACTGAGAAGAAGGTATTGAGTTTATAGAATAAGCGATATAAAAGACCATACAGTCGGTTAAAGAATATTGAATGGTCGCGAGTGTATAACTTGATCGGAACATGAACCCTTCTATGGCCGGCTAAAGCACATTGAAAGCTTATAGCTTTGGTGACGAAAAATCACTGAGTCGGTTAAAGAAAACGCAATGGTCGCGAGTCTATAAATTTAGGAACACGTACCTGTCTATAGCCGGCTAAAGCCCATTGAATGGTCGAAAATCTATAGCATATAAAACATACATTTTCTATAGCTCGCCTAAGGAAATTGAATAAATGCGAGTCGATAGCTTCCTAGACACATATTATTCCATAGCAGGCCATCGAAATTTGAATGGTCGATATTCTATAGTTCTGCATACATAAATTCTTCTGTAGGTGGCTCAAGCGTGTTTTATGGTTTCTTATGGCTAACCAAGAGGGCTATATACCGTGATAGCTTACCATAGGATTTTTCATAAACGTCCGTAGACCATTTTCGTATGTAAGGCCCATCTTCCCTTTCTCAGCAGTGCGGCCCCGACCTTGAATTATAATTACTTTTCACGTTACCTTTTAAACGTCTTAATACGAAATAAAAATGCATACAATCGGCACGGAATGAAACCCGAACGCCGGAACGCGTGGCCATCGCAACGAGGTAGAGGGGCTTAGAGCGATAAACCGGGGTTCCGGTCTGCACTCGAAAGTGACCCCCATAAGGAGGCTGCCATTGTACGCAAATTTGACCACACGTCACATGACCAAACCAAATACGTGACGTCACAGGAAAGATGGCAGCGCCCATGCAGCGGCTGGCCCCAGCTGGGCCGGAGCTTGTCGGATGCTTTGTTGGTTGTCGTTCGTCTCGGCGAGTTGATTTCAGACGCGGAAGCCGTCATATGAGGCCGGTCGAAAGCGAGTTCAGAGTTCAACGTGGTGTTTGACGTAGGTATAACGTGAAAATACGGAGAAACGGTGTGCATTTCGCTGGTGACCGACCGGGATATTGCCACGGAAGAGACAATCTGACCTACGTTGCTCGGACCTCAGATTGATTCGGATACCGCTAGGATAAAATTTAAGGCGACGTTTCTGTGCTCTCGTTGACCATCGGAATCTTCGAGGTTTGCAGTGAAGCGTGTGCAATATATTTGGATACACAGTTTAGCGACGGAAATTGCGTGAGTCGTGCTTGGCGGTGTGCAATCGTGGTGCAGCTTCGATCAAATGACCGAGGGCTCACTTCGGTTGTGCGGCGCACCGGAAGGCTGCCTTGAAGCTGGTAGTTCCCGTGCCGTGCTGAATGATGCTGTGCTGCTTACAAATTTTTCCGGCGTAGAAGTGCACTTTCACGGAGCACAGGTGTGCGGCGCACCGAAGAGCTGCCTTCAAGCTGGTAGTTCCTGTGCCATGCTTTAGGTGATGCTGTACTGCTTCCGAAATTGTTCCGGCGTAGACGTGCACTTTCACGGAGCACAGGTGTTGCAGTTGGCATTGATCCCGCTGGTCTGTCGCACGTTTCGTCAACACAAACGTTTCATCCACACTCGTTATGCGAATTGCAAGCTGTCCGGACATTTCACCGAGCGTGTTACGTACCCAGCTCACGCCGCTTTGTGGCAACAGTCTGCAGTGGCTCATTACCAAAAAAGTGGTCCCACATCCATTTCAGTTCAGTTCGTCCACGGCAGTCGCCAAACCCCGAAGGAGAGGATTTATTCGGACAGAATGCCACTAAAGCGCAATGCAGCTTCTTCAGTGGTCAGGATAGATTCTCTTCTGCTAGTTTTGTTATACTGTCACGGATCCTTGTTCCAGTCCTATCTTCTATCAATATTCACTATCCTGGGACACTGCAGGTCATGCTCAGCTGTAATCGTGTGTTCAGGTGGAGGTGCTGGGCACTTTACCCGTAGCCCTTCACTCTGTGTGAACCCGGCGGCTCTTCAGCCGAGTTACCCGATAATGGGACACGGCTGGCGGACTATTCTGCGTCTTATACCCCTGTCGAGCCGTAGGCAAAGTCCTGACCCGAGCCTGGCAGAACAACCGCAAGACGACCGAGTACCACAAGGAGTAACCTCGGAAATACACCACGAAGCACCTCAAATCCGAGCCAGTTGCTGCTACCAGGAAAAACCACCGGAATTCGGTCTCCTGTCAGAAAATCCGAAGCTGACTAAGCCAACAATGACAAACCTGTAGCAGCAAACCGTGTCCCCTCCCACCATTGTTTGCATGCCCGTCGCAAATCACACTCCGACGCTTTTTCACGCAAGCTGTATGAAGACGTCAAGGACTGGATTGAACAATATGACAGTGTCGCCCGCCACATTGGGTGGACAGACAACCAGCTCCTGCAGAACCTATACTTCTCGTGGAAGAAACTGCCGGCGCTGGTCTGAGAACCATGGATCCTCCTTAACGTCATGGGAAGTTTGCAAGATCGAGCTGAAGCGCGCATCCGTCAGCCAACATCAACGAAAGAGAGCCGCATTCTTGATTCTGTCCAGGACACTGCCCGAATGAGAGCGCCATCGCACTCGTGGAGGATGTTTTGCGCTTGATCGAGCGCCCACGCCCACGCCGACCTTGATGCTACAGAAGACAAGAACCTAAGAATCCCATGCGCCTCACGTGAGGGACAACACCTTCGCCAGCCTTGTCCGCAACCCCCAACAACAGTCGAAGTGTTCATATCACTGAGGCTTCCAACATAGAATGTGCACTGCATGCCCGAGCCTGCCACTATGAACAACTTCCCGGCGTCTCGACACTCGAGTTGTCCAGCTACTACTTCGACGCCAGCCTCCCAGGCATCCACGACATCACCCACGACGTTGTCTGGGAGGAGATCAGGAAGCTACTTCCTGCCATCAGTTGCCCGGCTTTTATTTTGATTGCCGAGATTGTTTCGGAACAAGTTTGACAGGTATTTCAACCGAGACTTCTGCGAGCGAAGCGGCATCTGACAAACCAAGGGCAACTTACACCACAATGGCACGACGATCGCCACCGGCTGCCCCTTAGTATTCAATGAGACACTCTAATGCCGAAGCATTCCCGACATTGTGTGTAGGACTGTGCTCAACAAAGTACACCGAGGAAAACGTAGGTGATGCGAATGTGCGACCGAAAACCACTTTGCTACCACTGCATGAAGCCGACCATGTCTACCAAAGCAGCCCGTACCAATGAATTGGTCGGCGAGGGTTCGTGCCAAACGACCCTGAATTACGTCTCGAGGAGCGACCACGGGAGATTAAGGATTACCTTCGGCGACCTTTGTCCCTGATGCCGAAGGTGCTGAATCGAAGATTCTGAATCCCTGATTACCCCAAAGCTCCTCATGTCCATCACCTCAACAAGAGGTAAGCACGACAAAGCAGGTGAGCGGCGATGCAGTGACAGTGGATTTGGTGTCGGTTGTCGTCCAAGGACAATACCTAAAAATTTGCTGACACCAATTTTCTGTGTCCACTCCACGAAGCACACAATTTCGAATTTTGAGGGAGAATGCCCCTGAGTGACTTGAAGGAATAGAATGGTTGGTTGCTCTCAAAAGTGAACTGCAAGCATCACCAGACTTGGATAGCAAACAAAAATTGTTGCCAGCTTTCAAGTCAACGGTACAGCAAAAGGCGCAGCCACGTAAGCAATACATGCCCGAGCTTGCTACATTAATGCCGAAAACTACCAGGAAAATTTTCGGATTAGAAGCCAGCCCTGCAGCTTCAGTGCACATGACGTATGATTACAAGACAGCATCAGTCGGTCAAAGTTGCCACTCGACCAAACTGAACACCGATGTGCCAGGAGCGTCATCCGACAACAAGGTCCACAGGTACTACGACTGAACGCCTGACACGAGACTGTCGCAGAAAGAACTCGTTATGGAACCATTTACTAAGAATCAATAATTATGTAATCAAGTGGAAATAAACATATTTGATACACTAACCAGATAAACATATTTCCGCTTGCCTTCAGGCATTGAGAGTCTACACACCAAGAATTGTGTCCATTGCACGCTCTGGACCTTACGAGGACACTCGCTTCTCTGACCCTTCAATATTAATCAAGGGGTCATACAGACTGGCAGACTTCTTGCAAGGGGCTGCACTCGTTCAACCTTTCCTGAACATGTGGTGCATCCGAAAACCAACTCCAGTGATGTGAAAATTTTATTTATTAATTTATTCCTTCCAGGGGCCTTCCTAGGCATTGCAGAGAGGATACTTAAAACTACACACATGATAATAGCATTAAAGCACACTGCTGTAACTTGTTAACTGGAGAAACAAACACACCTCTGAGCATATAGTTTAATAATATGTGTTGATGCATTGTTATATAGCATGACACTTCCTATATATATGACACAATAGACCCTTTGCAGAACCTTATCAAGCAACACAACCGTCACCATTTTTTTCGGCGCAAAGCACACGAATGGGCCCCAGTTCACGTCGGACGCCAATGCAGCATTCGAGTCCAATAGGTGCTGAGCCGAATTCACAGGGATGGCGGACATAACATTCTTGTCGAACAAATACCCAAAGTATGAAAGCCTGGGGTAATTACAGTAGTAGCTACTGTAATTTGCTTCGTCAGAATTTGGCAGACGGCAAAGGCTACGGTCTCGGTGAGTCAATACACACATTGGAGAGAGGCACATGACAGCATATCACCAGAGTGCTCGTCTGCACAGATTTGTCACACACCTTCGCTCCGTCTCTCTGATTGGCTCGAGGGGGCTGTGGCGGTTGGCCTTTTCCAAGTTACGGTGATGCGAAGTATAGACAGCCCACACTTTTAAAAAGAGTCTATTGAAGAGACCGAAAGGAATGGTAGTCAACATTTTTCAACAAGACTGCTCTCCAGGCAAGGTATGAACACAAATATGAATCATCTTATCCAGGTAATTAGAACAATTAAATAATTGACCGACTAATACAATGCACTCTTGATGGAAAAGAGTATAGCTGCAATAAATCCTACAAAACAGAAGAAATGCGCAGTTAATCTATGCAAGCAACAAAACAGTTGTTCTTATAGCAAGTCGAATAGCTTTGAAGCAGGTGCCTGCAACGATTTATTCTTCCCCATACTCAATAAAACGCCAACCTCGTAGCTGAAAATAAGGGTGCACTTCGCACTCACACACACACAAAAAAAAAAAGGAAGAAAAGCGATCGAATGTAGAATCGTGGATTAGCACAAAAGGTTAAAATCGCAGGAGCTTCCTCGCTAAAAGTTGCTAAGGTTGTTCGGTGACAGAGGGCTGGAACAACTTCCCTTAGGCCCTAACGCGACGTATACATTTCGCGTAGATTCTCAGATATTTCAACGTTCAAACAAAGCTAAGAGAATGCGAAAATTTTATGTTAAAAGCACTCAAAGTTCTATCGATCCTCGGACACATCCCGGAATCCAAGCACCGGTACGGCGATGCACAGCTGATGCTGTCTCACAGGCGTTAATATCCAGATGATCCAGAGCGATCTTGCGCAAAAACGGTATAAAGTCTCATTCCTTCATATTTTCATATTATACCTGCGTCAGCGAGCACGAAGAAGCCCGAAGTCGTCGGAAAGCAGCTGCACATCACGGCTACCCCGCGCCGAACAAACCCGCATCCGCCAGCTCTGGGCGCTGCCATCTTACCTGTGACGTCACGGCTCTTGGGAGGTCACGTGACGAGTGGTCACATTTGCGTAAAATATGGCGGCTACCGGGGGGGGTGCCACTTCCGAACTTCCGGTTTATCACTCTAAGCCCCTCTACCTCGTTGGGCCATCGAGACAGGCTGCTCCACCTGGTCGGCCCAGTGAGAACTAATGAAAATGCGCCCGGGGTGCGAGGGTGCGGGTCTTACTGAGATATGCTCAACCCTCGCGCGGCGCGTCTGGGACTTCGGCGTTTCTCCGGTGGCGCGCTGTAAGCGCCGTCACTCAGGGTGTTTTCGTGTCGCCGCACTGTCGTCCGGTGGACACCTGCGGCTTGCGCGCGGCGCGAGAAGGTCGGTGCTGGGAGCAGGCAGCAAGCTGTTTGCGCGCGCGCCAGCGGAGCACGCTCATGGAGTCTTCCCCTCCTGGCGTGCGCAGTTTTATTGTTTGTTATACGGATCGTAATTTTATAATTGGCAGTACTTATAACAAAACAGTACGACATACGAGACAGAAGGACAGGTTGGGACACATGACGAGTGCTGACTCCCAACTGAAGGTTGCTACTACAAATATTTAGTATATAATACATGAACATGCATGCACATTCATACGTCCACTCCCAGAGCTAGTTCATTAACTTCCCTTGTACTTCAGGCTCGCATGCCTCGCTGCAAATGCCATAATGCAGCTCTAGCAACGCGCGCTCAGCAAACATTTTTGTTAATTGCAGCAACTTGAGCCTCGAAGAATACGCCACTCTGTGCAGATTCTGGTCCGATCTGTGCAGCGCTCCCATTAATTATCGCTTTTATGGATCAGATGCCCAGTCATATCTGTTCGGCGCTAGCATTCATTATTGCTTTGTGTATCGCAAGGGCGAAATGAAAGTTGAAACATTTTGTGCACAGAAGACCCGTAGTGCTTAATGACGTGTCACCGGAACTACGCGGAGGCTCCGGTGAAAAACGTGGCATACGCGGTTTCTGAGAAATAGGGAAACATCCTAGACGTGAAATAAATTTTTTTATTAGCACAAGCACACTCTTAAAAAAAAAAATGCTGCAACAAACCGCGACGCGGATGCCTCGGTTTTGATAAGCGATGCGCATGTTTTCGTGCGAGGTTATCAGTCGATTCTTATAAAAAGCGAGGAATTGCTCGCTGAAGCTCTCTTTGGTAACCAGCGATATGCCAGGCGTACCAATTCCGGAGCGAAATACATTCATCACCCTGTCTGAGCAGGGCCTATCGCAAAGAGCCAGGTTAAGCGGCCGCCCAGTGTGGACTGCCGATAGGATTTTGCAAGCGTTCCATTACGAACAGCGTATCAAAAACCTTCCGCGTGGCTCAAGACCAAAGGTGACGACGGACGATGAAGATCGAATGATCGTGGCTACTGCAGTAGACGACCCATCACTGACGGCTAAAGAAATACGCAATGAACTGGGCCTCAGAGTCAGCCTTTCGACGATACGTGATCGGCTGCACGAAGCTGGCCTGCGCAGCGGCGTGCCTGCCAGAAAGCCGATGCTTTCGGCTGACAACAGGCACACGCGGATGCTGTTCGCTCAAGAACATTCATCGTGGACAGTGGCAGACTGGCAGAACGTAGTGTTCACCGATGAATCTGCCTTCACGACGCGCTGGGACAAGCGTCAGCGGATCTGGCGAGCCGACCGGACCAGGTGAGTGTTTGGCTAATCATCGAAGAGTTGCACAATTTCGTTGAGAATGCTAAGCGATTGATTTTTCAGTTTACTCTGTCTTAAAAGCGGAGAATCCAGCACGTGCTTTTATTTTGGATGTTTGGCAAACACAATTACTACTGAGCATCAGTTTTCCCAAAAGTATTAGCGCTGGGCGCACTACTTCATGTAACTTATGCCATATAGAACATTCAGTTTAGACAAGCGCTGACGAAATAATTTACACATTTTTCAGGTTCAACTTGGTTCATTTCCAGCGCGTCGCCAGTAGCGACCGCTGCTCCGTGAGTGTGTGGGGCGCGCTTTCCAAGGACGGACTGGGTCCCCTGGTGTGCTTTGATGGCCGCTTACATGGACGTCGCCGCGACCCTTCTACTGCCGTACATTATGAACGGCCCGTTCTGCGACGGCTAGTTCTACCTCCAGCAAGACCGCAGCCCAATCCACATGGCACGGTCTGTGACAGAGCTGTTAAAAAAACAGGGTGGTAAGGGTTCTTGAGTGGCCCCCCAAAAAGCAGACATGAACATCACTGAAAATGTCTGGGGGCCATGAAGAAGAGCCTTTCCCACCGGCCTCTCCATCGGCGTTCGGCGGACGACTTGTGGGCTGTGGTCGAACCTGAGTGGCAGCGGCTGCGCGCTTCGGACCTGGTAATTATCCTCTTTGAAAGTATGCCTCGTCGAATGGCTTCCGTCCTAGCTGCTGGAGGCGACTTCACGAAGTACTAGGAGATCCGCTGCTCTTAATGGAACGCCTGCACAATCCTGTTTATTGTGGATAATGGGCGGCCGCTTATAATGACTATAGCTCTTTGCGATACGTCCTGTTCGGACAGGGTCACTTATTTAGCCGGCCCAGGCTGTTGCTGGAGCTGCTGCTGCGGCGCCGGGGCACCTGCGTCGCGGTCTGTTGCAGCATTTTTTTTTTTTTTTTTCAGAAAGAGTACGGTTGTGCCAACAAACGACTTTTATTTCGCGTCTATGACGTCTCACTATTTCTCAGAAATCGCGTGTGCCACGTGGTTCTGTCTCGTTATGTCGCGCTGTTTCGCTCTAAGTACTGCTAATTATAAAATTACGATGCGTATAACAAACAATAAAACTGCGCACGCCAGGAGGGGAAGACTCCATCAGCGTGCTCCACTGGCACGCGCGCAAGCAGCTTGTTGCTGCTCCCAGCATCGACCTTCTCGCGCCGCGCGCAAGCCACAGGTGTCCACCGGGCGACAGTGCGGTGACACGAATACACCCTGAGCGACGGCGCTTACAGCGCGCCACCGCTGAAACGCGGAAGTCCCATACGCGCCGCGCGAGGGTTGAGCATATCTCAGTAGGACCCGCACCCTCGCACCCCGGGCGCATTTTCATTAGTTCTCAGGGGCCTACCCAGGTGGAGCAGCCTGTCTCGATGGCCACGCACGTTCCGGCGTTACGATCCGAGGTATCTTGGTATCTGTTTCTAGTTGTTTAGGGGTAAAAAAGAAGTGTCCAACGGTGGTGCAAACGAGACGAGTGACGGACGGGCAGACAGAACACTTTTTTACGCAAAACAAGCTCGAATCAATAATTTTAGCTCTTTCGGAAACATATGATTTATTACTTGCAATTTATTACATATAATGGTAATTTAATTACAAAGCACGTTAGAGCAGAAAAAAATTAATTGAAGCGTTAAAAGTAAAAAATAAAGTAATCGAATATTAGTAATTATCTACTTCTACCTCGCTACCTACAAGTGTGTTATACAATAAGCGTATTTCGGTGGTTTAGTTAGGGCAGTTAGAGACCACTTGGTGACGCTTTGATGCTCAACTGAAATTTGAGTTATATTCTTGTATATTTTCAAATGCGGGCACGTCTCCAGTTAGATATTGCCAAACTGCGTTAGGTAATATTTGGAGGTATCTCTTAAAGTACTGTGAAAATTAATTTTTATATTGCAATCAGAGACGCATCTTAAGAAGACCTGGCTAATAAAGAAATTCAATAAAAATGTGTCAATAATTTGTTTTGGGAATAAGTGGCTTTCGGAAAATAACGATAAGGTACTTAGCATTCGCAAGAACGTAAAACGTAACTATTAATACACGTGTTGTGTTTGAGGCATAAAATAATTATACTAGAAGTTATTAAATATTAAAATCACCTGTTTTATTTACAGTACGTGGGGCTCCCAAGTACTGACGTCTTCTCTGCAAGGGGATTACTGATAGCTTGCTAAAAAATTCATCTCTCAACGAGAAGTATGAGATGTCATAATGATCATTCGCTTAAATTGGTACTCTGGCGATATTTTTAGCCCCCCCTCCTTAACTATATTTTTGGAATCGTCGAGCATTACTATCTCCGGTGTGCTATTTAATATTGCGAAATTCAGAATAGTTATTGTGAAATTGTCAAATGAAAATGATGCCAGAACCGCCATTTCAATATGTTTGCGCTTTTGAGCACGGTGGCGACAGTGGAAAGGAGGCTTGTATGTCAAGCAGGCAGTGTAAAAATAGTCGATGTCAAGCATTTGCTTCGTGCTACTGTGCGGGAGCTGGACCGAGTTTCCAAAGTATTCATTAATCGCCATGGAGCTGCTTGCAGTCAGTTGGGAACAAAGTCTGCAGTCCAGAGAGTGAACCCCATTTTTTCCGCTGACGCCACTTTTTCATTGTTGCCTTTATAGACTTGCGGTTTGAAAAACACGATGAGGACCCGAATTGTAACTTTAAGAACTTCGACAATTTGTTTTTAAATTTCGGCCGAATATATTGGGTATTATTTCAGCGGTGTTTGCTGGTGCGTTGAGCCAATTTTCTGGCCAATGGAGAACTATTGAGCAACCGCCAGAGTACCGCTTAAACGATCCTATTGAACGTAAGATTGTGTGTGTGCCGAAGTCGTCAACGCACGCGGCCATCACACGAAGGAACGGGGTTCATACTCCACTCGGCCCGGTTCCTTCTTTTACAATCTTTCCACTTGTGGAAACTACCAGCTCATTTTCGGCTGCCATTATTCGTTCTGGTTCAGAACATTCCTGAACCCCCCGCGTGTACTGATGCAGAGGTTACGTGTAGCTTTAAGACAGTTGCCCTTTCGTCGCCGACGCAAGATGCGTTATATTTCTTTCAGTTTGTAGGAATAAGTTTGCTTCATAGATCGTTTATTATCAGTTGTTAAATGTATCTTCCTTTAAATGCATTAGTATGGATTGCCCTGGTACATGCAGCCGTCTTTCGTTTGAATGGTAACGGCTTGGTTTGGACTGATTTGGACTGGCTGGAGTAAACTGAAGTAGCCCGGTTTTGTGATGCCGCTGCGCTGTGCGCAGTTCGCGGCGAGATCTTTCACTCCGTTCGCTCGCTCGTTAGGTCCACTTTCTCTCTTACAAAAGAGAAAGAGTCTTCTGGCACGCATGCAATGACGCTGCGCGAGGGTGAGAGAGGGAGGAACCCGTGGTGGCTGCATCCGAAATCGCCAACGACCGGGAGAACAGACTGGCTCCCCGAACACAAGAGTATGCGAACCGTTGCGGGATTGTAAATTCCATCCTTCGCTGAGTTAGAACGCCTGCGCAAAATTTAGTTGTGAATCAGCGTAGCGACAGCGGGAATTTCGGCATCATTTTTTTTTATATTTTATTTGTGACACTATTATTGGAGGCCACTATTTTAGCTCAGGCAAGGTGCCACTACACGGATAGTCATATAAAATAATTAAATTGCTTAAAACAAAGCATGAACTGTTTTTCTTACGGATACGGTATCCCCTATAGGTTATATTGCAATATTGAAAAACAGAATATGCTTTACAATATTACAAAGCACACTGTGTAATTCCTTTATACTTAGCAAGTTTTTGTTGTTTTTTTAACGACTGGCGTAACCAAACTTTTTGACTTTATAAAGAAAACATTTCTTTAGCAGCGTCAATACAACATAAATGTCCCTTCACGAGGAAGAGTATCTAGGAAAATTATAGTTCTGTAGAGGGTGTTGGGGAGGGGGGCGATGTTGGTTAATGTCCGTTTTAGTTGGCGTATTTAGAATGTGGAATTCACTAGAACTAGTTCATGGCGTTGCTCTTCCATATCAAGCAACAAGGAGTGCCTCCACCGAAAGACAGAAACAAGCTTAAGGCAAAAAATTGTAAGGGTGCAGGCGAGCTGGTGGAAGTTAACCATAGTTTTGTTTAATCCGAGACTGGGGTATTTCGGAAAAGGGACGAGAAGAAAAGAGGCCACAAGGAGGCGACGAGTTGAGACGTCGCCTCCTTGTGGCCTCTTTTCTTCTCGTCCCTTTTCCGAAATACCCTAGTCTCGGGTTAAACAAAGCTTAAGGCCTATGATGCGCCAGCTGTAGGGGATATCGTTTTTTTCGGTAAACAGAGGTACAGAAGAACACGTTGCAAGTATTTGTTTTTAGAATGTCACGTTAAAAAGAGCAAACAACTCGAATATCGTGAACTTTCAATGTAGCCAGGAACCTCTGAACTTTCCAGTGGTTGAAAACATCATCGTAGGCTTCATTCTCTTCCCTGTTTCGTTGTCCACACATTCTTCTCTCGCAGCAAGTGTTTGTAAGCCGTCATATGTATTGTTCAAACATGGCATTATAGGAGGAAGGCCAAAATCCGGGGTTTAGTCGAGTACTTCAAAGTCCGCCATTGACAAATGAATTCTGCCGTAGGAATTCGATTGGCGTGAACAGTTGGAAGGGCGTGGGTTCGGCTGCATCGTTGGAAGAAAAGCAAACAGCCGGGCGAAGCAGCAGAGGGGACGATTCTTTCGTCATAACATGTTTTGTGAAAATAAAGTTCCTGGAAATCATTTCATCGACCTATGCTTCCTGAACACGTTTCGTCGACACTGTGAACTCTCTTGGAAACTTGTTTCGTGGAAACTTGCTTCGTTGAAATAATGTTTCTTCGAAAATATATCGTTGTTAATGAAAAGTGGACATTGTTGCGAAGGGCAAAGGCTGGTACAAAGGAAGTGCGAAAAGGAGAAAGCGGAAGCAAATGGACGTCAATAGAATTAGGGACGAAACTTGAACGAAAAAAAGAAAAAAACGTAATAGCCTCCGGCCACTACAATTGATGTTAGAAGTGGGATAATAAAAAATCTGAAGTACCAGCCAGGGAAACGATGTCTTAGAAACGATCAACACTTTGGAGAATCGACTAGTCTACGCTCTAAGAAAGGGGGAGGAAGAAACAGACATTTACAAAATAATCTAACTCAAAATTAGAGCGCATCTCTTGAGGTATTTTGATTTTGCTAAAATGCTAAACAATTTGAGAAACAAGTATATATATATGTACAAATATAGATGACTCTCCTCACATACTGGTTCCGCACCCTCCACCCCTTCCGTGTCCTATTCCTCCTTCGTACCCTGCTCCTCTTCCGTACACTCTTCTTCTTCTCTGTTCCCTCCCTTCCTCCTCCTCCTTAACCTCCCCCCTCCTCCTCCTGCTTACCCAACCCTCTTCCTCCTCCATACCCTCCTTTCCTCCCACAGTTTCCCCGCTAAATTTAGTTGGAAAATTGACGCCCCGTAACCTCAAACATCAATTCAATTTCCCCGCTAAATTTAATGGGGAAAACGGCGTCACATGACTTATTGTGACGTCCCCTATGAACAAATTCAGTTTCTCCCTAGATTTAGGGGAAAAATAGTCGTCACTTTACCTCAACACCGATTCGATTTCCCGCTAAATTTATCGGGGAAACTGAATGCGCAGTGTTGTATTATGAAACATCACTGACCTACAAACCATTTCAGTTTCTTCGCTGAATTTAGCGGAGGATTGAATTGCTGTATAAAACTGTGACGTCCCATAATGCAACGTGCGCGGTTTCGCCGACTGCCGACGGCGACAGTGACGTCGACACCGCTATACGTGAAAACGGGCGCCTAAGAGCTGTGCTCCAGAAGGTAGAAACGACGCAATTTCCTCCATTTTACTTACGCGCCCCCAAGGGGACACGAAAAGAAGGGAGGAACGAGACGTTTTTTTCGCTCTCCAGCCGGACAGCCGGACGGGAGGAAAGTTCCACTGTCCCGCTTCATCTGCTTTCGGTTTCGTTTTTCAAGTATTTCGCAGTGAAGGCCATTTTTAATTCCGCCTCCTAGCTCGAACAAGCAGAACATCTCGGTTGTGTTGCCATTTTCACGCCCAATATTATCAAATGAGCAAAGCGACGCCGTTATGAACAGCGAATTTCCGGAGGAGTGACAGCAGCGCTACGTACACTGGGCTAGGATTGCCGTCTCCGCATTGCGGAACAACGCGACGACGATATGAAAACCGCGCAAACTGCTTCCAAGACAGTCAGGCTCTGCTGCCGGTTTCCAGGTTTTCTTCTGTGTGTTGTTCGATTCTGTTTCCTGATGCCGAGGGCCAACAGACAACGCGGTTTTGTATTTCCCCGTGTCAGCAACATAGTAGAAACATGACGATGGCAGGGTTGTGCGTTGTGAACGAAGACTGGAATGGTCGCCGATGGGATCGTGTGTTAGAGTGTGAGTGGTGTAAGAGCAAGTTGAGATGACGTAAACTATCGCAGGTGAACATTGTGCTTTACAAAAAAGAGTTTAAGATCGGTTGAGGCATTACGGTGCAATCAATTGACCTGCGAATAGCCATGTTGGAACGCTGGTCTGAACCGCAGCTCCAATCCTACAGTGAGAAATGTGGCTCATCTGCGATGTCCTGTTGTCCACTCCCCATACCGATTGCGCTGTGGAGGAGAGAGTGAACAGGCTTGAAATAGGACGGAAAGTGCGTACGTTGAATATTTACAGCTTGGAAGTTTAACATTAAAGGAGCATAAACAAAATCAAACAAAAATTATCCCTTATTTTACTGTTAACATACTACGTTTCCCGAAGTGTAGAGCGCCGGGATGAGAGATAATAGATTTAGAGCTCGCCACGGCGTTGCTCCGTACACAGCACCTGCTGAAAGTCGCGCTTGGACTGCATTCATGTTGGTCGAAAAGCGATTTCTCTGCCTATGAAGCATCCGTTTAAGTTGAGAGATTAATTAAAGACGAGAATTGCAGCCGAACGGGAAAGCGCAAAAACAAAAACAAAAATACTACGATAGACAAACTGGCGTCCTTCGCGTCATTCTACGACGTGCCTTGCAGGGACGCAAACACATGGCTTGGAACCGCAGTGGAGCGGCATGTTTTAGCTGCCTTTGCAAACAATTATGGCATGAGCGTCTGGTTTTCAATAAAATATTAACTCCCTGAGCCGTTTTGAACGGCTCACTACGTATAAAATTGCTGAAAAGAAATTGACTTGCCAAGAAAATTATTTATTGCTTAGGTGCTCATCGAGAAACTCCGTACATTGAAAACGAAAATTATAAAAGGCGGAAGTGCAGATCTTGGAATTATTTACCTGGGCAGTGTACGTTGACGTTGATGGTTGTATGTGTAGTGTATGTACGCATGTGTGCTCGTCGTATGTGTTCAGCTGATGCTTGTGGTACACGTGATGTACCCAGGCAGCACACTTCTTTAGTCCGAAATTGGGAATATATTGGAAGAAAGGGCCATTATCGCCCCATCGTGTCCTCCCTGGCACCAGTATTAGGAATGCCTTGGGAAAATAGGGCCATGATTGGCCCCTTTATCCTCTCAATCACCAGCATTGGAAAATAATCAAATCATATTGGATAAATTGAAAACCACTTCTAATCTGGTGCCAATGAGATTCCAAGGTCGCCCAATATTGGACGGTCATTGGCATCCCAACGCATAAATTGGATACCACTTCCAATAAAGTTACAATGGAATTCCAATGTTGTATTATATTGGACAGTCATTGGCACCCCATTGAATAAATTGAATACAGCTTCCAATGAAGTGTCAGTGGTCTCCCAATGTTTTCCAATATTGTGCTGTCATTGGCTTTCTATTGGATAAATTTGACACCATTTCCAATAAAGTGCCCATGGGCATCCAATAGTGTAATTTTGCTGTCATCGAAACTCTATTGGATACATTGGACACCATTTAAAAGAGAGTTTCAAGGGGCATCCAGTGTTGTCAAATATTGGCAGCTATTGTCACCCCATAGGATACATTGGATACCACTTCCAACGAAGTACCAATGAGCTTTTAATGTTATCTAATAAGGGGCAGTTATTGGCACCCCATGGGTTAATTTGGATATTATTAGAAAAGCACCAATAGGCTTCCAATGTCGTCCAATATTTGTTAGTCATTTGGCACCACATTGGATAAATTGAATACTATTTCAAGTTAAGTTTCAATTGGCTTCCAACGTTCTCCAATGCTGGGCAGTCATCGGCACCCTACTGAATAAGTTAAAATGTAGTGCTAACAAGCTATCAGTGTAGTCAACAATTCGTTAGTCATTGGCACCTTCTTGAATAAAATGCATACTACTTCCGGTGAATTGCCCATGGGCTTCCAACGTTGTCAAATATTCGGCAGTCATTGGCACCCCTTCGGATAAATTGTATACCACTTCCCAGGAAGTGCTCATGTGCTGCCAATGTTGTTCAATAACGGGCAGTTATTGTCACCCCACTGACAAATTAGATACACAGTTCTAATCGGTTTCCAATGTTCGACGATATTGGGGAGTCATTGGCATTCATTTTATTAAATTGGATAACATTTTCAATAAAGTTTGAATGGGTCTATAGTCTCGCACTCTATTGGGGAGTCGTTTACATTCAAGTTGATCAACCCTATACCGTATTTAATAAGCAGTCAAAGACTTTTGTAATCCTAGAACATTCGTAATACTTTATGTGCTGAATCACTCTTTGCTAATTGCCTTAAGATGTTGAACTATACTCGAATTTTGTTGGGTAAATTGAATGACTTATTGAAATATATTTCGAAAGTTCAATAATGACAAAACTTCACAAGATAACCGAGATCTCGGTGTTCTAGTTGCCTTTCAATATTTACGATATCGAGAAGTGTTTGAAAAACTTCAGTTTAATTCTGTGTCAATATCGGACCAATTTAATATGTTGCTTTGGTGTTGTACGAAACAAGCTGGGATCTCTAGCGAAAGCCTTAACCTATTTGCTCTTATGACAAAATTAGCTAAGATGTTCTGTACAATATCATATTTTCTCGAAGACTTGTGGCCTAAACGCAAAGGTGGCTGCGCCGTAAGTGGATTCAAAACCCCATTCTTCACCGCATCGCTCATGCGATTGGTTCTCGCGAGTTGCAGTGAAACTTTCAAAATTCACTTCAGCAGAGTAATACTTGTCATTTTCACACGCCGATGGGCACGAGCTAGTTCATGCCTCGTTCTTCATTTTAGCTACGACTGCGCGCTTTCCCGACCGCTGCAGGATTAGCGATTTCTCAATTGCTGCGACTGTGCGCCTTCCACCGCGCTTTGGGTGCGTGTGTGACGAAGTGTCATCAAAGGCAGGAAGCTCGCGCTCGAGATGGAGCATATTTTCTGCTTCATAACCTTCGGTGGCATTTCAGAACGGAAGACTGCGCGTGCACCAGTTTGATGGGTGCACCATAAAAAGAAGTTGTCGGGAAGTAGGTGACGTAGGTTATAGCGTAGCTTGATGGTCACCATGCTCCGCACTGCTGCAAGAGCAGTGACTTTTTCTTGTGTCTAGTCCGACAGTTACGCCACACTTGACAAGGTAGCACGTACATACATTTCATATACTGCGTGAGCCAGTGTCACCCTACAAGGGCAAAGCGACCTCACACTGTGCAGACACTCGCGTCTATACCTGCTTCTTGCCTGCAACCCGCCATTTGCTTCATAGGCCCACTGCTCGCCATTTTTAACACGAACACAACATACCCGTGATTTTGCATTTTGCTTCGAAAGCACATTGACAGGTGTTAATTTTTACCACAAAGGTAGGTCACCAAAAATACCCCACCTTGCCGCACTAACAAGTTCTATTGGAATAATTTAATTAAAAAAAAAATGGCAATCGCTGTTTGCTTTAAGAGAGAGCCGCGCTATGTGCTCGAGTCGGATCACATCTCCTGGTGAGCCTTTCTTCGAGCAAAACTGAGAAATCGCAAGACGGTCTCAAACCTTTAACCATACTAATGCAGTATGTGACCCAAAACAGGAAAACGGCACACAAAAATGAACGCTAGAACAATTAACGTAATCCGCGCCTATGTCCTTGCTGGTGAAATGGTCGTTTTTGTGATGGAGGCTATAGTCACAAACACTAATGGCGGGGTAAATTAAAAGACTATTGTAGCCTATTTGTTGCTAAATATGAAACTCGTTGGCACGAGTAATTCTGCTAGCAAAGCTGGATGAGCCTGTCAAAGATTATTGAATTTTACTGTTCACAAACAATTCGAACTTCACGGCTGGGTTGGCGCTGCAAATGTGGCGTGCTTGTGCGAAAGTGTTTTTTTTTTTTGTTTTTTTTGTACAAACGTTGTTTTGCTTTATTCTGCTAGCCAAACATGATGAACGTGTCAAAGATCTCCGCATTTCAATATTCTCGAATAATTTCGGATTCCACCGCTGGCTTTGTGTTTAAAATATGGCGTGCTTATGGGTTGGTTTATTTTTCGTGATTTATTACGCCATGCTTCGATGCAACTGGGAAGTAGTTCCAAGAACTTTCGTAAAATGTAATGTTTTTGTCAATTTTTTATTACTTTTTATTTCTGTAAGCGCACATGCTATGAGTCATTTCGCAGGGAGGGGTTCAGTTGGAGGACCTATCAATTCTCTTTTAGATAAAGCACAGCCTTTTTAGACTCCGCTGGAAAGGAAGTGGGTCGATGTGATTGTTTCGTTCAAGGACTGCAATTTCAGTTCGGGATTGAGGTCACAGTTCAAGGTTCAGGTGAACACCAGGGTAACCGGACAAAAGCTTACCGGACAAAAGCTCACCGGACAAAAGCTCACCCGTTTTTTCACAGACCGGAGAAAAGCTCGCGTAATTCTTTTTTTTTCCTACCCGGGCGAAACACGGGCTGGGATAGAGTGCGGACGCGATGGGCACTGCACCATTTTATGAGAATTAGCATCCCATCCCATGCAAAGGTTTCGACAGATAAGTTACATCAGGAAGAGAAGCAATGATCTTGGACCAAAATTTAAATCGCTGAAACTGAGTGGAGCTGATAAGATCAAGCTTGCTTGACTCAAGGTATACCGGAACAGCCTTGTGCCACGCCCAAGAAACTTCGTGAACCGAAGTTTTTGAACCCGAAGAGTGACCGAAGAAGCGAAGTCACTCTTTGGCGACCTCGCTTTTTCATTGGGCTTATGTCACGCTAAACGTGCACATAAAGGTTATGCACAATGTCTTTTCATTACTAATGCATTGGTCTTCTTGGGGTTCAGGGTAATATCTGATGTGAATGGCTAGGAAAATTAAATTCTTTCCGTCATTGAGCGTCGTAAATGTATTTGAAATCAAGAATTATCTCATGGTGATGTTAAAGGGAAACTGAAGCAAAACTGTAGTATACAAACCACTGAGTTGCTAATGTTTAAAACATATTGAAGGAACAGGAGTTGGGCCTTTTGGACAAGTGCAAGACAGATGACCAATTTACAAATCTGTATGGGATTCTGGATAGGCTGGCAATCCTTACACCACAACTTGTGTCCGAAGGACTAATCAACATCAAGGAAAAGTCTACCGGTGACATCGGAGACTTGCTGAACAACTTTGATTGCCTGTATGTCAACAGCCCCTTCCGTTATGCTTCTGCTCCTTCTGCGGCGGCACTTAGAGCGAACTCTTCCTTTTGCCTGACTGTGTGCCGACGACGACCGGACTTTTCCCCGGAATGGTGGATCATGTACGACGCCACTCTTTAATATAAAGACCGGACGAACAACACCTGCGAAGGATGGGATACCTGGTTCCAGAAGTTTGTCGGCCAGGCCCATCAAAGCGTCTGGAGGCTGATTGAATGCAGAGCCTTGTTTGAATGCCTACAAAAAAATCAGGCGCTCGTTGCCATGGCATTGACAGAAGCCCGCAGAGATGAACCCCCATAGAAGCGGGTGTGAATAACCACTCTGCGCCAGCAGAATCGTCTGAAAAATATTTTCGAGGGGTTCCAGGTACCGTCAGATCTAGCAAGACTGCTGGAGATGCCTTCGCTTCTAAGAAATCAATAAATAAACTTGTTTGTACTCTAATCAACAAACGTTGCGCATGTCAGACTTAATTTATCGTTGCATTTTAGTGTCGCACGCATGCACGTAAGTTGTTCGCACTCGTGTTAAGGCCAACATGAAATTTCCTCCTGGTGAGCTTTTGTCCGGGTCTGTGAAAAAATGGGTGAACTTTTGTCCGGTGAGCTTCTGTCCGGTGAGCTTCTGTCCGGTGGGCTTTTGCCGGTGAGCTTTTGTCCGGAATTTGAAGACCAGTGTGGATAGGATTGTATAACAAAGGTTGACTTTATGACGTCGGTGGTCGGTGATTAGGTTGTGGATATATAATGTTCTGAGAAAATAAGCGCAGTAGTTGAGTTTGAGACGTTTTTTTCCTGTCTTTTTTCTTCGACCAAGTTTCCCAGCTTTTACTACAGGCTCAGGTAATTTACATTAGGATTTTTTTATTGGACAAGAGAAAAAAGTGACGCTTTTTTAGAGCACTTCTTACAACACGAAAGCGATCTCGCTGCTTGTTTTCGGGAGGGCGTTCCAAAGTGACGCTAATTCCCTGCCCTTGAGCGAGGCCCATTTCGGTGCTTGGAAAGGTTTACGAAGACTCCCAACAACGCAGGTCAAAGAGGAAAAAAGAGGCAGACCGCGGAACGGGAAAGAGAAAAATCTTCGGTTTCTTTTTACGATGTCAAGCAACCCACGCTACGGGCTATGTAAGCGAATTTCATGGTTCCGCGAGTGACACGTGACTTCATGCTCTGCGCGCCTCTCTGAAAGACCGAAACGGCACGTGACAGCCTCTGAGCTTTAAATTGGCTGTGCTGAGGCAAAGCGTCCGTTTACGTTCATCGTAAGATGAAACGGGGAAGAAGCCCCTCGTCTTTGAGCCAGGAAGTTATGACTGTAGAAGCTGTGTTTCAGGACGAGCCGCATATTTCACGTAAAGCTCACACGTCCGTCGAGAATACTGTGCTGAGTGTCTATGGACGATTTCTCTTGCTGACTGTGCGCTGTAGGAATATAACCATGTGCGGAGAGGTGGGTTACCAAAAGGGACACGGGTTCTTCTAGAGACGTGTCCGCGATCCTTCTGGGAATGCTGACGTTGGCACTTGTCTCAGGTTTGTGAATTTATTTTGCTAATACAGTCATTGTCATGTTTGAGTAGTGGCTTAAATTATCCCATAAAAACTCGGCTTTTGCTCTTATGATAATATCAATACGATTCGCTAGGAAATTATACTAGTGTGGAATGAATAAACAAACAAACATTTTGACTAAAAATCAGGAGACTGGGAGTAGAAAGGAGTGACAAACGCATGGTCTCAAACACAGCTGCATTTTATTTGGCAACGAAAAGGCTTACATAGGCCTCGTATCCCACGCACACACTAGAGACAAGAGATAGAGAAATGGGGAAACCCGTGCCACAGGCAGTACAAGAAAGCAACCTTTACAATAGAACCCAGAAGCAGCGACCTCTTTAATAAAAAAAAAATGATAATAAACAAAAACATTTTGCCACACAATTTTTGTCGTTTTTATTTCTAGTGTTTACATAGGATTTGATCCCGATATAAGCCTTTTCGTTGTCGAATAAATTTCGCCTGTGTTTGAGATCATTCTGTTTGTCCGTCCCTTCTCTTCCCAGTCTCGGGGTTTTTAGTCGCAATGTTTAACCACCACCGGCTCGTTAGCGCGCTAACCTTTTGTTTACGAATAAACAATTTGTTGAGACATCTTAAGTTTTCTACAGCTCTCATTTGTTGACGTTACACTCCGGTAACCCCTAAGCTGAGAGTACACTCTTAGAAAAAAGGGTATCATAGCCCTCCCTTAGGGGAGGAACCGTCTTGTAACCTATGTTCCTTTAGAAAGGGAGCAACTTTCGTCCCTGAAGCAGGGGACAACTAGTTCCTCCGTCGCCTGCATCTCATTATGGCGGCCCGGAATCGGGCATATCGAGCTCAATAAGGCTTAACGAGGACGCTACGTCCCTTCTACGGGACGAGAGGAGCAGCCAATAAAAGCATAGCAAAAGCTTTCCGCTATCTGTGTTTATTAGCGAAGCCAGATTCTCCCCACAGGTACAGAAACTTGCGTTTCGATAGCAGTTACCCAGTCTTCTCGTCGACAGCACTGCGATGTTAAACGGAGACAACCGATACCCAGCTACTTCGCGCACTTTACGTCTTACCTTTGGTGTTCCTCCAGTCGCAATTCCTTCGTCAACCGCACATCACGGAGGAATGGCAACTTCATTTATGATTAGGCTCAAACCAGTTAGAGCTGAATACGGCAAAAACTAAGTACATTATTTTTAGAACAAAAAATAAGCCCATAACTAGCGAAATTAGTATATTTTTTCAAAACTTGAATATTGAACGCGTAGAACCCTTTAAATTTCTTGGTGTTTGTTTTCACGAAAATTATACTGGACTTGCCAAGTGAACGAACTCCAAAGGGATATCTCTAGATCAATTGATTTAATTTGTCTGGGACACGACTACACCAAGTAATATTAAGACATTTTTTACATTGCAAAAACGCGCAGTTAGGTCAACTGATAATTTACCTCAGACTGAATCGACTTCGCCTAGCTTTATTAAACATGGAATATTAACGTTAGATAATCTTTTTTGCCTAAAGGTCGCAATTTGAGTTCATACTCAAATAAACACGAATCCCGCAATATTTTACGAAGCATATTTGTTTAAGCAAACAAATTACAATTTGAGACACCAGCAATTTTCAAAACCTAAAATAAGAACTAATTACGATACACAAAAAATATCCTACCAGATAACCGATCTTCTTAACAGAAATAATTGTGTATTCGAATTGGCCCAGACAATAGCGTCCATGTTTCTTTTAAAAAAATACCTTACGGTATACTTCAATGTGCCTAGTGTGTATTCTTAGTATAGTTCACATCAAAATAGATTGTACATTTTTTATGTCTCATATTTTTATCTTCTCAGATATTGTTTTATTTTTGATTTATGTTATTTTTGATTCATTTCCTGTGCTGCTGCTGAGTGCTGTAACGGGGGTTGGGACCTAGTCAGGTGATTCGTTTTCGCCTTTTGTCCCAACCTCCCTGACAATTGTGTCAAAAATAAAAATAAACAAACATAAACAGACAAACATTTCGCGAAACCAAAAGCCGCTCTCAAAAGGACAAACTCGAAGCCGCTGTTTATCGCATAGCGTGAAAGAAGGTTAAAATGCTTGCCACCAGATGGCAAGGTCAAGCAGGGTGATTGCAGTTAGCTAGGCTAGGTGGCGCTGGGTACTGCCTATTCATGTTCTACAAAAAATAGTTTTATTTCCTGAGGCAGCGACTCCGCTTCGAGATCCCCTACTGTGCACACATTACGCATACTACAAGCATCAGGTCATCATACATTGAGCGCATACACATACATGGGGCACACAAAAATCAATACAACGGCACACATTTTTTTTATTGTTAATACAACGGCACACAATCCCAAACTCTACACCCGAGCTCTGCGTTTCCGTCTTTTATACTGGTCGTTTTAAACCTACGGAATTTCTCGGTGACTGAATAAGCACTCAAAAATATTCCCAGCATATTAACTTTTTTTTCAGCAATGTCATACCTCTGAGAGTATTTTGAATGGCCTAGGGGATGAATCTCTTATTAAAAAGCAAACGCTCGATCATGCCGTAAATATTTGAAAGTCAATAAATCAAGACGCTCCAATGCGGTTCGAAGCCATGAGTTTTTTCCCCACTCGACACGTCGTAGCCTGCATTTCTATTGTAGTGTTCGTTTTTCTATTTGTGCTGTTCGCGCAAGGCTGCGATTGCCGTCTTGAATTAATCTCTGTAGAGCGGATATTCACTCAGCTGGACGTGATCCTTCACGGGCTGAGAAATCGCGTTTCGATCAAGTTGAATGCAGACAAAGCCGCGACTTGCGGCAGTTGATAAGTGAACGGAGCTACGCCGTGGCGAGCTCGAAAACTTCTAGCGCTCATCCCAGCGCGCCACTTGGATGGCAGTTTCTCCAGGAACCATAGTATATTTAAACAGCAAAATAAAGGATAGCTTTTTTTTATTTTCGATTTTACCTCCTATTCTTTTTTAATGCTAAAATTCCACACTGTAAATGTACGTACTTTCCGTCACGATTTCGTACTGTTCAGTCCTTTCCCCAGAGCGCAATCGCTCTCGGGGACGAGACAACCGACAGTAACATTGGCCACTGTACGATAGGAGCTTACTGTTCAGACCAGAGTTCCAAAGCGTCGATCGGTTGCACCTAATCCCTCAAGTGGTATTAAACTTTTTATTGTAAAGCGGAATGTCGACCTGTGACACCCGCCCCCTCCGATCACGGCCCGACCAGCGGCATCAATGCCCGACAGTTTACGTCATCTCATCTTGTTGTTACACCACTAATACGCGAACACGCGGTCACATCAGCGATAATTCCAGTCTTCTGGTGACAACCCACAACACTGCCATCACAATGTTGCAGCTATGTTGCTGACATGCACAAATACTGAACCACGTTGGACGCCGGTTGCACTCGGCATTGAAAAACAGAACCGAACTCAGCACGGACGGCACCCAGGCTGCCGGCAGTAAAACCTGCCCGTCTTGGATGCACTTCCTGCGATTTCCATAACGTCGAAAACGTTGACACAGCTCCGCGTGATTTCGGTACTGTAGTTCCGCGTGAGTCCCGCAATCCGGAGACGGCCACCTTACCCAGTGTACGTGGTGCTGCTGGCACTGCTCAGGAACTTCGCTGTTTCTAGCGGATTCGTTTGCTAGTTTTATAAAATTAGTGATAAAAACGTCAATGCAACCGAAATGTTCTGCACGCTTGGACTAGAAGACGAATTTACAGGCGGCCTTCGCTGCCGCTGAAGCTCAATCAACTCAACAGCATTGATTAAACAACGTGCGCGAACTGCTCGAAAAACGAAACCGAAAGAACATGAGTCGGGAGGGCGAAAGCTTTCTCCGGTCAGCCTGGAGAAGGAGAAAAATGTTTCGTTAATCCATTTTTCTCGTGTCCGCTTGGAGGCGCGTCAGTAGAAGGGAGGAAGACGCGCCGTTGTTACTTTTTTCCTCCATTTTTTCTTAGAGTGTACGGTGGGAGCTACGTCCACGCCGGACTACTCGACCGCCTCCCTCTTATCATCTGACCTGGCCCTCCGCGCGTGGGTATGGCTAAGAGTATGATGACGTAGCGAAAGAGAGGCATATGACTGGTCCAATGAGGACGTGGCTTCCACTGCAGTCTCAGCTTAGGAGTGAACGGATTACAACTGTTAGATATGAGAATGCCTTTGGCCGCCTCGGTGGCTCCGAGGCTAAGCCCCGGCCTACGAATCCCCGGGTGGTGGGTTCGCATCCCGGCCGAGGTGCCCCCAATCTTTAGGAGGCTTATTGCCAGGAAGGCGCCGTGTAACCGAGCTTTCGGTTGCACGTATCAAGATCCCCCTAGGCGGTTCATATTAATCCTCAGAACTCCACTGGGGCGTGATAGATGCTCGTCTTTGGTTTGGCACATACAACCCCAGATGACTTTTTGAGAATTGTTTTGCTTCAGCTGGCGTGCATGCGCTCGTCAGCGTTCGCGTTCATGACATATACATGATCGCAATTACGTTTCCAACAAAATTCATTCATTGAAAGAGCGCTAAAAACGGGTTAAAAAGTATTCTTAAGTATTCTTAAAGAATCGATATGGCAGAATAAACTGTGCTTTATTATTTAAGAAAAGTTAGTAGGGTTTTAGTCATGCAAAGCAAGGGCAGACTAGTTTCACGGTGCGTGTACTCCCTCTCAGGGATCTCGACAACGCAGAATATGGCAGAGGCGCGTGATTATGTCCTAAATTGAATCATTTTGTTTGTACGAAAACTTGCGCATTAGACCCGTCATTTTTTAAGGCCGCGAACTCCATCAGGCGGAGTCGAATTCTGGAAAAGGCGCCCTCCAACTGAACTTTCATTTGCACGCCAAAGATTTTCAAGTGGTCGAAATTCATCACTAGTCCTCCGCTGCGGCGTGCCAGATGACCTTTGTTAGTTTGGCACGTAAACCCGTAGCTTAAATTTATTTGCACGTTTTCTGTATCTTCTAGGTACTAATAAATTCCGAAAGAAGCCTTTTGAGATATTGCGATAGGTGTACATTTGCGTATCGTGTCTTGTTTTCGTTTCCTGCGACGAAACGTAACGTGACTACGCGCATGTCTAAACAATTTTCTCGCATCCCATTTTCGAAGTTGCTTGTGCTTCCTTTTAATCTCTATGTTCAGATCGCATTTCTACCTTTTTTTTTACATATCTTTGACGAAACGAGCGAAAGAAAGAATTAAGTTCCGTCAAATAAGTAGTGTACCTTTTCAAATAAAACCCGACTTAAAAACAAAATGGAACATTGTGAGCCTGGTTAATTTGAACTTTTTTTCCGTTAAATCCAGATAATGTTCTAACACGACTGTCCATTGATTGCACGATATTTTCGCTAAAACAAGCTAACGGTGTGCTAATAAACCCTTTTCCACTAAGTTTAGGCGCATGCGTATGCCCCCTCCTCTGGCCTTGGTTCCTGCTGTCGCCACCTTTGCGGGGCAAAGTTCCGGTCGACCAACATATGCAACACCTCTCTTCGCGCGAATTTCGTCTTGTTTGGGCCATTCCTGTTTGAGTATACGCAAGTATTTGGCAAAAAAGACAACGAAGATCAATAAAACGGCACGTTGCTTATGGCAAGGCAGCACACCATTGTTGGCCCAACGTTGGCACAATATTAGATTGATTTGATTTCAATATTGGACCGAATATTGGGGAGCAACCCGCTCCAACGTTGGATCAATGAAATTTTCGATATTGGGCCAATGACGATCCGGGGTTACTTTCACTATTATTCCAATATTGGCATTTTAATTAATTTAATTCAAGCCAATATCTCTAACCAATATTACGCCATAATTTATAATAGTGGACTCCAATAATAATCCGGGATTTCCAATATCGGTGTCCAATGACAGGCCGCGATTTCCGATATTGGTATCAAATAATACGCCAGGATCTCGGATGTTCGTATACAATATTATGCCGCAATTTCTTATACTCTTATACAATAATTTGCCACAATGTTCGATATTGGTATTGAATGACACACGATCTTGGTGCAAGAATTTTAACCAATTATATTTCTGCTTTTCCAACGTTTTAATTCAATTACATCCCAAGTTCTTCAGTGTAGATATCTAGTTACGTACAAGTTTTCCTCAATATTGGCAACCAATAATAGAACCTTTTTTAATCTTCTTATTCCTTATTAGCCCAGATTTTCTAAGCTTGTAATTTAATATTAGTCCAACTTTTATAATGTATTTAGCAGGATAAACTAGATCTGCGCCTATAATAGCTAGGTTTTTCAGAAGGGTTTTTTACAGTTGCTTGCAAAAGATTATTTATAAATAGCTAATTTGAATACTGGCGGATAAATATTTTTCTGTTTCATATGTATTGTTTTTAGACACTTGAAATCGACTGACATCCCCCATTGCAGAAACCACTGACATCCCCCATTGCAGAAATAATGAATGTGGAACTTTTTGAAGTAATAGAAACAACAAATTAAAGTCCATTTGAAGCACCAATATAAAACTTAGCTACAAGTAACACTGACTTTTATAAATATTGCTGCCCTGAAAAACTTTGTTCTGAAACCGTAAGGTGTTTGAGCGGAATTCCCTGCTCGATGATGGCTCCGGGGTCGAGGACTGAAAAGAGTTGTGAAACATAATTAAAAATCTTAGGTTGTGTAAAAATTTATCAAAATGTGTTATACGTCCCCGAAAAATAAGCAACAGCACAAGGGAAGCTGATTACCTCCTAAAACTGCAAAAGCGTTTTTTTGTTCTATCTAGATCGGGCAGGTCTTTGATGCACAGTGAATATCATGTCCTGTGAGTAAAGAAAACAACAGACAATCAAAACATACGTCCAAGCAAACATATTTTTGAATTCCATTGAGCGAAAAAAAAACAACATTTTAGTCATCAAAGGAAATAACATACGTTCGGAATTGGAAGCTGTTCCTACCTCTTCCTCCTTAGCTTTAATCCTCAACTGAAAGGGGAATTGTGAAATCACGTCGTCGGGACATTCTTCGGCACCGGTGCGATGACTCCTAGCTCCCACCGTAACTTGTCATTCCCCAGTGACGACAAGTTCCGTCAGGGGTGCACTTATTGGTCACGAACGCAAATCCGATTATTCGTCGACGGATTTATCGTTGACGAGCGCATACGTCTGAGTGACGCAGTTCTCGTGTCCAATGCGTGAGCTGGGCTCGACTGACGTCAGGTTGGCACCGCTGACGCGCTTTGGGAACCGCGGATGTATCATAGTGAAAAGGCGGAGCGCTTTCGGGGGAAAGGAGGCACAAAATAGTCCGCTATATTTTCAAATGTTCGTACCGAAAAGCTGGCTTTTGACTTTCTACCCTCTTTCTTTTGGTCAACTAAACGATATGCGATTAGTAAAGTCCCAATTTAAAACAATTTATTCCATCCCAAAATTCGTTTCATGGCCCCTTTAAACCTTCAAAATATCAAATAAAAAGAATAAGATACAAGTCTTTCAAGAGACAGAAATAGGATGATCTGTATGGATTGAGCGGCGATTGGATAAAAGCATTAATAGATTGTAAAAAAATATATATATACGATGAAATAACTCGCAAAAAAAAAAGAAAACGACGGATATTGTAGCAAATTTTCTGGAAAATGTTGTTAACCGGTCACATTGTTGTGCCAAAATTCCAAGCCGGAACTACGAGTACAAAAAATAAAATAAATTAAAAGTAAGTTTTTTCAAAGGCGGTGTGGCATCTGTCGGGAAGACACCGAACGACGGCCATGTTTCTTTGCCTTATCTAGAGGTGACATGACGGCTTCACTGGACGTAGAGTTCCTGTATAGACGCTTTGCTGCAGCCGTGCATGGCTGCCTCCATAACCGACCTTCCGGTTTTGTTTCCTCTTAGTACTACCGTGAGCAATATGAGAGGGAACAGGGGAGCGCGTGCCAAATAGCCTCGAGGCCTACCCGTGGCGATACGCTGAGGCAGCTCTTGGAAAGAAGGTGGAGAGAGCGGTGCGCTTTCGTCTGCCAACGGCACCCCCACCATACTGGCTTTCCTCTCGCGCGGCACCTGATAACGATGAACATTGCGAGGCGCTTTTATACGTCCTTTCATTGATAGCTTTGCGAACTTGAAAAAGTGAGCTCACGGCAACGAGACGTTATCACCGTTAGTAGTCGGCGATGAACTCTACCGCGTGAAAAGTAAGCTGCCAGTGGGGGGGGGGGGGGGGGGGGGGGGGGGGGGGGGTTCTGGCAGCAGACGAAAGCGCACCGCTCTCTCCAACTTCTTTCCAAGAGCTGCCACAGCGTATCGCCACGGGTAGGGTTCGAGGCTATTTGGCACGCGCTCCGCTGTTCCCTCTCATACTGCTCATGATAGTACATTTACTTCACTTCATGATTACCACAGCAGGGCACGTTATTGCCGTTTTAGGTTCTGCTGTGTCTTTCTCCACAGCACTGACCTTTGTGGAGGCTCGTCAACGCCCGCTTTAGTTGCTCGGCATCTGGGAAAGACAATTGAAGGTCAGCATTGGCGGCTGTAGTTTGGCGCGTGTGTAAAGCGTCTATAGGCTCCCTACGGGAGCCATAGTTGTGCGCTCATCTCCGTAGTGCCTGCTTTCGTGCACGGCCTTCGGAGTCTGCTCCTCACGAGACTGAATTCGGCAAATAGCGGCGCCGCCCGTTCGAGGCGCGCGGCGCGCTCGAAAGCAGGGGAACGTACGCCGAGGCGCGTGCTTCGTCTACTTTCCAGCACGGCAGTTGAGTCTGCTCCTCATGTGATCGAATCTCCGCGAATAGCGGCGCGGCGGCACGTGGGAAAGAGACGTGCAACTCTGGCTCCCGTACCGTTCATTTACAATAGAAGCGGATCCGCGTTCGCAAAGCGGTTGCGAACGCGGTTGTATAAAGATCCAGTATAATTGCACGCCCACTCGATGACATCAAGTGCGCGTGCAATTGTACTCGATCTTTAAACAACCGCGTTCGCAACCGCTTTGCGAACGCGGATCCGCTTCCAGAGTGAATGAGCGGGTAGGTAGCCAGAGTTGCGACTCCAGCAAAACGGACGCCACCAACCGGGAAAACCTGGAACCAGCCGGAACAGGTCGCTTTGCGCCTCTCCGCGTCTCTGGTGGCTTTCGCGGACACGTGTTGTCGGCGCGGTGGCGAACAATGTAATTTGACGAAGGTACGAGTATTTCTTAAGTTTGCCTGAGTGTTCATTAATGTGGTGAAGTTTCAGTAGATTGTTTCCTTCCATCACGTGTTTGAAAGCCCGGTTACACCACAACACACAGTCGCGTGCTTTCGATTTCTTGGATGGGATGACGGGAAAACGTTTTGATTTCTTGTCTGTCTTGAATCACATTAAAAGTGACGACTACTTGCTAACTAATAAGTGGTTTCTTTGTAAGGATGCAGAACAATTGACTGAAGATGACAGACGAGGTGTTTCACTGGAGGGAACACCAATGTTGCAGTCAAGGGAATGGGAAGGTTCGATAGCTGCTTTTCTTGAGTTTTGTTGTGTTCGATTAGCTTTAAGACTGAGCCACCCACGCCGGTTGGTGCGTTGGCTATTAATCTTGGCTGCTTTTCGCCGAAAAAGCCTCTGGACCATACCGAAGGAGTTGGGCTGATTTCGCAATTATACTTGATTCCGAAAGGCCTGCTCTCTGCATACGATTAATGAGGTAAATTGTCTGCTTTCAAAAGTTGGGGGACGTGTCTCGCAAAGTTAGAAGCTGTCACGACATTATGATCTATCGCGCCTCAAATATTTATATTATACCCCCGTGGAAGCCAGCAGCAATATACGTCTACTATGCTCATGTTGTCCGGCCACAAAATATAATTTTCTTCGTTCAGGATTCGAAGTTAAGTTTATTGCAGGGAGGTTGTCCGTGAATCTCCAATGAAGACTCTCTCTAGTTTGTCCGCATTCGTCTCCGTGCTGCCGGCTAGAACCATTTGGCTGAGTATAAGCAGTATCTCTCTGTCTGTCAAATATACTTTTATTCAGCAGTTCGCCAAATAGCTAGTCAACTGAGCTCATATTTCAACCCGAAGAATATACTAATATCGCTTTAGTGGGACATAGAACGTAATAAAATACAAAATTCGCATATTCCTCGAAATTACTTCTCGATTGCTACTAAAACATGAATTAAAATACGCCTATTAGCGGCTTAGTGGGGCGCCAGCGGGTTAACATGCTCTTTGGCTCAAGAAGCGCTTGCGTAATTTTTGTAATTTTCTTGCAGCTTGTGTGGTTGACCGAGCAGACGACTGGAGCTGTTTCTTGTACGTGGATACACAAAAGCTCGATTTCGCGGGCAGATAAGTCGCATGGTCGGGGCATGCGAGTTAGCTGAAAATCACTCTCGGTAGAACAATTCTGTAGTCATCGTCGCTTTCCTTAGCTGATCAAAACTGGTTGGAATCTATTACCGTCTCTCCGGCGCACATAGTATTAGCCTTGGTATCAGTTTAGAACGAATTGTCCCAAACAAAAGTTTGACATAAAAAAAGCACTGTGAAAACAAAACTATGCTCTGCAAGTTTATGTGCACTTGCTGCACTTAACTATCGCAGTTAAAATACCTATAAAATAGGGCATTCAACAAAAGAAAAATTTGTTAAATTGAATACGCCACCCGTTCAGGCGGCCCGGCGAAGCCGCCGCGACCTGTTTCCAGCCGTCCTGTTTGTTTGGCGGTGGCGCCCCGTAAAGGTCGCGGAAGTCGTGAATACAGGAACTCTTCGTGCAGTGAATCCGTAGCGCCATCTCTGGATAAAGCAAAGAAACATGGCCGTCGTTCGGTGTCTTCCCGACCGCTGCCGCTCCGCCGTTGAAAAAATCTGTTATTCTTCTCTTTGTACTCGGAGTTCCGACTCTAAGTTTTAGCACAACAATGTGACCAGTTATCGAAATTTTTAAGAAAATTTGTTGCAAGGTTCGTCAAGTTTTGGCATTTGAAAGCCATTCTAGCATGTAAAACCTTTTTTTTTTGACACCCTGTACATGTCACATGCGTAGTACGAGCAAAGCGGGCGATGGGCTCTGAGTAGTGTCTGTGATAACACGAGTTAAGACGCTATAAGCGGAGCAAACATGGGGACGTGTGAAAATGATCAAGCTTGGGAGCGGGCTCTATATGCATCCAATAATGTCGCAGCTGAATCTGAGAAAATGGTCGGATTCGTGCCGTAGTAGCGTATGCTCGGGAAGCCAAAGTAAATGCTCAGAGAGAGGCAGACGCTGGAGAAAAAGGTGCATGGAAGGCCGAAAACATTTTTGCTGCAGGCCATAATTGAGGACCAATAAAGGGCTGCCAGGTATGTTTAGGCGCACATTCCCAGTCGTGGTTAATCGCACTGCACTCCCTCACCCAAAGCTGACGGTGCAGAATAAATTGCACGATCGTTAGAATTGTAGGCGTCACACCACGTGATTGCCCCTATCTCGGTATATGACCACGCTGGGAGAACAATGTCAAGCTAGAAGAACATGCCATCGGTAGCACTTGGGAAAAATGGCTTCAACCGCGATACCACGGAACTAAGGGTTTAGCGGAATATAGAATATAGGAATATTGCGTCGCACCCCGAGGTGCGACGCAACGATGTTTTACGAACAGTCATTGAATCAAATGCCAGTATTGCTCGAGGCATTCAAAGCGGCATATTGTGTTCACTTCAATAAATATTACTCATTTTCAGGCAAGCCGGTTCACGCATTATAGTCAGATCGTTCTATGGAAGGACTCCAATAATCGAAATCCTGTCAACTTGGTGGAGAACGTTTTCAAGTGTCAGAACTGCAGTCGCCATGTAGCACGAAAATCTCCTCATGGAGCCGCTTGTTACGTCTGGTCACTTGAACCGTTGGTGCAGACGCTACCGCGAGTGTCCAAGCAGACTTGTGCCTTTCTCAAATACTCAACTCAAGATACTGTATTTCAAGTACTTTTTTAAGTATCTTGGTATCTGGCAAATACTTTTGATCAAGAGTATTTTATACTCTATTTTAATCACATTTCTGAGTATCTTGTACTCACTATCTCAAATACATTTTTGACATTCCGCCATTTTCCGACTTTTTCGGTATGAATTGGCGTGGGCATGGCACGAGCAAACGTGAACATTCTTTTGAGCAACCAAATCCTTTCGCTAGCTCCGATCAGCTACAGTGAGTTTGATTGAGCTCGTGAAAACATCCCTTTTTTTGTCGGTTGTCACTGATATTTCAGCCCAAAGTTCGTACAATGAAGGTTTCCCCCTAGCCTTCCCAAAGGCGCCTTTTGTTTTCTAGAGTTTCCCCCAAAACATCCCCAAACAAAAGGGTGGCTTTACGGAAGTAAAAATTGCCATACTGAGGCGCAACGCGGACCGGGAAACGACCTACGACAACAATGCAGACTTGAGTGTCAAGAATAAAACAATAAGAATAAATAAAAAAAAATATAAGTAGACAAAAAAAATTGTTTTGCTTTTTGTAAATTTCATTCTGCTACGGCAAATCGTGACGGTTTTCTGTTTCCTCTTTTCTTTTTGTGGTCAGTCCCTCACTTATTGCTCTCGCGAACACTGTCTGTAAGCAAACATTGATAAGCAGAGAACAGGACAGAAAACGGACTACGCGCTGTATGACCTCTCAAAATGCCGACAAAGCGTGCCCAAACGTTGAGTGCTTTCTGAAGGCAACCTACTTGAAGAAGGTGCGACCGTGCACTGCCGTGGCTATCATGTGGGCTCTCTTTGTTATCAATTCACTCATATCCGTATCCCAAGTTCGTTTATAGGGAACTCCCCATAATATAGGGTATACGGATTGTAGGTAAACGATCCGGCTAAGTTGCGCCGCAGGACGTGATATTCAGTGATATCACTATTGGCGAGGCGCTCTGACCCGTTTGTTGCCCCCGCACCTCGATGTATACCTAACACAAGGCCTTTGCACATCCTCACAGGCCTTGTTGGCATGTTTTTGTCATCTTCTTTAATGAAGCGCGGGGCACAGTGTAATGTAAAAATACTAACAATAAACGAAGTGACGTTAAGTGCCAGATCTCTCTCGAAAGCATTCGTCAGGGGATGCGAGCTTGACCCACTTGGGCTTTTGTGTTGAGCTGGAGTGGTAACAAAAGAGACCCTCCTCCCACTCACCGGAGAACTTCTCTTGTTTCATATCTAAAAGACGTTATACGTGTACCTATGTCGTTGGCCATACGCTTGATGTAAATTAGAAACAAAAGCTTTCCTAGCTATCAAAGTTCTTTGGGGCCAAATTTGATTTTGTCTGGAAATCTATGGCCCTGGAAATGAAGGAATAACAAAAGTTCACAATTTTTGACCAGAGTTTCGGTGGGACCGGACATTTCATCGAACGCCGTTTCGTTGAACGCCGTTTCATCGAAGCAGTTTCATCGAATGCCGTTTCATCGAACGCCCTTTCATCGAACACCGTTTCATCGAAGCCATTTCATCGAACGCCGTTTTATCGAATGCCGTCTTATCGAACGCCAGGGTGGCATTCCCGCTTCCTGAAGCTGATCGGAGGTGCCCATCCCGGGTTCTGGAAGTTTTTGACTTGCATCGCCACAGAACATCAACTGACGGAAGACAAGCTGGGGGCGATGCTGAGTTCCCAAGACCCTCCTCGCCAGAAGAAAGCCGTAGCGGCAAGAAATGAGAAGGTCCGCCTTTTTTATGAGAATCGACGGGCCATGGCTTTGGGGAACTTTTTGAAAGCAATTGCTCATCATTTGAAACGGTGAATGGCTGTCGCACGAACACATGAGTTCCCGAAAGTTTTCAAATACAATTTGAAGTGACGTACTTACTTTTGACTTCATTAAGTCGCAAAAAAAAAACCAAAAAACAACAACAATGTTTTATTGTAGTTTCATAGATAGCACGTCAACTTTAGCTACAGCAAGCTTCGGGCAGTACAAAAGTATCAATAGAAAGACATGAGAGACTAGGAGGCTCACATGGCTAAAGTTGTTGCGCCTGCACGAAACCTAAGTCGCCTTTAGGCCTCCATAAGTTGGAGTGCGCTCTTACCGGGAGTGCGACGTTTTATTTATTTGTTACAATACCATCAAGGCCCATCAAGTAATACAGAGGGGTTGAACAGATAAGCACAATGTGCAAAGCAAACATAAAAATCGCTACAGATATCCTCATGGGTTACTTGCATCAAAATAAATGGTGACAGCTACAAGTTTGGTCATTAAAAAACCTGACGATGAAATGGGTGAATGACACGAAAATGCACTCGATCCGTGCATAAAAGAGCATCTTTCACACTTTTTATTTAAAAGACATTCGATGAAACGGCCGTCAGCGATTCGATGAAACGGCGTTCGATGAAACGGCGTTCGATGAAACGGCGTTCGATGAAACGGCGTTCGATGAAACGGCGTTCGATGAAACGGCGTTCGATGAAACGGCCATTTTTTCGATGAAACGGCGTTCGACGAAACGGCGTTCGATGAAATGTCCGGGAACCGAGTTTCGGTATTTTTGTCATGCATTTTCAAACAAGCGACATAATTAAACTTCACTTCTGATTGTTCGGTTGTCCGCGGCATCTTGAGCTCATGTCTGGAACTTTGTCAATATCTGGCGATCCAGAAAGAACGCGGAAATGACTTTGTTGCGGTTTCGGGGGTTGAAGAAAAGTACTTTGACCATACCTATCGCTTTGTGGAAAACCTTTTTAGGCCCAAGTTTGCCCTCTGGGATTGCGACACTTGAGTAAATTCAGGCGTTTCACTGGCGAGCTGGATGATATGCCTTTTTTGTGTTTTTCGGTCTTATGCTGTTTTCAAAGAATCAAAGTTGCTATATATGTCAAACATCTGTATAAGGTGCGTTTATATAATTGTATCGTACGCGCGGCGAAAGAGCATTCGCAAGTCCGCATATGTATATTATGATAGCTATAGCCCTATTGAAAAGAATTATATGAATTTATTTCTGATATGTTTATTCGACACGTTCTCATATCAGAACTTATTATTTCGTATCAGTTCAGCTAGGCTACTAGCGCTAGGTACCGTCCAATTTATGTGCTACAAAAATATTTTTACTTCTACCAATTAGACACATTATGCACACCATTAGCATCCGCTGAACATATATTGAACAATCCACATACACGTCACAGCAAACATGAATACAACAGCACACCAGATAACTACTTCTTAAAAAAAATTGGCTTGCTCTTTATGTTTATACAGCCTTGATGGAGATGCGCCTCAACGGGTAATCGGTCTCTTAGCTGTAGATGAGAAATTTGGCCAGTGCGGTACAACCGCTAACCTGGGGTTTTTAACGTGCATCACACAGTAGTGATCACACGAACCCGTGCCGGTACGAAACTCATCCAGATCGAAACGGGCGGGGACGGCGGGGATCGAACCCAGGAGGTTCCCAGCGCAAGCTTTCGCTCCATGCTCCGAGCTGAGACGCGTTAGCCCTCTCGGCCACTTCATCCCCCTACTTCTTGGCGCTGCGTTTCCTCCTTTTATACTGGTCGTTTTGAAAGTTTGGATTTTCTCGGTGACCACCTAAGCAATAAATGCAATTTACAAGATGTTGATTTATTTTCAGCAACGCTGTACTTCTGAAAGTATTTTGAACGGCTCGGGGGATTAATCTCTTAGTAAAATAAAAACACTCGGTTATGCCGTAATTATTTGAAGGCCAATAAATCAAGCCGCTTCACTGCGGTTTCCAGCCACGTGTTTGCTTGCCCGCGCGGCACGTCGTATACTGAAAAAAATCATAGGAATGTATTTCTGATATGTTTATGGGATACATTGCAAAATCTTATGTGTAAGTCATATAAGTTATGATTTAAATCACATATGAACTTGTATGCTGAATATCAGTTGGCATATGTTGCATATAAGTTTTTGGGTATGTCATATCGGTTTTATATATCCCAAATCGGTTTTTGGTTAATTAATATCAGTTTCATATGTCGCATATCAGTTTCTGGATATTTCATATCAGTTCTTATATAGATTCGTATACTTTTTTCAGTAGGGAAATGCGCAAACGGGAGCGAGTTTCAATATTATAGTCAACGAATCGAACAAAAATTATAATCCCCGTGGCAACGTCCCGCGCGTAAGGTCATGCTCATAACAACAAAAATGATATAAATCACACCGTTGAATGTAACATGCACCGATGAAAACTAAAAGAAAATTTACTTTGAAAATACGGTATTATAATTCCTACAAGCTAATATTTCTATCTTTCCCTGGACAGGTGTCAGCACGTACAGAGCAAGCAGGCACTACTCACGGAGGACGTACAGTAGGCTCGGTCGAGTTTGGGCGCTAGTTGTGTAGCGCGTCCTGTACTTGTAGAGGCCCATCTTGCCGCCCATCACAGCGTGGTTTATTTTCGCTTATTTTACCACTCGAAGACTCTGTCATCACCCCTCTCCCACATCGAAGCACGAGCACTAGAATCCTGCCCTTGTCCCTCCTCCATCATTATTCTTCCTTCGCCCAGAACGACAGTGAGACCAGGGCTAGGGAGTATCGCGATACAAATGTATCGCGATAGTATCTTTGAGATACTTTCGTGTAACTGCATCTCTGTATCGAGATATATTCGAAAAAATGTATTTGTATCTCAGTATAGTGATATACATTGAAGATGCATCGCTTGTATCGCGATACTATCTCAGAGATACTTTTGAGTATCTCTATCTCTGTATCAGAATCCATTTCAGAAATGTATTTGAATCTCAGTAGTAAAATCCACTTGCTATGTATCGATTGTAACGCGATACTCGGCCAGGCAAAGGTATCTCGTTGCATTCGAGGTAGCGGGGGTGGAGGGGGGCAGAGGCAGCGTTTTGAAGACGTTACCAAAAGATCGATGAGATAAAAAGGACCAAACAAAAAACCCTATTTTTCGGTGAAGGTTAATCTCGCCTTTACTGTCCGCTTTATTTTACAGCGGACAGCGGTTTATTGTCCTGACGGCAATCGTCAGGTTTCCCTCATAAAAATGATGCTGCGACACGTTTAGGGTTCACTCGTTTTGTGAAACGATCGTCCTCCTTTGTCCTCTATGGGGTTGACTGGGGAACATAACGGTTTCTTATCCGTATCAGGAAAAGCTACTATGGAGAAAGAGGAGTTCGGGACGAAAAGAAAGAGGAGAACCATCTGACACAAAGGGTACAACTATCACCCTTTGCATTCACCAGGAACTGCATCCCTCTGGTCCTATACCGAAAGAAAAAACCCAGCGTTCGTAAACAGTACTATTAACCCCGAGAAGTTCGCGTGGCGCCCCCCTGCGGCGAACCGGGGTGACGTCACGGCGAGGAGAGAATTTTTCCCCGACTCGACCCGCTCGCCCTGTGGAGGCTGTGACGACGCTAGCTGATGGCGCGCTCGTTTCTATTTAATTTTTTTAGCGTGTTTTTCGTAGGAAGTGTAAATTTTTATATGTGCTTTATTGAGGTATGTCCTGTTGCTACATATGAAACTTCAACTTGACAGGGCAGGCAACGCATGAATCACAGCTGGTATATGAAAATAAAAAAATATGGCCACAATTGCAGGAGCATCACTATAGATTTACATCTCGCACAATAAATGCTGCTGATGGTCTGAATGAATTGGCAGGTTATGTATATTTTTTTGTACCTCTGTTTCTAAACAAGATCGCCGAAGCAGAAAAGCTGCATGCTGCTCGAGCAACATGTTAAATACAGTCTGGGCCATGAAGAAAGAATCACAAGTAAGACAGCCCAAGTGCAGGGGCAATGTAAAAAAAAACAAAAAAAAAACAAAAAAAAAAACAAGGAACATTTATTATTTACATTGCTTGCATTTGACCTTTGCTGGATTCGGATAGTATTTCAATGGACTACACGGGTGGTATCTGTGGACTTGTTTATATCAACCCTCAAGTAATGTATAACAAACGTAAGCGAAGGTGTCTAGCTCGTTATTAGACCCCTAAGCCCTAAAATTGAGATTTTACTTAAATCGATTGTCCTGAAGCTAAAATACACGAAGCTTTTCTCACGCAGACTGTCGCCCTTCACAGGTTCCACATTTTCTGGACAGACGTTCGAATGCTTGCTTTTACTCCTCTTTTCCTCTGATGTCAGAGAGTCCAGCTGTAGGGAGTTTGGAGGCTGAGGAAGCTTTTGGGACCTGCAGCAGTTTCTCTTTTAATTGGAAATGACAATTCAGACTAAATGGTGTATTTTCGGAATACATAAGGCTGGAATAAAGAATGTCAGGAAAAGGTAAAAACATTCCATATTACGGCACTATTGCCGTGCATAGTTTGGCAGTTCAATACATATCATACAGACAACTGGGGGCAATTCGGCCGTTTTTGCTGCTACCATACAAACTAATTTCCAATAATTGTGCAGCTTCAAAGAAATATACCTGCATACCTGTATAAACTATATAATTTATTTACGAAGAAGCTACATTTATGTAAGAAAAACCTGTTCCACGAGCACTTTCGAGATGATCAGACGCAGGGCCTTTAAAACATCTGCGAACCAGCACATGCAGAGTGGCAGCGCAGAGTCAGGGTCGCGAGCTAATTTGCCGACCACCCAAAGGCCCATGATATAAATGCCACTTTAAAGGCCTTGAAAGCGGGATGTAATATTGTCTTAAATCATGAACGTGCAAGGAACAGAATTCCAACGTCTGATACACTTGCGCCACCGCTTCACCGACCTCTCGCAAGATTGCCTTGTGTCGTGTGGACGGACGGGGAGGTTCATCGGCGGAATTGTCTCCGCCGAAAGCTTTCGAGATTTGTAACCCAATTTTAACGGTAAAAGGGACAAGCAGGCTTATAAAATGTACGGAAGCACGCCAATAACGGCCTAACTCACTGTCTTGCACACCAAGTAAACGAAGTCCAGCTTCTCGAAGAGCTTGCGGCACACAACGCCAAACCAGGAAACCGGCGCTGGGAAGCGAGCCGATGCGAGATCGCGGAGCGGAGTACTCCCCCTGACGTCACAGTACACCTCAACCAATCCGGGCGCGGCGACCGCAGCGACGCTTGTGTTCGCTCTCGGGGCTAATACTGACTGAACATAGACCCCTTTGAAAGTCACGTGCCGATTATTAGAAGGTCGGAACCCCTGCACAATGGCGGAACAACTGCATCGAGGAACGTGCAAGTCACTCCATAAAATAGCGAACGTCAGAGCGCGGCCAACAGTACGAGCCGACGAGACAATGAAACAGCGTCGAAAGTGCAACGTGATTGCGCTCGTCAACTTTTTTGTAATGGTTTTTGTAGTGCGCTGTGACTTTGAGGTATTAGTAAGCCATTGTGTAGGGTTTTCACACCTGCCAACAGGAACAGGAATTTCCAGCCACGAAGGCGGTATTTATTCGTTTTAATACGAACTTATGCTCCTCTGCAGCGGTGGAGTGACTTTTCTCGTTCGCGAGTCTTCTACTAAAACCAAACCGTCGCTGTCTTGACGATGAACTGTTTGAGAAGCTTTTCCTACTCAAGTGTAAAGTGCAATAGATTTCATTTTTCCCTGTTTGCGAGTACGTTTTATGAATAAAGAGAGATGTTTTCTCCGCTCGAAAAATTCATGTTTGTTTGTTTTTTTCGCCACATTTGGGACTCGCGTTTTATGGGTCATTGCGTAGCTCATACTGCATTCTTGAATATCTTTACGGAACATGACGTCATTCAAGGAATAACAGTATTTTAGTATCTGTATTTCATTATCTCTATTCTCGGATACATTTTTCCTCTTTTTGCAGAGTATCTCCGAAATATCCTCATAAAGCAAAAAGAATTGTATCTCAGTATTTCTATTCCAGAATACTTTGTTAATATATCTCAGTATTTCTGTCCCGAAATACTTTTCTAAGTATCTCTGCCCAGGCCTGGTATCTCGTTACATTAGTTGTCGCTTTTAAGAAAAAATTAAAATATAAAAAAAACATCAGTTTGGTGCAAGTTGTTTCGTAATTTATATCATGAACTCGCCTTTTAAAATAGTTCATCTCAATCACCAGCTTAAATTTAAAAAAAACTGCGGTTTAAAAAATATTACTGGCAAGAATAACAAAATCAGCTCCACTCACAAAGCCCTCTTTTTTTTACTAATTTCGCAGAGAACACCCTAAAGGAGCTGAGTAAAACAAGGCGTGAAGTTGGGCTAGTTGGTTCATAATGCAAACTTGGAAACAGCGCGAAAAAGATGAGGGACAAGAACGAGAAGTGAACGAACACAACGCTGACTGGCAACTGAAGTTTATTCCTGCGAGGAACAGAAAGGAAAACGTAAAAGATGCAAGATAGATAAAACATAATCCACCCCCTTGAGGAACGCCCGAGCACTTAAGCAAATCTGCCGAATTTCTTAATGAAAGACACTTCGTCATCCGCCAAAGCCACGGACGGGCACTAATTAACACACGTGTCCGCTCCGTAGGTAGAAATAAAAAAAACGCCTCATAAATTTCTCTAGTCACTTTGTTGCGATGACGAGTCAGAATCTTAATCTACTTGAAAACCGGAGAACACGAACACCTATCGCAGTGAACTGCAAGTTGTCCCGAAGGTGAAGACCGAAGGGAAGGGGACTGCTCCCTGGCCCTAACATTGACACACCTCCCCGTCTGACCTGTGTACACCCTGCCACACGACAAAGGGATCAGATACACGACACCCGCCGCGCACGTAACATACCGGGTTCGGTGGCTAACCACACACCGAGGCCCAGATGACCCAACACGATTAACTGCGGTGAAAAGATGGGACACCTTTGAAGCAGCTGAGAACACAACAGGCACGTCAAACTTTTCAGCCACCTGCTCGATCCTATGTGAAAATCTCTGTACATACGGCAGAACAATCGGCCTGGAGGGCATCCCCCTCCTTTCCCTCAAACTCAAAAGACCTCTGAACAGTTTGAGAAGTGATTCTGCAAATCGACGACCACAGCCAACGGAAAGTCAGCAGAATGCAACCTGCTGGCCAGAGACAAAAAACTTTTCCCGCAGCTATGGTGACAAGTTTTCACTAAAGAGGAGCGTAAACATGACACAGCAATAGCCCTTTTTACAAGTTTTGAATGGGCAGATTCATACCTCAATAGCCCCTTCTTTGACCGGGTTTCATACGACGAGCAAATATGAGAGGCCTGAATCTTAAGAAACAGGTCCAAAAATTGAGCGGCACCGTCAGAAGGGGTCTCGGGCTTGGTCGTATGTTTCATGATGGCGAAATTCATCCCTGCAATTGCGTTTTCTGCCTGTCTTTTTTAATATAAATGTTAGCTTTTTTTTATTATACCTACATATTTTTTGAAATAATTGCTGTGTAATGTACACCCCTGATGCAGTGTTTTACGGAACGGCGTTCCAAGGAAAGGCGTTCCTGGAACGCGTTCCTTTTAGGAAAAACGAAGGAATGCCGCCGTTCCATTTTGCGTCGGTGGAGCTGGAACGGGAGCTCGTTACATTTTTACGGGAATGAAAGAAGGAACGGCGTTCCCTTTTCTTCTTTCGGTGGGGAAATGTTTGTTTTATTTCTTTGAGGTCAATTCTAAAAAGACTTAAAAATATATATTTATAATAAGCCGGACCTTTAAATTTTCTTATTGCTTAGGGTTTATTTTGTGGGGTCCTCGCTTGGTACCGGTCGACTTCAGTAGATGTTGAGGGCATCAATTCTTTTTTCAATGCCAAAGACTGCGGTACAGAAGTGAAAACATTTAGTCGCAGGAAAAGACAGAAAAAGGGATGTGTCAAACTCGACCACTTTCTTTGCTTCCACGAATCCTCATACACTCAGAAATCTAAGGCTGACTACAGTCATCACTGAACTTCTGCAAAGAGACCTGCAGTTACACAAAAAGAGCAGGTTGCCAGACATCGAAGATACCCTTATAACCCAAACATTAGCCAGGTGCAAAACAATGAACCTGCATTTCCTTTCCTCTTTTCCCATCTTCAAACTGAACAACGAATCCAGCCTTCACGAAGAACTGGTAGTTTTCAAGAGCGACCTTCAAATTCAAAAAGCCTACCCCATTTTCAACTTGCTCGTATCGCGGACAGCAACATCGAGAATCAACTGTTGCTAAGTTCGAACAAGGGACTTTATCAACTTGAAACATGTGAGGTTGTTGTAAGAGGCTCGTGCGTTGTGGGGTTGTGGTACATAGAGCTCGTCTTCATCGCCCACCGCCATAAACATGAATATGACAAAACGCTGAAATTTTTAAAAAGTAAATATATCAACAAATAAAACCTTGCTTTCGCTTGTTTTCTTCTCCGGTGTCCTTCCATGACGGCAATCAAATTCGTATTTATTTTATTTATTTATTTAAGTACCCTCAAGGCCCTGGCGCATTACAGAGGGGAGTGGTACAAGACAGATTTGGAACACAAACAATATACAAACACTAAAAGCCAAGCACGAGCAATGTAAAAAAAATGTAAACAAATTAAGAAATGTATAAAACAAGGCAAACAAACAAAGAGAGATATTAACATTGGTAAGTAGTCAACGCACTTTTAAACAAGTCAAAGGATGGTATGTTTACTAATTGCGCGGGAAGGCGATTCCACTCTGAAGATGTCCTTGGAATAGAAGAGTTATAATAGGCTGAGGTAATGCAATGAGGAATTCCGACTTTAAATTGATGATCTACGCGCGGCGAGATGAAAGCAGGATTTAACATTAGTTCGTTTTTTAGCGGAGTATTGGAATGATAAATTTTATAAAAAAGACACAAATGAGATATTTTTCGCCGTAATGAAAGAGCAGGAAGTGATAAATTAGTTTTCATAGTTGAGACACTAGATGTGCGATGATAGTTAGTAAATATAAAACGGGCACCGCGATTCTGTAGGGCTTCAAGATCAGTCACGAGAGTTGAGAGACCAGGATCCCAAATTGCTGCTGCATAATCTAGTTTGGAACGGACAAGGGTTTTATACATTAGTAGTTTTAGGGACACTGGGGCTAACTTAAAGTTTCTCTTCAGGTAACCAAGCATGGAGTTAGCGTTGGCGATAATGTGGTCAGTATGAGTTTTCCATGACATGTTAGAAGTGATGTGCACCCCAAGGTACTTATAGCATGGTACAGTTTCAAGAGGAATTTCAACGATTGAGTAAGTAGGAGATATAGTAATTCGACGGGAGATAGTCATCGCTTTACATTTGTTAGTATTGAGGGACATTTGCCACAAATCACACCAATCAGCCACAGCTTGTAAGTCATTTTGAAGAAGTTCGATGTCAGTAGTATTAGTGACTTCTCGATAAATTACACAATCATCAGCAAAGAGGCTAATCGATGATGATACACACAGTGGTAAGTCATTTACGTAAATTAAAAACAAAAGGGGCCCCAAAACAGACCCTTGCGGTACACCAGAAGTAACAGGTTTGATAGAAGAATTTACATTGTTAGCATGAACGAACTGAGAACGATTAGCTAAAAAACATGTAATCCAAGACAGCACGTTAGGATCGAGATTGAGTTGACTTAGTTTAAAGAGTAAACGTTTATGAGGAACTTTGTCGAAAGCTTTGCAGAAATCTAAAAAGTCAATCAGTCAATCTGGGATCCACGGTCAAGTATGGAAAGTACATCATTAGTGAAGGTCAGTAGTTGGGTCTCACATGAAAGGGATTTACGAAAACCATGTTGGGATGGAGAAAAGAAGGAATTAGAGTCCCAGTAGTTAACCAAATGAGTGAAAATTATGTGCTCTAAAATTTTACAAGGTGTGCTGATTAAGGAAATGGGGCGATAGTTAAGAGGACTCTGTTTATCGCCCGGTTTATGGAGTGGAATCTCCTTCCCTATTTTCCACTCTTCAGGCAATACACCAGATGCAAGAGATTGCTCAAAAATCTTAAAAAGGTAAATTGCGATATAATTTTTAGTATTCTTAAGGAGTGTGGAGGTGACATTGTCTACTCCAAAAGACGAAGATGTTTTTAAGTTATCAATCAAATTTGAAATTCCGTCATAGTCAATCACAAGAGGATCCATGGGCAAAAAGTTATAATTAGGGTACACAGGGTGGGAGCAATCATGATCTACACAAAACGCTTTTACAAAAATGTCAATTAAGGTGGAGGCACACTGGTCATTTGGAATAACAATACCATTATTAGTGAGCGATATATCGTTCGCTTTGTTTCTATTCATAATACGCCAGAACTGATTAGGACTGGTCAGTAACATGGAGGGTAAGGTCACATTAAAAATGTTAGTTTAGCGTCCTTGATAGCTAGTTTATACGCATCCTCAGCTGCATGATAGATTTCCCAACGTGCGTCACTACAAGAAAGCTTTGCAGAACGAAACAAACGTTTCTTTTTGTTGTTAAGGCGCTTAAGTGGTACATTAAACCATGGAGACAAAGAATTTGTTTTAATGGACCTACATGAAATGAATAAGTTAATTAGAGATACTAATTTTTTTTTAAATATTGACCAGTTGCTTTCAACTGAGCGTTCAGAAAAATTAGGAAGGAATTCGTCAAGGAAGCCAGCTAATTCGTTATTTATAGCCCCAAAATTCGCTTTACTATAGTCAAAGAAATGTTTTGTTGACTTACTAGCATCAGACACCGGTGAAAGTAACGAGAAATGTAAAATGGAGTGATCGCTGATACCCGGTAAGTACGATATCGAAGAGGCAAGGTTAGGGTCAGAAGATAAAATGAGATCTAGTACAGTGGCCGAAGACACAGTGACTCGAGTAGGTTCAGAAACAAGTTGTGTTTACGAAAAATCCAAGCAAAGATTGAGGAATTCAGAGTAAAATGCAGAATTACAAGTGGTAGTTGGGAATGCTCCTGACCAGTCGATTAGGGGCAAATCGAAATCGCCAAGTAAAAATAAGGGTGCAAAAGGAAACCTAGATGTAATTGTGCATAACGCATCATGCAAGGCAGAACAAAAATTTGTGGACGCATTAGGCGGACGATGACAGGCACACAAAATAACATTTCTATGGGCAGAGATTAAACGCACGCACACCAGTTCAAGCTGGGTGTTAACGCTTACTTGGTAACATTCAAGATTTATATTCACTGCGATTAGGACCCCACCCCCCCCTATCAGTTCGGTCACAACGATAAAACCTATAACTCTGAACACAATCAAAAATTTCGTTATCGCGAATAACACTCGAAAGCCAAGTTTCTGTAAGAATAACAACGTCACCCGACGCCGCGTCAATGACGGAGGACAAGTCATCGCGGTTGCGGACAATACTTCTTATGTTTGTAAACAAAACTGAAATATTTTTTGAAAAAGATTGGGAACGAAATGGTTTCTTTATCGCGACATTTTTTAACTTCAAAGTGGCAGAATTGTTGACGCAGTGTTCGATTCGTTTGGGCTGCCCTCACAGATTTGGTTAGTCTCGTAATTGAAAATAAATAGTTTATTCCCCACATGTAATCTGTCAACGCGAAGTTTGTAGAGGCCTCCCTGGGCTCGGGCGAACTGTAGAAGCATTTTTCTGGCGAATTGAACATTCTTTGGGTAATCTTCGCTAACCGACACGTTGGTGTCTTTTAGCTTGGAGCATGATCTCAGCACAGTTTCTTTGTGTTTGAAAAAAGAAAATTTTACGATAATAGGTCGGTTTTTATTGGGATGAAACCTGCCGATTCGATGGGCCCTTTCAATCGTATCAGGGGTAATATGTATGCCTAGTTTATCACTGCATACGTCGAGAACTAGTTTTTCAGATTCCGCCCACGATTCCCTAGCAGTGTCTTGAAGCCCCAAAAAAAGTAAGTTTGATCGTTGGGAACGACTCTCGGCATCATCGGAGCGCCGTTTCAAAAGCGCTATCTCGGAAAGAAGGCATTCAACCTTCGTTTCGATTTCAGTCGCCGCGTTTGCTTTGAATTTGCAGATTGCAAGATCAGTTTCAATAGTCGTCACACGCGTTGTTAAAGCAGATAATGAGTCACTTGTGCGTTTTTGCTCGTCAGTAATTTCTTTTAGTTGTACCACGATACCTGCCTGACCTTCATGTAATTGAGTAACAAAAGTTTCAATCCTAGCTAGAGTCTCAGCCTGTGCTACGGTCATGGGACCAGGGTTACGTTCAACGTCGCCGCTTAGAAGCAATATCAGGTCTAAAAAACGCTTTAGGCACATCCGTGGGCACGGCAGGACAATAAGACAAGGATTGTTACAATTAATTAAACAGGGTAGGTCATTTCTACTCACCTGCACAATGAACAGAAGTGGGATGTTAGGCGTCATGTTGGTAGCCTGGATGCCGTGGCCACTGATTGACGACAGGCGCTCCGCTGCCTTTGTAGAAATCGCGATTGATGTCGATGCTGCCGAAGCTGCCGTCCGTGGCCTTATCAGCAGGGGAGGGATTCGGAAAGTTCCACCGTCACAATTGTTTTCACAAAACGTGAAGCCGGAGAAGATCAGCGGGGTTACTTGCATCGCCTCGACTGGTGCGCTGGTAGTTTCCGTGGGGGTAGAAGTGATGCCACCGTCGTACGTCAGGAGCAGGAGCTGCACAATGAACAGAAGTGGGATGTTAGGCGTCATGTTGGTAGCCTGGATGCATCAAATGTTACCATTTGATGGGATAGATAAAAAAACTTCGTTTGATATAATTAAATATGGTAATTAGCAAAAGACAAATGTAACGTATATGTAATGATACGTTCCATTTTTTTTAATTGTAACGGGAACAAGTTCCTTTCTCGTAGATGGAACTTGTAACGTTAACGCGTTCCAAAAATCAAAGGGAACGAAGAACGAGCTTCCGTTCCTCTTTTTTAGGAACGTGTACAACACTGCCCTCATGTAATAAACCCTTTTCTGGGGGCCTTTGAGGAAAATAAAATTAAATGTGCCTTGAAATATCACCAAACTATTATCTTGCCATTGATTTTACCCCAAAAGTCATTAACTCCTATCCGCCCACAATGGCTACCTAATGGCATAAGCATGGCTGCCTTATGTCATAAACATAAAAACAACAAAACAAAAAAACAAATAAATGGGGCAATTATAGACGCCATTCACTTAATTATTAGACCAACATCGGGTGCCACATTCGGGTTCAACCTCCAGCTTTACCAGACATTAATTCTTGTACCTTAAGGCGCAGTCTCCTTATCCTAAATAACATTTGCACTACGTCTGCTGCCTAACGTCCAAAGTGCTCTTGGAGCCTGTTTGGGGTTGCCTCATTCAACCCCTACCCCACGAACGACTGCCGAAGTCCGTAGTCTTTTCATGTGGCATGTACGGTTTAGCGGGCCTTGAGAGCAGATCTACGACATTTCACGAGACGTCTTGGACAATATTGAGGTTCCATGGCTATTCGTTCATACTTGTCGCGTTTTGCAAACGTTCTCTGAACTCAACGAGAAGTCAATAAATAAAATTCCATTTGCACTCACCCTTACACTGAAGTGCATGGAATCTTAACTTGCTCAGAAGTCGAAAAAGGACGCCGACCCCAGCGTGAGTTCTTCAACAGCGAGCACTTATAATTATTTACGGCACCTATCTAAGCACCGTCCATTCCTTCGCTATTGGGTCAACTTCGCCTCATGGTTCAACACCGGCTGTGATACCTACCTGGGATCTACTCTTGTGGAGTAAAACTGGAATAAAGAACATCATCAACTGTCTTCGAATGAAGATAGTTGATGATGTTAAAGCGTGAAGAGTCTTAAGTCTAAAATGAAGAGTCTAAGTCTTAGAACATATTTACTGACTCTAAGTTCACCCTTCAAGCGATCAAGTCTTTTTACAAGATGGAGTGCGCGAATGCATGCACGCATGTTATTTATTCACTTGCTGACCACACAGCAGAACAAAATCACCGCGTATGTTTTCAATAAATACCAAAACGTTTTGTTATTGCCAGTAATAACGCTGCTGAGACACCACAGGAGATCTGAAATAAACAACTACCCGACTTTGTCCTTTGGACCGAACATTAATGTACCGACTCCAATCTGTACATAACGGCGCGCTGAGTCAGTGCTTCATAGTCTTATGGCTCATTCCAATAGTGCCGTTTCGCTTGCGCTTTCGCAGTGGCGATGTCGCTTGTGCGACCGATAACGCGCGGTGAATGATGCAGGGCAGCGCTCGACGTCGCATTCGACGCTGAAGTGCTCGATATCTCAACGTGCGATTCTGCTTGCGAAATCGCAAGCAGAATTGCACAATAGGAATTTTAAGTCATAGTTCCGCATTTAGTAAATAATTGTGACACATTATAGGCCGAAACGCATCACTGAATTGCGAGAAATGTAACATCACAAAAACCATTAAACATATTATTTTCGTGCGTTCTTTACACGTGACTGATAGGACCACCATGAAAGATACGCTAGTGACATTTGGAGACCAACCATTTATCTTGGAAAAAAATTTGGTCCATATTTTTCAACCACCAATTATGCTAACAATTCTAGAGCGTTTCTAATTTTTTTAGAAAGTGCTAAAGTGAGTTCACGGCTTTGAACATCATCCCTACCAAACCGACCAAATTTGAGAACCGAACGCCTGCAATCATATTCGCCGGTATTCATCTATTTCCAATTTTCGTAATATTTTATTTATTTCCTTTGAATTCTTATTCTCCATCCCCAGCAGAGAGTAGCCTACTAGGGCAACTAATTCAGGGAAACCTCGCTGTCGTTCCATAAACTCTTTATCACCACCTCGCCCTGCATTGACACTTGCAGTACTCAAAGAAAAAAAATTAATTGTTCTAAAGGCGCCGAGATGCAAACGGTTGTTGACTGAGTCGATGCATGCCTTGTAAAACTGCGAACACTGCGAAGTGGTACCAAATCTAATCTTGGCCCCTCCGCACAAGATGTTTTATCAGTCACCTCTTTGGGGAAGATGTAATTTAACATCGTTTTGAAACGTTAAAGATGTGAAAGAACAGATGGTTAGGTATGAAGCACAAACGTTGCAGCTTGAGGATAATGTTGGCTTTCTGTTGAATAATGTTGAATACCTTAAAAGTAGGCGCCGTAGAAAGAACCTGTTTGTTCTTGGCATTGAAGAATTTTCAGATAAATTTGAAAAGAGTATACGTGACAAACTGATAACCACGTATTTCAGAATATGCCTGGAACTTCAATAATGCGGGTCGAAAGATGCGTTAGATTAGGCAGAAAGGCGGCCGGTAATACTTTTCTTCAATTTTTAAACTGACTGATTTTTCTGAAAACTGCCACTTTCACGTCAAAAGACAGAGGCCGAATTAGGCTCGTTGGCAGGACACGGACATGGCGTCGTCGTTCGGCATAGCTATGGTGGAATCAGTGCCTTTTTTAGAGTTTTGCCGAGCGATGCTCCTTCCCATGGTGAGACAATGACGAGTCTGCCGCAAGTCTACAGGCGAGCCTGTTGAGGAGCTCTACTCGTCGACAGACTCGCCGAGAAACAAAAATTGGTCGTGACCTCCATTTCCAAAGTATTATATTGCATGACATGCAGTATTTAACGAGATATCGTTTAAATTACTTTTAAGGCAGCACACCTGCTGCCGTTATGATGTCAAGTTGTGGTGTCACGTAACAGCGTCACGTTACATGGCTGCCACGTCATCTCATGTCATGTCACTAGACACAGGGTCATGTACAACGCTACTACGTTCAATTTCCCTTTAATCTGACAGTGCTGTGGAAGCTAAATGCTCGTTGAACCAATGATACGTCTACCTTTTGTCATGCGGTCACTCTCCCGCCCCATATCCACCCGTAGAGAGTGCGGGGTGAGAGGATGAAAGGAAACTTATCAAAGCTGTATGTTGGGCTAGTTGGTATTGGTCTTGGGTTGCCAAATGCATGGTAGCGCTTTTTTGGACGAGGACAAAAGAAAGAAAGACAAGACAGTCACGAGCGCTGACTGCAACTATTGAATCAACATGGAAATGAGGCATGTATACACGCTTCGATCCTATCAATCAACCAACCCCAGGCCTAGCCGCCACTTGCATGAACTGCACCTCCTTATCGAAAAGGTCGATAGATGCAACGCTGACACACCCCAGCCCTGCCCTTTTTATTTCGTCCGCTTTGATAACCTCCTTAACAGTTCTATTTTTATGTTTAGCGAGTACGGAGCATGAGTCGAACAAAGGCTTGCACCCGCAGTCATGGCAATGCATTGAAAGGTGGCCATTCCGATATTTTTTTATGTTTAGACTATGTTCTCGGAGCCTATCGTTCAGGCATCTCCCAGTCTGGCCTACATATTTCTTACCGCATGTTAAGGGAATCTGATATAAAACACCCTCAACACAAACGACAAACGGATTTCTGTGCCTAAGCACACAACCCAGCGAGGCTTTCCGGAAAGGGTTCGTCAAATGACTCAGCCTGGCTAGCTTCTCTGGCGCAGAAAAGACCACCTTAGTGTTTATGCGGCTTGCTATTTTCTTTAGGTTATGCGCCGTCTTGTGCATATAAGGCACGACTGCAATCCTTTGTTTACTCCTGGCCTCTTCTGAACGGGTGGTCCAGAAGGGCAGGGCTGGGCTGTGTCAGCGTTGCATCTATCGACCTTTTCGATAAAAAGTTGAAGTTCATGCAAGTGGCGGCAAGGCCTGGGGTTGGTTGATTGATAGGACCGAAGCGTGTATATATGCCTCATTTCCATGTTGATTAAATAGTTGCAGTCAGTACTCGTGTCTGTCTTGTCTTTCTTTCTTTTGTCCTCGTCCAAAAAAGCGCTACCATGCCTTTGGCAACCCAAGATGAAAGGAAGTCGGTTGATTGGTTCGAAGAGCACCTAGCTCCCACTACACTGTCAGCTTAGGGGCGGACGGAGTTTGGATTTGTTCAGTTGTGGAGTTGCTGCCTGAGGAAGGTGTTCCCTATCTCCCTTTTCAGTCCGCCTCCAGTAGTGCGAAACTCGCTTTCAAGACCGTTGATTCCATAAAGCAGAGCCATAGATAGGGGAAGAGTTTGGCCATCTATTATCCTCGGTCGCCTATCACTGCCCCTTGGCTCTTACAGGAGTGACGTCCCTCCCAGCAATCCCCTAGCAACTGCTTAGCAACCACCTAGCAACGGGGAACGCCGTGCAAAGGACGCGCCCCTCTCCGCCATCGCCGATTCCACTCCCCACACGCGCGTATGCAGGGCCAGATGTTATTCCGCGTACCGACATCCGTTTTTTAGGTTTAATGGATAAAAAAATGGTCAGATTCTGATCCGTTGAATGCTCCGACCCCAACTGCCAAGGTTTTCATTTTCGTATCACCCTAAAAGAAGAAAGAAAAGAAGGTCAAAATCTATGGTTGCTGAAAATCAATTGGACGCCCACGGCAGGTTCTCGACTTTCAGAGGTGGGTGGCTTGTTTTGGCTTAAAACATTTATTTTTTAGAGTGCAGCGGTTGTTGAAGTTGCAATAATACGGCTACGGGTTTCGAAATAATGGCCAGTAGCTTCTATCCTGTTACACAAGCTTTTGAACTAGATGGCTGTCCATAACGTTAGGGTGCTGGCCTTGTCCTTGTGAAAACCCTAACGCGAGTATTTGTAACGGGAGGCAGGTCCCTCCTATGTTAAAAGCTGCGGGGTTTATTTTCCCTGCATTCCTTTATAAAACCGTGAAGTTAATTGTTGACAATTTAATTGATGTTCTTTACTAAACCGAATTTTACATATGAAAAAGGTAGTTTGTTGATTTTTGTCTCTTTAATTTTATGTGCCGATACGATGATGAATGCTAGCCTGGTGTTTGATAACTGTAGGGAGGGCAAATCATTTGAATTTAAATAAAGTATTAAAAGAAAAAAGCTAACTTACTATTCATGAAGATTCGCCCAACGCGGAGCCACACGTAGTTTATTTAGTACCTTCCGACTTCCTTGGAGATGTTAAAAATAAGAATAAGATAGCTGTCTCATTGATTGAAGATCCCGATTAAGGCTGGCGGTAGGCATTTGTGACTCGATCAAGCAACATCAGGGCCCTCGCCTCAAGCAAGCCATCTTATTAGCACGCTGACGTATGATTGAGAAGAAATAGCAATAAGAACAAACGACGTTTTGTGAAACTAACTGGTCGGGCAAATGGCTTTAGCTCATATCACATTTTAACGCACACTTTTCTTAGAAAACACGCCAGAAGATGTCGGGCGACGACGGCATCCTGTAATACATTGACCATCCGTCTACGATCACCTACCCGAAAATTCTACAGAAAGTTCGTCTGCTGCGAATCAGAAGTTGACGTCGTGTACTGCTCAAAAAAAGAAAAATTAACTAAGGACTCCAAAAATCAATATTTGCATGACGCTCCGAGCGCGCACGATATGCATGAATGGGGGGATGTTGACGCGCGTATGGAGAGAAAATTGACAAGGTAACCGGAAACTAACTGCAGTTCCTGTGTAAACACGGTAAAGCATAAATTCTGCAAGCGGTTGAATTAAAACAAATCCAAACAGTCATACGTGGAAGGACATAGAAAGCCAAGCACACAACACCTGACGTCGGCTGGGCTTGAAGATGGCGAACTGGGGCGTAACCATGGCATGTGTGTGACGTTTCCGTCACGTAGCTGATGAGCAGTCAAGCAGGCCACGCCCGTTGACCAAACTCTTTCCGTATCCATGGCTCTGCCGTGAAGTACGGTGAAGAAAATAAAACATAACGTAACATAGTAAAAAGCTAGCGCTAAAGTATGTTCGCAAAAGCTAAAACATTTTCTCTGTTATGGAACATTAAACGGGTAAAGCACCGCGCTAATAAACACGTTTAATATGTATGAAAAGCAAGTCTTGAACTTGTTTGCCGCGTTGAACGAGACCATATCTTAATACCATACAAAGGTCACCACGAGCCCAGATACTGACTGAAAGGGACCATGCAAAAAAGTGTGTTGAGAACTACTTTGGTTGACTAACAGGCTGAAGTTGAGCTAGAAGTTGAGCTGGCTCCGCTTCCTCAGGCGAAGCCGGCTGCGATACCGACGAATCGCGTACCCGAAAGGGCGGAGCGATAACTTTACCGGCGCTCTTTCCTGTTTAGTTTCGGTTTGACGCCGTGTACCAAAGTGACATTTCTCGCGCCTACTAGAAACTGTTTTATCAAAATTTGACGTCTCGGCTGGACCATATTAATTCGATCTTCGATCCTCTAAATACATTATGCGCCTCCACGTGAAGAATTAAAAAAGTTAGTTAAAACATTTTACTTAATTAAGTAACCAATTACCTAATTTCAGCTTTTTTCTAAAGGCCGCCGTGGCTATTAACACTTCCCCAGGGCTCAAATTACTCTACCTCACATTCCTTTTTCTTTAATTTGGTGCAGCAAAACAAAAAGCACCCGGTATGTACATGTACATACATTTATCTAGCGTATAGTATATTACAAAAGGCGTCGTGTACTCCATCTCCAATTCTTTGTCGTCGCCTTTATGGAGCACCCGCACTAAAGGTATCGGCAGTTTTTTCCAATATGTTTATCCACAATAAATAACAAAATGAATCACACCATTCCGAGCGCATTATTAAAACGATATAACGTCTGGCATAGCTAGGCAAACAAAACTGAACTAAGAGCCGATTTTAATAAAAAAATGCCTGATTGATGATTTCATCTTAGTTCTTTTTTTTTAGTAACTTGTTTTTATCTTCAACTTGCAATAGCGTGGCATTTTTAAACAAAAGTATACGTAACACGCAACAGAGGAAAGCCTCTTAACATGCACTTATCACAAATGCAATGTATAGCTTTAAGAACTGCGGTGTAGATGTGGCGTTACCCGAAGGGTTTTCGAAGAAAGAATTTCAGAATCCCCACAAACTGCGAAAAAAGTTCTGACCTAGATTTATTAGCAGCACACGCTGTGCTATCGAAGAGAACAGAAATGCACTCCCAAAAATGACATTCCCTTTTTTCTTTATACTCAAACAGAAACTCACGAACAAAAAGGCTCAACGTGGTTCAATTCTTGTCGCACCCGATAGAGGTACATACAGCCTAACGAGATGCGATCTCTTAATTCGATTCGGTACCCACAACAAAGATTTTTAGTGTCCACTGAATGAACCCTGTTCCAACGATTCATTCAATACAATTCACTGTTACAAGCAAGCTCGATAGAGCCCCCTGACGAGGACCAGTAAAACTAAGCATCTGGGGCGGGAATATTCGAATTTCAAACGGCGCGGTAGAAAATGCTTATATCAATGCAGCTTGTGGATAGTTTTGCATTTTAGAGATCGATGAGGACCATAACTTCCCGAATTATTTTGAACTAGTATTAAAGGGATTGTCCGGTCAAACTTTGGTATTCGACAAAAAGAATCGATATCATTGTTATTGCCTCGAGACCCATCGTACGCACAAAATCTGAGTTTTATATGCCCCTCTGAATGAGGAATTGAATTTATAGTGCTCCCATCGCTTTCTATCGTAAAGGCGGCTTTCGTTGGCAACATAGAAGCTCTGACGTCACACAACGCAAAGCGAGCATTCCCGTCTCGTCGTTTGCCTACGAATAAACGCCGCAGCGTGCTTCGGTTTTGTTGTTGCGCTCGAATTGTTTCGTGCATGAATGGGGTTTTTGTTGCGCGGTTCGGTGCCACAACCACCGGGCAGCACACACCAGTTAAGACGTGACGTTCCACACTTTTCCGCGAGGCGTGCAGTGACGAGCAAAATGGATCGTCCACGCGCGTAGGGCCTGGGTTCCCGCCAAGATCGAGATCCCGCTTATGCAGCAATCATCCCACAGAAGAGAGCTACGAGCTCAGCTCTAAGCGGACAGAAGCCTCGTAAGCTGAGTTGTGATGCTGTGCCAACGATATTCAACTACGTCCACCCACTCCTCGACCAAATCAGATGAGTCGGCTTGATTATGCGGCGAAACCGAAACCAACAGCTAGGCCATTTGAAACGGTGCTAAAAGTTGTATTGAGCACGCGTGCAGCCCGATTCTGTTTAAACCGCGAGAAAAAAATGGAGCGTGGCTACGAATCACCAAGCTCGTCCAAGTCAAGTGACGACAGGAATTTGAAAGATTCGCCGCTTGCCTTCGACCCGCGGAAATCGCCTCCAGTAGATCCGCCGATATGTGTACCCAGATGCCCCTTTGTGTACCTAGGTGCCGCTTCAAAGGCAAGAAAAAAAAATGAATGTTTTGCTTTGCAAGCGCTCTATAGTGCGATGAGTTGCCGTCGCAGTTCTGTTTGCGCGAAACGGCATACGCTTGCTCGAAGCTTATGGCTGTTTTCGAGTAATATCCTGCTAAAAGGCTTGACTTTTGTTTGCACACACTTAGAAACTGGGTTGAAAGAACCGTATTTCAGTAGGGCACAGCCTAGGAGACTATATAATTCGAAACTAAATACAAGACATTCGTCGACCAACGCTTGTTATCCCGACCAACCGAACCTTTGCGTTTTGAGACGTCACGCAGCAGCTACGGATGTCAGCCATTGACACTGGCGAAATTCGGGGTGCAGTTTCGCACATACACTCTTCAAAGGTTTAATTAATAAGGGGAGATCATATATGAAAATAAAAATATCGTTTGTCTATATAAAGGCACCCTCGACGTAACGAGCGCCAAAACTTAAGTACTTCCGGTTTCGACCGGACAATCCCTTTAAACAATCTAAAGGTGAAGCACAAAATATTCTTTGCCAATATCATAAGAATAACTGAAAGTGGTGTTATTGAAAATCTTTAATCTTGCAATTCAGAACGAATTTTTATTATAGAATGTTATACAGCAAACTTCATGAGCAGACATAACTGATTATATTTTACAAGCGCGTTCATACGCTACTTAATCGGTGACATTCCTGAGTGTGTCTCCTCACTGCTACGCAACGAAGTGTCCCATGTTTTACGACAGTATATGATGGAACAGATTCATCAGAATATAAATATTTTTTAAGTAAATAAATTAGAGGTATCATTTAAAAACTGTTAATCCTGCTAAAATCCAAAACAAAGAATTTTCTTAGTTAGTGACGGTACCGCTATAGAACAAATATAATGAAAGTAATGAGCGGGATGCAAAAGGTGGCTCCCAATGAAGGAGTCGTTTGTATCGTTTAACAAAAAGGGAAGGATCGAATGAGGACATAGGTGAGACGTGTCATGTTTCCTACAGCCGTGACGTTCATTGAGTTAATCGCAGAAATATAGAAATAGTTCCTACCGCATTATATGGCTTTCTTAATAGTCTCAAGTCCCGACTTAAACACGTCATGTCTTAAAAAAGAAACGAAAGAAAATCAAGCGATTGAAACCAGATTGCAGTCGGTTAAGGTACCTGTCTGTAAGGTAATGCTGATAAAAAGAGTGAAAAAAGGTGATAACTAAGAGGCAAACAGATGAACATGTCCATAAAAGCTTGTTAATATCTTTGACCACTGGAGCATCGCACAGTGGCTATGAAGAGCGCACGAGGAGGTGCAGCATTTTTCCCTTTGTTGATGAACCTCCTTTTAAGTCAGCGCAAACTTTGCAAGACGATGTTTATTCTATTGCACTGCTCGAACTCATTCGACCAGAGCCATAGTATGTATAATTAAGCAAGGAGATTAATTTTGTCAAGTAACTTGGAGTATAAAAGCCAAACCATTTCACTCACTCTATAATTCGAAAATGTTTGTACATATGAGCACTCTGCATGCAAGTTAACACTGTGACGCTTTCAAGATGCCGTTCTAATATTACTGACTTAAAGTGCTCCACTTTGCCACTTGATATACTGAAAACAATATTTTTTTTAGCTATGACAAATCAATGTATTTGTCATAGCTAAACTCTAGCGACGCAAATCGTGTGTTGTTAGATGGGTTGGGATATTATACAATCCGTGCCTTAATATTAATTAATTCGACGCCTATGTCAAAAGTGTGCCATGTTGAAGGTATTTGAGCTTAAGAATTTTCGAGACACGGGACAGTCTATGTCCATGATTTGTAGCTTGAAGAACGCTGTTACTCTAGGATCGGCGATTCCGTGTTGACAACACTCTAAGAAATGCCTGTGCGTCTACTTACCCGCCAAACACTCTAAGAGCCAATCTCTGCGATCTACGAAATCAGCTCAGCGAATGATGAGGCGGAATATCTGTTTAGAGATAAAAATGAAGTCTGCGCTGTGGCATTACGCAATGCAAGCATGACGCTTTGCATTGCGTAATGCCACAGCGCAGATTTCATTTTTAGCTCAAAACAGATGTTCCGCCTCATCATTCGCTGAGCTGATTTCGTAGATAGCATAGAATGGCTCTTTGAGTGTTTGGCGGGTAAGTAGACGCACAGGCATTTCTTAGAGTGAAACATTTGGGCAAATATCACCCTTTCTGCGTAACATGTTGACCTCTCCTTTCAAGTTCCTTTCCTCATAAACACTCGCAGCCCTTTGTTCTAAACAGTAACTGAACTTATTTACAACTTCGAGGGGCATTGCTCCATTCTCTGAGTTTCCTGCCATTTTCAACGAAATTTTCTCCTGTGTTTCTTTTTAGATGTAAATCGGGGCACTATTTGAGGCTTTTGTCAAATGTTTGCCTGGTAGCTTTTGTAGCTTTATGCTTTACAGGCCCGAGGCTGCAAGTATTTTTTCGACTACTGAATGAATGACTAGTTATTTTTGGTAGGCGTTGAGCCAGGAAGCTCCAGTTGCTTTCATTATCTAGAGAGTCGATTCCAAACTGTAAGTAGCGGTGAAGATTGAACACGGAAACAAAAGGCTCGAGGTACACCTAAGCACTTATGAGTTGTGAATGCGAAAGTATGAATGTCGTTCTTGCACGCGTCCTCTTGAAGTGTCCGCGCTGTGCTGACATCGGCTGTGCCGCCGCTCTAAAGGCCCATACGCACATTTGCGTTTGAACGCGTTTGAGTGCGTTGTGGCGTCCTTGCGTCCACGAGCGGTCCCTTGCGGTGCGACGCGCGCATACCCGCAACGCTCCGTAGCGTGACGCAAGCGAATAGAGACTCGCTCAACTTTCCGAGGCGTTGCGGTGCGTTCGACCAATCAGAGGCCGAGAGAGGAGAGGAGGGTGACGGTATGGTATAGGCTCCTTGCACCGACGTCACATCGCACACTTTTGAACACCAAGTAAGAGGAGAAGAGGAAACTGCCTTTGTAAGAATTTTGAGTCACAGGTTAATCTTCTATAATCTTCTGGGGGGAGAATAGCGACGCCTGCACAAATCCGGGAGGTACAAAGGAGGGTCCTGATAAGAGGGGAGCTCCTTCTTCCCCTCTTCTTTGGAGGGCAACGCAAATGACGTCCTGTGCAAGGTGCCTATACACCAACTCATGTTTACAAACAAACCGGAGCGCCCCTAGCGGACGCCACCGGCGCCGCGCATGCGCGGTGGATGGTGGGCAAGAAGCCCGCCGTCGCCCATAAACAAACCATTGAATTGCGTTGTTGTCGGCGTCGATGGGAGTCCCCGTGCTCTTTTTCGCTTTGGAATTGTTGATGCTACCTCCTCCTAACAATGTCTGACTACTTGAGCGGCTTCAACAAAACTAACGAGGCAAAGCTTTGCGTGAATAATGTGACGTGCGGCGATTCATTTCACGTGGACGCCGCAGAATGGGCGCTAAAGCCTGACTCCCACGATGAGATTCTGCTCGCTGTTTTCAGACGCAACGTTGCTCGGACTGCAAAAGCGTGGACCGTAGCTGAGATGGTGGACGTCGATACTGAAAACCGCAAGTAGAATCGGGCATTACAAGTCAGTGATGGCCACCGGTAACAATAATGATAAACATCTTCTTGTGTCTGTTTACACTTCTTAGCCTACTTACCCCAACCAACCTTCAAAAGTGTTTTGAGGCCTGCACTTAGTTCTTATTGCAATTACCGGGTCAACGTTTGGTTTACGGGCCGCTGTCGTTTGAACGAGCTGACGACAAAAAGCAGCCAAGTTTGAAAGAGCAGACGACAGTTCGAACGCATGCGTAATGGGGTACGGGAAAGAAGCACCGCGTCCCGCGTCAACAAACCACTCGAATGTCACGTTGTCGGCGTCTGCATATTCTTTTTCGCGTTGTAATTGTCGATTCTACGTCCTCATCGCAATGTCTTACCACTTTAATCGCCTAAGCGAAATTATCAAGGCTCGTTACGCCGTTAAACTTTCCGTAAATAATTTGACGTGCGGCGATTCATTCGCATGAACGCCGCAGAATGGACTCCAAAACCATGATGAGATTCTTTTAGCTATTTTCGGCAGCGACGTCACTCGTGTTGCAAAAGTGTAGAAGGTAGCGGCGATGATCGACGTCGATACTGAAATTCGGAAGCGGAAACAGACCAAGCGTAACAAGTCGGTGATGGCCACCGGTACCAATGATCAACATCTTGTATCTACTGTTTACACCGAGCCTACTTAAGTCTTTTGAGGCCTGTAATTGCTTCTTATTGCAATCACCGGGTCAAAGTTTGGTCTACGGGCCGCTTTTGTTTGAACGAGCAGACGACAAAAAGCAGACGTTTGAAAGAGCAGACGAAAGTTCGAACGATCAGGCGGCCGTGTGAATTTGAAGACGCACTGAACCCGTGGGTGGTTCGGACAACTTGGTGGTTTTCTCTCGTTTATGTTGGAACAAAGCAAATACATCTCGCGACCACAAAGTGTTGCCCGCGCACGCAATCGTAGTTCGACAGCGTCTGGTTTGCCCTTTTCACGGCTACTATCCACGTTCTCGGACGAACGGAAGGGGCAAAAACACATGAAAACTGATCTTCAAACCTTTCCAGACTCTCTTGGTACAACCCCCGTCGCGACATTTTGACGAGAAGGCAGATTTTTTGTCTCGTTTCTTCCAAGGGAACACAGGAATGCACGTCTGGCACGGCAACTTCTGCCCACCGCCCCAGACCGGAAGTGCGTCCGGCGCGCCACCACCGCGGCGTGACGTAGGAGAGTTGAGTTGGTGTATACACCTTTCCAAAAAACACTCGGCCCCAGGGGCAACAAACCGCTTTCGAGCCCAGTCATTGAGTTTGAGGCTAGACTCTCACCGGCGTCCCTCCTAACCCTAACCGAGTGGACTGTCATTTCAAAAGGCGCAGCCTGCGTAGGCGCAGTTTCAAACGCTGCTGGCGGCTAAATTTTCGTATTCTCCCGCTATATTTTGTGTTTCATGGTACATGTATGTTCCCGAGGACATTGAGAAAGCATTGTGCCACATTAAAAAAAACAAAAAAGCAAAAAAAAAACAAAAAAACTGTGAACTATTTTTGTTGGGTACGCGCGCGACAGAACGAATGCGACTGGAATGTATAGTTCTAGTCATTGGTTTTTTTCTCACGATAAGTTTTGACGGCGCCGCGGGATTCGCCGTATGTGAAACGACAAAGCGCTTTGCTCTCAAAAATAAATTGCAACCGAAAAGGGCCGAAAGTCATGCATTTTTCACGCTCTCAAATAACGTGTTTACCGATGGACAGGACACGGACATACAATTCAGGAAGTGTTAACATCCGAACAATATATCGTACGTACCACACGAACGCATCCGAAAATAATTTATTTGAGAAAGATCTCAAATAACACAGTCACAGTCGACGACAGTCACATCCTGACAATCGGACGGAATCCGAGATGACTTCGTTTCGAGGCACGTTTCGGGGAGAGCTTCCTTTTTTTCACAACCGCACCAAGGCAAAGAAACAAACGCGACTGACCCGTTTCTCACCCCAACCCGGACAACTATTTTTGGAGATGACTGAGGATTCTACGCGGATTATCTCTGGGAGGGGGAGAACAATGTTCGCAAAATCGCGTCGAGGGTCGTTCGACGTCCTTCACCTCCTTCGCTTCCCGTGAATGTAAAGCAGAAAAACTTGAATGGCAGGCACTTACCAGCCTTATTTCTCACAGTGGAGGATAACACAAGAAGAGTACGCAGCACGCATAAAAAAAATTAAGTGGAAACTTTCAAGACGGGCGAGAAAACGTCGAATGCAAAACCGCAAAAACGTAGGAAGAGAACCGCGCTGAGCGGGTCTTCACAGTCCCAGAGAGCGGCAGAAAATTTCTAGCTGATAGAGGGCGCCAGAGTCGCGCCAGCCGCATCAACATCAGCAACATGGCGGCGGCCTAGGAGCGTTTTTTGGAAAGGTGTATAGTGACAATGTTCGCTCGCCCCCCTCGGCCGACTCGGCGAGACGTATCCGGTTCTCCACCCACAAAACTTAGTTTTTCGTTTTGGGGAGCGGTGGGGAGTGTATTTTCCAAGGCTGCGATAGTTCAAGCTTAACAAAACGTCGGGGAAGCCGTCGGGATTGTCCCAAGATCGAACACTTCGACGCTGTCACTGTGCGCCGCCATGTTGCCTTGCATTTCGCTTACTATTGGTGAGCCACTAGCGACGATAGCGCGTCCTTATTGGCCCTTGACTGCGGTTGACTGCGTGTTAACACAACTGTGCGTACAAGTTTGGCGCAAGCGCTCTTCGCAACGCAACGCGTCTGCTTGCGGCTACGGAACGCACCGCGCTCAAACGCGAATGTGCGTATGGGCCTTAAAGAGCGGCGGCACGGTTGATTTCTTTTCTTTCGTGCTGGCGGTCTGCCCGACTGCGCCAGCCGATTCCTTGTACCGGCGCTTGAGGCGCGGACACGCAGCACCGTGGGGCGGCCTTCCTTGAAATTGACGCTCAGCGGCTAATAAGAGCCTCGTTCCTTGAAACTATAACGCGCGCCAACCAATGGGACCGAAGCCGAAATCCATCAGATTTCCGCTTCACCGCCCCCCATTGGGAGCTGGGGAACTATACTTCGTCTCATCCTACGATTGACTACAGGCCAAAGCTATGGGCCGCCAGGTGCAATCACGCTCCACGCTAAACGATGATACGCTTAACATTGATTGAGGATGGACGAATAATGATCATTATCAAAATGCGCTGCATTATTTCTATAGCCTGGATACTGCAAAGAGCCTGTATGTCGTGGTTTCTTTGCAATGTAAAAATGATGAGTCACTCAGTAACGTTCATCGACGCGAAATACCAGGCAATTTCTAAGTGGCTCGTGATTGGATTTGGTGGTTCATAGCTTTTGCCTTTAGTCCATCGTAGGGTGAGACGAAGTATAGGTGCTGTTTGGTTAGGCTTTTCGCGTGGCTTCAATGCTGGAACCCACCAGATCTCGGCTTCACTTGGAGAAAGGAGTTTAGGTGCCGTTTGGGCGCAGCTTCGAATTTTATGACGTTGGCTCACTCCATAGGAAGTTAATGCTTTTGCATTAATAAATCACAACTCTTCAAAAACTGAAACATGCAGCCGTGGAAGAGATCGGGCCAACTGTCTGAGTATTTCTGGTTTAAAAAAAACTGAGGTTATTATTTTTATATTTACTACAGAAATATAATGCATTACTTTCATAAAGTACCTGCATCGTAAAATAATTAACTTCACTTCTACTCATTGGTTCAGAAACAAATTTATTTATAGCATCTAAATTCAGACAATGACATTGCTGCTAGGTTGGACGCTGTTTTGTTTTACAATCAGGGTTATACACAGGATAATGGTAGTGGTCTTGTTTCCCACAGGCGTTCTTGTAGATGCTCATACATTTCTTGGGCACTTCCTTTTTCAGAAAATGGCTGTGCAGGTACAGCTCACAGGCGGGATCTAAGAAAATGTAATAAATTGTCGTGTAGGGTATTGTTTTCTATAGCTTGAAAATGTTAATATAATTATATTTTATACTCGTGCACTTACGTCCGCCGCAACAATAACGTTATTTAAAAAAATACGCTATGTGTTTTTAATTTTTTTTTGTTAGAAAAACAAACAAAACAAAAATATATTGAAAATTAAGAAATTCTTGCATGATAGCCTCATAACCGCGACGAACGTCAGGAACACATAAAACAAGAATTAACAGTTTAATTAACTAAAACTCGCGAATTATTTTTGAACTATTATTTTGTTGCCATATTTTAATTCGGTATTTGTAACACACAATATATATATATAGGTCACTCAAGTTCTTAAATTCTAGAACGAAAATTCTTTGAGTCGTTACGGCGCGATTTTTGTTTCTTAAATCTAAGAACTTATTTGGCCTATCTCAACAAAGGGCTAAACAATGTAAATTGAAATATACAAACTGAAAAGAACAATTACAAGTTTATTCAGCGAATCGCAATTGATTACAACTTGATATACACTATACCAGTAACTCGTGATTCGCTACAGCCATATCGCAAGCAAGATTGCACCATGTGAATCAAGTTAAAGGGGGTGACAGAATTCGGGAGATATGAAGCAGGTGAAAGTTTAGACATGTTAGCTTAGCCGTGACGCGTTCATGCTACTGAATTCCTTGAAAACTTAATTTTTATTTCAGCAATTTACGACACCGGTTTGTTACTGTAAGACCTTCTGGCGGGCTAGTTGGTTCATGATTTGTAGAAATAAATGAACTGCGCAAAGGACGAGGACGGAGGTAGAAACCAGTATGACACGCGGAGCGCAGACTTCCAACTGTTCATTTGGCGCAGACACAGCAGTATATATAACAGCAGCAATCAGTTTGCGGCGAAATAAGGTTTAAACATGACCATCTAAAAAAGAAAATTCCTTGTCTAATAGTGAAACAGATTGCATGCTTATGCAGTCGTGACCTTTCTTTTTAATGAAGTAGGCTCCTACGAGTTTTCTTTCCGTTGCCTCACTTGCTCTTGCGAGAACACGTGTCCTTTGCAAATCAGGATGACAACCGCATTTCAAACAATGTACAGACAGATGTCCGCCTGTGTTGTTTTTTATCGACAGAAAGTGTTCACGTGCCCTCAGGTTGAAACAACGTCCAGTCTCGACAATGTATACTCGCCCGCAAGAAAGCGGAATTTCATAGATAACACCGGGTGCGCATTCCGTGTAGCGTGTGCTGTGCTCCTTTTTCCATTTGTTGATGTTCATTCTTGGCTTCATCATAGGGCACACTTTACTGAGTTTTCAGGGCGCTGAAAAGACGACCGAGAGACAATACCTAGCCGCCACCTTTTTCAGGTTATGGGACAGGCCGTGGTGGTACGGGATGACATGCACGCGCATTTTTTCTTTTCTCCTCTGCTCATTACTACCAGTTTCCTGCTTCTGTAGCAAGCGCACACATACAGCAGAGACCAAGTGTTGGGGGTACCATGTGGCAGTAAGGCGGTCACACTGATCGCGGAAACTGGACGCCATTTCGTGAACACATGATTTTTCTAATGCGGATGTACAGCTAGATATAATGATGGCACTTTTAACAAGGTTTGAGTGAGCACTGTCATAGGGCAAAAGGCCCTTCTTGGTCCTAGGGTGGTATGACCAGCAGATGTGGTTCTCATTAAACGTTATTTTTAGATCTACAAACTGGATGGAACCGTTAGCGGTCAATTCATGGGTAAAATTAACGCCATCGGATGCTGATACGAAGATGGATAGAATTCTAGAAACAGCCTTTTGAATACAATCAGAACCTTCGATATCTAAAAGCACAAGGTAGTCATCGACGTATCTAAAAACGCGCACTACATGCTGATCACAAAGGTGTTGCTGCAAGTGCCTGTCAAAAAAGGACAAATACATATCACATAGCACGGGGGCAACCGCGGACCCGATACAAATGCCGGTCTTTTCAACATAAAATCTCTCCTCGTGCGCAATTACTGTAGAGCTCAAGTAGAACCGCAACAGTTCAAGGAAACTCTCAGTGCTAATACCCCTTGCACTCTGAAAACTAATTTCACCAAACTCCTCTGTTCTGTCCCTGACGGCTGTAAGCAAGCCCTCATGTAGCACCTAACGAGGAGAGGTTTTATGTTCAAAAGACCGGCATTTGTGTCGGGTCCGCGGTTGCCCCCGTGCTATGTGATATGTATTTTTCCTTTTTTGACAGGCGCTTGCAGCAACACCTTTGTGATCAGCATGTAGTGCGCGTTTTTAGATACGTCGATGACTACCCTGCGCTTTTAGATATCGAAGGTTCTCATTGTATTCACAAGTCTGTTTCTAGCATTGTATCCATCTTCGTATCAGCATCCGATGGCGTTAATTTTACCCATGAATTGACCGCTAACGGTTCCATCCAGTTTGTAGATCTAAAAATAACGTTTAATGAGAACCACATCTGCTGGTCATACCACCCTAGGACCAAGAAGGGCCTTTTGCCCTATGACAGTGCTCACTCAAAGATTGTTAAAAGTGCCATCATTATGTCTAGCTGTACATCAGCATTAGAAAAATCATGTGTTCACGAAATGGCGTCCAGTTTCCGCGATCAGTGTGACCGCCTTACTGCCGCAGGGTACCCCCAACACTTGGTCTCTGCTGTATGTGTGCGCTTTCTACAGAAGCAGAAAACTGGTAGTAATGAGCAGAGGAGGAAAGAAAAAATGCGCGTGCATGTCATCCCGTACCACCACGGCCTGTCCCATAACCTGAAAAAGGTGGCGGCCAGGTATTGTCTCGCGGTCGTCTTTTCAGCGCCCTGCAAACTCAGTAAAGTGTGCCCTATGATGAAGCCAGGAATGAACATCAACAAATGCAAAAAGGGGCACAGCACGCGCTACACGGAATGCGCACCCGGTGTTATCTATGAAATTCCGCTTTCTTGCGGGCGAGTATACATTGTCGAGACTGGACGTTGTTTCAACCTGAGGGCACGTGAACACTTTCTGTCGATAAAAAACAACACAGGCGGACATCTGCCAGTTCATTGTTTGAAATGCGGTTGTCATCCTGATTTGCAAAGGACACGTGTTCTCGCAAGAGCAAATGAGGCAACGGAAAGAAAACTCGTAGAAGCCTACTTCATTAAAAAGAAAGGTCACGACTGCATAAGCATGCAATCTGTTTCACTATCAGACAAGGAATTCTCTTTTCTAGATGGTCATGTTTGAACCTTATTTCGCCGCAAACTGATTGCTGCTGTTATATATACTGCTGTGTTCGCCAAATAAACAGTTGGAAGTCTGCGCTCCGCGTGTCATACTGGTTTCTACCTCTGTCCTCGTCCTTTGCGCAGTTCATTTATTTCTACAAATTGTTACTGTAAAATAAAAAAAAGAAGGAATGACTTGGTGCCGATCTTGCTCTTTCTTTGCCCTTTTTAAAGCCTTTCCGAAAATCTGGACCTAGCAGGACACCATGTCTGCCTGTGTGCTCCATCATTTTGAGGCGGCCGAAATTCAGGAGGGGATAGCCGACCTTTTCCACTGTATTTCTAACATAAAGTCTATGGTACGCTGGCAAAGAAAACTATATCTGTCACCCCGTATGTGTTAGCTGACACCTTAGGGAATGCGACTTTAACTCATTTGAGCGTTAGCTGGCCGTGACCTTCTTTGCACATTTTTTTTTACGTACGGTATTAGGCTATAGGGTTTCAGAAATAGTGGGACCAAACAGCTCAATTTTATTAGTTCAGAAATTGAGCTTATCAAGTTCATGTTTTTACTCACATCTTGACATCACCCTTAGTATATCGCACGATTCGTAGTCAGAGTATACGAGCTTGTACAATCCGAAACTCTTTTCTGTTCCGTTTCCTGAAAATGTCAAGAGGATGTTACATAAAATTAAATAGAAGATCAATTTGTTTAAACAAGTAGAGGGTGGAGCAAATGCTAACTCATGTTGCCTGATCAGACCCCATCCTCCTGTGCAGCTGAGGTGCACAGAAGCATAACAAAAAAAGTCACTGAATAGAAATTTTTCGAATAAAAAAGCTACATAGTAATTAAAAAAAGACTACAATATTGTCACGAATGACAAGTGATGAGGCGCCAAATAACTGAGTAAACTAAACGTTTAATCGGGCGAACTTGTGCCCAAATAAAAAAGGAAACAGAAGATAACAGCAGAGCGTCGCGGGCGTCGAAGTCGGCGAAAGAGCAGGGTCGAACGCTGGGGCGAAACTGACTCCGGCTCGCCACGCGGAGCAGCCCCTTATGTACTACACGCGTGGGGTTCCGGAAGATTCGGCGTGGAAGGTTCTGCGTGTAGAACCATTCTGAAGCGGTCTATTGGGGTGTGTGCCACCTGTATGGTGCACGCAACTCTGCCTTGGCAGCTGGTTGGCATACCGCAAACACCCCCAATGACAATGGCCGTGTTATGATGCATTAATTTGCTTCTTTATTTTAATATTGCTTGCTTATTTTATACGCTCAACTTGATAAATAAGCTCGGGACAAAAATAATCCTTATTTCACAAACATATTCATGGATGGGCCGAACATAGCAGCGACGGGCAGTTTTTTTTTTATATTCAAAGGGCAGTGCATAAAACTTCATTGTAAAAAATCTCAATTTTTCCTTAAAGGGGCCCTCCGGAGCGTTCTGCGATGGTCTATTTATGGCGGTAACTAAATATACAGGTCCTGAGGATCCTAAAAATCATAAAATTACGGTCATGCGCGCCGGCTTTCCCGATTAAAATTGCTATCAAAGTCCCCGGCACTCCTCCCTTTCTGAGATGACCCCGAAAAGTGGGAGGGGCATCTCTTTTCGCGTCACCCAACGGCAAGCGAAGGATTCCGGCGTCACTGCGCGTCACCAACGAGGCCCACCGCCAACCCGCGGAGGAATCTCTCGAACACGCGCGGACTGTGAGCCCGGACTGCCCGGACTTTGTGCTCGGCAGTCGTCGTTCGTCGCACCGCACCGTCGCGCTGCTGCTGCAATACGGCGTCGCATTCCACAGATGACAAGAGAAACTTTGTCTTGTTGACGTGAAAGGATCGCGAAGCTGGCTTCGGAGTCGGGATCCACGGGTAGAAGGAACAGGTGTGCCGCAAACGCACGTCTGCAGAGGGCCCGGGAAGCAGACGAGCCGACGCGCAGACGCATCACATCCTAGCAACACGCTTGCGGGGAGAAAACATAGTTCGCTGGTTTTGGAGCGATAATTGCGGACTATGTTTCCCGCACCACAATCAGTTTATGTTTTTCTCAAACTCTAATTTACAACAAGCTTAAAGAGTGTTGCAATAATAACGTTCGCATTCACCGCGAGATGCAGCATTTCCATTGGTCAAGTTTTAGCGATGGGCAGGGAATGGGGGATTGTCTTCCAAGACAAAATAGTCCCGATATATTTCTTCTGCCATCTGCTTAATAAACGGTTTTGTAATCCAAAACTTTGTGTACATATTAACTTGCACCTACTACGCAATATAAAAACATAAACAGACGACCGCAGAAAGCTCCGGAGGGCCCCTTTAACTCTATATGTGATACCTTTAATATATACCATTCAGGAAAGGTTTTCAGTGAAAAAGAAAATATACAAGCTTGACCACACTGAAAAACGCTGGTAAGCACAGAATGTACGATTGGCCTTGAAGGGAAGAAGAGGGCATTTGAACGGCACCGCCTGCCAAAGATTCGCTTTCATTTCTGACGCACGCCGTAAGATTGCGCTACATAACTGGAGGCCGCGAAGGCGCAAGCTCATTCACGTGCCACACGAATGAGCTTGCCTGTGGATGGCCTGTACCACTCACCCTGGATACCTCAAAGGTCCAAGCAATTGGCTCTCATTCTCAAGATTGTGAGTTCAAACCTCGCCGGGGGTTTGAAGTATTTTTATATGGTTCAATATGGGCGTAACGCAGGGTGGTGTATTTAAAACCGGCCGCTACACTCAGCTGTTACAGCCGGCCGTTACAACAGAATGTTACAAAACTCCATGAAAATTGACTGATAAAATATGTATTAATACTTCGCGATACTGCACTCGTGATAATAGTACTACTGGTTTCGATATCTATAGTGCAAGTAAAACTCAATAGACTGACAGCCCTAATCGTTCCACGCATCCGTGACGCCGCCATAAGTGTAGTTCACAAGGCGTGTCACTTGTGCACGAGTGAGGTGTGATTTGACAGAACCTCTGCCCCCGAGAAGGCGGGGAAAGAGGTCCTTTCAGGAACCAAGCCCTTAAGTCTGCCACCAAAGCAAAAAAAAAAAAAATTGGAGGAACAAATAAGGAAAAAAAAAAGAAAAATTAGCTCGCACCCTCTTGTGCTCTGCTCGCGCAGACCGCAGCAAGGTTGTCGCGAGTGCAGAAAAACTAAAGTTCCCGCAATGCCTGGCGACGGTGGTGGGTAGACCAACTAGAGGATGAGATCGGTCTATTAGTGGCGAGATGTTTTGGTGGCGCCCTCATATGGTTCCACCTCGTGACGTCAATACCTTGCGAAGAACGAGTTCGACGGTGTTTGTAATTAACGGTGTTTGTAATTGACGGTGTTTGTAATCAACAGCGTGGAAGCTTGAACTCATTCAGCTCTGCAACCAACATTACCAACCCCGTCAATAAAAGTTCATACACTACTCTTAATTCCGTTCATGAGAAATCCTTTGCTGACGTCATAGTCAGCATTCGGCCGATCGCAGAAGGCCGATCACAGCGACGCTTTCAATCGCACACGTCGCCAATAGCGGTGTTCACTGGAGGCCATAATTTTGCGCGTAGCTGCTCAGCTCGGGCTGACGGCGGGCTTCCTCGGTGCGTTTGCAACGTGCACTCCACACCATCAAGACTGCCGGTATTAGCAACCTACGGGTGAACTCGTTCTGAGCACGCCGAGTGAGCAGACTACTCAAATATGGCGTCCACTGAATGCTCGTATTGAAACGAATTGTAAACCGTACGCGGTGGCAATTTTTAACGTTCAACGACACTCTGGAGTTATCACACCAGCTAAACCAGTTATAAATAGGATTAGGAATGTCTTGTAAAATAATGCAATTTGAAAAAGCGTCAATAGTAGTGTAAACCCCAAATCATTGGCGCGTGACCAGATGGACAATACACCATTCGGAAGATCATTAATAATAAAAGCAAGAAAAATAAACAAACAGGGGTACCAAACCGAAAACGTGCTGAACGCCTCAGGTAACATCAACCGCTTTTTCAAAATTTCTTTTCATTGACTACAAGACGGTATAATTTCGACTGGTTAAGTAATCTTCAAACCAGAGAAATATATTTTTAGGAATGCTAGCCATTGATAATTTGTACAAACTAAACCTGTACGGACTACATCAAAAGCATTGCAAAAATTAATAAGTCGTCACCATACCTTTACCGTAGGAGGAGACATCTAGATAAAACTCAATGAGGTGATAATCGCAAGAAAGATTTTTTCTAAAACCATGGTGATAAGGCGTTAAGAATCTATAAAAACGTAGATCGGTCACTAAACTTCTAGAGATTATGTGCTCCAAGAGCTTTGAGCCCATAAAAAGGAGCGAATTTGGTCTGTTGTTCTGGACGATTTTGTAAAGCATGAAATGCTTTCCCAAACTATTTTTCGACTGTCCGTCTGTCTGCGCATTTCCCGTTAAAGTTAGCTGAGAAATTGACATAACAGGACCTAAGCAACAATTCGATTTCCCCCTCGAAATCTAGCTGGAAGAATCATGTCACGTGAGTTGTCAAGAGCCCTTTGGCTTCCCCGCTAAATGTAGCGGGCAAATTTACGTTGCGTGACCTGACGTAACGTGACCTATATACTACTTCCGATTTCCTACCAAGTTTAGCGCGCAAATTGATGTCACGTGGCCTGATGTGCGAAATGAAGGTCCTCCTACGTTTATTAAAACATAAAATGCTGGCTAGCCCCAATACCACAATTTTGTTCGTTCGTCCGTCCATCTTTCCGAACATTTCCTGCTAAAGTTAGCGAAAAAAACTGGATGTCAGTTTAACTGTAACTGTATATGTCATGTGTATGTGTGAAAACTGTATATGTCATGTGATGCCATCTGATTTCAAGGCCTGACGTTACGTGACCTATACAAGAATAATCTTTCCCCGGCATAGTCCGCGGGAAAATTGATGTCACGTGAGTGACGTGACCTAGGCACAAATTCAGTTTTCCCGCTCAATCTAGCGGGAAAGTTAACGTGACATGACATATACACCAATTCACTTTCTTCGCTAAATTGATGGTAAAATTCAATGTTACGTTACGACGTCCGCACCTATTCGCCACTTTCGTTTTCTCCTTAAATTTAGCGGTAAATTTGACATCACGTGACCTGATGTCATGTTACCTAAACACCAATTCCGTTTCCTCCCTAAATTTGGCGTGACCTGATGTCACGTGACCTAAGATCCTTCAGAATCCCTGCTAAATCTAGCGGGCGATTGACATCACGTTACCTGTCCGACACGTGATATATACATTAAATCAATTTACCCACATCTAGTAGTAAAATGGACACCAGGTGACCTATGCACCAATTTAGATTCCACGCTGAATTTAGGGCGGAATTGACGTCACATACATTATGCGCAACTTCCCAACGAAGGAAGCTAAAAACTACAGCGTAGTTTTGGTTTAATTAGAACTTATTTCACTTATAAGAGCAGTCAAATTATACCATAAAGCCTTAGCTAAATCAGTCAGCGCTGAATTGTTCGAAAGTGATATAATATTGTCGGAAAAACTGGTCGAAAGATGACCTTCACTTTGTTTAATTCACCGGAAAACATCTTGTTTTAGTCAATGCAGGTTATTGTGCAACAAATTAAATATACAAGACGTCGATTTATTCATTCTTTTAAAATCTTTAAGAGCAGTGAGCTACTGATGCGCCTAAGCTAATTTGCGTCCTAGTTTAGCTACTTGATTTTTCTGATCCAGTGCACCATAAGGCCTGCCAGCTGCTTGGGGCCTCAATATAAACGTGACGTTAATTTGATTTCAGATAAGCTTTAATTGACAGTTATTAATTGTTCAATCCACGCCTTCAGCTTTCTTCTGCCAGCATCTTGAGGGTGACAAGTCAAAATATGTTTGATAGGTACGTTGTTTTTAAATTTGTGGATCTTCTTAGGCCATCACTATTAATATAGAAACAGTATGTTTACACTGTTTATGTGATTGCCTTCCTTTTATGCATTGAATGACTTAATTAGGATTTATTTCAGGAATTCTTCAGAGGTATTCCTTGAGTTGGTCCAACCGCGAACATTATTCTATCTGTAAAACTTTAAACTTAAGAAGTGATAAAAATATATTTAAGTGGTATTTAAAACTTACCAAACTTCAATGTTACATGCATAGCATTGTCCTCCGTTCGTATGTAGCCAACTCCTGGCGTTCTGTTTGTTTTGACAAACAGCGGAATTTCAATTCTGCAATTTTTAATTATATTATCAGGTGTAATCTGTCAAACTAAAGGAACACATCACACACTTACGTTACATTCTTTTCTGTTGTCCATCCCTGCATGAATACATAATTTCCGGTACCATTCAACTTTGTAACATTGGCATAGACGCACGCATATTCTGGATCCCCCGCCTTTGGCAGGTACGTTCGATTGAACATCCATGAAAATGAATCTTTATTCTGGAGGGCCTGTAAAAAATTGTTTGAAGAGAAGTTTGAGCTGTACGTTTGTCTTTATAATTCAGAATTGCATTCTAACGAAAGCTAACTCAGATTTCTTCATTGTAGGGAGCGCATGAAGCATTGCAGTTGGCCGCCTGGCAAACACCTGCGCCGCCGAACAAGCACTCCTAAATTACAAATAGCGCTAGGACGAGGACAGACGAAGAAGTGGACACGACATGCGCTAACTCACAAGTGACGGTTTTATATACAACGTTAAAGAAGGCGATGAAGTGTCTGGAGTTGAAAAAAGGTGAAATGGGTCTTTTTCTAACCGGGGCGCTCTGAGAAGATTGTTAGACTAAGAAGACTAAAGCACAGTGGACCAAAACTAAAATAGTAAAAATTAAACAAATGTAATTCTGAAGGCTTAGAAAATAACTCCTGGACCGTGGGAGACAAAATGAGAATAAAAAATGAAAAAAATGGATAAATAATGAATAGAAAATTAATAAGTGATCGTACAAACGCCGCCGATCAGTGCCTCGTACAGCTTATTTTCCTTTTTGCATCCAACAGGCACCACAGCCAAAGCTATACCGGCGCGAGCGCAAAGACCCACCCGGTGCACCACCTGACGCGCTCGCGTGCAAACGTGATTATGTATAGCGGTTCAAGTACTGAACCTCTTTGTCAGTCAACACCAAAGATGGTGCGGAGACGCATTTTTCTACATTGGCTTGTATGGTCTGTGCTTCAAACATTTCATTTCGGATACATCACTCATGTATCCGAAATCAAAGGTGTGCAGGAGCAGCCTCGCACATGCATAGCTAAATGTCCAGAAGGTGTTGACAGCAAGGTCAGGGCATGTTCTCTCAGTCGTGTATTGATGCAACGTCCAGTCTGTCCTATATACACTTTCCCAGATGCGAAAGGGATTTCATAAACCACTCCGCTGTTGCAGTCGACATACTGGTGCTTGTGGTTTATGTCGCATTCATGATGTTGTTGCTTGACATTGTTGATTTTTGGGCTCATTCGTTTTAATTTATCCGGTGCCGATAGGACGATTGGACGTCAAGCGTGGATGCTATCTCCTTCATGTTGAGCGAAATCTTGTGGATTTCGCTGACTGACATCGCTGAGAAGTTATTGACAAAGAACCAAAGAAGAGAAAAAATCAAAGAGAAGAGACGCCGTCCGGCTGTAATGCCTGTAAGGCTGTAAGGCATTACAGCCGGACGGCGTCTCTTCTCTTTGATATTTTCTCTTCTTTTGTTCTTTATCAATAACTTCTCAGCGATGTCAGTCAGTACTGGAAAAGGGTACCCCGAAGCTTTCAAACGAGCCACTTGTAATTCGAAGCTTGATTTTGCTCTGTGCTCACATGACTTGTTTAACGCCATGCTTAAGCAGTTAGACACTATGCCTCGCTTTACAAGTTTGGAATGGAATGAGTCATAGCGCAATAGCCGTTTTTTAGAACGTGGGTGGTACATCGAGCAGGTCTGGTAAACGTCGCGCGTCAACACGTGACGAATTGATGAACGAAACCACGTAACGCTTTTTCGCAATATGGGACGTTTACACCATAGAGTTATTACAAGAAACACTAGAGGCACAGCTGGCGCTAGTGTTTACGGGACTTCCGGTTGCAAATTGAAGCAGACAGCAATCAGTCTAATTTTCCAGTCTTCCTGTGTATTCCTACGGGAAAACGTGATATTTGTCTCTTCGCCACAGAATCATGGAAATCAGCGTAGTTTCTTTGCTCGTAACGGGTATTATGTAGCTTTATTTACATTATAAAGGTGTAAATTACTTAGTTAATGGATTTTTTTATTACTGAGCGATGTTTAAGTTAGCAGAAATTGAGTCAATGGTCTATGTTCTACAGCATGATATGCCAATACAAGCTATCAAAAGTCAATACAAGCTATCAACACAACCTATCAAAAATGATTTATGCACAGTTTGTTACTAATCCAGTACGTATTCTTCGTTCCATAACTCCATGCTTTGTTCTTGTCGTCTGTTTTGATTGTTTGATTAGGCATATATTGTCATTCTTATGGTGATTTGTTAAACTGATTGACTCGGTGTGCTTCATTGCATTGACTAAATGCGGAAATACGTGCCCCATAATAGCAGTCTGGAACTTCAACACGTATTGTACATGTATATTTGGCTCTTTTAGCTCAATGTTCAATGCTATGAATTAAAAAAAAAGACGCTTTGACACATTTTTATGCATCCGATTGTAAAACGTACCAAGCGTTTTATTCTGTCACAACACCACGCCATTTTTGCTCTCATAATCGAGCGCGAAGAGAAAACGCCTTTCCGTTTTCACATAAAAATGCATGATCAGAAGTCAAATTTAGACTGGTTTCCGTCTGCTTCAAAATGCAACAGCACACTAGCGTCAAATGAGCCCCTAGCGTTTATTGTTATAATCTTATGGTTTACACTTGCGGATGCGAAGTCACCGAAGCGAAATCAGACGCGGCGGAAACCAGGTGTTTCAACGATGTCGGATTGCGGTGTTTACATCTATCCATGCCGCCGGCGGCCGTTTTTTCGTTTCCTCTTGGAGCGTAACGAATACAACGAGAATTAGCAAAAGTTCTTGTTTCGTCGGTTGCTGTTGGAGTAAGCCGGTACCTCTGCAACGAGTTAGCTTGAGTTGTACAGCGTGGGCGGAATATAATTCAACGCACTTCAGTCCAGCCGCATAAATCGGTTTCTTAACTGATCGCGCTGGGGTTTACCACAGAGGTACTCGAAGCCGGTGCATACATTAATTGAAAGTATGAATACATGAAACTTCCCGAGTAAAAAAAAAAAGGAAATAGAAACTGGTTTCGTCAATGGAAAAATTATTGCTAAGCCTTTTATCTTAAAACGAGCAGAAAATAATTGTGGGCTATTGTGGCGTTTACTACGAGTGAAAAATCCGTGAATTAAAAAAAAAAATTTGGTTCATCAATTTTCTCTTAATTTGGCCCAAAGAAGCGCCTAGTAACACATAATATTTTTAGTGTACATGCAAGGTATAGGAAAAACATAGTTTTTGACTTCTATTGATTTACTCAGGTGAGCCAGTTTTTCCAAAATTTGAGCGAAAGCTTCGACTAGCTTCAGCCAGCTCTTTAGTAAATCCGAGTGCGATAAGTTAAGAAACTGATTCATGCGGTCAGTTTAAAGTGCGTTCAGTCCCTTACGACTGCGCTGTAAGGGTTCACGATGAATCGTGTACGGCTGCCCGCGTTCATTATGCGAAACAGGTGGACCCGCAAGAAAATCTACAAGTTCGACAGCACTAAACACTAGATTACGACGATTCATCTACCGCGAGACCTACTGAAAAACCAGCAGAAAGGATTTTTTTTAAAAAATGAGTCAGATTTATTTCATTCAAATCAGATCTAGTTAATTAAAATACGATTAGTTTGATTTAAAGCACTGTAGCTAGAAAAAGTAATTATTTTTGCTATATGTATTTTAAGCATGGAAGACACATTGATTGATCCATCAAATTATTGAAAGCAACGCGGACGAAATAATCGGTGCACATTTAAAGTAAACACTAATTAATATTCCGGACATCTAGAAAAAAAGGTTGATCTTAGGATTTAGTAAAAAATCTTTAACTGCATTCTTTACGTTTCTGCTAGCTTGCAATATGGCATTACTTTTCTTGATTTCGTTTCTTTCGCGTTAGGATTTCCTTGCAATATAACGCCACGCAACTCACGAAGATACCTGGAAATGTGATGATCGATAAGATCAACATAAAATACAAGTATTTTTTTTAATTTTTACAGTTGCGCAACAGAGTCAAGTTTCTGTCTTGATACTTTTGCTTATACCAAAATTCGCACTCTTCTTGGAGTCTTTATCATAATACTAACGTGGATACAATTGGTTGAAGTGTTCAAAATTTGGAGCACAGGTTGGATGTGTGAGCTTGCTTTCTTCCGTGTGATTTTGAACGAGTATATTTATTGTACAAATGTGTCCTCACAGCCTCCACCCCGTGCCCCCTTCCCTCTTTTCCCCTGCAATAATGTCTCTTGGCAATGCAGGGTAACATGCAATACAAAACAGCAGCAAACAAGGTGGAGGGTACAAAGTTCAACGTTCCGATCTGCTCAGAAGAGCACTGCACTTTGCTCGTGTTCAGCCCGATATCAATATTTCTTGATTGATGGTTATTTGATTTAGATACAAAACAAATATCACATCGAAAGCATCAAATCAGAACCAAATATTAATTAAAAACATATTGGGAATTACTTAAAAAAAGGTCTGCTTTTGTTAATTACAGCAAAACTCGTGTGAAATAACCAGACTGGTGCCTATCTCAAACACTCTACTCAAGATACTGTATTTCAAATACTTTTTGAAGTATCTTGGTATCTTCCAAACACTTTTGATCGAGACTATTTGATACTATATCTTAATTATGTTTCTGAGTATCTTGTACTCATTATCTCAAATACATTTTTGAGATTCTGCCATTTTCCGAGTTTTTCGGTATGAAGTTGCGTGGGCCTGGCACGAGCAAACGTGAACAGTCTTTGGAGCAACCAAATCCTGTTGCTAGCTCCGATTAGCTGCGGTAACTTTGATTGCGCTCGTGAAAACATCGCTTTTTTGCCGATTGTGACTCATATTTTAGCCCAAAGTTCGTACAATGAAGGCTTTTCCCTCGCCATCCTGAAGGAGCCCTCTGTTTCCTAGAGTGTCCCCCAAGATATCCTCAGAAAGAAAGACTGCCGCATTGAGGCGCAGCGTAGACTGGGAAACAACTTACAACAATGCAGACTGGAGTGTCAAGCAAATAACAAATAGAATAAAATGAAAAGTGGACACACACACACACACACAAACAGTTTTGCATGACTTTGCATAATTTTTTTGTTTTGCTTTTCGTATATTTCACTTCGCTAATGCAAAACGTCAAAGTTTTCTTTTGTTTATTTTGTTTGGTCGTCAGTCCATCACTTATTGCTCTGGCGAACACTGTCTGTAAGCGAACATTGATAAGCAGAGAAGAGGACAGGAAACGAACTACAAGCTGGATGACCTCTCAAAATGCTAACAAAGGTTCCCCAACGTTGAGTGCCTTTCTGAACGCAGCCTACTTAAGAAGGTGCGACCACTGCTGACGCTATTATGTGGGCTCTCTTTGTTATCCATTCACTCATATCCGTATCCCAAGTTTGTTTATATTGAACTCCCCATATAGGGAATATGGATTGTGGTTAAATGATGCGTCTAAGGTGAGCCGCAGGACGTGATATTCAGCGATGTCGCTATTGGAGAGGCGCTCTGACCCGTTTGCTGCCCCCACACCTCGGTGTTTACCCAACAAAAAACCTGTGCACATGCCCACAGGCCTTCTGGGCATGTTCATATCCTTTTTTAATAGAGTGCGGGGCACAGTGTAATGTAAAAGTACTAACAATTAGTGAAGCGACGTTAAGTGCGGCGTCTCTCCCGAAAGCAGTCGTCAGAGAATCTGAGCTTGACTTACTTGGGCTTTTGTGCTGAGCTGAGCATCGCGCATGCTTCATTGTTCATGCAGGCCGGAGTGGTAACAAAAGAGCCCCTCCTCCCCCTCAACGGAGAACACGGACTCCAACCGAACGCTGACTCCTCGTTCGGTTTTTGTCCGCTGAGCGCTGAGTCATTGTTATTTGTTGTCCCCATTCATGTAGCCCTAAAGTTTCAACTTGGGGCACCATGGTCTAATCTCCTTCCTAATAGCTAAAGCGACCTCTTTCTTGGTGTTCCAGAAATGTTTTGTAACATGTATCAGTGATATTGCCACGCGCGTTGCCAAGCGAGTACGTGGCCGAATGGTTACCGCGCTTGGCTCTCGCGCAGAGGCTCCGGGCTCAATACCAGGGAACGGACTCCTTTTTTATTTATTCTTTCAACTTGACATTCTCGTAAGTTCGAGGACCTTGTCGTCTGATCGGGTTACGAATGTTCAAGAAACCCAAGCGGGTACAAAAGGTGCTCCAAGTGGCGGTCCGGTGTCAGTATCGCCCCAGCGCTCGATCCTGCTGTTTCACCAACATCGCCGCTAGCCTTTCTTTATTTTGTTTTGGGCACACGTTCGCCCCATTAACCTTTTAGTTTCTTCGGTTATTCGGCGCCTCATCATTTGTCATTCGTGACAATATCCTGCTCCTTGTAGTTGGACTGCATAATATAGCCCTACGATACTTTTTTTTTCTCTCTCGTATTTTGTTGTTGCGTGCTAATAAACAATTCTGGTAAATCAGATTTGCGCAGCTATATAATTGTGGTTGTCAGGGACGTCGATGCAAATCACGCAATGCGGAAGTATCTTCTAAAGTAATTGAATTACAATTATAAGTATTTGTGCTCTACTCAAGATACTTTACAGTGAAAGTAATTTGAGTAGCATTTTAAATACTTTATTAGGCAGGTATTTAGTAACTTAACTTAAATACTTTTATGTAGTATTTTGTCCAACACTGGATGTAAATTACGATTTATACAATCTTGATTTTTACTGTGCACCCTGGTATTATATTAGGAGATGCAGCGCAAACAGAAGCAACAGAGGTGCTAAGTCGGAGGTAATGAATAGTCCGTGCCTTGAAGACCTCGAGGAAATAAAGGAACCGGTGGTCTGCCTTGTCTTCGCAGGTTAATCAGGTGACCCTTCTCCTAGCTGGTGCTCCTAGCTAAAAACAAGCAGGGTGCACCAGCCCCCTCCTCTCCACCACTTCGCCCCGGGCCCCGAATGGAGTATCTGTACGACCGTCTTTTTCCAATGAACTATCCCTGCACGAATAGCTGGCATCATTTTGGGCATCCGGTGCTCTCCCTTCGTTCGTTTACCGTTCCAGTGTCATTACTTTTGTTAGAGTACTCTCATTTTCGAACACTGGTTAATCTTCAGTCTGAAGCTTTCTTTTTCGAATTGGTAGGGAGCCGAAGGCTTTACGCGCGCCAATGTATTTTCTGTCACCCTCAACTGGATAGCACTGAAACCTACGGTGCGTAGGTTTGTTGTTTGCAAGCACTGTCGCATTTTAATAACCCTGAAGCGTTATAAGGGTACCAGAAATTGGAAATCAATTTTAACTTTTCGGCGTATTAGTTTTTGTTGTCTCTCAGCAACTCTTTTACCGAAAATCATTCTTTGTGCAGTCTATTCAAAATAAAATTCCGAAGTAAATATTTAGAAGAAAATAAAGGTTAAAGACACCCGCAAAACACTTTTTATGAATAAACACCAGAAAATTTTCAGACTGATTATACGTGAATATGTGAACATACCTTGTTGATGTTTTGGTACGGTGCATATTTAATGTCGTCATCAATTCGAGTTTCTGGGTATGCCATCACATGCCTTGTAAGCGAGATCGTGAAGCATATTGAAACTGAAAAAGCGATTGCTTTCATTCTTTCTTAGTTATGTGAACGTAAATTTCTACTACCGATTGAGGGTTTGGCGTCAGGCTTTATAAACGGGATACAATTCATCCGTGATATTTAGCAAACATTTTGTGTTCTTCGCGTTGCCTTCAAGTTCAAAATCCTACCACGTGTGTAACGATGAAAGGTCATCACTGTTCTGCGGGGTAAAAGGTGACATATCCATTCGAGTTTTCACAATTTGTTTTCTGGCGTTGCATTTGTCGGCCATACTTGTATTGCTATCACACATCTGGGATTCAGATAAAAATGGCATTCGTTGCTGGTGCCATTTAGAAAAAAATGAGCCCTACGGGGAATACGAAATATATTACTTGTCTGAAAGTCTTGACATTTAGAAGTTTGTGAACACTGCCAGTTGCTTAAGAACTTAGAATACTACCCAACTCGTTGTGAAACGCCCAGCAACTCCCTGTGAAACGGAAAAGCTCAAAGATAAATCAAAGAAAAAATGTGTAGCCGCCCGAGTTGACGAATTTGAACCAGTTTATTTAATTTGGTATCGGCAATAATTAGTAATATTGTTTGCCACATTGTAAATGAAGGTCGCAAGGATTACACCGATATACAAATGAGGGGGTGAACACGCCTTTCAAAACTACAAGCCAATTTCAGTATCGCCCATTTTTTTTTGAAAAGCATTTCAAGGCGTAATTTATAATCGTCTTGGTTACTTTTTTTCAGAGGTGCCGAATAATAAATAAATCCCAGTACTGATTTCAGAAAAACAAGTCAACCGAGCGGGCTCTCCTTGACGCGAAAAATTAGATATTGCGTAATATTGAAGGATAATTGTACACTATAAAACATTTTCTTGACTTACAAAAAAAAAACATTTGATACTATGCAGCATGGCATACCGTATTTACTCGAGTAATAGCCGCATTATTTATGAACAAGGCCCTCTTGTCTACTTTCCCGCAAAGCACATATACTGCCAATCATCGCGTTGGGCATAAATAACATAGCTAATAACTAGATCGAGAACACGTCTCCATACAAATGCAATCTTCACAGATGGTATCGTCGCACCAAGACGTCATCTCTCTCCTGTAAACCACTGGAATCATGCTGCCAATCGCGGTGATTGGCAATCCGCGTGCTCCGCGGAAAAGCAAACTCTCAGAATTTTTTTCATAAACACTGCTGCTATTACTCAAGTAATAAGGTACTAATCACGAAGCTTCATAAAGGTAGAATTTGTGGTGTCGCCTTGAAAAATAAAAAAAGATTGTGAATGAATAGCATGCAGTACGTGAATATTTAAAAAGGATCTTCACTAACCGGCTTGAATCAAATATGGTGTCCCACAAGGATCGATGTTGGGGTCGGTGCTTTTTCTGGTGTATGTGAACGACATAACCACTGAATCAGACTGGTAAGATCCAATCACTTAAGCGGACGACACGAATGGGATTTTTTCAACTCAACATCCTTGGTGTCACTCGAACTATAGGCAACAGATTGCCTTGTAAAACTATCGATCTGGTTAAAAGAAAGTACAACTAAATGCAAAGAAAACACTGTACTCAATATTTCACAACCTATAAACAAGCCAGACCACATGAAATTATGAGTAAAGTTAAAATAATGATGTGATTGAGCAAATCAGCGGAGTTGAAGTTTCGTGGTGTTTGGTTTTGCCAGGAGTTCACTTGGACCCCTGACGTTAACGGATTGGGCTCATATATCCCAACCAGTTGGGTCTATTTATAGAATATGAAACCTGATACCAACCTAGTTATAAAGACTGCTATAATATAAATTTGTGTGTTCAAAACTTTGTAAGGGTATACATTATTGTCCCATTTATATGGACACTTCCGCCCCCCCCCCCCCACCCCCCTAAATTGTCGGTAATATTAGTTCTCTGTAATAACGATACAAAACTGTATGCGACGCGCGTCATTGCCGCATTATGTCGTGTACATTACCGCATTGACTGCGACAACCGGATTCTGTGAGACTAAGTCGCATTCATGTAAACTCGGCTACTTTCATAATTGTGTTTTTTTTGGCGTATCTATTTCACTTGCCAGCATTTATGTCTTACCTTGCTTAACATTTACGCTAGCATATTTTTAGCATACTTTTACTGCGGTTTTTAAGTGCATTATTTTTTAGTTCATTTTTTATGCCCATGTGTTTAAACCTTGGTATGCTTACTTTGTGGTTTTAATCGTGTGTTTTTTCCAGAATATTTTAATACTAATTTATATTTTACAGCGTCTCATTTATCGTGGTTCTTACGCGCTCTTTTTGCAGATTCGTTTAATATATATTTATAACTTATATCATTAATATAGCATATTTTATTCACGCTGCTGTATTCGTTCATTCATTCATTCATTCATTCATTTAGTCATTTATTCATTTGTATATTTTCTGTGCCCATAAACAGTTTGACGCATTGATAATGATGCACAAGAAAATGTTCACAGGTTAGTTACAAAAGTCTTAAAAGCTATGAAATTTGGGTTAAAAATTTCAATATATGCACCACTGAGGGCATTGTAGAAGTGTTGAATACGGGTCATGGGACTGGTGTGTATGATGTGATTAGCATGGAAAGTCGGACAAACCCGCAAAACTAGACTTGGAACATGAATAATAATAGCAGATGTGACATCTGGGCAATAAATTATTCCAGGAATATATATCTACAGGAAGACAACATCGCGCTCACGCCTCTGGAACCCAAAGTAGGACATTTGCATTGTTCCAACAGTCTCGCATAAATAAAATAAACAGTACGACCAATGTAACGATAGTAAACAATAAAAAAAAACGCTTTTGAACATTTTCGATCATCTCTTGGCTCGTAGAAATAATACAATTCCAGACTATAGAGGAAAACTCCAGCCTGGTCCGGATTAACGAGAAATATAACCGTACAATACAGGTTGAACATGGTTAAAATTGCGCACAAATAGAAAGGAACAATGAACAGGAAAGAGAGAATTGACAAGCGCAAGATCGCAACTCGATGTATTGAATACATCGATCTTCAATACATCGAGTTGTGAGTTTGCATTTGACTCTTCTCTCTTCCCTCTTCAATGTTCCTTTCTATTTGTGCGCAATTTTAACCATGTTCAATCATTACCAACTCGCCAAACTAACCATTTTAATACAGGTTGATATGGAGAGCTCACGCGTGATTCTAGAAATTACTCCCAGCTTACGCAAAGAGTCATTTATAAGGTTGTTAACATCTACAGTAAAGTATAACGAAGAGTCTATGAATACACTAAAGATCACGCGTGCACTCGACTCTTTGCAGAGAATCATTGCCAATCTGGTAATAAAAGTTTTTTTTTTCTACCTTTCTAGACAAATACTTAGTAACGGTTTTAGAAGGATTGAGCGTTCGCATGTTCTGACGACACCAATTGCACACACGCCTACCATCCTTCGTAAGTTTTTCACAGCCTCCCAAGGATATGATCTGCCTAAACAATTTGACATCATCTGCATATTGCAAGATGACCAAAGCGCGAGCAATTGAGCTCAAGTCATTAATAAAAACATTGAAAAGATCGGCCCAAGTACGGAGCCTTGCGGCACACCCGAAGAAGAAACATAAGGCCGGGAGTGTTGTCCAAGAACACAAACAAAATTGTGTCTATTAGACAAATAATCTAGAAACAGAGAACAAAGGGAGGTACTTACGCCGTAGGATTCTAGTTGTGTGTAAGGAGCGAATGGTCTACCAGATCAAAGCCTTAGAAAGGTCCAAATATACAACGTCTACCTGTCCACATTGACGCACAGTAGGCGAAACAAAATTCAAAAAGACACCAAATTTGTCTCAGCAGACCTTCCACGCATAAAGCCGTGTTGTGAAGGGCCTATCTTATGCTTAAAAAAGTTTGATATGCGCTCAAATAAAACAATTTCATAGATCTTAGCAAAGGGAGATAGCAACGACACAGGTGTGCACTTTTTTTACATCATCCGTTCTGCCATTTTTATGTACTGGCACAGTGATTGAGTTCTTCCACAGGGAAGGAAGTGTAAGGCTCTGCGACGACAAGTTAGAATATCCGTTAAAACGGTCGCACAAATAGTGGAGCATCCTTTCACAGTGAAGCCTGGAATGTCGTCAAATGCAACTGATAGCTTTGGCTTCAGTTTCCTGATAGCAAGTTCAATATCAGTAATTTCAAAATATAAAACTGACAGGTGATCACTAGCATTATCACTGATGCCATGCACAGGCAGTCCATTTTGGCCGCAATAATAAACCGAAGAAAAATATCTCGCGAATGCATTTAATACATATTCGGGCTCAGAGAGCAGATTAGCAAACCAGTCAGCTATGTTTGTTGATGACGAAGTTGAAGTTGTGCGGTCCTTTACATATCGCCAGAGAAGCATTGGGTCACGATTTAAGCTACGTTCTACTGACTCATGGTGTAATAGTTTTTCGCGCTCCAACAATGTCTTAGCTAGCGCAAATGACTCAGAATATTTTAGGTAGCAGAAAGCGGAATTTGCGACCTTATATTTCCTATGACAATGCAATTTTTTTCTTAGGACTGATCTATGCTCCTTGGAGTACCGGTGCAAATAACTACTTGTGTAAGGACGCTTTTTCGGAACGAACCTTTCAAGTGAATATACGATATAGTTTATGAACACTTCAACGGCACGATTTACATCGGTCATACTATATATGATGCCCAATCTGCATTATCTAAATGTTTATAAAGGCCAAAGTAATCGCCTCTTGAGAAAGCAAGCGACTCACGGTTTTCGTGCTTAACTTTCGAAACAGGAATTATAAATGAAACATAAAATGGAACGTGCCAAACGTCCGGTGAGACAAGCGGATTGGAAACAGACATCAGGCTGTCGATAGGAAAGTTGGCCAAGGCCAGATCCAGCACATGTCCCGCTGAGTTATGAAGACCGTTCATTTGGATAAATCCGAGGTTAACCAGTGAAAGAAGGGCATTTGCTTTAAATGATGCACTATCACCAGACCGTGCAGGATGTACCAAGTTCCAGTTTATTTCAGGAGTATTGAAATCACCAAGTATGAGTATGCGATGTTGATCCACATCCAATTCATCCCCTAGCATATCTAATTGGTGAGAAAAACTTAGATCCGTTGACATTAGGAGGAAAATAAAAAGTGCCTATAAGTAAGCTAATGTTATCACGAAGAGGCATTTCAATCCAAACGGACTCGCACTCGAATTTGAGATCAAACTGGCGAATGTTTTTTTTTGTCAATGTTTTTTTTTTACTGCAATTAGTGCTCCACCACCGAATTTAACGGAAAGTATTTCATAATCTTGATCCCGACGAAACAGTGTTTATTCGGGAGGGAAATAGTCCAGGGATGCAAATGAGCTATTGAACCAAGTCTCACTTAAGGAAATGATATCGTAATCACCTAGAAAAACGTTATTTAAAAAAAATAGGAGGCATTCGTACGCAGGCCGCGGATGTTTTGATGGAACACTGAACAATTAATTTGACAAGCTAGTTGGGCGTAGCTGTGTCACGAACATCATTACGCCCTGCAACATCGAAAAATGGCCAAAAAAGGGAGCCCATTGGCCAAACGTCTGTATTGTTCATGAATTGAATGCACATAGTTGAAAGATACCTGTATAAGATAAAGATACACATGTGTTTGTGTTCCCGTGCGTGCAAAATCGGCTTATCTATACAAGTATGTTATTGTCGTACCGCTTGCACCATGTATCAAGGGCGTTCGAACGCGTCAGGCTGACAAGTGGCAGCTTTTTTTTCCCAGGCCACTCGTCCCAATTGTGCCTTTAGTGCCGAAATAAAGAATTTGTAATTTGACTTCGGAGTAGGTTTGAATAAATAACACCCAACGTTAACATCGGCACTGTTATAAAACACTGTTCCTCAAAATGTTTGAATAAATAAAAATTGCAATTGGTTAATAAATGCGAATTGTATAAACTAGCATTGTGCCTATTTGTTATGTGGATACCGTAGTCATTAATATCTGAAAAATTGCAAGGTGTGGCGAGACCCGAACATCTCATTATCGTAGCATAACCAATGAGGTTGCAGCGTTCGCCAATACAAACGCCAAAGAACGAATCAGGAAACAAAGAGCCTGAACATAATACGTTACACCCCACGTTTCTACTGCTGTCAGTAGCTATACCTCTTGAACATACTTAATTGTAATTAATACATTACTTCCCTTGTTCTTTACCATTTTCTTGAGTTCAAAGAACTGATTTGATATTCTGTGACAGCTATACGTGCACCATTATTTTTCTTCCGAATTTACGAACATTCAGTAAATTCGAAGCATAATTTGCTTTTACTATACTTCGTTTCACCTTATGTCCAAGCGCGGACGATGTTATGAGCTGAAGGGCCAATCAAACAGCGCAAAAAACGTAACCTCATTGCGTGCTCTCTGCGCTTGATAGGACTTGCCGGCGGAAGAGCACGCACAGAGAGACGGCGGATACCGCCTGGTCCTATCAACTGCAAAGAATACGCCATGAGGTTGTGCCTCTTTTGCTGTTTGATTGGCCCTTCGGCTCATAACATCGGCCGCGCTCGGACCTAAGCTGAAACAAAGTATAGGTATACTTTTATGATTTCCCTCGTCGCAATCTTTATTCTTTATACATTGCAAAGATAGTGCTTAAGAAAAGCAGATTTTTTTACATCGTATAATGCATCACGAGCTGTAGGAAAACTATTATTTATGCTTGGAATACATTCTAGGGCTCAAAACACAAGGACACAAATACGAGAATAAGACACCACAGTGCGCTACTAAGAACTGATTTTATTACATGAAACGTCACTCATGTACCATCCGTGTTTCTCATATCACCCCATCACTAGCCAACCCGATGCCAGGCCGCGTCATTGAGGAAGGGACGTTCATTGTCAAGTAGATCAATTGAGGTCACGCTTACGCATGCTGCCCCACCCTTCTTAATCTCATCGGCCTCGACTATCTCCCTCACAGCTTTTTCCCTGTGCCTCGCCAAAATCTTGCACTCAAAAAAAAAAAAAAAAAAAAAAGAAAACGGCACACACTTACAGCTTTGACAATGGTCAGACAGATGACCGTTGCGATAACTTCCTACTTTAGGTTTGTGTTCCCTTAGCCTACCATTAATACACCTATCGGTCTGAAATATATACTTGTTTACTCATGTTAGGGAGATCTCATACACCACTTCCTCCGCACATTCAACGAAGAGATTCCTGTGTTGAACCGCACAACCAGAAGGAACCTTGAGAAAAAGATCTGTCATCCTACGTTATTAACTACATTTGTTTGGTGCAGAAAACACTACTTTAAGGTTCGATCTATTGGCAACCTTTTCCAGGCCATGCGCCGTTTTGTGATTGTACGGTATCACCGCGACCTTTTGTTTATATCTGAGAACCGTTGCGCGAGGGCAAGCTTTACTACGCAATATTTTTAATGCGATCTCCGCAACTGACATCACTACATTCCTCGGGAAGCCAGCTGCCAACAACCGCCTATACTGCGTGCACAGGCCTTCTGACATCACATGGTGGCATGATTTTTTGAGGGCGTTCAATACGCACATATCGGCAATACTCCTTTTGACCAGTTTCGAATGAGCTCAACTGTACTTGCAAAAGGGGTTTTTGAGTTCTAGGGTGGTACATCCAACACACAGGTCGTTCAGAAAAGGTGAATCTGACGTCAAGGAGCTGCAACACTAATAAAATGAGTTGTGAGTAGCGCACTGTGGTGTCTGATTATCGTCTTAGTGTTTTTTTGTTTTGAGCGCTAAAATGTATTCCAAGTTCAGAAACCAACTAGCCCAACAATCTACTCCACTGAATATTATTTATGGCTTGTGTTTTCTGGCATGTTGGATGTCTATATTGGTTAATAACGTAGAAAGCACGGGTAGGTTCTGAAATGTCACCTGTATTATACCATTTTTTTGCAATCTGCAAGACACGCGTGTTTAGCTAAAGCTTCAGTTACACTGTGACATCTTTTAAGAAGGACTTTGCTAATGCGGGCACGTCCCCAGATTAGAGCTTTCCAAATGGTTGGAAACACATTACATACGGACTCAAAAATTTGTCTGTCATCTAGACTTTTAGTTAATGTTTTATGGCATAGCGTTCGCGAAACCATCAAACTCCCACTTTAATACGTGTTTTCTGTTCGTAAACTGAAATAAATATAGGTTTTATTTAACGCTGTTTATTTAATTATAAAACACATGTTGGATTTACGATACGCGAAACTCCCAAGTACTGATGTTGCTTATGCGCGGGAATTATTGCTTTCTCATTACTCAAAGGGGGAATACGGAAATGACAAAACAATTATTTGCTGCAGAAACCTACAGAAGATATTGTTACCGCTAGTGTGGCAATGAAATAAATAAAAGCGCCTGTGGCGGAGTTGCTAAAGGACGCTGGTGCCATTCGGAGGAACGAAATTTAACCCCGCTTGTCCTGGACTTTTTTTTATCAATGTGCATTTTTTTATATTTTGCAGCACATTTCCGCCTCTCATTGTGTGTTCTGATTCATAACATTCGTAAATCACGTGCGTGTGTAAGAGCAGCAATTATGGGCTGCTCGGGGACAGTTACCTTTCCGTAGCCGACGCAGGATGAGTTCTGCATTTTCTTTAAGGTTTTATGCACAAGGTCGAATCATAGAACGTTTATTTTTAGTTCTAGAGATTCATCTTTTGTTTTATTCGTGACTCCATGATTGTGATCACACTTGCAGCTGAGGCAAAATGCCACTACACTGATGGTAATGAAAATAGTCCTATCAACAAAAAACGGTTTTCTGTGGTCGTGTTTTTTTCCACTAGTTTACACTCAGTTATTTAAAAAAGAAACACGTTATTATTAGGGCTCCGTGCTTTCGGATAAATCCAAAAAAAAACTCCGAAAAACACCCGCCGGTAAAATGTTAGTCAATTCGGATTTATCCGATAAACTCCGAAATGTTTATGTGCCAATGCCCCCCCCCCCCCCCCCCCGCAAAAAAAAAAAAAAAATACACAATAATTTTTTTTTTTTTCAATTTGAACAGCAGGGAGTAATGGTCCTGCGAAAATGGCACCAAAAGTATCTTTCAAATCTCAGACCGTTGTTAAAAGGGGTCTTGCCGCTTGTCTCGTCGAGGTTGATTCAGGGCAACAGGTCATTGTACATTCGGGTCACAACAAAAGCCACTCTTTTGGTTTCCAGTCTGAGCCATGCGATTTGTGATTTAGAGAAAGGAGAAGGTATGTTTTTGTAATAGTAAAAGCTATGAAACCATGGAGATTGTATTAAATAGAGAAAAGGGACAGTTGAAACTGTCTATTACATCCTTAACCACTCCACGTCGCGCGGCCGAGGGCTAGATTGATGAAATAGGAAGGGATGACTGCGAGCATCGTAGCGACTGCCCCCGGGAGTTTATTGATTTTAAGGTATCGACGTTTATGGAAGCAACACTTTTGTGCGACTTTTGTCGTGGGACAAATGAATATTGCCAATGGCAATGGCACGAACGTCAAATTCAACTGAAGAAATTTTAACCGATACAAGCGCGTTTTATTTTTTATCTGAAATACATTTACATCCGTTTATTATTTACATATTTATTTTCAATAGGAAACACTGCGAAATTAATCTCCAAATTTCGGAGAATTGGGAGTCAAACAAATATAAACTCCGATAAGCTCCAAATCTTTGGCAAAAAATAAACTCCGAAAAATACCCTCCGAATCTAACGAAAAATAAACTCCGAAAACACGGAGCCCTAGTTATAATATTATAGATCACACCGAGAACGTAGTTACACTAACATAAGTTGTCTGCAGATTTGATACATTTAATGAGCGTTTTTAACCGGTGGTTTAACTAAAACGGGTGACATCATGAAAAAAAAAAAAGGTTTCCCTATCAACTTGGATTGAGCGAGTTGGTAATAGATTTAAATATATACAAAAGACTGTTCACCCGAAGTACTAGGAGAACTAGCAATTTTGTTAAAATAGTTCTCCTGTTGGTTGCGTCGCTTTCACTTCGCGCATTAGTGCCGTAGCTATCCGTGACACTCGGTCCCGGTGTTGCCCCCCAAATCAAACCAAGAAAGGCACGACAAATCAAAGCCGATGATACGCATGCTGCAGGGGATATTGAATTTTTTTTTTTTATAAACAGATGTGAAGAACATATTGCAAATCTTTATTTTTATTGAATGTCAAGTAAAACAACAACTATGCCATCTCGAATATAGAAAACTGAAAGTGCTCGGATCCTGTGAACTTTCGAAACACTAAAAAACCGGAATTGTGGGTTTTATGCCCTTTCTGTGTTTCATTGTCTACGTGTTTTTTTTTTTTCTCGCAGCGCGTGTTTGTAAGACTCACTTTGACAGTATTGTACAAGCATGCCAATATTGCGTAAAGGTCAAAGGCAGTCTATCGGGTTCACTCGCGTACTTTACGCTCTGCCCTTAAGGAAAGAACTGTGACGTAGGAAGCCGAGTGGCCTAAGAGGAAATGAGCAAACTTACGTGCATAATCTGAAAGAAAAAATAAATAAAACAGGAGGTGGTGACGCAGCGAAGGGGTCTGTAACCTTTCATCGTAAAACTTTTCATAGAAACAAATTTCGTGGACAACTTTTATTCGACGTATGTTTTGTCAAAACTGCGACATGTCATTGAAACTCGTTTCGTGGACGGAACCTTTCGTCGACAACTTATTGTTTTTACTAAGCGGATTGGTCTGCCGTTATTTAGCCCGATGAAAGTATGGCGCAAGTATAACGAAGCCACCCAGGCGGCTCCGATAGCGAAAAAAAAAACAATTCTCAATCCGTAATCCAAAGCTTCCAAACAAACCAAGCTATACGCACAGGTACCCCTATCTTTCGCGCCGCTATGCTCAGGAAACATAAATTATAATCTTAGGTCCGAACTCACGCCAAGCCTCGCCCGAAACACCAAGGGTTTAGCAAGGCTATAATCCAGATGCCGGTGACGGAGGCAATATGCATGGAAAGACACTTCGACAAAAGCTCGCAAGGTGCGTCGATCAAATGAACACGGCAGCCTTTCTATAAAACGAACTTTCGATAAAACTTCGCAGTGTCGAGGAAATATTTTGCTGATTAAACGTCATTCGACGAACAGATTTCCACTAACCGCGAAGGGGATGATGTGGTCTCGAAACGAGTCAAAACCCGAACCAAGACCCGGACCAAAGCGATTATTTTTGGCCAAAGCGGGGATAATCGGTAACCATAAATTGGACATCTGATATTGAACTCGAACCATAATGAAATCACAATCTCGTGGAGCGGTACCGGTGTACTGAAAAAAAAAAAAAAAGGTTCAGTCATAAATGTGTTGACAGCCCACCGTGCCTGGCTTTGAAGACAGCGGCACGGGGTTCGGTTTTGTAATCGCGACGGAAGCATTAGCGGCGCAGAACTATGTAATGAATGGCCTCTAATAATAAAATTATGAAAGCTTTTAAATATTGCTGGGAAAGTATTTTCAAGCTCCAAAGACTGAGACTGCAACGGACCCGTTGGGAGACTACTGAATATTACAGAAAACATTGATTACTACGTGTCTCTGACCATGTTGGCGTGCACGGCATGCCTTTACAAGATATTTGACAGGCAACATTGCATCTTGTGGCATGAGTGATACAGATCAAGGCGTTATAATAGCCAGATTTCAGGTGTTGAAGTAGCCATGAAGTTTACAATAGCCAGATGTACGACAACCAGACAGCTGTCGCACACTTGCGCGGGACACCGGGACGATTGCGGAGTGCTCTTGCTGGCCTTCGGATCGTCTAGAGATGAACAACGAGATATTGTTTAAATGTCTGGAGCATTCTCAACCTTTAAAACCTCAGGAGGTCGCACTGGCACCCATGAAAATGTCTGTCAGGTTGAATAGTCGACTAAACAAAACAATAAGTGGTTTAATTATGTGACTCTATAAGACCTTCTAGTTTTGTTGAATACGAGCGATATTAGAGCCTTGCGCATCATATATACATATGTAAGCACAGCGTAAGTAAGCATCCTTATTGTAAAGTCTACCATTCACCTACTAGGTTTCGGGATTCTCACACAGCAATTCCCACAGCTATTTAGTGTTGCTGTCACGGCGGCAACCCGAGAAGTAAAAAAACACGAAGAGGATGACCAGGTTAGAATTGAAGTGGACTGGAACTACCCACTGTGCATAGTAAAGAAAGAAAAAAGGAACAGAGAAAGTTTTTTTTAACTTTTTATTTGTTACTTTATAATAAACCTCGTTTTCCTGAGATTAAAATTAATTCAATTGTTTCAGTACACAGAAAGTGCCACTCATACGCAGGCACGTAGCCAGGATTTTGTTTTGGGGGAGGGGGGGGGGGGCCGCCCATGACAAAATGCTGTATGAGAGGGAGGGGAAGAGGAGGTTCCAGGAAAATAAAAGATTTCGGGGGGGGGGGGGGGGGGGGTCCCGGGCCCAATGCTCCCCCCCCCCCCCCTCTTTCGCCTGGCTACGTGCCCGCTCATCCGTCAGATGCCATGTTTCCAAATAATTTCAGTCCAAAGCAATTTGGTAGACGACACAACTTTGATGCCCTTTTGACAGTTCTTGCCAGATTTTACGGAAAATTTGTATTTGTATGCCATTTATGTTTTTTAGTAGCAAACTTTTGTGCCTTGTTGCCAAAACCTTTACCCGTAAAGTGAACAAATATCTTTCGAGTATTTTCAGAAAGTGTGACCCGTGCTAGCGCAGTTGCAGTGTGTGAGGCATGCGCAATGGTCCAGTGTGCTTCGTATTTTATGAATAGAAGAAAGTCCTGCGTGTCTCCCGCGCTGTCACAATATTTTTGTGTGATAGAGACCCAGGACGCCACCTTTTCGAGAGTCCTACAACTGCAAGAATCTGGGGAAGTGCACAGGCGGCCATAATGAAATATACGCGATATGAACCGATTTGAACCGGTTCGTGCTTGGGACAACCTGTAACCGAACCGATAGTTCACGTGTATGTATGAACCCGAAAGGAACAGGAACAAAATCAGAAACTAATGAACCAATACCCGTACCGAACGGTAATAATTACCGATAAGGCAGCCATGATCCGGACAAAATGTTTCCAGGCATAATTTGCCGGACGAAATGGTCCTGGACTAAATGGTCTAGGTAAAAATGGCCGTGAACATAATGGCCCCAAGCGCAAACTTAGACAAGATAATCCCGCGTAAATTTTGCGGCTTGTATGCTTGCTCTTCGGAGGTTAGTCGATTGTTGTACTTGATGCAAGATACACGCAGAGAAAAGAAAATGTTTTAATGAATACTTAAGTTATGAAAGGCTAACTTTTTAAAGTATTTATATTTAATTTAAAATATTGGTTGTCTTAAGCTTCGTATACTGTAGAAATAATATGAAAGGGATATAAACACCGAGCCCCCCCCAAACCCAATTTTTTTTTTTTAATTAACGACGCATCAGTTAACGCTAAGCCTCTGCTCAATTGTAGCGCTATTTTAGACCGTATGTCACTGTACCGGAATGAACCGATATCTTTTTTAAAAGTTCTTATTGACTTTATGAAAATGTCAATGGAAAAATAAAGCCCGTTCTTTGTAACTGGCGTAATTCAGCTCTATGTAAACGAGGGCTCTGTTCGCGGCCATTTTTAGAGTGAACATTGAAGCATGTTAAACGCGATTCAGAAGAGCCTTAAACAAATTTCTAATCTTGAAGTTGATTAAATCTATATGTGTTCCTGAGAAATATAAAAATTATAAAGCATAAAGAAGTCCATTATTGTCACTTTTATGCGATGAAAAGAAACCTTATGTGTCTGTGGGGAGAACAAAATCAAAGTACAAAAGGGTGCGTGGCGGAACTATGGCGGTTGCGCTCGCAAACCGCCAAAAAGTGTTTAATTAAATTGCTGCCATGCTAAGTAGAGCAGGAAATACTACTTTGTTTTATGTTTACTAGTGGGTTTAATAAATACATGCCTATTTATATTGTGCCACGCTGAGGTACACAGTACATAAATCGTAAATCGGTCGAAGAAGGTGGTCTCCAATCGCCCCTGTCTTCCTACTCGAGATTGCGTGTCGTCTTCTTCTGGTTCGATCCCCAGTGATAATATCTATTGACGGCGGACTCTTGAGAGGACACGAGGTTGATGCGTCAAAAGCTCCTGAGCTCGAATACTCGGGGGTAATTCTTAATTAATACTCGGATTTCAGCAGGTGCCTCGATTATGCAGGTGATCATCAAAGAATATTCGCTACGCCGAATCTTTGGGCTTGTTCAGGTTACGAAGGTGTTTTACTTTGTAAATTTCAATGTACTTGTTGGGTGAGAAGTGCAGTAGACTGGACGATTAAGTACTGCAAACTGGTTTTTAGAGATCATCGGGGATTATTGAAAACTTAGTATTGGTTTCATAATTACTGTAGTGGTGTGGTGCTTGTACAACAGCTATTATACATTCACACACTTTTGGAATGTGGTCTTAGGAAAAAAGTTGTGGTGGGCAAGTGCCTCTACTGTAGAAGTTTTTTTTCTGATATAAATTAGTTACTGATAGATTTACTGCAGGTTCTATTTTTGTGGTATTTGTAGGGAGCTCCAAAAGTTTACTTCGAATCTAATAAGTCACTGGCTTATTGAGTTCACACTTGAGCATTTTTCAAGATATTTACTTAATAAAAATGAGCCCGATATAGTTATGTGTGGGTGGTGTCCCGAGTGACCATTGTCATATGGTACGCTAGCAGATATTTATCTTTCCAAATTGGTAATGGCGACGTGAGTAATCCAAAGCGTCACAGTGGTCGGCCGGTCACCATTGGCCGAATGCTGACTGTGACGTCAGCAAGGGATTTCTCATCGACGGAAATAAGAGTAATATAAGAACTCAATTTTATCGCTGTTGACAGTGTTGGCTTCAGAGCGCAATCATTTCGAGCTTCCACCATGCTAATTACAAACACCATCGCACTTGTTGTTCGCAAGGTAATGACGTCCGCAGAGGGAACCAAAGGAGGGCTCCACCAAAGCATCTCGCCGCTAAGATTCGGTGGCAGGTAAAGACTTCAGGGGAAGCTTATCCCATCTCTTTCCACACCAAAACGAACACTGGAGACGAGGTCGCCTCCCCTCCAGCGTTCGCTCTGCTCAAGTAGAAAGAGGTAGGAGGAGCCTCCACTGAACTCGTAATCTGTCACCGACTATAGTATATGATTTAAACATCAGTATTTCCTTCAACTCTGCAGGGTGTCACAAAAAAATTACAGGTTTTTTCTTACCGCAAAAATAAACCAGGCGTCGCCGAACGCTCATTCTCCACCCGAATGTAGCGCTAGAGGTCACAACCAGATGCCAAAGTTTAAGCACGATCCGACAACTTAATCAAAAGTTATAAGTGATTTTCTGAAACTTTTAGTGGGAAAATGGAGCCCATTTTTGCCCGTTTTCGGTTTCTGGTGCCCATAGAGTCCCATGTATTCGAAAACACCGCCGGCCGCCATTTACCCATTGAAATTTTCAGAAAATCGCGCATAACGTTTTAATAAAATATCAGGTCGGGCTGAAACTTTGGCATCTGGTTGTGACCTCTAGCGCTACCTTTCGGTGTATTAATGGATAAGTTTTGACCAAGAAAGTCGTAAACGTAGAAAAATGTTTGAACAGCTTTATCACACGACGTTTCGGGAAGAGACTTCCCTTCAAGTGTGCAGAAAATACAGATGAAAAGCGTTTTTAGAGAGACCAAAGGAGAGGAGGAACATTGGAAAAAGCGAAAGAAAAAAGTCATATATATAATAGTACAAGTAAAAACACTCGAGCATGAAAAAACTACAGTCCAACAAGACACGCATAAAAAAGTAGTAGTTTTAAGGGGAACACGGTCGCGGCACTCGTTAGCGAAACCAAAAAAATACATCACAGGCAACGGCCTCCATCACGTTAGAGTTAGAGCTCCAGATCCAGAAAAATAACCACATACAGGGGTCAAGTCGAGTGAGCCTAAGTCAGTATATCGCCGAAGCAAACGAAGGTCATAAATAAGCCCGAAGTGTGTAAACGGACACCAGGATTGTCGCACGTGGGTGGCACCGCTCAACAGAATACTGAGAAATACTCTTTATAACGCCTCCCAGCTCAATCTCCCCCCCCCCCCCTCTCCGAAAAAAAGGAAAGAAAAAAGGAAGAGGCAAGTTAGCGGGCGACGTCCCCACATCCCAATGTTTCTAGCTCTCCCCCGCTCTCCTTTGTGATGGGGGAGGTGGTTTGCTTGTAGTTTACTAAAAACTAAAAACCTACAGCAGCCTATATAAGTTTCCTTTTGAAATGTTCATACCAAGCGGGGTTAGGGTTTTAAATTTAGATATATAAAAGGACTTGATTTTTGCGCGTAATTTCATTTTTGAAACTGCTTTTCACGATGATAATTTTCAGATGCGTATGGATGTCGTGGTCGTCGGAGTTAAAGTGTTTTTAGCGACGGCTGTTTGTCCCTTAATTACAATGTCAGACTTAGGTCCATAAATTTGCTCTTTCATAGAATTTTTAGTTTCTCCTACGTATTGCTTCTTACACAGCTTGCAGTTAATGATATATATCACGTCAGGGGTTTTGCAGTCGATATGCTGTTTAATATATACGTAGAAATCTGATGCGTAACTCGAAATTTTATCAGTGATCAAAACGAACGGGCAAAGTTGGCAAGGAGTGCTGAGGCGAGGACCACAACCGCCGCATGAATTGGGTTTTTTTTATATACGAGGGACATAACATCCTCCCAAGATTCCGATGCTTACGGAATGTGACAAATGGTGATTCGGGAAATATTTTTGTTTAAAGTTTATCGTCAGCATGTAGGATGTTTAAATGGCATTTCAATATGGAATTCAGACTTGATAGGTTCGAATAGTAGTTTATAACCAACGACACTCTTGTTTGTTTCGTTGGAGTGAAGCTGTCGTGCGGATTTAAGAAGTGTGCTACGTTCCAGAGCGGATGACTTTCTTATGGCGTTCTCGAGAATAGATGCAAGATATTTTTATTTTTTTTAATAGTGTGTTCTTCAAGGACGTTACGTTTTCCTTAAAGTTCGATTCTTCAGAACAAACTCTACGCAACCGAAGGAATTGGCTGTAAGGTATATTATTTTTTTTACATTTTGGGTTGTATCTATCATAGCGTAGAACCTGACGTTTCTCCTGTAGGGTTTCTGTACAACTCCGTTACCAAATGGCTTCCCATCTTTTTAACGTTAACGTCGAGAAAGTTCATAGAGTCTGCTGAGTAATTACAGGTAAATATAATTGTACGGTGACAATCGTCGAGGTAACTTAAAAAAGAGAGAAGTGCATGTCCAGTGTCCTTCCAAATGATAAATATATTGCCAATATACCGAAGATATATGGCGGGAATCTTGGCGTAAGTCCACGCAAAGGTCTCTTCAACTTGTCCATAAAACATATTAGCGTAATTTGGGGGCATTCTCGACCCCATGGCCGCGCCTTGAATTTTCAAATAAGGATCATCATCAAACATAAGGTTATTGCAGCATAAAATTAATTCCAATAAGCGAAGAATACTGCTACTGTCTGCGAGAGACGAAGAGCAGAGAGAGAGGAATTCATCCACGGCTGCCAGTCCCTCATTATGTGGGATAGTAGTGTACAAAGAACTCACATCGATAGTAACTAGAATGCTCTCCTGTGATATTAAGCCGGATCCGTTCATATTGCCGATAAGATTAAGAAAGTGTGTGGTATCCTTTACGTAAAATTTTGTAGGGAGGGTATATGTTTAATCGCGTGGCCTACAAATTCTGAAATTCGTTCGGTTGGTGTGCCTCTGCCTTATATAATGGGCCTCCCTGGATTGTTGGGCTTGTGAACCTTGATGAGCATATAGAAGACACCTGGATGAGCGTTTTTTGACTTAGGGTAATTATATTGATCGCCGGTAATTTTATTCGAATTACGCAGATCTTGGAGTGTTCTGTTAATTATATTACTAAACCGCAGGAAAGGGTCGTCAGGTAGACGTAGATAATAAATTTGGATTTTCAAGCTGGGTCAATGCCTTCCGCATGTAGTCGGCCCTGTTTATAATTACAACAGCACCACACTTATTCGCAGGACGAATAATGACGTCCTCCCTAGACTTCAAATTATTAAGGACCTGTTGTTCTCGTCTAGACAAATTACCTCTCTGCGTGGTTGCTTTAGCAAGCGAATCAACAATATCATTCCGTACAGCTTGCACATAATTATCTATGTACACGCTGATCTTGCTTGAGTCTAGGGTCCAGTGTGACTTCAACTTGAAATTTGGTGTTGTGCTATCAAGACCCTTGGTTTCATTGCATCCTTCTTTTCCATTAAAATACGATTGAAGGTGTAACCGCCGGTAGAACTGCTGTAGATCATCTAAAAGTTCAAATTCTTTAGCTGCATATAGGGTAGGTACGAAACTTAAGCCTCTAGATAAAACTGAACACTCCGTAGAGGTCAGAGGAATGTCAGACGGGTTAATTACTGCACGATCACCTGTTTCAATAGGACTGCTAGTCGCATGTGACAGACTGTTCAGAGGAGGCAATATATTATCGTTGTTAACCTTTGACAGGAAAAGGCCATCACGGTGCGCTTTTTTTTGCCTAATCCATCTGCAACTTATCAAGCTTTTTATCTGCAAATACGGTAATATCACTAGTCTCCTCCTCGGTTAGTTCGGCAACGACAGTTTTAGTTCAAGGTCAAGATGTTTGATTACAGTTAGGCTCTCCTTTATCAGAATCAGAATCAGTGGCCTCGAAAGTGGTGTCCCAGTTCTTGGTATTATCTGAATTTCTAAAATTAAACGACGGTTAATTAGAGAGGGCTAGTCCCTCTGGTATCACATTCTGATCAATGCAGTCCCTGTGAAAAAAAAAAAAAAGTGAAACATACCTTAATTTCTTGTCTATAAGTTTCCGCACACGAAGAAAGCTGCGATGGCGAAGGGTAAAAATCTGGCCACCATATTGTCACCGAGCGAACTTGTGCGACTTGTCCTGCCGAATTCGGTGAGATCGGCGAGGGCTGTCGCGTTGAGGTGGTGGATCCCATGAGGTACTCGGCTTAGGAGGCACAGGGTGAAGGTCAGTGGGCGTTGTGTTGGATTGAAGTAGTGTATCCGGTGCGACGTCTGGCTTCGGAGGCACAGGTGGGTGGTCCGAAGACACCGTGGTAAGTTTATGCGGAGATTAGGTGAAGGGGTTGGCTTCGGCGGCACAGGTGGGCGGTCGGTGGGCGTTGCCTTGCGCTGGGTCCTGCTGATACACATGGCTTGGAGGAGGCCGGTCAGTGGATCCAGGACGAGTCAGCCCCAGCCGCGCCTGATCGCCAACAACGGGCTGGACGGTGTATGCCCCGAGGAGAGATGGTGACGAAGCGTTCATCGCGAACATTCGGTAACGCGCCAGGTTTTCCGCTGTCGTCGAATACCGCGCGATGGTGTCCGAATCGGATCCTCCATTATATTGAGCTGGCACGACCGGTGAAGGAGGCACTCGACTCGTCCCAATGGTCGGCCCAGGGGCCAGGGACCCAGCCGAAGACGGCAAGGAGGCCGCGACCAGGGCAAACGTCTTCACACGGATCTGAGCCATAACATGGCGTTCCTGTGGATAGCCCCAAGTAGCTGGTGTAACTCTCCGGTCGCCAGAACCCTGAGGTGGAAGTGGATAACATGCCTCAGGGTCTCTGACATCCGCCTGACCCCCTATTGGCTGGGGTGGAGCCCGTCACTCGCCAGCCAGCAACTCCTCGGGCCACCACTTCATCTCACGGTGGGCGACACGAAGAATGAGCGTTCGGCGATGCCTAGTTTATTTTTGTCCTAAAAGAAACCCTGCAAATTTCATTTTATGACACTCTGTACATTAAACTTAAGATATAATTGTCTACGCCAAGGATGACGAGACTATATCTAAAAAATAAAAAAAATAAACTATTTTAATAATTTAATATTTTTCTTAAAGGTCGCCCTACAGGTCGTCCTTGAGGCCGCCCTAGTGGACACTTCATGGATAACGTCTAGGTCGACTTCAAAAACTTCTAGAACCACCTCCAAGAAGAACTCTAACGCAACCTCCATGACGACCTCTAGGACGACCTTTAGGAAGACCTCAAAGATGACGTCGACGACTGCGTCCTAAACGACGACGTCACAGACGACCTCGAGGAGAACCTCTAGGGTGATCTCAAGGACGATAGCTAGGACGACCTAGAGAACGACGTTTACGACGACGTCCAGGACGACTTTTAGGACGACGTCGAGCACGACGTCAAAGTCGTCAGGTCCTTCGAGGAGGGTGCCAATGTGAAGGGGCTACATACTGCAGCCCTGTATACGCGCGGCGAAATGGGGTAAAAGCACAGGGAGCTGAAGTTGTCTACTGCTTATAACTCCTGCGCACGAGGAGGCCAGAAAGGTCCACGAAAGCGGAGTTCGGGGGGGGGGGGGGGATTGTAGTTAAAGAATGCTATCGCAATGCGATATTTTAAAGGGACTATAATACAGTGATGGTTTGTTAATACGAACATCTCCTTTCCCGCAAAAAAATCGTCCATAATGTGAGTTGTCCATAATAACCAGACAAATGTGCATATATGTTCCCAGTTTGTCCCCGAAAGTGGTGTCCATATAGCGGAGTGTTCATATTAATGGGGTCCATATAAACAAGACATGACGGTACACATTTCGGGCTGGAATAAACTGGGATTTTAATAATCGCATAGTATTCAGTGCGCCAAAAGAAAACTAAAGTACACGAGGGCGGTAAGCCAAAAGCCTGGTGTTAGGAACACAATTTCGAAAATATAGTGGACTAGTTTTTACCTTTTTTTTTCATCAAACGCTCTCCGCCTCTTCACTTTTCACAGCTCACTCCACAGAGCAGCAGTAAAGAAAAATTGAGAGCTCTCGACCCCGTGCAGAGGGAAGTCCAGCGAACCCGGCGCTCAGGTGGAGACAATGACGTTTTATTATAGCGCAGCTACGGCAATCAAGGCGCAGGCTCTAGTGCGCTGCGCAGGTGGCCCAAAGAGCGCGCGGTATTGCGCAATGTCAGGGGGAGAGAGACGTCGCGCGTGGCGAGGATTATACACGTTTGGAAGTCCGGTCTCAGGGCGCCGCCATCTTGCTCAGTGGGGTGCGTTTGGGCGCGGGCATAATCCGATTACGACGCCTTAGCAAGGCTTCGAAATCGAATTATGACTCGTCCAAGCGCACCCCAACAGAGCAAGATGGCGGCATCCTGAAGCCGGACTTGCAAACGTGTATAGACCGTTTTCAGAAGGGCGCCGCAATCTTGAAATATCGTTTCTTCAAGTATGAATGAAATCATTGTTCTGCCATCGCCACGCCAATAGAATGCACTTAGAAGTAAATCGTAACCGTCACCCATTCTCGTTTTGTCTCCCCTCTATTTTTTTACCATTTCCAGGTTGAAACGTTTAAGTATTTTTTCATCGCCCATACCGGATATGCCTACATGGCGGTCGGGGGCGAGAGTAAGAGGAAGAGGTCTATAGATCGTTCCGCTAAGAAAAGCGGAAAGAGAAAAAATGCTCTCCCCCTCTCACTCCGCGTCTCGTCTGCTCCGCCGAGTGGGCTGTATCTAGCATCCGGCTGGCGTTCAAATTCGGTTTAAAATAGCGTCATTTTGGACATTTCAAGTGCAGATGCACAGCTTTTAATATGCAAGTTATCGTGTAATGCTATGCTAGATAAAAACACTAACCGGGTCTAATTGCGCTGTTACCTGGGTGCAAATTAAAAAGAGAAATGAACTAATTGTGTCAGAGTGACCGGTCCTCCGGCGAAGAACAAATCCGGTTGCTGTACCTGTTTTACTATACAAAGTTTGTACTGGTGTAGGCCTTTAGCGACAATGAGTGGAACTCTGGAATCATAAATAAAAACCTGCTCTCCTGAGTCCTGACGCAACAGACGCAGTGGTTCAGGGTAGTACTGCCAACTGACTCTACTGCTATTGAAGTAACGGAATAAAGATACCCTAGTTTATCATTTAGTGAAATAAAACAACACAGCGCTCTACTATGATCTTGGAGTAGCCATAAATATTCTAAGAACGGAAACCACTTCATAACGGCAGCCACGCGCGAGAGTTCGATGTTCGGTACAGCCCACCGGTACAGCCCAAAGGTGGAGAGCGGTAACCTCCCGGTTTGTACTCTGCTAGCGGAATCAGGCGCGTGCCCTCTCTCTCGTTTTACCCCGCCAAACCTGCTGAACTTCCCGGATGTGGGGAGAGGGTGCTGCGGTCGAACGAAATGGCGCCGCCCTCAGAGCGCTAAATGGAATGGTCTATACAAAACTCGTGAAAGAGGCGGCGTTGATGGAGAGGAGAATAAAGTGGGGCATAGATCGTTGCGTTTGAACATTGTTGGTCTACTCTCGGTCTGCCGCCGGAGGCGATCCGCCAGAACCTAGCCATAAAGAGCTTCGCTGTAAAAGGGAGAATGGCCAGCTTCGTTTATTTTTTGGGTAAAACCAGCTGAACAAAGGAAGGGAGATGACAGCAGAAAAGAATGGCGAACCGACCACTGGACTACCAACTGTTGTTTTATTAAATCTTCCTCTTCTTCTATTAATTTATTTCCAATCATTCTTTTTCTTTTTTTTCCCATTGCTCTTATTTTTGCTCATATTTTCTCTTATTTTTTCTCCTGATTTGTATCAATTACCCACGAAGGGTGTATGTAGAAAGAGTTTTTCTTTGGCTTTCAAGGTAACTGAAGGGATGCTCACGCACTTGTCGTCTTCTTCGTCGATAGCAAGGGCCTCTAAAACCTCCCTTGCTACCGACGTCTTTGACCCGTCGCCTCACCCCACTTGCCCACTTAATCGCAGTCGCCTCCATGACTGGCTGTGTGAAGAAGTCATATTTCTTGCGGAGTTGGTTGACCCGCTCCGTAAACTGCGTCTGCACGCAGTTGAAATTGATGTAGTCGAACACACGCCTTGCCCACCGATGCCTGTTCACATGTAGGAGTCGTCCCTGGTAGGTTAGCCTGCTTGATGCCTCTCGTGCCTCAAACGTCGACCACCCGATGTCTCCTTGTATGGCCTCAATCGCCACGTTGCCGTGGCAGTTGAGTGCCTGGCGACCGACATCCCTCTGCCTGCGTTCTATCCAGGCTCGTGTGTCAGCCGAGGCACAGACGATCTCATTGGCAAACGTAAGCCCAGGCACATAAACAGCTTTCCACAATTCCTCGATCATCAAATATCTGTTATAGCTCCACATAATGCGCCGGCGTAATATATTTTGCCCTCTCTGGGCTGTCTGTCTAAGGTGTATTTGGTATTCGTCACAGTATAGTCGGTCCCATTCGTTAGTGCGACTACCAGGTACCTATACTTCCCAGTCATCGTAACGTCTTCCATCTGCAGCTGTAACTTATTATTTACAATGCCGTTCCCAGAGAACTGCACCACAGCCGATTTCTGAACAATAAACTTCCGACCCAGCACGGACGATGCTTCCACGCAAATATCTGCTAGCCTCTGCAACATGTTTATGTCTTTAGCCATGAGGACGAGATCATCCGCGTATGCGAGACCCGGTAATGTCCAGGGTGTCACGCATCCATCTTCTATGCGGCGGAATGAAAACCCTAAACCGAATGTTATTAATTTGCTCTCTATCCCTGCCGTGTACAACATCTACAGTGGAGGTGAGAGAGGGCATCGCTGCTTCAGTCCCCTTTTTACATTGACCCGCGTTGAGTGTACATAACCAAACGCGGCTGTAACAGTACCTCCGTCGTATAGTCGCTGTATCAATTCCGTCCACTGGTGAGGCATGCTAGTATTTTGAGGCAGTAGAATAGGGACCCATGTGGCACGCTGTCATATGCCTTAGCAACATCCAAGAAGCAGCATACGAAGTTCCTGTCAACTTTTCTGGCTATCACTATGTTCTGTGTTAAAACAAAGAGGTCATCCTCCAGTCGGTGATCTTTTCGGAAGCCGTTCTGAAGTTCAGTCAGTTTTCCATTCCCCTCTGCCCAGGCACATATCCATTATTTTATCACACACGCGAACACTCTGCGGATGACGCTTGTCCCGGTCAGATGGCGGCAGTCCTGCAGTCGTCGCATGTTTCCTCCTCGTTTCAGCTGCAGTACGATTCCATTATACACCTAATCGTCAGGAATGAAGCTGCCCGAAATTATATTTGTAAATATGAATGTCAGTTGTCTTCTACTCTCGTGGCCCATGCATTTAAGAATAGCCACAGATATTCCATCCTCTTCGCGCGCTGTGTTAGTTTTGATATGGACGATTGCTCTGTCAAGTGCCATTGTCGTTACTTCCCATTTCGGGTCAACCAACCGCCCTTTTGATCCTGGCGGTCATGATTCGGTCAGGTATCCTGGTTTTCTCGGTGTTGCCACTGGGTCTCTTGACTCGAACATCGATGTTATATATTCCGATAAGTATCCCGCTAAATTCACTACATCGTTCCCTGTGTCGTCCATAAAAGAAGGTTCGGTACAGGGTCCCTACTGTCCATTGACCTCATATATCGCCTGAATTTTTCGGCTGCTGCTTTACCGCTATCTCTGAGTTCTTTTATTTTTCGCTGGTCTGCCTCTGTCATCTTGTATTGTATTAAGACTTGCAGCTTGAATTTTAAAGTAAGGAACTCGTTCCAGGCCAGCTTCACTTCTACGCTGTTTCCTCCCTTGACAGCGCGTCAAAGAGCCTGGTTGGCTTGCCTTCTCACTTCTCGCGCTACTTTCGCCTCCGGATCCCACCAGCTACTGCGCCGAAATCCGCCTCCTGACCGTCTCCGGAAGGAGTGTACTTTAATTAGATGTTTGAGTTCCCTGATAAACTCCTCATAGTTCGTCGCTGAAGCCCGTCTTGTGCTGGCTTCAAACTCCTTCACCACGATTTCTATGGCGCTCACAGGTAACACAAGTACGACAGTCTTGTATTGTTCCTTTTGTGGCCGCTTCCATGTTGAAGACGAAAAGTCCACCCTCAGACGGTTATGATAACTGCCTAAACTGAATGTTCCATCTTCGTCTATCTGCATGCTCTGTAGTTTACGTCCAAGTGCACTGGAAATTAGCACGTAGTCAATACTTCCTGGATGGATGGATGGATGAATCCGGGTGAGCCCTTTGGATCAGGCGGTAGCTTACGCAACCGAGCCATTTTGTTTTACCGTTTAAGCTTAGAATATTTAAATGTGAAATCTATATTCACTCCGCACTGCAAAGAAAGTGAGGCTATAAAACCCCCTTGCCATCAGTTAATCAGTTAATTAGGAAATACCTAGTTTTCTCTCACTTTCTGCCACCATTCACTTAATCTTTGGTTGGTAATCTCTACAGTCTTGAAATCCACAATGTTTGCTTGGTAATCTCTACAGTCTTGAAATCCACTCTCCCTTCGCTGTCTCTAAAACCCAATGACTTTATTAAATCTATGTTGTCTTCGGTAGGCATAGGGTGAAGCCCTTTACAGTAGAGTATCAAGTGCTCAGCCGTCTTGTTCTCCTCTCCACAAGCAGTGCACACTGTATCCATTTCCTGGTACTTCGCTCTGTATGTTCTGGTTCGTAGAACACCCGTCCTCGTCTCAAACAACAATGAGCTTCCCCTAGAATTGTCATAAATTCTTTCTTTGGCAATAACTGTTTTGTTTAATCTACAGCTTTCCAGAGCCGTTTTTGTCTGCATTCTGTCTTGCCACCAGTCTCTTTCTGTGGCCTGAACTTTCTTCTTAACTGAGACCTGCTCTTCTGTATCTCCACTATAGCCTAAAAACTTTTGTGATATCGTGCCAAGTGACGTCGTGCGGTGACGCGCAGGACCAGCGACAAGCCGGCGATGTGATATCGTGCCAAGTGACGTCGTGCGGTGACGTGCAGGACGGGCAGGCGAGCGTGCGCCTTTCCTTCTCTTTCCTTCTCTTTTGTAAGCGTCGATAAGCATCGGCGCTGAACTATTTAAGCCGCGCTATCGCTTCAATAAATCTTCTTGTTGTTGGAGCAGCTGTCTCAGCTTGGTCACTACATTGGCGACGAGGCACGGTCTGGCCCGTGCGGGCCGCTGGAAACAGGCGTGATGGCGTTGGGTGGCCGCATTTCGGAGTTTGACGTTCATGGAAATTCGACATGGGAAGAATACGTCGAGCGCATCGAACTGTACTGTGCCGTCAACAAGGTGTTGGAGGCCGTGGACAAGAGGGCGGTGCTGCTGAGTTGCTGCTGGCAGGAAGCGTACTCCCTGATATCGACGTTCGTCAAGCCCCTACGCCCGCTGAACGTGGAATACCAGGTCCTCCTCGACACTGTAGAAAACCACATTCAGCCAAAGCCGTCCGAGCTGTATTCGAGGTACGCGTTTTCGAAACGGGACCAGGAATTTGGCGAGTCTGTGGCCGACTACGTCACTGCTTTGTGAAGGTTAGCTGGAAACTGTGGGTTCGGCGGGGACAAGTTTCCGCTTACTGAAATGCTGCGCGACCGGCTGGTTTTCGGAATAGCCGACGGAGTCGCACAACAATGGCTCCTGGCAGAAAATAAACTGACTTTCAAAGCAGCGTACGATCTCGCAGTCACGGCAGAGACTACAGCTAAGCAGCCCCAAGCTATAAGCGAAAGACGACGAGAAGCGGAAGCTCAGCTAGAAATGACCGCGCAAGTAGGCTCGCGAGCTAAAGTGCCGAACGCGGGAAACCACGGAAGCCAACGGGTCGCGGGGACCTGGGAGCAAGGCGAGCGGCGTTGCTTTCGGTGTTTAGGCAACCACGCAGCTGTGCGGTGCAGGTTCGAAAATGCAAAGTGCTTCAAGTGTTCAGGAAAAGGACACATAGAAAGAGCGTGCAAAGCAAATAAGACGCAAGCACAGGATCAGCTTGCTCAGACTACGGGTGACACAGGAACCGAGTACGACAGCCTATTCAGCATTGGCCAAGTAGCAAGCGCTGTACCGAAGTACGTAGTTGAGGTCGAGATTGGCGGAGAGAATGTGAAAATGGAAGTGGATTCTGGGGCTGCGCGATCTATTATCAGCCAGAAGGAGTTTAAAAAACTAGTGGTGTCAAAGCGGGGAAAACTGGAAGAGCCAGACACGCAGTTGGTCACTTGGACGAAAGAGGGTATCGAGATTTTGGGAAAAGCCGTGGTGCCAGTGAAGTTCAAAGGTCAGAATTCCGAGTTGCCGCTGCTGGTGGTCAAGAACGACGGGAACACTTTGCTTGGCAGCGATTGGTTCGGACCTTTGAAGATAGAAGTAATGGGTCTTCATTCCGTCAGCAGGAAACGAGAAATTTTCGCTGCCCGATTTCCGCAGGTGTTCAGCGGGTCTCTGCCTGGCGCGTTTTTATTGCCCATTCAAAACGAGCTGAAGGACGGCGCCCTGCCAAAGTTCCTGAAATGCCGGAACATTCCTTTTGCGCTGAAAGAGGGTGTTGTGACCGAGCTCAATAGGCTTGTGCAGTTAGGAATATTGGAGCCAACCCAATACTCCGAATGGGCAACACCCATTGTTTCGGTGCGGAAAAAGGATGGCTCGCTTAGAATCTGCGGAGACTATAGAAGCACAGTTAACCAGGCAGTAAAGAGCAATGTGTATCCTCTACCCACCAGCAAGGAGCTTTTCGCTAAGCTAGGAAAGGGGCGGTTTTTCTCGAAGCTTGATCTGGCACAGGCGTACCAGCAGCTTGTGGTCGACGATTCAACTGCCGAACTGCTCACGATAAACACCGTACAAGGGCTCTACAAAGTTCGCCGCCTACCGTACGGCGTATCTGTGGCACCAGGACTGTTTCAAAGGGCAATGGACACTATCCTTGCTGGGCTACCTAAAATAGCTGTGTACCTGGACGATATCCTGGTGGTTAGCGAAACGGCCAAGGAGCATGAACGCATGCTCACGGATGTATTCGAATGCCTAGATAAGGCTGGACTCAGAGTGCAAGCAAATAAATGCGAGTTGTTTCAGGAAAGCCTCGAGTTCCTGGGTCATCGCATCGATAAGTGTGGCATCTACCCTTCCGAGGTGAAAGTCGAGGCCATCCATAAAGCCCCGGCCCCAACTAACAAGAAGGAACTTCAGGCCTTCTTGGGTATGGTGAATTTTTACAACATTTTTTTTGAGGGGCAGATCCGAAATAGCCGAGAAGCTGCACCGTTTACTTGATGACAATTCTACCTGGAAATGGGACGAAGAGCACCAACGGGCGTTTGAAGGCCTAAAAAAATTGCTAACATCGCAGTCCTTGCTTGTGTATTTTAACGAAAGTGCTCCGTTGATACTCTCCTGTGATGCGTCTCCGGTGAGTGTGGGTGCTGTACTCGCTCACTGTGACGAGACGGCAAAGGAGCAACCCATTGCCTATGCGTCAAGGACGGTAACAAAGGCTGAGCGGAATTATGCTCAAATAGACCGAGAAGCATTAGCCGTGGTGTTTGGAGTGCGTGACTTTCATCAGTACCTAGCCGGGCGAAAATTTGTTATTCTCACGGACCACAAACCGCTGCTAGGAATATTTCGGCGAGAGAAACAAATACCGGATGTTCTGTCACCACGCATGCTACGATGGAGCCTATTGCTGTCGGCCTACGAATACCAGCTTGACTACCGCAAAACTCAGGATCATGCGAACGCTGATTGCTTGAGCAGGCTCCCGGTTCCAGCATTTAGGTTGGAAGCAGAAACGCCGGGCGACGTATTGCCTTTCGAAGCCGCTGAGTACCCGTGAGTCACCGCCGCAGAAGTTGCTGGCTGCACGTCGCAAGACAGTCGGCTATCGGAAGTAAGGAAATGGATCATCGACGGCTGGCCAAAAGAAGGGGTACCGAAAGACTACGGTGCGTACGAGATAAGGCAGAACGAACCAGGGTGTCGAACCGGAACCGAACCGAACCGAAAACCGGAACAGAACCGTTATTTTTAGCCGAACCGGAACTGAACCGAACCGAAATCTTCGCCGCCATCTTGGAACTGAACCGGAACTGAACCGGAAAAAAATATAACGGTAACCGGTTCAAAACGGTTCACTGTATTTTTTTTTGTTAGTATTACAAATTTATTATTATTGGCACGTGTATTCCTCTACGTATTGATCAAATCGTCATATACAGAATTGCAATGTATAATAAATCCTGGTTTTTTGCGGCGCTTTCTTAATGGCACTATGATTAGCCATGTGTCACAATGTCACGTGACGTCATGATGTCAAGACATGCTGTCAAGTAATGTCACATCACGTGACCCCGTGACGTCACGTGACTCACCGCGTTAAGTCGATTCGAATTGAGGACGTCGCTAGATCTGTTAACGTTGTTGATACCGTGACGTCACATGACATCACAACTTCGCACTGAGAGTCACGTGACACCATGATGTACCCGATTGTCATGATCCCGAGTCAAATGCTCTGGTTCATGACAACCAGTATCGCCAAACATTCGGGTAACGCTCGTGTTCAACTCAAAGATTATGATGGGCCCGAGTCCCACTAGAGCTAGAAACAGATACAAACGAAAGCGACAAGCCTCAGACACCTGCAGCATGTTCGCGATGGTACCTTTATGCGGCTTTGAGTTGTTCGGTGCTCGCGAAGTTAGCACGAGTGTTTACAAGCCTGCAAATGGTATCATCGTGTGCATGATACTCGTGTTTGAGCATAGCCTTCTTTATTCTACAAAGCCTGTCAAATCGCGAAATACTCTGGTTTAAGGCTAGCCGCTGTCGTTTGTTTCTGTTTGTCGCTTTAGTGGGGCTCGGGCATTATAGCCCAACTAAAATTATATCTGAAGATCAGCCCATGCTCTCTGCTTTGCCAACCCTGCGTATGACTATGATAAACACTGACGGTGTATATATTAGGATCAGATCACGTGGCTGATAGTTCTAATTGTGAGTTGAGGAGGGGAAAGCTGTTTCATTTCTTTCTTTCGACTGTCTGCCATTTCGCGGAGGGGCAAACTAATGGATGCTTTTGCAAGTTATCAACGTCAAGGAGTACAACTTAGCGGTATTTATTGAACTTAAGGTAAAAAAAAAAAGTGAAAGCCGCTTACAACTCTCTGTAACGCCGAATTAGAGCGCAGCTCTTGAGGAGGAGGAGGGAAGGGCGCTGGGGGGGGGGGTTAGACTAACCAGGGGGGGGGGTCACGTGACCTTTGGGGGTCACGTGACCCCCAATGCCGATGATGTCATCACTGACGTCACTGATGATGTCATCAGTGACGATGACGATGCGGGTACCGATGACGTCATTAGTGACGTCACTGATGACTTCACCGGTGATGATGACGATGACGATGCGAATGTCGGTGACATCATCAGTGACGTCGCTGACGACGTCATCAGTGATGATGACGATGACGATGCGGATGCCGGTGACGACATCAGTGACGTCACTGATGACGTCATCAGTGATGATGACGATGACGATGCGGATGTCGGTAACGTCACCGGCATCCACATCGTCATCGTCATCATCACTGATGACGTCACCGGCATCCACATCGTCATCGTCATCATCACTGATGACGTCACTGGCATCCACATCGTCATCGTCATCATCATTGATGACGTCACCGGCATCCGCATCGTCATCGTCATCATCACTGATGACGTCACCGGCATCCACATCGTCATCGTCATCATCACTGATGACGTCACCGGCATCCACATCGTCATCGTCACTGATGACGTCATAATCATTGATGACGTCATCATCACTGATGACGTCACCGGCATCCACATCGTCATCGTCATAATCACTGATGACGTCAGTGATTATGACGATGACGATGCGGATGCCAGTGACGTCATCAGTGTCGATGACGTCATCGGGGGGTCACGCGACATCGGCGGGGGTCACGTGACCTCGAGGAGGGGGTCACGTGACCTCAGGGGAGTCAGGTGACTTCGGGGGGTCACGTGACCACGGGGGGGTCACGTGCCACCCCACGAAGTCACGTGACCCCGGTGGGGGGCTCGCGCGGTGCATTATGGGACATTTCCCATGATGCACCGCGCGGTTACGCCGACGCCGACGCCGACGCCGACGCCGACGCCAACGCCGACGCCGACGCCGACGGCGACGGCGACGCCGACGGCGACGCCGACGCCGCTCAAGCCGGAAACGGGCCCCTAAGAGCTGCGCTCTAAAAAAGATGCTGCACGACCCATTTTACATGTATGCACACCATTGAGGCTCCCAAACATGTTTTCGTTATTGCTGAACTGCCTCAGAAAGTTGTCCCGAGAATACAAGTCTTAAAGGGTCTAAATGTGACGTATTAGTCGGACGTTACATGGAACTATTAGTGTGTACGGGAGGGATACCTGAAAAGAAAGATCCTAGTGGCCTCACGGGGATAGCCGAACGTTGGCAGCCGCTCTAAGTCTCACAGGAGTGTCGTTCTCAAGTTCTCCAAGTTTCGACCGCCCTGTATTTTGTTTAACCTTCACAGTTTGGTGCAAAGTTAAAGCAAGGACGAATTACTGTTAACAAGTGACACAAATATAATTGTCGAGTTAACACCACTCGATACGGAGCAGGCAATCCCTGAGGAATAAAAAGTATCTTGAGGAGAAACTAAAAAAAAAAAGGGGAGTGGGGAGGGGGTAATTTTAAAGGGATACTACAACGAAATTTCGGCGCTCATTTTTTGGTCTATATGTGTTCAAAAGAGCAGTATCACATGGAACATACCAATATCTTGTTAAAAAAGTCTCGAAAAGGAATTTTAAAACGAATTAAACGATTAGCAAAGAGCACCTGGTGGATGTCGCTGACGCCTCGCTTGTAATGCCCGTCTAGGAACCTTGACAGCTAGTGACGGAGGTTGTCTCGTCTCCGGCCACGACGAGAGAAGGGGGGAAGGGGGAACTCCCCTCTTCCCGAGAATCCCTTTTGTGTGTCGCAGAAGTCGCTATTGTCCCCCTAGAAGATTATAGAAGATTAACACGTCACTCAAAATTCGTACAAAAGCAGCCGCTTCGGTGACTGGAACGACTAGGCTATCCTCTCGACGTCAGCCTCGCCGTAGCTTTGCTCGTCTTGAGACGACCTACGTCACAATTGCGTTGGATGTCACGTGCTCTAAGCTGGGCCTTCTCCGAGCGATTGCCAGAGTGGGCCGTTTATAACGAAAAATACAGCCACCAGGATCAAAATATAAACGTGCGATTGTCATTTACGGATATTGTGGATCATATTCAACCTATTTTTGAACACGACGGGAATATTTCAAATTTCGTTGAAGTATCCCTTTAAAGGGATATTACAACGAAATTTCGGCGCTCATTTTTTGGTCTATATGTGTTCAAAAGAGCAGTATCACATGGAACATACCAATATCTTGTTAAAAAAGTCTCGAAAAGGAATTTTAAAACGAATTAAACGATTAGCAAAGAGCACCTGGTGGATGTCGCTAACGCCTCGCTTGTAATGCCCGTCTAGGAACCTTGACAGCTAGTGACGGAGGTTGTCTCGTCTCCGGTCACGACGAGAGAAGGGGGAAGGAGGAACTCCCCTCTTCCCGAGAATCCCTTTTGTGTGTCGCAGAAGTCGCTATTGTCCCCCTAGAAGATTATAGAAGATTAACCCGTCACTCAAAATTCGTACGAAAGCAGGCGCTTCGGTGACTGGAACGACTAGGCTATCCTCTCGACGTCAGCCTCGCCTTAGCTTTGCTCGTCTTGAGACGACCTACGTCAGAATTGCGTTGGATGTCACGTGCTCTAAGCTGGGCCTTCTCCGAGCGATTGCCAGAGTGGGCCGTTTATAACGAAAAATACAGCCACCAGGATCAAAATACAAACGTGCGATTGTCATTTACGGATATTGTGGATCATATTCAACCTATTTTTGAACACGACGGGAATATTTCAAATTTCGTTGAAGTATCCCTTTAAAGCATACTGTGTCGTAAAGATTCCTCTGCCCCACATTTTCGGCGCAGACTAGAAAGCGTGGCCTGGAAACGATAGTGACAGATGGGTAGTTGGTACAACTTTTATTTGTAAAAACACTCTTGCCAGGAAGCACGTTTTCATCGTGCCAGATGCTCGCGCCGTGCCTAACGACGATGTACCAACAAGAAAATTGTGCGCCTCTCAAATACATAGCTTGCACTGAGCGCGAAACTTTTGCAGCGTGCATTTTGCCAAACCGGATTTGATTTTCTCAGCAAGAACAACTCGCAATGACAACCAGTATCTAGTGTGATTACGTCACGTGCAAACCATGTTAAATACTTCAGCTTTCTGGTGAAGTGCGACGTTCGCAACACCAGCAGTAGACGTCCAATGTGTAAAGTTGTGTAGTATTTATAGTAGTCTCACGATGATATACGGCAGCCTAATGAAATGTTGGAACACATGACTGATAAAGAACAGAGTCATGAAGTAAGGTCTCAAAACAAGTGCACGTAAAACCTAAGATAACATTAGCCTCCCGAGGTAGTATCCCGCGATGTTTCGAGCTGAGGCAAGCTGATGCCCAAAAGTGATTTATATTAGGATTCTAAAAAATCTTTGTTTGCCCTGCGCGGAATCTATGTTTAATTAGGAATATCATTTTATGCATTTCTTTTTGCAGTAAATCGTTGTGTAAGGGATTATTTAGAAAAAATTGCGTGTCATCTCCTTATTTCTGCACATTTCGTGTATTTGCCTTCCGATATATCATGTGACCACAGTGCTTTTTGGCATGCCCTGCAACCCACTATTTTACACTGCAAAACAGCTAACAAAAGCACGTTGCCGAAGACACAACAGTTGGCGTATTTTCGAGTATCGTCCTTCCGTGTCGGTCTCAGGCGGTTATGTGAACTTCATAAAGTCAAATTTATCGATGATAATAAAAATATACTTAATTCCTGTCTAAAGATTTGACAGCATAAATAGAAGATTCTCACCTCCAAGATATATAAGTAAATGCGCCTTTAAATTATCTGAAAGATGTTCGGCAAATATTTTTCGGCGCTTTTATCCTCTATAGACACGTTATAGGTGATTTTGAAAAGATTTAAATAATGTTTTTTTTTTATTATTTTGAAGCTAATTTAAATAATTATATGTGTTCCTCAAGCATATATAACTTCTCAAATATATAGAAGTTTATTATCGCGTTTTTTATGTGTTTTTACTATCGCCTTTTTTTACTGGAACGAATGGTTGAACTATGACGATTGCACACTTAAACTCTCAGAAAGTGTCCAATTAGGTAGCTTCCGAATTGAGTAGAGCATGAAATAGCACTTTGTTCTATTTAACAAAAATCATCAATTAGCGAAGGTGATGGTTATTTGCAAATTAAATTGACCTGCATTTTGTCAAGAGCAAACCTCAACATCCAGGCTATGCCAGTTTATCGAATATAAGAAAATGTTCACATGGGTAAGCACTGTTTTAGGTCAGATTCGATCTCAGTACGAAGGTGCTCATAGGTTAGAGTGAACAATTTCAGCCACTCCTTTTCGCATGATTCGTCGCCCGCATCATGGTGCTGAGAGCAAACAATATGCTAGTTAGAAAAACAAGCATTGCGATTGTCGCTTAGTGTTCCTATAAAATATAGACTGGAAGGACTTGTCCCGTGACTTTCGTGACATTTTGAAAATTATATTCCCTTAAGCTCAGTCGTCTCGTCATCATATATATATTGTGAAACGTATTCCGTAAAACACATTTCATGATATATATGGCGACGAGGTGCCCATTTCATGATTGTATTCACTGTAATTAATTCCTTAGTTCAAGGGCAAAACCACGATTCAACATCTAATACTGCGATACAAAGTTGCACCAATCACGGGTATTTTAGGCAACCTACTTCACTTCCGAAAACATTTCGATTCAGGTACAATATATGTGACTCTGGTAAACGAAGGGATGTTGAGTCGTATAAAGACGACGTTTTGTATGTTATTATAGATTTTCCCTTCTTGTTGTGTAGGAATAAATAACAGAATTTTATAATTTTGGTACCTGAGAATAAAACTGAATCTGTTTACATTTTACCGAAATTGTTCGCGGGACCCATTTTTCGCGAATTGTAGGCGATTCGCGAAATTCTCAAAAATAGGTCCTCGCAAAAATCAGATCGTTTACAGCAGTTAGTTTCACGGCCTAAATAGCGCCTATTGACAGAACAACGCGTAAAATATATTCTCAATTTAGCGGTTCAAACCGGTTCGAACCGGTTCGAACCGGTTTGAACCGTTATTTTTTGCGCCCCGGAACTGAACCGGAACTGAACCGAAAGCCGTGAACCCGAACCCGAACCGAACCAATAAAAATATCGGTTCGACACTCTGGAACGAACTGTCCGTGCATCGTGACTGTGAGGTTTGGGGAAACCGCGTGGTAATCCCTGAGGTGCTGCAAAAACGTGTCCTTATCTTGATACATGCTAATCACCCGGGAGTGACGGCAATGAAAGCTATCGCGAGGTCCTACGTTTAGTGGCCGAAGATGGATGAGCAGATCGAAGAATTTGTGCGGCACTGCAAAGCGTGCCAGGAGAACCGGCAAAGTGAGCCGAAAGCGCCTACGCATTTCTGGACGAAACCGGAGCGAGCATATAGCCGAGAGCATATCGATTTTGCGGGTCCTGTCGATGGTGGGGTTTTCCTAGTGGCAGTTGATGCTTTCTCGAACTAGGCGGAGGTGGAAATAATGACGTCAATGCACTCACTTGCAGTGATCGAGCGGTTACGTAAGATGTTTGCAACATACGGACTGCCAGATTTGATTGTTTCAGATAATGGCACGGCGTTTACCAGCCGGGACATGCAGTCCTTTTTGAAGTTGAACGGCATTGCGTACATGTACAGTGCTCCCTACCCCCCTGCGAGTAATGGGAGAGCAGAAAGCATGGTTCGGGAGCTAAAATGTGCACTGAGAAAGCAGAGGCAAGGCTCTCTAGCGTGCAAGGTGTCTCGCTTCTTGTTCAAGCAACATTCCACGCCACACTCGGAGTCCGGCGAGACCCCAGCTGAGCTTATGCTGGGCAGGAACCTGCGCTCGGGTCTGTCAAAACTTCACCCCGATGCGATGGACGTGGAGTGCAAACGGCAGCCTCCAGAACAAAGCTTTCAGTGCGGTGACTCTGTCTACGCAAGGAATTTTCGCAAAGGTCCAAAGTGGTTGCTGCTCGTGTGCTACAGCGCGGGGTCACGTCATGTAGGAGGTCTAGACATCCGACGGGAGTATCCATCGACGTCACCGGAACCACGTGCGAAGGGCCTGGGAACCAACAACTCCAACCGGCGGGACAACAGCTTCGTTTGCCCTTCCGGGGACGCCCGGTTCGGAGCCTGGCCCTCTGGAGGCCGGGGTTTCCCTTCCGGGCCTGTCAAGTCTGGGGGCGAGGTCACCTGCGGTCAAGACTCCCATATTGAGGCGTTCTTCTCGCCAGCGTCGCCCGGTGCACCGATACGGCATAGATGACTAGGGGGGAGGGATGTGATGTCGTGCCAAGTGACGTCGTGCGGTGACGCGCAGGACCAGCGACAAGCAGGCGGTGTGATATCCTGCCAAGTGACGTCGTGCGGTGACGTGCAGGACGGGCAGGCGAGCGTGCGCCTTTCCTTCTCTTTCCTTCTCTCTTGTAAGCGTCGATAAGCATCGGCGCTGAACTATTTAAGCCGCGCTATCGCTTCAATAAATCTTCTTGTTGTTGGAGCAGCTGTCTCAGCTTGGTCACTACAACTTTCCTCGTAATTTCCTAGTGCGCTGTCTCCACTTTGTGTCTATACTCCTCATGTATAAATAGCTGAAAACATTTCGTGCCCATTGGTCCCCATCCATTTGCCTCAACCGATCCTCAAATTCTATCTTGGTCACCGCTTCCCTGCTCTCAAATGACGCCCATTCCATGTCTCCTTGTACTCTCTGGTTTAACGTTTTGCAACGTGCCCCCAAAGCCAGCCTCCCTACTCTGCGCTGTTTTATTTCTAGTCTTGCATGCACTTCGAACTTCATGCATAGCACTGCGTTTCCAAAAGTCAAGCCAGGCACCATGACCCCTTTTCAAATGCCTCTCACCACCTCATACCTGTTGCAATTCCAAAGCGCTCTATTTTTCATTACAGCTGCATTTTCTGTTGCCCTTACCTATTATATACGTTTCATGCTCACTGAGATATTCTGCACCATCACATATCCATACTCCTAGATACTTGTATTCACTAGCTCTCTAGAGTGCAATATTCTGTATCTTCAGCCTCTCAACTACATCATCGTTAAAAATCATGACTGCTGATTTTTCACTACTAAATTCCAAACCTAATTCCTCTCCTTCCTTACCACAGACGCTCATTGATTCCTGTAACTCTGTCCTGTTTTTAGCCTTTAGCACGATATCATCCGCATACATCAATCCCGGTAAAGATTGCTGAATTTTTTGGCCTAGTTTACAGTACGAAAGGTCGAATCCAAGCCCACTCTTCTTTAGTCTATCGTCCAATCCTCTCAGATACAACATAAACAGCAAAGGCGATAACGGGCACCCCTGCCTAAGGCCTCGCCTTATTTATATTTTCCCCGTCGCCTTCCTTTCCCATGTTATAATCCCCTTATTATCTTTGTAAATGTTCCTTAATAGAGCTGTTAGTCCTTATATAGGTTTAAGCTCTCCACTATGTCCCACAGGGTGCTTTGGTTCACATTTTCATAGGCACCCTTGATATCCAGAAATGCCAGCCAGAGCTGTCTGTTTTATTTTTGCGCTATTTCTATACACTGTGTTAGAGAAAATATATTGTCCACCAACCTTCTTTTTTTCCTAAACCCGTTCTGTAGCTCACCCAGTATGCCCTCAAAATCTACCCATTCCTCCAGTCTGTTCTTTATAATTTGCATTACCAACCTGTAAATAACTGGTGTCACGGTTATGGGACGATAATTCCTGATATCAGACTCACCTCCCTTTCCCCTATATATCATACTCATCCTACTAAGCCTCCATTCATCTGGAATATTTCTTTTTGTTACCATTGTGCTGACTACCTCCCTTAGTTTTGCCTTAGATTTAGGACCCAAATTCTTCACCAGCTTGATTAGGAAACCATCTGTGCCTGTCGACGTGGCACTAGGGACTCTTCGTTCTGCCTTTTTCCATTCTCTTTGTCCAAACTCCGCAATGTCACAAGCTGGACTGCTACTTCCTTCGGTCCTCCTATCTTCCATATGTACCCGTTCCCGAAATTTTTCCTCCATCACTGCTTCTATATATCGTATCGCATCATCTCCCTCTAATTGATCCCCCCCCCCCCCCCCCCCCGAAGAAAGGTTGGCGCCATCTATGAGCGACGACGGGAACCAATTGTCTGGATGCCGCCGTTGCTCATAGATGGCGGCAACTGTCCAGAGCTTGGTGGCATCATTTTCTTCTTTTTTCTTTTTTTTTTTTTTTTTGCTGGTGGACACGATTCTGGGGAACCTAGCCCTTAACATCTCCGCAGTAAAAATAAACTCCAACACTTGCTGATAAAAAAAAAAAAAAAAAAAACATTCGGATCGAGTATAATAAATCCTCCATCCTAAGGTCCTTTTAACCTTCTACAGTGCGCTCAAATATGCCGTAAAATGATGTAGCTCTATTGCCGAGAAAATTGAAGTATAGAGGCGGTCTGTCCAACCTGTTTTCCCCAGATCTTAGGGTTTATCAAAAAGAAGGTCAGATGACTTTATTTTTTAGGTAACGTAAAACGTGTTGACAATCAATGGTGAGACATTGGCGGGACACGACAAACCGCATCTCTGTTGAAATCAGTCGTCAGGGGATGCGAGCTTGACCCACTTTGGCCTGTGTTGAGCAGGTGGTGGACAAATGCACGGCGGATGCTACTTTGTTTGTCCCGTAGGCCGGAGTGATTACAAATGAGGCCATCCACGGTCGAAGGGAGAGCACGAGTCCCACCCAAAAACGCTGATGAAACGTTCGGCTACGTCAGCCGAGCGCTGCGTCCTTGCTGTTGACTTCATGGGTGTAGTTCTGGAGTTAGCTGCTTGGGGCACAGCAGTTGAATTCTCTCCTAAGTGAACCACTGGCTTTCAAATAGGATGTCGACCTATGGGGTCCCTAAAGGCCTTCTAGGATCCCCGAAGTGCTTGACCGTCCGTCAAGCCGAGCAATAAAACTTCTTTTTTTTTTATGCAGGCTGTCCGACGAAGCTAAATGGACCAAACAATGTGCACCGAGTGAGTGCCCATGTAGCACGCCAGAGAAAAGGCTAATTTGGCACAAGCTTGCCAATCATAGGGTCCTATGTTTGGCTTAATACGATTTTGCACCAAGGCAATAGTTATAGTACTTTCGCCAGAGCTCTTATATTTGACGTTTCTATGGATTTATGGCTCGCCACTTAATTGCCTGAGTGCCAGACTTTAGCCAAAGATGTCACATATAAACCGAAGAACCAACAGCGAAGTATAAATCTGTCAATTTTGATAATTGAGGCCGGAAATCTAAACAACCACAAGCGAAGTTTAACTCTGGCACTTGTTTGGCGATATAGGCCTAAAGATGCCATGTGACAGTCAAAATACCAGCAGTGAAGCCTAACTTTGTAACTTGCTTGGCATATTAAAGCCAAGATACCTAGACTCGCCCAAAGAAAGTTAGGTTTCGTGTTTTACGTTGACTTCTGTAGGCTCTCTAAGGTCCTAAAATCCCAGACAAGACCAATCTTCCCCAAATATCTGTAATACCTGGGTAGGGTCTATTATTTTCAGTTATAGGAATTTAAGGGGGATTTTTATAGTTAGCTTTCTTCGGTTGCTCATTTGTCACTGTAATGATCAAGTACCCCCGTCCTCTGCTGGATAGAGACCCCATCACTTTCGCCAATTTAAATGGTGTCCCCCAAAAAAGATTTGCCACACAGAATGCATTTTGTGGGAGATCAAATAGTCAATGCTCTTCCTTTGTTTCGTTTTATAGAATTCTAGAAAGCCGCCCCCCCCCCCCTCCTTTGTCACTGAAAGGATAAACACAATTTTTAACCAGTCATTGTCAGACGGCTGCGTTCCAACGGACTGGAAGATTGGCCGCGTCATTCCTGTCTTCAAAAGCGGAGATCGATCCCTTCCTGATAACTATCGTCCCATATCGCTCACATGCATTGCATCGAAGCTTTTAGAGTATATCATCCTCTCTAACGTTATGAATCACCTAACCTGTAGTAACTTTTTTTTCCATAACCAGCATGGTTTTCGCCAGGGTTATTCCTGCGACACTTAACTTTTTGAATTTTCTCACGACCTCCACACTAACCTTGCCTCGCTCTCTCAAACGGATGCCATCTTCATAGACTTTTCGAAAGCTTTCGATCGGGTTCCTCACCTACGCCTACTCGCAAAACTATCGCGACTCAATATTGATCCCTTATTCGTATCTTGGATTCGCAGCTTTCTCTCATCCAGAGTCCAATATACAGTCGTCAACACTTTAGAATCAAGCCTTACCGATGTTTTGTCTGGGGTCCCACAAGGCAGTGTCCTAGGTCCGCTTCTTTTCTTGATCTTTATTAACGACCTTCCAAATTCTATCACCTCTAACATACGTTTATTTGCTGATGATTGTGTCATTTATCGCCAAATAAATTGCTCCTCCGATCACCTTCTTCTTCAGAAAGACCTCGATAATATAACCAAATGGTGTGATCAATGGCTAATGTTACTAAACCACTCTAAATGTAAGTTTGTCTGTTTTTCTCGAAAACATTCCCCATCTCTTTTTAAATATTCTCTAGGCTCATCAACAATTGAGTGTGTTCAATCGTACAAATACCTTGGCGTTCATTTTTCTTCCCCTATATCTTGGACCCTCCACATTGACCCCATACATGCCGAAGCTTCCAGAACGCTTGGTTACATTCGACGTTGTCTGCACTCAGCCCCTCCAGCTTTGCGCCAGCTGGCCTACGAAACTTTTGTGCGTCCGAAGATTGAGTATGCTGCTGCCATTTGGTCCCCACACCAGATTTACCTCACTAACACCTTAGAATCAATTCAGAATCGTGCTGCCCGATTCATTCTTTCTAATTATGAACGCACTGCCAGTGTGTCGGCCATGAAGGCTTCCTTATGCCTCCCCACTCTCATTTCTCGCCGAAGAATATCACGCATCTGTCTTTTTCGGAAGATTTTTATTACCACCCTCTACTCAGGCAGTCTCTACTGTTAGAACCGCATCGTTCTTCCCGACGACTTTTTAACTCCCTTAGTGTACGTCGCATCCATGGTTCCACTGTCACCTTTAACAACTCATTTCTTCCCCTTGCCATAATAGAGTGGAACAATCTACCGGACCGTGTAGTGCTCATCTGTGACCCCGACCTCTTCAGACATGCTGTATCGTCTATATTTAATATGTAATCGGTGCGATGCTCCTACCTACGGCCAGTGCTCAGCCACATCTTGTTTCTATGTTTTGTTTTTTTGTTTTTTTGTATAAAAGTTCTACTTGTGTGCTTCTTTGTATTGCCACCCCCCCCCCCTTATGTAATGCCCCTGGCGGGGCCTTTAAGGGATAATAAATGAAATGAAATGAAGTGAAATTTCGTGTGTGAAGCCAATATAATTTTGTATCTCACAGTTGGTGCTGCGGATGTGAGGAGCCTGACAGATTCATGAAAAATTTACGTGCTCACTGTTGAGAAGGTAGCTTGAAAACATCACTATAGCTTTGGCCGTCTCAAATAAAGCTAGAATGCTCAATGGAGATGTATGTTATGAACAGTTTTAATAGGACGGTGTCAGGGTTTACGAACTACTTTTTTCTCATTCCTTACTGATTCGACGTTCTCAACAATTTGACAAATGCTACCAAGGACACCTTTGGAAGACTGTCTTCTTATGTTTTTGCAATTAAGACTGAGATTATTAACATCACTGTTACAAGTTGAGCAGCTTTTTGCTTCGTCGTTTTTATTTCGTTATGACAGGCACACATATTCTTTTTCAGATGCTGAGTGGATAGCAGGACTTAAATAAATCTTGTGTGCACCCAGCACTCGCAATGCATTCTAAGCTGAAGTTAGATTGTACACAAAGGCAAGTCTTACCTCGCAAAATTGTGAAACGAAACTGAGTAAACATTTCAGCAATTTATTTGAAGACCTGTACCAACCAAGCCTTTCCAAATGGGCAAGATTCGGAGCTTACACTGGAGGTGGAAGGCACTTCAGATGATAAAGACAATGAGAGGGGAGCTCCACATTGCATTCATGAGGCTAAACATAATCTCATCGTTCTTAAAGAATGCCAAATTTCTCTGATACAGAAAAAAAAAACATTTGAAATTCAAAAGGGTGGCAAACAGGTCGACCCGCTTGAATCAAACGGGTGCAAACTTGTCGATCCGTTCGGATCAAACTTGATTATGGGATACGGGTACCTGTTTGATATGGTACTAATTTGATACGGTACCCATTTTATACGGGTGTCCGTTTGATACGGGTCCTCGTTCGATACGGGTGCCCGTTCGACTAGGCACGTGACCACACATTTGAACGCGCCATTCGGATAGGCAAATTATTCGCTAGCCCTAACTGGTATTGTCTGGAAGGTTGGTTACCTTAAACGTATTTAAGACGTCCCGAAACTCATAAACCTATTTATAGCGTGCAGGAAACCCACAGAAAAAAAAATGTGCTCGCACAGGTGCTTGCAAATGGGAAGGAAAGCAGACACAAAATATTGTTTTCAATTGTCCTAGAAGTTTATTACAACCTATTCCGTAAACAAGTACAAACGTGCAAGCGGTCTGTGAAATGTGAAGAGGCACTCTAAGCTTTTATACAACTGAGAAGATTACAAAACAAACAAGAAGCGAGGTAATCCTAGACTATAATGGTAGACTTTTGGCAAAATTATTCTTCCGGCTGCCGCGAGAATTGACGCTGCATAATTCTATAGAAAATCTGGAAGAGTGCACGTAGAGGAACGGTCAATTGTAGCCAACAAGTAGGTTGCAGTGCACTCACCATAATGATAGCGGACTTGAAAGATGCAATACGAGATATATGTCGACACGGTCAAAGCAGGACAACCACACAAACGCAGAAACAAGAAGAAAGTCTCCTTGAAGTTTCAACACGATGCGGCCCACAAGCTGTCATTTGCCGAACCCTACCAAACCGCAAGAATTCCTGACTTCTTTGAAGAATCGCTTGTTGCCGTTATACGCGTAGGACTTTTCAAACACTGATAGCTTTGGTGCACCTCCAATACGTTGTGGAGACACCCAAGTAAGACCGCGGGGTAGAGAGATCGAAGCGGGTAGAACGAACAAGTTTGAACTGAAGGGACAAAAACCAGACAAAGATAAAAGCGCTTATGGCCTGAATGTCCAACGAGACTGAATGTCCAACGAGCCTGAATATCCAATCGGTCACGTGACAGGTGAGACGGAAGGTCCAACGAGACAAAAGATCCAATCGAGACGGAATGTCCATCGAGTCTGAATGTCCAACGAGACGAAAGGTCCAATCGAGACGGAATGTCCAACGTGCCTGAATATCCAACGAGCCTGAATGTCCAACGTGCCTGAATATCCAACGGATATAGAATGAACCTTGCAAAGAATTTAGAAGACATTTATTTGTTGAACTGTAGGATTACTGATAGTTACGGCGGTGAAAAATGCGTTCGATGAAATGGGGAACCGGACATTTCGGTGCGGAGATATCGGTACGCGATCATTTCGGTATGTGGTCGCTTCGGCACCGGGCTTTTCAGTGCCGGGATTTTTGATGCAAGGCTGTTTTGGTGTGCCGCTGAGCTTGTCCCACTGGTGTTGCCTCTGTGAAGTCCCCAAAATGAAATTAAATTTATGCTCGTATATTTTGTAGATTTCATAAAATCCCAAAAACAATTATATATTATATATCGAAATATAAAGATGATATCTATAATTAAAAAAAAAGACGTTTAAAAGGTCACAGATGCTACAAGATCAAAGACCGAACTCGTTGACCATTGACAACCTGTCACGCGTTTGATTTTAGAAGGTCGTACCTCTGGAGCCGAGACAAATGTGGGACCCACGAGCGTCCTCAGCCACCGTTTTTCCGTATTGTACGAGTTGGTGTATTTTTCTTATTCGTGTCCCTTGTCGCGCAAAGATGATGTCCCTCGCATGGGAGAAAAGCGCCTGATTGAATTTTAATATTATAATTATTATTAGGTGAAGTCGGTGTACTATGTATAATTACTCTAAATTGCGGGGGGCTTCTTTTCTTCTTTTTTACAGAACGAACGTGAAAGTTTTAGAGATTTCTGATTGGACTTCTCGGTCCCCAGAAACAAAAATTCGATCCTCATATCAAAATCAGTGACAGTATACAACGTTCCTTCCATTAAGTCTTTGTGCAGCAATTGGTGAGCTTTTGTCCGGTGATTGTGCGTTGACGCTTATCGCGACGATTAGTTTCGCATGCTTCGGCCACCAAAGCGATTGCTGTCGCAATGTACCATGTATTAAGCAACAAGTGGGTAATATTCATAATTATAACAATACTTTCTTAGGGTTGGCTTCCGTCGTTTCCGCCTTTCCTGGTCCCGTGGCATGTAGATATCGCACCGATACGCGCCAAGGTAGCATACCAAGGCTCTGATCGGATTTCAACTGGTTGTAACTCTGTCAGAGAGCCGCTGTGACAGTGCGACCGTGATTTATTCATATGCGTACATTACAAGTGCACATATGACCACGGCATCAGGAGGTCAGCCCCTCGCTCGGTCTTCCCAAATTCCATAATGCTAGAGTTGCGAGTGAACATACTTACGAAGAACCCGACTTTTATCATTTTGAATAGCCCGGGTACGATTCACTATCGGGCCCTTGCCAATTCTAAAAGCTGCATTTGTCATCCTCTCTTTTTTGAAAAAAAGGTTTCACTGTTGACCCCCACTGTCACCGGCAATCTACACACCCAACCCTAATCAACTCTTTTCGACAGTTCAACAAACGGGGACTTTCGCCCCATTCTTCATTCTGCGAATCGGGACGAATTGTCCTCTTTCCAGTTGTCCAGAGTCCAATGGAATTTCGACCAAGTGACCGGATTCGTGGTGCAATACGCTTACCCTACAAGAATAGACAGCCACGTGGAACGATCCATTGTTATATTCACACATGATGCAGGCTATTAGTACATCCGGGTGTGAACCTTCTGCTGCACGCCGGGATGGATGCGTTCGCTTCCTTTATCAGCAGTCAAGCTCCCACCTACCAAGACGTCATGAACTACCTCGACAATATGGCGAGCTTTTGAGTGCTTCCAGAAGCCAGTTAAATTACATGGGCTTCTGAAAACCACTATGCATCTCACATGCAAAAAAAAAGGAAAAAAATATGCGTACTGTGTGATACTAGTATTATCGCTCTACTCACTGACATACAAACGTATTGGTAGGGAATGGATGCGTATGTAAACTACACACAACTGTAGTGTACAGTGAGTAGTTGTCTGTTCCAAAGATAAACGAACAAAAATAAAAATTTCTCAAATTCACACAATGGTTCCGCATTTACTCAGGAATTGTCGGGTCACACCAGCCACCACCCCCATGCATGTAGATGTATGGGGGTGGTGGATTTTATGTAGATTTTATTTTTAAAAAAAAGATATCTATATTTTTTTTTATTAGTGGGAAATTACGCTTGTGGGAAACTCTTGATGCCTCGCACCCACAGCTCCCAAAGCTCCTTTTAAAAAAAAATTAAATATTGACTTTCCGCAAAGTCAGTGGCGCTGGCGGGCGGTCATGTGTTTGCGATGCGGATCTCCGTATGTAGCTCATCTATAGATCGAAACGGGCAGGGATGAGGACTGAACTAGAAATTTCTGGGTTCTGAAGCGCGGCTTTTATAGACGTCCCCCAATTGCGATCCACTAGAACACCCGTACATTGCATCCCTATTATATATTTCAAATTGGCTGACCTATGTCATCAGAATATTCTAAAACATTTGAACTGTTAATATCAAAGGAGCCCTTGGCGTCGTGCAATCGACACCTTTAACCGATTGGTACATAACTGCGCATCGGCACTCAGCTAACTAACCATCAAGCCTTCCTATCGATGAAATTATAATATTTGTGTCTGCTCTGTTTCTTTGTCGGTCCGTCGACGTCGGCTTTTGTGGCACGACATTTTAGTATGATGTAACTACGGCAATGCCTGCAGGGACGCGGACTAAATATACACACAAGTCTGTACATTTAAGAGGGCAAATTATTCTAGCACGTGACAGGGGAGGTAAAAGGTCCAACGTGCCTGAATGTCCAACGAGACGAAAGATCCAACAGAGACGGAATGTCCAACGAGCCTGAATGTCCATCGAGACGAAAGATCCAACCGAGACGGAATGTCCAACGAGCCTGAATGTCCAACGAGACGGAAGATCCAACCGAGACGGAATGTCCAACGAGCCTGAATGTCCAACGTGCCTAAATATACATTATTGGATCTTTCGTCTCGTTGGACATTCAGGCTCGTTGGACATTCCGTCTCGTAATCAGATAAAAGCGGCTATCAGCGGGCGCGCTACCGGATCTTCTCAGGGGATGCTTATCAGCGTCAGACAGCGTGTAGCTCGCGCGCGCTTTCGTCCTCCTCTCCCTCGGGTCACGTGACAGGTGACCGGAGAGAAGGGAGGGGGCGCGGTCAAGGAGGTCAAGGCGCAGCTCAGGCAACGGCCCCGGCCGCTCGAGTTGCGCCCGAGGGAAGAAAGCACTCAGCGCGAGCTCGTAGTTTGACTGCTGCAATGGCGGGTGTGTTGCGGATAGAGTTTCACGCGCCACCTCGGTCTACTGGCTCGTACGCCACAAATCACTTGAGCAGCGGCGAGGGGGCACGGGGTTTGGAAACCGACCTAAAGACGGAGAGTTTCAGGGGGTGTTTAGTCTACGTTGTCGGCGTAGTGTTTTGTGACCAGGAGAGAGAGAAACGGGGAATCTCTGGGTTGCCGGGGTGTGGCTCGGGCTTCTTTGTGTTGGGTCCTCCTAAAGGAAAGACGTGAAACTGTCTTTATAGCAATGTAACTTTCAGTGTGTATCTTTGATAAACAGTTGTTCAGTTCATCCAATCTGGTTCCACAACATAATTTGGTGCCGAAACCCGGGAACATAAAGAAAGTTGTGTTAACGAGACCATTGAATTAACAAGACCATGGAACGCCTGAAAGTACGACGAGCATCGAGGAGGGCCCAGAACACTCGTTTGGTCAACGAGGTAAGAGCATCTTTGACATCCCCTAAACCAGACGTTGAGGCTCTCAGCGTGCTTTACCAAAGATTGAAACTGAGCAACACCGAGCTGGTGAAGCTAAATGAAGAATTAGAGCCTTTAGTGCCTGCCGAGGAACTCAGTGTTGAGTGCGACGCCGTGATGGAGTACGAGGACACTGCGATCGCCTTACTGGCGCAGTTGGAACTTAAGATTGACCGAATGAAGAACGGCCTCATGACGTCGCGCACAGACGGCTCGCTGCATCGGGATAGAGCCACTGGAAGCGGTACCAGATTGCCTAAGCTGCAAATGATCACCTTCAACGGAGAACTCAGCAAATGGCAAGGATTTTGGGATCAATTGAGAGCGACGGTGCACGATAATCGCAGCTTGTCGAATGTTCAGAAATTTCATTATTTGCGCTCTCAACTTACCGGAACGACCGCCTCTGCTCTGTCTGGACTTGTAGCAACTGATGAAGGTTACGTCGAGGTGATAGAGCTGCTGCAGAAGAGGTTTGGAGATAAAACCCAGATCGAGCAGGAGCACCTGTACAAGCTGAGAACGATACACCAGGTGAGGGCCCCAGACGATGTCGTTGGATTGCGAAAGCAACATGATCATGTTCAGACTCACATTCGGGGGTTGACATCACTGGGTGTACATTGGGCATCCTACTCGTCGACGATGTGTGACGTTCTCTTGAAGGCGATGCCCAGTGACCTAGCTTACCATCGACACAGAAGCTATAACGGCCAAGTGGGAGCTGAGACATCAGAGTGGACGTTTAAGAAGATGTTGGAGTTCCTATCGGTCGAAGTTGAAAGCAGGGAGCGTAGCGGACATGATGGGTTCCTTCAGAAAAACAAAGAACGACGCTCAGCTCCTAAAGGAAAGATCCTTCCAACCTCCATGCCTCTCCACAGCAAGCTGGTCTCAAATGACTGCTTTTTCTCTAATCGTAGTGGGCACAAAACCGGAGAATGCAAACATCAACTGAGCCTGAGAGAAAAGATGACAAGCACGCTTGTCTAAAGATGGCAGGTGTTTTCAATGCACGAAACGAGGACACCTCGCAAGAACTTGCCGCCGCAAGATAACATGCGAAACCTGCAAAGGCAGGCATGCCACAACATTGTACGACCCGCGGTATGCAAAAAAGACGCCTGAGGTCGGAAGAGACGAAGTGAATAGCACGAGTATTCACACACCTTTAAAAACAAACGGAAGTTGGGATGACAACGACGATGTGCTTTTGCAGACGTTCCGCGGCTGGCTCACAACAAAAAATGAATGCTGCTACATTAAAGGCGTAATTGATAACGGCAGTCAGAGAACCTTCATCAGAGAAGATGTGTCAAGAAAGCTGAAACTGAAGGTGATTGGCAAAGTGAATCTGAGCGTTAACGCGTTCGGAAGTGTCCGGGACAGCGAAAGGCACGAGCGAAGATTGGTCGAAATGGAACTTCAAAGTTAGTACGACAATGAGAGCACAAGATCGAGGCGATTGAGGTACCGGACATATGCAAAGACATCGATCGGATACCGGTGGACAATGACTTCGTGCAGAAAATCGCGAAAGAAAAAAAGCATCTAGCGGATATGCTGGTCTTCCTAGGCGTTCAGAGAGAGTGCGGAATCAGCCTTCCGGTTGGAGCAGATCAGCTTGGAAAACTGTTGGAGCATGAAGAAAGCTGGGATGAAAACAACAGGTGGCAAAACATCAGCTGCGAAAACAACAATGGGATGGACATTTCAAGGCCCCGTGACCTCAAAGAACCCAAGACGAAAGCAAAAAAACAGCAACGTGTGCGTGCTCAGAGCCGGTTCAACGGGCGACGATGAAGTAAGCTCGACCCTAAGCTCGACCCTGCGACAGTTCTGGGAACTTGAAAGCCTCGGCATCAAAGACTCAACGACCAACGTTGCCCACGACGAGTCTGTATTACGGTGTTTTTAGGAGACCATCACCATGACAGATGGAAGATACCAAGTTGCTCTTCTCTGGAAGTTTGAGAACCTCGGGGATCTCGGCAATAACAGAAAGGTGGCAGAGAAGAGATTGCAAGCGCTCTGCCATCACTTGGCTCGAGACGAAGAACTTCTTCTGAAGTACGACTCTGCTATGGGGCAATACCAAAACGACGGACACGCAGAGAAAGTGACGAAAGAAACCAACGAAAAGGAAAATGTGTACTACATGCCACTCAGAGCTGTTATCCGAGAAGCTCCAGCCACTACAAAGTTGCGAGTGGTCTTCAATACGCCTTCGCACACTACAGGAGAGCTCTCGCTGAACGACCATCTGGAGAAAAGACTTAATGTAAAAAACGACATGCGGAAGATCCTGGTGAACTTCCGTTGTTACAGGATAGCTCTAACAGCTGACATTCAGAAGGCTTTTCTTCAGATCAGCGTGAGGCCTGAGGACAGAAATGCTCTTCTTTTTTTGTGGTTTGACAGCCTTCTTGTTCCTGGAGAAGAATTGCCTCCCATTCAAGAGTTTCGAATACCAAGAGTTCCTTTCGGGTCAACTGCAAGCCCTTTTCTCTTGACAGCGACATTGCAGCATCACCTGCGTTCGGTCGAGGGAGAAGCCAAGTCAACGGCGATGCACCTTGAAAGGTGTTTTTATGTTGACGACCTGATTGCGGGTGTCTCATCATACGAACAGGCGCAGAAACTCTACGATGACTCCACGGAAATACTTGACAAAGCGGGAATGAGGCTTCAAAAGAGGTCGACGAGCTCAAAAGAACTCAAGTGTCACATTGAAAAGACAGCGGAAGAGACGTCTACGTGTACCTAATCGTCAGGGCTGACAAACGTACTGGGAATTCTTCGGGACGCCGAACAGGACAATCTTCAGGTGAACTTACAGTCACTGTCAGACTTCGTCAAAGAAAGAATGGATACAAAAAGGCTCATTCTTCAGACCACTTCGAGGCTTTTCGACCCTTTGGGACTGCTCTCTCCATACAGCATCCGAGCCAAAATTTTGTTTCAGCATGTTTGGGAGAGAGGAATCGACTGGGACACCTCATTGCCAAATGACTTGCGTGAGGAATGGCTTGCAGGGTGAGGCGAGCTTGCCGAACTCGGCTCTCTCTCAGTCGACAGATGCGTCTTGGTGAAAGAGGGAGCAGTTAAGTCCAGACAACTCCATGTTTTCACGGACGCAAGCACTCAGGCGTACGAAGCTGTGGCCTACATGCGAGTCGAGGACACTAACGGAAGCATCAGCGCACGGCTTGTCATATCCAAGCCACGTGTTGCATCTTTGAAGAAAATGACTTTGCCACGTCTGGAGCTCATCGGCACTCTTATCGGATCAAGATTGATGGCTTTCTTGATTGGGACATTGGATTTGCCCGACCTGGAATGCCACCTTTGGACAGACTCCACCATCCCATTCAGTTGGATTCAGGCATCGGCAAGCAAATGGAAGCCATTTTTATGCAACAGGGTCGTGGAGATCCAGAACAACACCGACCCTCTTCGGTGGCGACACTGTTCAGAGAAGGACAACCCCAAGGACATGCTCACCCGAGGAGTACCCGACTCCAACCTGACCCTTTCCAAGGTGTGGTGGCAGGGCCCGCAGTGGTTGTCATGTGATCCAGATTTCTGGCCCAGAAGAAGAGAGACGAACGACGAGGTTCCGGATGGTGACGTAGAGCTAAGAAGCAAAAGCGCAGTGCTGCACACAAAGACAACCGTACAAGAGCCTCTCCTCGTGTTTACAGACTACAGCAAACGGCTCAAAGCAATGAGTGTGACGGCGTGGATCATGCGATTCATTAAAAAACTTTCAAGGCATGGGTCCAAGAGTCAGCGGCTCTCTGACCACCTATGAATTGGAGGAGGCAGAGAGATACTGGACGAAGCACATCCAGGAAGAGAGCTACAGCGAAGAAAAAGCAAGCCTCGTCGCCGGTGACCGCCAGCGGTCGAGCTCGCGTATCCGGGACCTGCACCCTTTCTTGGATGAAGACGGTGTGATTCACATTGAGACTCGACTGCAGAATGCCTCGGCACCCGACGAGACCAAGTTTCCGGTGCTACTTCCGTTAGACAACCATTTCACGGAGCTCCTCGTTGAGCACACGCATGTTAGCATTCTGCATGGTGGTGTGAGTGCTACTCTGTGTGAACTGCGGGAGCGTTACTGGGTTGTGAGAGGGCGACAGTGTGTAAAACGAGTGATCGAACGCTGTAAGATGTGTCTTTGACTCAAGCTCAAGCCCGTGACCGCCCCGATGGCACCTCTGCCTGAAGACCGCGTAACAAAGGCAGAACAGTTCGAGGTCTGTGGCGTGGAATTTGCTGGACCGATGTTCGTGAGATCCGGAACAAACAGTGTCAAGGCATATATTCTTGTATTCACATGCGCAGTTACGCTAGCGATACATTTAGAACTTGTCCTGGATATGTCTAACAAGGCTTTTCTAATGACTTTCAGACGCTTTGTGTCAAGGCGTGGGTTGCCGCGAATGATGTGTTCAGATAATGCACTGACTTTCAAACGAGCTGCTAAAGATCTAAAGCACATGTACGATGTATTAACTAGTTCCGAATTGAAAGACTACTGCGCCACCCACCGGATCACTTGAAGGTTTATCGTTGAAAAAGCTCCATGGTGGGGTGGTTTTTGGGAGCGTATGGGATCGGTTAAGAGTTGCCTGAGAAGAAACATCGGCAAAACTGCGCTTGATGTTAATCAGATCACAACTGTATTAACGGAAGTGGAGGCTGTGATCAAATCTCGACCAGTGACGTCTGCCTACTCCGAACCAAACGAACCAAATGTCTTAACTCCTGCTCACTTCCTTTGTGGTAAGAGGCTAACCACATTACCTCATCATAAAAATGGGGACGTGACATTCACTCGAACGGAGTTGGTTGGGAGATGGTCACACCGCCAGCGATTGATGAATATGTTTTGGAACAGGTGGGCTAAAGAATATCTGTATAACCTACGAAGTGCACATGCTCGTAGGCCTCAATCCAGCAGCGGTCTCAATGTCGGTGATGTCGTAATTGTGCATGAAAACTACGTTCCTCGATTGTTTTGGAGCACCGGCAGGATTCTGGAGTGTTTCCTAGGTCGGGACGGAAATGTGCGAGCCTGTAAGATAAAATTGTGTAACGGCTCAGAGGTCAGGCGCCTTGTTCCGCGTCTATATACACTTGAGATGAGCTGAGCTCATCTGCGGGGAGGATGTTACGGATAGTTTTACGCGCCACCTCGGTCTACTGGCTCGTATACCACAAATCGCTTGAGCAGCGGTGCGGGGGCACGGAGTTTGGAAACCTGACTCAAAGACTGAGAGTTTTGGGAGAGTGTTTAGTCTATGTGGTCGGCGTAGTGTTTTATGACCAGGAGAGAGAGAAACGGGGGAATTCCTGAGTTGCCGGGGTGTGGATCAAGCCTCTTTGTGTTGAGGCCTCCTAAAGAAAAGACACGGTTAACGCGTCTTCTGCTCCAGACTGTCTTCGTAGCAATGTAACTTTCAGTGTGTATCTTTAATAAACAGTTGTTCTGTTCATCCAATCTGGTTCTACAACAGGGCACGTTCTCGCAGTGCTCGATGTTCTTGCAGCCACGTGTTCGAGCGCTGCTGCGTCTTTAATTGATGTGAAACGGAGTCTAGAAGTATATTCTTTCACGCGGTCTCGTCTTCTGCGAGAGAGATTCAAGCTGAGTAAGTAAATTGAGCCAACGAAAACGCTGAAGTTTTGAAATTCTGTCAAAAACATCGGCTCGCCAACGTCGCGCACTTACGTAAAAAAAAAAAAAGTTTTCTCATTGCAGTTGCAGTTGAAGCGAACATCAGCGCAAATAAAATATAAATATAGTTACTTGCATTACGCGGACGATTTGAAATCGATGAACCGGCGCTCCCGGTCTTCCGGAAACATAGGCTGCCACGGCTGAAACAGGCGTACCGATGCAGCCAATCTGTACGTTCAGTATCAAACGGGCTCCGGAGAGCCGTTTGATTAAACCGGTACAGTTTGACGGTCACCGGTCACCCGCTTGTGCAACATGTTCACCAGTTTGAACAAACGTGCGACAACTTTGCCCAAACGAGTGGCCCATTTGCCCAGACGAGTGACCCGTTTGCCAAAGGAGTAACCTGCTCGCCCAAATGGGGAACCGTTATGGCTCATACGCGGACCCTTTTGAGCCATACGAGAGACCCCTTTGACAAACTGGTGACCAGTATGGCTAAACTGTTTCCGGTCTGAAGCCGTTTACTTTCATATAGGCGCCAAATGTTTTTTTTCAGTAGAGACTCGAAGGAAAAACATACAAACAGACCAAAGGTGCTTAAAATAATCGATGTTTCGCAAGTTGCCTGGGGACTCACATTCCACATTGATAATGGCAGGACATATGTTTGCCAAACAAATTAAGATGATCCTTGCTACGCTTCAGTAGTTTCACTTTAATCCTATCATGACGGACTTAGTCTGTGAAAACAGGCCTTTAAAAGGGTTTTGTGGGATGTCAAATGGCAGCCGATAGTTTGCAAGAAAACAAACCTTCTACAAACGTGTTTTTTAACGACCTGCAAGCTTTCTAAAGGCTCCAAAAGATTTTTTTTTTTTTTTTGGGGGGGGGGGGGGGGGTGGGGGGGGGGATACTGTGTGCACGGCATCCCCATGCGTTTCCGGAGGACGTATGGCGTTTTGTATTTGGCCGTGCACCCTTTGTCCGCCGTGGGGTGGCGTTCACCGCACAGCGTGCACTTGGGGGTGCACTGATGGTCTTGGTCAGGATCGCGGGCGCCGCAGCCCCTGCAGATCTTGTTCTTGGGGAATGGACAAACGTCCATGCGGCGCCCCAGACGGCCACAGTGGTAACATATGTCGATTTGCTTTCGGTACAAGCAGCAGGGGAACAGTGTTGCGCCGTATCGGACCAGGTGCGGAACACTGGGTCAATCGAAAGCGATGACGATGGTCATGGTGGAACCGATGCGCTTGGCGGCCAGGGCTAACGGATTGCGGGAATTTATGATGTTAGCGTCGATTTCCTGGGCGCTATCGGTGAGGGGTATACCTCGGATAACTCCCTTGGTAGTGTTGTCCGGGGCTGCCTCGTATGCGTTGACTTCGTGGGTGACACCATTGACGTGGATAGATTTCATGCGCACGTACCTGTCAGAATTGTGCGGTCGGGGCGTGCTGATCACGACGATGTTTTGTTGAACGTTCGGGAAGATCGTGTCGTCTTGGCTTTCTTCCGGGCTAAGTTGTGTCGCTTGGAAAATGGCTGCAGTCACTGTGGGGCTGCCGACTTTGGGGATATTTAGTGCCCCTTTAGGTCTCACAATGATCTTAATTTCGTTCTTGGGTAATTGGGGCATACGTCCGGCCTTGAGGACTTGAGATTTAAAGTTCTTCCTGGTTTTAGAGCGAGAGCGGGAGTCTTGCGATTGGGGCGTTTTGCCGTGAGATGAGTTTTGGCCAGGTTTCTTGTCGGGACGGCGAGAACGGGCGGTGCGCCAGCAAATTTCGGCGGTCACCTCTTCTGGGGTGATGTCCTCACCGATTACTTGAACTTCCATTCTCCGCTGGTTGAGTTAGGAGCCTGCACGTCGATGAGGAGCGCGCGCAGGACCGCGCCACTCGGCCGTCCACAGTACCGAGAAAATCCAGACCTGACGAGGTTCTCGAAGTTGGTTCCTTGGCGAGGCGAAATCCGGGACCAGGGCGTGCCTCGCGCCAAGCCGGGGGGTCGGCCGGCCGCGCCGAGCGCCGGCTCGATGTTTCAAGCGTTTTTGTAGTATTTTTTTTTTTTTTTTTTACGTCGAGTCTACATTTTTCACTTTTATTCTTCTGGAGAATCAATGACGTGTTTTCACTCGTAAACTGCATGGATGAGAGCGGAGTGTGCGTTTTCACCATCTTCAACCCAGTTTATTATGAACGCAAAAAAAAAAAAAAAAAAAAAATTGATAGTTTTCTTACGTTTAGCTTAGATTTGAATAAAACAGTCTTCACATTATGGCTGTATCAATGCATACCCAGCTATACCCGAGGACAGCGCTTAATTGACATAAAAATGATAACAAGAAACCTTTATATATATATTTCAGACCATCATGTTTACGGTGAACCAGAGCTATTATCACATTTATAGTAGCGGGTTGGGGACCGAAAGACATTACAAAGATATTGTCTTCAAGTGCAAACAAGTCACCTCAATTACACATTGAAGAGCGCCAAATGCATATGAAAATGGTACGGCACAAAATCTTAAACAATGTAAGTATGTTCATTGCCTCACAATGTCCGTACCATAAACGTTTTAATTAAAATATACAACCAGTCCATTGAATGGGTTAGTTGCCTTTTCAAAAACCGATAATTATCCACGAGCTTCCCTGAAGCACGATCGCATGCTTGAATCCCTTTATTTTTTAGCCAATAATTTGGCATGTATACTATTTCGAACTCTATACTGAGGTCCAAAAATAGGATGCACGCAGAAGTACGAAAAGTCCTCTCATAAGAAACATAGGATCACTATTATAGCAGAATAGTTACATCGTCTGAGCACCGCATATGCACTTGCGTGAAGCAAATATAGATGCGCCATTGTAAATATACATGGCAAAAATACATTTCAATAGTGCTGTAGAGGCTGCGAGAACAAGCAAATCTTTATTTTACGTGGACAAATTAAAGAAACATGACACAAACATCGCTTATACAACATGAAAAAAAAAAAAAAAGAAATGAGGCTTTCTCGCAACTCCAAAACTGTATGGAAGCTTCGCGAATTGAGCCAACTAAGGCTGACAAGGTATGCTTTAACAAAACCTGTATTAAATACGATCTTTGGGACCTTTTTAACATCTTGCGTGGTCTCCATTGAAGAAAGAATAAAAAGTATGCAGATGAATGAATTGTACTAAATCATTGATTAGTAAGTTTATTACATTTGCCTGTTTTCGATTATTTCCTCCTTAGAAACAATTAGGAGATGAAAATGTACCGTGATATATTCAAGCGTGACTTTTGAGTCCCACAAATGTTGATATTGTGTTTCTAAAGCTCCTAAACAAGAAATCATGCATGCATGTACTTGTGGCGGGACAAACAGTGAGAGAACCTCTGGAGGACTACAAGGGCGTTCCACGTCCCAGCAATTTTCGTACCGCGTTCCACACGGCGGCATGTGCTTTCAGAACACCTTTGTTTGTCTTCAATTCCTTTCGGTGCACCCGAAAAACAAATAGAAAACGTCGAAAAGACAAGGCGATGTGGTGGAGTAGCACACTTGGAAAAGTAATTATTACACTCAAACTTGGAAGCACGACGCCGTCAGAGATATTGTCTGTTGGGCGGCTACGTAGCGATTGTCTCATCCGCTCAGTACGCTTCATTTTATCTACATATTTTCGACATATGATTTTCGTGTGCTCTTCAATAACACAATACGTACATGACAATGGCCACTCTATTGTAACACCACAGTAAGTATGTGTCTGGATTCTGTATCGCCTTATACAACGTGGAAGTTCGTCTGTTTCTTGCATACCTCGTACGTTTGATTACTCCGAAACGCGCACAAGTGCTTTTGTTTCTCGTCGATCGCACGCAAAGCTGCCTTTTGATTGGCATGCTCCTCCATTGTTTCGATGTGCCAGCGACGCATTTTGGAACACAATGGCTCGCCGTATTACGTCGATATGTCTGACTTTGCACAAGCGAGGGAAAACGCCCCCCCCCCCCCTTCCCCTGAAATACTGTGATTCCACTGTGCAAATGAAAAAAAAAAGAAGAAAAAAGGACCGCACCTCCACGTGGTGAATGATGTTGATTGGGGCGAAGCTCTGGTAGTGCTGATGATACTGATTTTATTGTTCATAGGGAGTGCTGATGGTGCTGATTTCTTTTATTGCTCACAGGTAGTGCTGAGTTCCGGGTTGCGTTTCGACTTCATTATTACTGCTTTATGGTCGGTGAAATGCAGAGCCAGTGGTTATTCTAGCGGATCAGCTTGGATCCGCTAGAAGCCGTGGGAACGCATGTCCACGGCTTAAGTCAACGGCCCATGTCAGAAATAGAATGTGTGGTGTGGAAATGGGCTATATACGCATTTGAGCATTTGACCGCAGCTCCCTCTTGTCTATAAACGTTGAGCCAATGCATGCAAAGTTTAACGCAATTATATACGCATTTGTCCGCAGTGCCCTCTCCTGTATAGACTCGAGCGGCTACATGCGAAGTTTCATCCATGACAGAAACCCCAGCTCTTGAGTTACTACCACATATCAGAGCCCCCTACTCGTCCCGAAGTCGTGGCCGAGTAGTTAAGGCGGCGGACTAGAAATCCATTGGGGTCTCCCCGCAGAGGTTCGAATCCTGTCGACTGCGCGAACATTTTATGTTTTAATGTTAGGCCGGACGCCGGCCGGCCGGACGGACGGACGGACGGACAAGTCTAGACCATAAGGATCTTCGCCCCTAAAACAAAAACAACGCATTATTTGCCGATCTGTAGCCCGGTGTGGCAGATATGGGAGTGAGGCTGGGAATCGGCTTATGGACTTATGTGTGCCCGTCATGGAAGGCACACATAAGTCAACAAAACCGGTCACCATCCACTGCTAAAATCGGCGTCAGCCCGAACAATCTTTTGTGTCGATCGCACGCCGCAACCTTCGGTGAGGCTATACCTTAAACATTGGGGAATCGCAGAGGGTGCGCTGGGTTCCCAACCCAACGGGAGACAAGGTGGTGCTACAAGTGACGTCACTCAAAATTCGGGGTGAGAATAAAGGGTACGGCGAACTGCGATGTGTTTTATTTTCTATTAAATAAAAATGAGCTCTCAGAAGGTAAAAGCACTTGGAATAAAGAGCGTGCTGGTAGGGGTAAAATATAAATAAGGGAAAGACATAAGGACGAGGACGGACAATACGTCAAAAGCGGCCGACGCGATCGCGCGAGGCGTTGTCGGGGTGAAACGGTCGACGGGACGAGACGCATTCAACCGGAGTCTGGGCTGTTTCGGGTCTTTAACCAACTATTACACGTGTTTCTGCGTTCCGTGTTTCGTCCGAGTGTGATGCCTTGAGAGGTCGGCGTAAGGAGGTTGAATACACCACAAGTCTTAGACGTGCAAACCACGAGAAACATTGTTAGATAACAAGAAAGCAACGCACAAGCCCTAGCACGCCCACACACGAGAGAGAAACATTACTTGCGAAACTGGAACGGAACAAACACAATACCATTTTCACATAAAATGCGAACTATCGCCGATGTGGTGTCCGCGCCGACAGTGCGGTTTTTCGGTCGTAGGAACAGCGCCGACAGCGCCGTTATTTTCGAATAGTCAACAAAATCCGATCTGACATGAAGAAGTCGAAAGCGCCATCCGCCGCCTTCGCGACTCTACGCCGTCACCCTAGCCGATGTAATTTTCTCCTTAACCGAGCTAAAACATTTGACGTAGTCAAGCCAAGACGCCGTGAAGTTTATTTTTCGGCCGCTAGCAGCGCTGAACGAGCTCTCTCTCCCCCCCCCCCCCCTCCACTCCCCCTTCCCCACGTATCCCCTCCAACCCTTCCATACGGCCGACGCGCGATCCATTTGACTTGGCAGCAGCGCAGCGCCGCATCGACACATCGTTCATACTTCGTGCCTTGCCATATTACAGATCGCCGCGGCCCCTGCTCCTTGAGGACTGCACTCTCACGAGTAAACCATTCAAGACCACACGTGCCTCAGCATCAGACAGCCACGTCATCGGCTTCTGAGTGGTGATTGGTACGGCCTTCGTTCGTCGCCAGGGACCAACGATTACAAGAGTGGACCACCACAAGCCACCGGCACTTGGCAGCAGCGCAGCGCCGCATCGACACATCGTTCATACTTCGTGCCTTGCCATATTACAGGTGTGCATATATTTCTGCTCTTTCCTCAGTTAATATTGCTCTGAAAAGCGTTGTCGCTGCTGCCTGCAAGTCGCTTTGTTGAAATTGTGTGCCCACTTCGGTTTCTGTTTATTCTGATATTACAAACTTTTCGCTTAGACTATCATGGAAAAAGCGCTAGAAGATCTACGTCGCGAGCTACGGGCAGACTTGAGGAGCTTGAAAGAGAGCGTCAAATACTGCAGCGACACGTGCGACGGAGTAATGTCCATTAAAAACGACATAAAGGAACTGCGAAAAGAAATCCTAGAGCTTACATTACGGAATCAGGAGCTAAACGCAGAAAACTGCCGACTGGGCGCTAAAGTAGAAGAACTGGAACAATACCAGCGATCGAACAATCTTGAGATCAAGGGGGTACCAGCCGAAGGAGATGTGAATGATATTGTCAAAAGGATCGGTGCCCTTCTCGAAGAACCCGTGGACGATGCAGATATTGACATCTGCCACCGCGTCGCCACATTTAAACCAAATGAAAAGAACATAATTGTCCGTTTCATCCAACGCACGAAACGAAATAAAATCCTACAAAAAGCTAAGAAAAAGCGAATCACTACGGCATCTCTCGATTTTGGCGGGACCGTTTCTCCTATTTATATAAATGAACCCCTTACGAGCCTGAACAAGAAACTGCTAGGAACGGCCATCGCGCAGAAACGAAAGGTTGGGTGGAAGTTTGTGTGGTGTTCTGGTGGGAAGATATTCGCGCGTGAAGATGAAAACTCAGATGTAATTAAGGTTTCGTGCCTTAGCGATGTCGAGGGAAAAATCAGGAACTAATTCCGAATATGTAGATGACAGCTACTTTTTTTCTTTGAGATGGCTGTGCACGACCATTTTTATGAACCACATGAAGTTAACGCGTTGATTCGTGGGAATAAACAGAAGTGCCTTACACTCTTTCATCTAAACGTGAGGTCAGCACGATCCAAAACTGATGAACTTTGTTTTTTAACAGGTTTCAACCATTGTTTAATATTATAATGCTCACTGAAACTTGGTATAGCGATGACAGTGATTTTTTTGTTTTGCCAGGTTACGCCCATTTTTATTTGAACCGCAAACAAAACCGTGGCGGTGGTGTGTCCATTTTGATAGCGGACACTGGTTTCGAGATTGTACCCGAATTTTCTATGATTACAAACGACTACGAAGCATTATGCATACGCAAAAACCTTGAAGTGTATTGTGTTCCGACCACAAAAGGGAAATGTATCCCAGTTCTTTGAATTTTTAGATAAGCTATTCACCGCTATCACTGAAGTGACGTGCAATTTCACCCTTGGCGGTGATCTAAATATTGATATGCTTGATGTATCGTGCAACCAGACTGAACTTTTATTATTGTTGTCCGCAAATAGTCTTCATAATGTAATATCTCATCCCACACGTATCACAACATCATGTTCTTCCATGCTTGACTTGTTTATCACAAATCATGAAAGCTCTGATATTACTGCTGGGGTGCTGTGTTCGGACTTAAGTGATCATTTACCTATATTCATGCTGATTCATAAACAAAATCTGTCATCAAAAACTCAATCCAATAAGGCTCCTCCCCCGAGATATCTACAAGATATCAACGAAAAAACACTGCAGGCATTTAGACGGAATATAGAGACAACAAACTGGAGCAGTATATTCGACATAGCTGATGTAAATCAAGCTTACGACAAATTTATCGAGGTTTTTAAAAATATTTATAGTCTTTCATTTCCATTAAAACTACTTAAGAACAATAAACGTGCGCGCAAACCATGGATTACTGGGGATCACTTAAAATCAATGCGTATCAAAGCTTGCTTATATAAAGATTTTTTAAAGACCCGAAACTTAGTTGTGCTTGCAAAATTTAAGACGTTGAGAAACCGTCTGAACGCAGATTTGAAGCGTTCAAAACGTAGCTACTACAACAATCTTTTTGACTCAGAATGTATGAAACACTCGGACTTAATTTGGAAGAGGCTTGGTGCTCTCTTAGGTAAAAAAACAAATTGTACTAAAATAGAATCTTTAAGTATTGATGGAATAGAAAAATCTGGTTCTGCACTTTCAGATGCTTTTAATCATTATTTTGTAAACGTTGGGTCAGGAACTTACTGTAGTGACGCAGGAAATAATATACCAAGAGTTTCTGAGACAATATTTTTTTATCCTGCCGATGAACACGAAGTTTATGCGGCGATGGCCAATTTACGCAACAACAACAGTTGCGATGTTGATAACATAAATATTAAACCTGTTAAACTTGTCATAGATATCATTGCACCTTGTTTAACACATATTTACAACCTTGCTCTGACATCAGGAATATTTTCCATGGGTATGCAGACCGCGAAAGTAATAGTATTGTTCAAGAAAGGAGATAGAAATTGCATAGGGAACTACCGACCTATTTCTATTCTTCCCATTTTCTCAAAAGGCCTCAAAAAAAATTCTGCACACGCGAATTACAAATTTTTCAAATAAGCATAAACTCCTAACTGACTCTCAATTGGGTTTCAGGAAATTCAGGTCAACCGAGTGTGCACTCTTACACCAAAAAGAGATAATACTGGACAATTTAGAAGAAAAGTTGTCAACAGTCGGTATATTCTTAGATTTCAGTAAAGCGTTCGACTGTCCTGATCATGGTATTCTTTTGGATAAATTATTTTTATATGGTTTTCGCGGTGTTTCTTTTTCTTTGTTAAAATCATATTTTCAAAGTCGTCGGCAATATGTTTCAATCAACGACCATATGTCCTCTTTGCTAGGTATTAATTCTGGTGTTCCCCAGGGAAGCATTCTGGGACCACTTCTATTTCTTGTAACTATTGACCCTGATGTAAATTTTATAATTTACGCAGATGATACGAGTATAATCATTTCTGATAAAAATTATGAACATCTTGTTACCAAAGCAAATATTGTTCTATCTAAATTAAAATGTTGGTGCGAAATTAACTCCCTCCAAATAAATACTAATAAGAGCAAGGCTGTAATATTTCAACTACATTCTAGAACTCAAACAAATTTATTCCTTCCTTTCAAATATGGTTCTGATATTATTCATTGTGTTGAAAATGTCAAAACTCTGGGTGTATTTTTTTTCTTTAACATGTCCTGGTCTGAACATGTTAAATATATTCGTACTAAACTTTCAAAAATAGTTGGAGTAATAAACAAATATAGAAACATTTTACCTACCAATATCAAACTTCAAATTTTTAAATCATTATTTTCCCCGTCTTAGGATACGCGCATCTGATATGGGGATCCACTGGTTTAACCAACTTAAATTTGCTCCGCGTGCTGCAGAAAAAAGCTCTTCGTGCAATAGCCAATGTTCCTACGACCTCACCATCATTGCCTCTCTTTGATAAATTTTCCATAACCGACGTGTCAAAACTTTACAGTCAACGCTTAATATTAACGTGCCAATCGGCCCTAAAAGGTAAATCCGAAGCATTTCTGAACCTCGCTGACCTTCATTCGCAAATTCCAATTTATCAAACCCGTCAAATACATCCATCGCAAATACCAAGATCACGTACCAACTTTGGACATCAAAGAATTAAACATGCACTTCCTCACTTACTAAATCATGTCGCATCGCTAGAAATTGATATCACTTCACTTAATAAAAATAGCATCGTTAACATTGTATAAAAAAATGCACGTTCTATGATTTATTAACATTGTATAAAAATGCACATTGTATTGTTTTTCTAGATTTATTTGTTTATTAAATGGTCTCTTGTTGCGTTGTCTGCCATGTAGGGGTGCCAGGGGCTCGTCAAGCTGCATATAAGCAGCTTTTTCCCTTGGTATCCCCCATCATGTGATGGAAAATAAAAGCTGATTTGATTTGATTTGATTTGATTTGATACATTCCCGAAACCCGTCCTTCCCCCTCACATGTGGCAAGTGTTACATCGGACAGACGGGTCGCTGTCTAAATGACCCACTTCGTGAGCATAACAACAATGCCCTAAATGCCAACTCGGGTCATTTAGGCATCCATTGTAGAGAGTGTGGATGTTCTCCCCTCCTGGACAAATGCACCATACTGGGACGGAGCACGAACAAACTGACGCGAGAAATAGTAGAAACCGCTAACAGTGTAATAGAATATGTGTTAGTACTCCTTCGCTAGCCTTAACGGAAAAACAGTTTAACTATATAGCACAGGCACAGTAGCAACGTCCGCTGTAAAATGAATTCATTATTTTTCTTCCTTCTATATCTTTTCTTCCCTATATATTTTGTTTTTAATCCTTTTTCTGTTCTGTTCCTTTCTCTTTTTCATATGATCCTCGGTTTTTTTGTTTCACTGCCATTTGTATCGGAGTGAAGGAAGATGAAGATGATGCATAATACACTTGAGTTGTCAGGCAGCGCTGCGTGAGTGTTCTTCCTGTGTATGCGTGAAATTACTTTTAAGTGTGTCTGATCTTGTGCGCTGTGAAGCAGTGTCACTATTGACTGCTTTGCTTCAGTTACACTGCGATTATGTATTTTAGAAATCATGCAAGGTGGTATGCATATATGAAAATACCAGACTACAATAAACAATGAAACGTCACACACACGTTTAACATCCCACTATTAGAATAGTGAATACTTTAACGTTGACACGTGAAACGTAATGCGTCATTCTTATTAAACGTCGTGAAGTTCCGTTGCATGATACTTGTCTTTAGACTGAAAGAAGCTATCATAGTAGTCCTCAAATTGTTAAGAACATAGGAAAGTTTTCGAAGTCTACAAAATTATTTAAACGCATATTTTACACTTAAAAATGCACAGTTTGGAATAACTTACGCTAAACTCAACGCGCGCTTCATTTTCTTATTAATACGTTAACAATAGTACCTAGGGGACAGGGAAAAGCTGACGTCGTCCGTCTGCGGACAAAGCAGTGAAGCAGTGGAAAGGAAAGCGCGCAGCGTAGGGAAGAGAGGAGTAATGCGGGACAAAGGCGAGAGGAAGATGACGTCACGGGGTGGAAGCCAATGCGCGCGCCGAGGACACCGATGAACAGCGAAAACAGCGTCATGCTAAGCGTACAGGGCGGGCGAACGAGTCAGAGGGGTGGAAGCAGTGCCTAGCTCGGCTGGCCGAAATGCGGTGCAAGAATCGACAAACCGACGCGGGTCTGCGTGCGACAGAGGCTGAGGCAAGGCGGGCTAGGCAAACCCGCTTCCCCGAAAAAAAAAAAAAAATAAAGGAAGATCCATTGGTAGATCCTTAGGGAATACGTTAGCGTAATCCTTTGGAAACGTCGCACAAGTCTGCCTCTGGGAAACGCTAACACTGACCCCGTAACGACGCCATAAAGAGGCAGCAAGAAATAGGGGAAGCAAAAGAGCGTCAAATGAGAAGGCCACAGCAGAAAAGTAAAGGGGTAAGCGTTAGCTTTTCCCAAAGAGGAACACGTGTGGCGTTTCCAAAAGGTCATTCTAATGCATTTCAAAATGATCCACCAATGTATCTTCCTTTATTTTTATTGTACATGCTGCTATATTCAGAATGCCCAAATCATTGGTTGTTCATTGGAGAAACTGCCGGTAGAAGGAATTGATTTTTCCGGATTCTAACCCGAGTTTTTCTTAAAGTAACAAAATAAAACTGCGGACAAATGGAAAGCGTCTTTTTCTGACAACCCTTTTTTTTACAATATTCATGATTTAATCGCTAGAGCTAACAGTGCCAGCGTTTCCAGAGTTGTAAATTCAATGTTAGGTTTAGTTGACCGTTGTCCCCAATGCAAAAGACAATGAAGCTTGTTTTCTGCTACAGTAAATGTCCGCTCACACACGGTGAACCTGGACGTTTTTGTTATTACCATATTAAGAGAAATCGAAACGTCTGCGAATCGCCCTAAACACATTATTATGAACTTCAGACATAAGGACGATTGTTCAAGAGAACTTTATTTGATTTTGTATTTTCTTACTACAGTCATCACATTTAAGATAGGGCAGCTAGACTATCACGGGATTCTGATGTTGGTGGCAAGGTGTGAGGAAAGGACCTTCGACCGTGGGGATTATCGCTAATTGTTGTCTTTGCATACCGTTGCAGACTTCTTCGGGCTTTAAATGCAGCCATCGGTTTCGTGGACTCCTAGATCCCTTGATTATAAAACAGAGAAGATGGAGATTCGTGGGCACGTTGCAACAGTGTCTATACCAAAAGGTATACTTAACGCGTTTAGTATAGAGACCCTTCCAACTGCAGGGACATTAGGAATTATCATTGCACAAGTTCGAAGTCCTAACGGAAATGATGGAAACTACCGGCAGCGTTGAAAGCTGCCGATTGTCGGCAGATTTAGTGCGTTACGGGTGTTAAGCGGCAGACAAAATCGAGGAACCTATACATATCGGTCCTGCTTTAGCGAAGGGATCTGACGAACTTTGGTAGACTACAAAACCGAGAGACGGTTCAAACGTTTGCATGTATCCGCCCCCCCACCCCCTCAAAAAAAAAACAAAAAAAAAACCTCTCTCTCTCTCTATCTCTGTGTGTATATATATATATATATATATATATATATATATATATATATATATATATATTTATTTATTTATTTATTATTAGACGAAAAACCTATCTTTAACTTTCGCTGTGTAAAGGTTTTGGTGGATATTAAGCGATCTTTTTTTTTTAATATTCAATCATATTCCACGAGGGCTTGCTTCCGCTGGCCGCACGCTTGAGGTACAATAAGGGCTTCTCGAACATCGCATACGCGTTTCAACAAGCTAATGAAAGGGGATGTGCGGATTACTAGGCATCGTTTTCCTTAAAAATAATGGAACATTTTACTGAATATTTAAAACGTGTTTACACTAAAATTCCCCCATTTCTAATATGTAAAAAAAAAAAAAAAACGTGCGAGGCAAGTTTTTGTAATCAAGAAATGAACGAACAAAAAGCATCCAATGAATCTCAAACGTCACGTGGTATCTTGTCGTTTTTGTAACGGACCTTGACAATAATGAAGCGAGAAAACGACGTATAAATAGAAATTCACTCGTGGCACGTCACAAATCACCCGAAGCTGCCAGGTCACCGAAAACAAACTTTTAATATAGTAATCAAATCGCTGTCACTGCCACGAGGTCTGTACTTTTTTTTCCACCTCAAGCTATATTTCACCCACTCGATTTACTATCACTGGTCAGAACAGATACAGAAAGTGTACAACCCTTGAAACGGCCTAGGTACTACTCTTAAAGCAAACAAGGCAACAGGAACATAGTCCATGTGGTGGTGCTAAATTAAACTCGTCTATCGCTTACTATTTAAAAACCCTTAGGCTTCTGTAAATTACTGCCCATGAAAATTATAAAAAATAAATACATAAATAAAAGTAAAGCTTAAGCTATATAAAAAAAAGTTCAGCAGCGTACCAAGTGCAACCCCAACCTGACCGCGAAAACTTTATACTCCGTGTTTTCCTTCGACCCCAGAATTGCGGAGAATCCGTGTAACGCTCCGTTTAGCAGTGCACTTCCGCCGGTTGAAACGCGTGCTCTTTTCCTCTGCTCGGTGACCTCGGCGGTGGAAAAAGGCGTACGAGACGTTTAAGAGGAGCCCCTGAGCAATCCTGCTCTGGTAGCGCACCTCAGTCAAGTGCAGACGTGGCCTCTAGATGGTCAACAGGGCGCCCCCGGCGATGACTTACCCCGGTTCGTGGTGTCGGTTGAGGGCCTATAGAGTGCCAGCAAGGCGAGACGCGTTGCTCTTATAATGCCACTTCTATGAATGAGCGAGCTCGTGTATGGAGCATCCCTCGCCCTTTTTTTGTGGATTGTCACGGGTTCCCAAAGTTTTTTTTTTAAACGTGGCAGACGGATACATTATAGGTGCATAATTAAAATTTGGGCGAGTGGTTCTCAAAGTGCTGGGTGTCACCCTCATCTCTTTGAAAGACAGTAGTAATTATTCCTTTAAGAGTGTATAGATAATGTATTTTTGTAGAGCATTTCGGGCGCTGGATGGTTAGCTGTGGGACAAGCGATGTTCGCGAGGAAATGTGCAAAGCGATTGAGTTTGTAGGCCATAAGAGTAAAGTCACATTAAGGAAAAAGAATGCTTTATAATTGTTCTTCATTCCTTTTGACAGTAGATTGCCAGGCACAATACTTGTGCCTGTGGTAATTTTTATATTGTCGCTATGAGTGACACACACTTTCATACTGCTTACATGCTGCCTTTGCCAGTGAAAGTACATCGATGTAATATTAACCTTCAGACCCCACCTAAACGTGCAAAGAAATCAGTATTTTTGAAAAAAGAAAGCAAACAATTTTTGTCTGCGCCAATCATATTGTAGTTCAGCGGCAGGTTTCTGGGCGACGAGTTCTTCGCATTAAGTACAAATGGCTCGTCCCATAGCAACCATACACCGGAAACTGTCTGAATTGTTTGTTAAAAAAGCTTATCTGTCACTTTTCTTTTGTTCCTTCTAATATATCTTCAAGTTTTCTTCCCTGTCTCTCGGTTTAAACACCACGATTAAATCAAACCAGTAATAGTAATTTTATTGTCAAGGGAAGACACTAATGAAACCTGGAGACAATATCGTGCGTAGCGGCGAATTTGCATTTCAAACAGAGTTCGCGTGTCCTGAGGTGATTCAAGATTGAATAAGATCCCCACGATGGCCGGAGATTTCTTTTCTAAGGACCTTTGCGCTTGATTGTTCGCCTTACGTCTATTCCAGCAGGTAGAGTGTATACTTTATATGATTCATGTTGACAAAACGAACATGAACTAAATATTTTTTTTTCTTTTCAGGGAACTGCAAGAGAAGCACGCCAAAACGAAGAATCAACGTAGGGGGGGGGGGGGGGGGGCGCTTCCTCGAATTGCAACTGCGTGGAAACGTCTTAATAAGTGAAAACAAAATTGTGCTGGACTGGAGAGACATTGTCTTACGACGTTAGAGGTATTTGATATTCTCGTGCTCTTCCTGACATTCCAGTTTGTGAGCTACACCATAGTCACTGTCAGCTTAAAAAGCGCAGGGTGTGGCGAGTCTCGTGTATAACGTTATCGCAAAACAGCCAATGGGATTGCCGCATTCGCCAATAAGAACGACGAAGAGCGAATCGCTGAGCAGCAAGCGCGAACATAATAATCATTGCCCTGAGCTTCCTCAAGCTCTCAGTGACTGCAGTTTCGTTTACTTTACTACCGCTCAAGCGAGACTAAGATGTGTTTGAAGCAAACCTGCTGCAACGTTGCATGCTCCCATCCCCTGCATCATATATCAGTATTTATTGTATAATTATTGGTTCAGAAACCAGAATTGTGGACAGGTGGACATTACCGGTTGGGGGGGGGGGGGGAGGTGGGGGAATGCGAAAAATAAAAAACGAACGCTCCCCCCCCCCTCCCCCCGGTAATGTCCACCTTTCAGAAAGTCCTGGAGAGAACCCTGGTCGTAGTGTTCCCACAGCGCCCAATCGGAAACTGTGCATTTCTTCTGTCCCGAGCCGTGGGCCGCCCAACGAAAGCATCTTCGAAGTAGGTCACCACCGGGAGCAGTTCTGTGTGGAGACTGGACACCAGCTCGGCGATGACTTGTTCCATGCCGTCTTGCGGAAACATTGCAAGAGCTGGGATCATCCGTACTTCCAAGTTGATATTGGGGTCGAAAGTATAAAGTTCCTGGAGTCCTTCCGACCGAACTCTGCGATAGACACATTATGACAGATGAAAAAAAAAATATCCACACACGTCGGTCCCTTGGGTAGACCTGCTCTGAATGCGTTGATGACCGCGAGTTCGTGATCCACTATCACAGTCTTTGGCTCGCAGCCTCCCCCACATTCGGCGTTGAGAGCACTCAGAGCTCGCGTATACGTCCTACAGTCCTTCCGCGTTAGCAGCATGTATGCCGGAGGCAGGATGGAACCAGCCACCTCGCAGTGTAGACTGTAGAGCTGGAAAAACAACTCCGGGGCCACCTTGAATGTGCCGTCGGCAAACCACGTCTTAGTCGTCCGAAGAACCTCCACCATCTGCGGGCTGTAGAAAATAACGAAGCGAACCCGGTCTTGCACACCGGAGTCGCACAACAGAAACCTTGACCCGTTGTTCTTGGATGCATACTTCGCAGGTATGACGATGTCGTCTAAGCAAAACGGCAGAGGCAATGGCCGTTGCTCCCTGCCCGAACCCTCCTGCACGTAAAGAAATGGCAATATTACGGTTGTATAGCACGCTTCCCCCGGTGTCATTTCCACCGTCCCAAATACTACGCGCCGCTTCCTCCTAGTATCAGAACCTCCGTCGTATTTATACAAAATAAACATTTTATACATCGCAACTTAATTACAGTTATGAAGAGCCTACATTATAATCTCAGTACTAATAAGAAAAACTTCGCTTGAATCGAAAACACACTGAACGAGGACGGCTCGATATACTAATGGCGACTGCGTATTTACCATTGTCAACACGTGCATGAACTATAGCGGCTGATGTTTGCACATAACGGCCATTCGCAAGTTAATGAGCTACAACCTTTGTCCCTGACGCCACTTACGAGAACAAAAGCTAAAAAAAATATGCGCATATTTTCTTGCTAATTATGGTCAAATAATCTTTATTCACATTTAGGTTTATGGCAAAATTTACAAATCTGTGATTATCCCAAGCTCAAAGATTTCCGTGACTATAGTTTGGCACGGCCTCTGATAGATAGAGGTTGTTTAACTGTGCTTTACGTTAGTCGACCAAAGCTCACGTAAGCTTATACCACTGAAGCTAGCACGATATCGCCGTACTGCAAAAATAGAAAAGATGAGACGTCTATTATTTCTTGCTACAGACCCAAATTTGCATTTAAATATTTATGAGACTTTCTTGACAGTCTGTTTTATGAACTGTAGAAACCGTAGGATATTTCAAAAATAGGCGCAAAAAGACTCACCTTTTCTTTATTGGAACGCTCCTTGGCATACTCAGATCCCTCGTACAGAAGTTTCAGCCCACCACGGTTGCTTTGCAAGTCTACGGCCATCTGAGGAAGACGACGATCCAGTCTCAACCAACATCGGTAGGTATATGACAAGGTGTCAAGCAAATATCGTTTGCGTATATATAAAACCTCACGACCTCAGGGAGCTAGTCTAAAATAAGGCATCTAAAAAAAAGTTTCTGGCATTGTTGACCCTTATCTTCCTGCGACATCCCCAATCCTGGCTTCACAAAAAGCGTTACGGAGGTGTGTGAGTTTATAACCTGATAAGATGGGCTGACCCAGTGTCTAGAAGAATGGCTACCTTTCAAAGAGCAGAGGCGGAGAAGCCGGCACGTTCAGTCACGATTCTGTGGAATACGAACAATGAACGAAGAAAAGCGGCAAGTTCTTCTTTGATTCTGTTCACTGCGACAGGGAGACACTTCATTTCACAAAGGCGTGTTCTATGGACAGCATCGAGGAGACCTCGCAACTGCACCCGACGACCACAGATTAAAAAAAAAAGCGCAAGCCTCTGCTTCTACTTTTCTTAGCTGCTGCTGAGAGATGCTGCTAAAAGTAGAGTTACAAAAAAAAAAAGAAGACAAACAGAACAAAACGTTTTGCTTTGTGTCGTTAGAGGCTTATCGTACAATGGGGACAAAAGTGAATCTTTGGGTCCTTTCTGTGTTCACCGACCATGCACTGGAAAGTCCGTTTACCGAAAAGTCCATGCACCAAAAAGTCCGTACACCAAAACGCCCCGCACCGGAAAGTCCGTGCACCGAATAGTCCGTACACCGAAAAGTCCGTGCACCGAAATGTACCTGCACCGAAAAGTCCTACACCGAAAAGTTCTACAGCGAAACGTCCTACAGGGTCAAGCACCTTTTATTGTTCTCGTGCCGCGTCGGCCCTCCGTCAACCCTGCTCAGCGCGGCGCGCCATGCCTTTCTCGTTTATTAGACGGCGAGTGAATCTTGCATTATTTGTTCAAATAGTTTACTAGGGAATGTATCTTGCTCCGCGAATATCCAGTGGCCCTGGAGCCGACAGACTTTGCGTAGTTAGGACGGCTGGATGCACGCAGCCTCGCGGTTTTACCCGGTGAATTTGGAAGGGCGTCTGCCGCCATCTATCGTCGTGGCATGGATATATCTGGGGATAAGGGGGGGGGGGGGGCTGAAAAGGAGAGGGGAGGGGGACTTTTATGACGATGGGGGAAAATAGTAGAAAGGGGGGGGGGGGGCGTGATTTAGAGGTGAAATATTGGCCTCATCTTTCCGCAATTTTGATAGAACGATTGAGTGGTGCAAATTGGTTTGCAGCTTTGGAATTCTGAGGCGCATTTTTTAGACTCGTGTGGCACATTGAAGCTAATAATCGAATGAAATGAAAACGTACCTCGCGTGCATGCTGGTATTTCGCAAATGCGGGATCATTTTCGATCGGTATCTTCCCCGTAGGTTGTCCGCCTACGCCAACAAGGATGCGCGTTGCGCATACAGGAAACATTGCTTTTTGCTTTTCAATACAATACAAAAATATTGTAGCAAATGATAGCCAAAGTTGCCTCATTTATCTTCTATGGTCTCGCGAACTTATCTGACAACAGTAACATAACCATGTTGTAGAAAACCCGAGACTGTGGTGAAAGCAGGGAAACTTGGTCGAAGAAGAAAGACAGGGAAAGAGAACGTCGTTCGTCGGTGGTTAGGTAGCGGGCATATAAGACATTGTGGAAATAAACGCGGTAGCTGAGTTTGAGACGTTCTCTTTCCCTGTCTTTCTTCTTCGACCAAGTTTCCCTGCTTTTACCACAGTCTCGGGTTTTCTACATCATGATCAACATCTACCAGCTCGCCTGCGCACTCACTGTTTTTTCTTTAGTAACATAACGTCAGCATAGCAGTTTGACCAGCTGTGTCCTATTTTTTTCAATATAGGCCACGTGGTTTGACGCCATTTCTTGCATAATAACGTGATCTTTCTAATATTTCCTCTTCAAGGCAAGAACACACACACGCACAACTTAAAGCCTTATCTAATGAAACAACACTAGGAAATATAAACTCCTTCTTCAAAATGTCAGGTTTCTTGGCTCGCCATTTTATTTGTAGTGAAAAAATAAGAAGATTATGAAGTAGTCCATTGTTCGATATTATTATACTGTCATAGGCTCCTCTATACTCACAAAGCCTGGCAGTTTGACGACGGAGCCATAGAGTGCCCGGTCGCAAATTTGGAGCGCGATGATCTGGTAGCACAGAGCATCAAAGAGCCATTTCTCGAATAATCTGGACGTCAGCGCACAGCTCTTGCAGCGGCGAGGACCCGAAACACAATTGTCCGCTCAGGAGAAGTGTGTTTCGGCGTCGCTGCAGCGGGGCGCCAGTCACGTGGCTCTCCTCTCATCCGTTGTCTGCCGCTACACTTTTTCCACTTCGGCGGCCGCTTCTCGTGGTGATCCGCCAGGCTTTGTCAGTATATAGAAGGCTATGATATTGTCTACTAGACCGTTGTTTTTCGGTATTTAACACCCGTGCCACAAGGGCAACTCGAATGCCATTTACAACGAATGACATACGCGTGATCGACAAATGGGCTCGCGATCTGTTGCGCGTGGAACGCCCCACGCTCGGAGTGTCGCGCGCTGATTGACCTATCGTTGAAATGTCATTCGTTATAAATAACATTCGAGTCGCCCGTGTGGCACGGGTATAAGATTTCAAACGCAACCTGTTTTAGAAAAAGCTCCTACATCTTCTAGACCCTTCTTTATATAAACTAAAATGAATAGAAATGCGCATGCTGCAGTCACCTAAGTGCTCCTGAGTTAATCCTCCTTCTTCTTTATGTTTTGTTTCTTTCTTTTTTTTATTTTCGCTGCTGCGTTGATGAGTAAACATTTAAATGGTGGCATCGTCGGCATTTTGCTACGCGCTTGTGCACACCGCAGCTTTCTTTTTTTTATTCGGCGAATGATAGTTCAATTCGGATCCGGATAAAATGTGATCGCTGACGGCGTGTACAATGTACTAATCACGCAGCTGTACACAAGAACACGCTGCCGAAGAAAGTTCAGTCGGCACAGAAAAAGGTCAGCACAAGGAAGCGATATCCGGTTCGGGTAAAGGTCGATGCGCGGCATTGCAGCCCCGCAAAACACCTGGCAAACACATCTGGGGCCAGACCGCTTCGCTTGGGCAACCTTTGCGGCTTGGGGAAGTTATACAATTGCCGCAGCGCGTTTTTAAAAAAGTCCCAGGGGTGGCAGTGTCTATGTTTTCTTTTCTCGCTTCCATCTTGAGAACATCAATTCATGTTATGTTAGTTACGACTGAGGTCAAGCTTACAACACCCCCAACAGTTTGGCAGGTAAAGTCGCTGGCAACTTTGGAAATCGAGGGCGTGGCTTAAAAAGTTTATTCTTCTAGTTTAGTGATTCGTTCTTCGGCGTGCCTATGCGCCGAGAAACTGGGGGAGAGGAGGAGACAAGGGCGAGCCGGGACGTCAGAAAACCGAGCTCTGATTGGAGGGAATAGTGGGTAGACCGAAAGCTGGCTAACTTTGTCTCCACTGCACTCGTCGAACGCGAGAGCCAAGCGCCGGACGCCGGCGTTCTGCATCCTAACATATTCGACGAATGCTTTTTTTTTCGTTTTGTGTTGCTGCGTGCTAATAAACCATTTTGGTAAACAAGATTTGCGTAACTGTATAATTGTGTTTGTCACAGACGTCGATACAAAATAACGCAATGCGGGAGTAGCTTCAAAAGCAATTGAATTACATTTCGAAGTATTTTTACTCTACCCCAGATACTTTGCAGTGAAAGTAACTTTAGTAGTATTTTAAATGCTTAATGAAGCAGGTATTTAGTAACTTAACTTAAATTCTTTTATGGAGTATTTTGTCCAACACCCTTATAACATAACGGCTGGTTGAAGGTTTTTCATGTTTTCTGGCGTTACATAACACCTTCGGGGAAAACGTTATCTTCAGATTCACGGAAAACAAATACTCTGAAATTCACCTTTAACTTGTTTCCGTTTTTTTGCAAGGGCCATTTGAGCTTCCTTTTAAACAGATGGCAGAAAAAAGGGGAAAATCATTCGCAAGAAAGTTAATACTTTTTTCTACTCCAAACTTGGCATCAAAGACATAATACGGGCAAGAAAGGCAGCTATGTTATGGCGAACGTTAGATGTTCTTCATAAGATATGTCTGAATTCCCTCAGGTGTGCGTTTCAGAGTGCATCGTACATGAATATCATGCTGGTCAGCAGTATATTATTTATATGGTACGAGCGATAAAGAGTACGAGCAATAAAGAGCAACTGGCAAGAGATCTAAAATAAAATATTAGGAAGTAAGGTGTCCGTTTGCAAGTGCCCTGCAATATTGAGATTTAAAACGTGCACATAAAAGATTGAGGCTCTAAAATGGTCACACTAACTCATTATTACAACTCTAGCATTATTCGTTATAAAGCCCTTCAATAAATAAGTGCAAAATATATGCAAATGAGAAATGTAGCTTAAAAAAAAAGATTTCGAACTTACAAAGTTTTCCCACCACTTGTGTATTCGAATATGTGTAGACTATCACTTCAAAATTAAATATTACATTCATAAAGCCGGCAGTGACTGCATTTCCTCGCGCGAGAGACGTGGGCAGGGGTTCGGTTTGCATGGCGGGGCCTCGGTTGGTTTGTAGGTAGCGCTCAAAGACAAAGAAAACGCTTATTTTAGATCGGGAATATAGGGGATACTTCTATAATATATCAATGACTCAAACTTTTATTTTATTTCTTTATTACTGCGTACAGACACATGCAGACTCCAAGTAATATATATAGAGCAGTTTCAACACTGAAGAGGACGTTCGTTGTGACAGGTGCTTTTATATGGAGATTCTGCCAAAGTCACGTTACAGTTTTCTTCGTAAATAGTTTCACAATTTTGATGGCATTTTTGGCAAGTTGCATTTTGTTCTCGAATAAATAAAACACAACCTGTAAAAATAGAGAATGTGTTTTTAGAAATAATATTGAAGCCGAAACATCAAAATCGGCTGGAACAAAACTTTTTATTTTGAAACTTCACAGAACTCAAGAGTCATTATGTTCTAAAATAGGCTACGACCGATGTTTAAATAAGTGCCTAGCTCTATATTATGGCGTCTGGTATAGGTTTTAATATTTGCTTTGTCAACTAACAATGTTCGTCGGTTAAAGTCACTGTGGCCACACCGAAATAAATTTCATGCAAACACCTTATAGACGAGGCACAGTGTGTATGCCATAACTAAAACATTAGATCAAAGAATAAGTGACAAAACAATTCCAAGAAATTATACTACGTTCACAGCCAATACAGATGACGACGAGAAGAAAACACAGGCGCGTAGTTGTAACACTGACTGAACTCAACCTATTTCGAAACAAAATAGTGAGTATATTAAAAATCCCACTAACAACCTCATATAAATTTTTATAAACAGTTGACGAAACATGGCTTCAAGACCTCATTTTCAAAATCTAAAGATTAAACGCTTGGTTACAAACACGAAAATATTACTCTTTTCAAATTCTTATTTTAATGCCAGTGTCAGGCTGCACCATGCAAAGTTCGTGAAGATTAAACTCTAATATTACACGGTTTCTTATATTAGCTCTAGCTAGCGAATGATTTGCAAACTATTTTTATTTACTTAAGGGTGGTATTAGAAAATGTCGCGTCATCGTGTTTAATGATAATACTTAAATAGAAACATTTATTTTGTTATGTCGCGTTTGATATGAAAAAGCTGTAGTGTAATCGAAGATCTCTCTTGAAGCGTGCGAAAATCGGACAATAAAAATGCGCTACTGGTTTAGACAGCGGTTTTTGAAAAAAAAGCAACCTAATCGATTATTAGTACTTCCTTTAGTACTCAGTCCCAAGCAACCAACGCGCATTCTAACAGCTGCTCAACTTTACTCAGTACTGACAGTACTCACCGTTGTTGACTTTTGGAACTCGAACAACGAAACACACTTGTGTCTCGTCTAAGTACATTAAGGGGAATTCGGAAAGTTCAGTGTCATCTGCAATAGGTCAGTGGGACATTGGATTGCGACACAAAGCAAGAATAACCCAGTAGATAAATTATGTATTTGTCTTCGCTTTATTAAGACGCATTAACTTAAAAACTTCAATTGCACCTAACAAATTAATTTAATGATTATAAAGTGTTCAATATATGCCACGCACGTGACGTCACACTAGGGAAGGGTGGGGCTCCACACCGTGGTTGACTTCACACCGAGCGGATGCTCTTAGGCGTAGAATGACCGCTCGAAAAATTGTTGACATGCCAAGCATTTTCTTTAAATGCATCTAGTTTTTTGACATGCGAATTTGAAACAAATGTTTCGAGCTTACGGTGATGACTTTCAGCCAGTACGTACAAAATGGTTCGGCGTTGGTGTGATTGCGCTACGACCAGTAAGTTTCAACATGCCGCCGACGAAGTTCTGACGCGAGGGGCTGTCGTGTTGACAAAACAAGCTTCGTTACGCGTCCCAAGATTATTTAACGAGGGGCTCTAAAAGCCACTCGTAGTAAACGTGTTACGGCTTCGCGAAGTACTGTTAAACAACGCTAGTGTATCGTGCAGCGGATAGCACAACCCGATGCCCCGGCGGCGGCGTCTCGAAGAACCTGCACTCTGGAGCCGCCGCCGACCAATCGCCGCCCGGACAGGCTCGCGGTGCGACTACTCGCCCGTACTCAGCAAGGACGCCCCGAAGGTGCGCTCGAAGCATGGAAACAACGTGACGAAGAAAAAAAAAGGAAATTTACATTACGGAAGAACGGGCAAAACAATGACAAAACCGATGCAAAAAGCGTTTCCTGTCATAGACAACTTTTGAAATGTGCCGTCCCTTGCCGCTACGAAATGCGTCCCGCAAACTCGGCAATGTGCGGCCGCCTCTCTTCCGTGCCACGCATTCTTTCTCTAACTTGACAGATACTCTGCCGAGAGGCATGCCAATGAATCGATCATTCGGACCCCTAGCAAGAGACCAGTTTCGAATGCCAAGTGCCGATCATTCCGCTGCACAATGGCGGAACAAGTGGCATTGTAGAACGTGCAAGTTATCCCATGGGTCATAAAGTACAGGGAAGGTCGGAGCGCCACCAACGATGCGAGCCGACGAGCAAATCAAACAGTGCCGAAATTGCAACGTCACTGCTCTTATCACCTTTCTTTTTTTTGGGGGGGAGGGGGAAGGGGTTGTTCTTTTGCTTTTGACTCTAATTAAACGCATAAACTGCCGTGACGTTGCGATTTTGGTCCATCATGGCGCAGGGATCGAACAGCTGCCAACAGGGGGTAGTGTTGCTACAGCCGAGCGCGGCGCAGTTTACCATGGCTCTCGTTGCGAACGGCCATCCATTGAACCACCATGCATGGTGATTGCCGGCGTTCGACATCATGTGTCGTAGGTGCAAAACATGTATACTGTTTAAACTCGCAGAGCATCGAAAACAATTACAATATAGACCCCTTTCGAAATACTGTCCTCTGTTGGCAGCTGTGAAAGCCCTGCACAATGGCGGACTAAAACCGCCACGTCACGGCACATTTTTTATGCCTTTGTTTGGTCTAGAAGGCAAAAACACACTCCCACCCCCACAAATGAAGAAAAGGTAATGATCGCAGTGAGCCAATCATATAGCGCTTTCGGCGCTATATGATTGGCTCGTCGGCTCCTAGCATTGGCCACCCTCCGACGTTCGCTATATTAAGGAATGACTTACACCTTCCACGATTGCAGTTGTTCGCCATTGTGCAGGGGTCGCACGCGAACTTCGAAAGGGGTCGATTACAGCATCGCTCAAGCACTCAATAATACTTCATTATCAACCCTCAAAAAAAAAAAAAAAGAAAACAAGAAAGACTGCGCGTCTACCTTTTTGCACATCACGCAACGATTTGAGCACTACGGTCAACAGCGTTTAGCGAGTCAAGGACCCGATTTTAACATGACATGCGGCGTCTCCTTGTGTTGATTCAATAGTCGCGTCAACACTTTACATCAGCCGCATTATTTCCTGGAGTTCGTAATGAGCGCATGACTCGGCTTGCTTATGACATGTAGATCGTGTGGCTCCTCGATGTTTTTGTTAAACTTTCGCCAGGCATGAATATAAAGTAGCCCTAACATGTAAGATTTCTTGTTTTTTTTCTTCTTGTTGTTGGAATAAGAAGCTTAGTGTTTTGTTACCGGAATGTGTACCCCGTTTCTCGGCAGCCGTCCATCAACCGCCTAAAATTGTAAAAAGCTTGATTGGTAAGATGAATTTGTTGGCTTTTCACATGCTTTGTGAGGACGTCGGCAAAAAAGCATTTTTTTTCTGTCATAGCATTTTTTATTTTAGACGCTTAGTCCTCCAACAGAGACCGTAAGACTAGGTCACACTGTCTCCTTTTCTGAATAGTTGCAACAGTTGAGTAACATCAAAGAAGCCCACAACGAATAGTTTTGTGGAATAGTTTCAAAGACATGCAGGAAAATATGTACATATGACCATGAAATCGTAAAACAGATGCAGGCCCAGCATTGATCGCGTACGCTCACTGCAACTGGAATCTTAGCGACCGCGGTGTGCCAGGGCAACCTGTGATCGCGATCCTTATCAGGGAAGATGATGTTTCCCACGTGAATATAATATGCGTAAATAGATACGTACTTGGTTTGAGTTTATGCAAGATTATGTTCGGCTTGGAGCGTCCTTCGCTGGTTTTAAACCGGAGTGGTGAGTCAAATTTACCGCTGCGCAATACAAGAGCGTTTGTAAGCAAACCCTAGGTAGGCCCTTCTATGTCACTGACAACCTAAAAACGTCTGGACGTGACCAGTCGCAATTATCTCGCTACCTCTTAGTAGCCTGTAAGATGTCAACATCACCAAGTGCGTTTTATGAGGAGCCAATTGCGTGAAGCGACGGAAGCTGTGACAACTGGTCATGTCCTGTTATTAAGTGATCGGTGATTTTAAGAGTAATAAAGTGAGAATTACACTGTTCCATTGACTCGCATCCAAAGGTGAAGCACATAGCTGCCATTCTCGCATGAGATAGTGTTCCAAAAGCAATCCGCCCGGGGAAAAGGATGATATGTAGCATATTTTACAAAATTTTTTTCATCTGGATCAAGAAACTAGAAAAAAAAAGACAGCACATTAACACTTTTGTTTGCACTAAAGACAAATAAAAATATACTCCGGCTTATTGGCAGACTGTCCTCTGCAGAGAGATAGAGAGAGAAACAACTTTATTGGGAATACCAAAACAGAAAACCGCAGGATAGGCGTTCACCTACCGCAAGTTCTTACAAAAAAGAAAAAAAAAAGTAAAGTTGTGTTTCTGAAAAAAGAAAGAATCCATGCGAGGCAGCTTTTCTCAGTTCTGGAAGGAATGTACGGGTATAGATGTTCACGCCAGGTCGAACGTCGGACGCTCATTCGCTTCTTGTAGGGTCTTCGCGGTTTCCGTCGCGACATTATCCGCTCAGGAGACCACTTTGGCTGGGATGTGTGGTTCCGAGCTTCGGAGAAGCACGGCCCAAAGGGGATCCAGCGGGTCCTCTTTACCTTCTCGAAGGTGGGCGACGAAGTCCCGCAGAGTAGGTGAGGGAGGGTCGAAGGAACATTCCCAAAACAAGTATGCGATGGTGGCCTTGGTCGGGCTAGTCCCCCGTCCGCGGGGTCCGGTGGCGGGCAGCGGGCGCAACTCCCGTCGAAGACGGTGGGATAGAAATGCCGCAGGAAGGCCGGGTAGGGTATGGTATTCGTCTTCAGCTGTCTCCATTTCAGGGCCTGGAACTTGGGAAGACTTTTGTCGGGTGGTGGATACACTCTGCGCTCTAAGCGGTAGTGTTGCAAGATGTCTTGACACACCGTCAGGCAGTCCTTGGACATCGAAAGGTGGTGGGACTCCGCTTCGTCGAGGCCGCCAAGGGAACATGGTAGCAAACCGGTCGGCATTCGGAGGGATGTTTCTCGATCTTTTAAATGTGGACTATACTGTAATTTGACAAAATCCCCCCCCCCCCCCCCTTTGTGTAATGTCCAGCAATGGACCTTCAAGGTGTTACGAATAATAATGAATAATAGCCGATGCGTCTGCCGTTTCTCTTCCCCTCGTGAGTCGAGTGAGTGGGGACCCACACCAGATGGTGTCTGGTGCGGTCAGAGCCGGGCTTGAAGGATCGAAAAATGCGTTCTGTTACCGCGCCCACCCTGCCTTTGGCGAAGCTGCGGACTGTCGTCTTGGAATCGCTGGTGAACGTCGTTGAGAAGGGGGGCCGCGTGGATCAGGGCCAGTGCAACGGCCGCCTCCTCCGCCACTGCAGTGGCTTTGGTGGTCACGGAGGCGTGGGAGACCGTGGAGTCGTCGCTGTTTACCACGGCGATCAACAGGCGTTACGAGATGCGCCACCAGGATACGGTGCGGCGTCCATGCGAAGGACGCCGGAGTTGTTACGATGTTGTTTCTTGAGGGCTTGAGCCTTCTCCTTCTTCCGCTCCTCATGATTCCGAGGGTAAAAGCGCTAAAAAACAGCGGACAAGTGAAACAGACGAACAACACTTGTATGTTGTTTTTAGTGGTTTTACCCTCAGAACTTTGAATCACCAACTAGCTCAAGTGAATACCCTTCTATACTCCTCATGATGTTGAGGGTGCATATTCCGCGGTACCAGGCGGACTTCCAACATTTTCCTAATCGTCTTCGGAACGTCGACCGGGGCCTGTTGCAAAGGGTCCGGCTCGATCCCCAGCCTGTCCAGGACGGCGCACCCGGTGGGCGTCTTGAAGAGACGCACGATTTGAGAGCTCCAGTGCGCCTCGATAAGTTGGGACACCGTGCTGTGTATACCGAGTTGCATGAGGCGGTTCGTAGACGTGGCCGCTGGGAGTCTGAGGGCCAGCTTGTACAGTTGTCTTATGATGGAATTGAGCTTCTTCTTGTTGGTGGTCGTGAGTCGCACGTAAAGTACCGTGTAGAGGACGCGGCTGACGACGAACGCGTGCACTATGCGGCAAACGTCACCCTCGCTGACCCTGCCTCGCCTGTTGGCGATGTGTCTAATGAGACGTGCCGTGCTCTTGGACGTCTTTACAATTCGAAGAATGGCGTCTGCTTTTTAACGGATCCTTTCTGAGGTCCATGTCGAGAACTCTGACCAAGTCGCTTTCAAAGGTGCGATTGCCGTTGACCAGGGCTTGGACTTCGTCCAGGAAAATGCGCTCGTGGTAGCCCCTCTTTACACGGAGTTCCGACTTGGTGTGGGAGCACTCGAGGCCAACGGATCTGGCATGGTCCATTACGACATCAGCGGCCGTCTGGAGCGAGCTTTGCACTTGTAATACGTGACCCTCAGTACAAAGAGTAATGTGATCTGCGTAGTGCGAAGATGTAGACCGGAAAAAAAGGGCCAGCTTTTCTAGCAGGCCCATCATTGCGAAGTTGAAGAGGAGGGGCGAGAGCACTGTCCCTTGGGGCGTACCTCGTCCCACGCAGGCTCGAAAGGTCGGCGAGACGTCCTCTCCCAGCTGGCCAGCCGAATTCTGCAGTGCGTCCTGTGAGAAAGGACTTCACGTATGCAAAGGTGTGGATCCCGAGGTGCAGGCGAAAAATCCGGCTTTGAACGGCTTCGTACTTTACGTTCTCAAACGCGTTCTGGAGGTCGAGGGCCAGCGAGGCTTGCATTTCCCTCTTCTTCTCGACGATGTCCTCCGAAAGTTTTTAGAAACACGTCCATGGTAGAGAGGTGCGCTCGGAAACCGAGCGAGGTGTGCGGTAGAAGGGTCGCGGCTTTCCACGTAAGCTTGAAGTCTTTGAGTATGACGTGCTCGAGCAACTTGCCCGGGCAAGACGTTAGGGAACTTCGGCCTGAGATTGGAGACCCAAAGCTCTTTTCCGGGCTTCGGAATGAGATGGTGCACAGGGGCTGGCACTCGCAGTGCGGGCCATCTTCGTTTTGCGACGGGTGTTGGGACACACATCGGCACGATGACCAGTTCGTCTACAGTTGACGCACGCCTCGTTTCTATCTCTGTGCGGGAAAAAGGAGAGAGTGAACCAATTCAAGTACACCTATGTCGGGGTCCTCTTGCCTCATATGTTAACTAGTAGCGCTCGTGACTTCCCCATGCGTCGCGCTGCAAGTATCTGCCATTGCGGGTTCTGCTCTATGCAGCTGAGCAGGTTGTCTTCTGCATCCTTGGTTCCATCGAAGGAGGGGGCTTTCGGTACGACTATTGATGTCGAGTCGCTTGGAGTGGGCATGTGAGCCGTGACCTCGTGCGTCTTCCCACGTACTGATCACCAAAGACCGAATATGCAGATAGGCTAGCTGCCTGACCTCGTCCGACCTGCTGACCGCAATCGTGTTACTGCACGGATTGATGCAAAACTTGTCGAGGGAGCAGACTTCGCGCGGCGAGAGGCTGAGCTGCGAAACGACTGCTGATAAGACGTCGGCTGCCGAAACTTGAGCAGCGTCCCCGACGAAAAGTAGGCTTAGCTCGCTTCCGCAACGTGCAGGAGAGAGGTTTGGGTGACGCAGTCCAGAAAAAGTGCCTACACCGTGCACAAAAGGGTCCACAGGGTACGCTCACCGTGCCGAAAAGACAGTTAGCAAAAATAAGCTTTAAGAAACCGAAGAAAAGGTCAGAAAGGGACCGAAAATCGGGAGCTCGACGCCACGCGTCCACTCCGATCAGCGGCTCGTGGCGCCCGCTTTGTTCTTTGAAGCAGCACGCAATGATACTTCGGTGAACATTGCACGAGTAGCTGACACGTAGCTGAAATAAAATTTATTTAAAGATATCAAATTCTCAGCTTCGATCTGCCAACTTATATAGCTGAACGGAAAGCTCCAAATAACCAAGGACGAAAAAGGGGATAGAGACGAAGCGCTTCGTCTCTGTCCCCTTTTTCGTCCTTGGTTATTTGGCGCTTTCCGTTCAGTGATGTACCAATTAGCCCATTTATCTATTCTTATATACAGGGTGTTGTTTCTTAGCGGCACCAAATTTAAAAAAAAAGGGAACGTGTGATAGAGTAATTTAAGCCCTGGGGAAGTGTTAATGGCCATGGCGGCCACTAGAAAAAAGGTGAAATTAGGTAATTAGTTAGCTAATTAACTAAATGTTTTAACTAACTTCTTTAATTTTTCACTTGAGAGTACATAATGTATTTAGAGAATTGAAGCTCGACCTCAATATGGTCTAGCCCTGCCATCAAAGTTTGATTAAAAAGTTAGTAGTAAAAACTAAGCGAGAAAGAGCTCCGGTAAAGTTTTCGCTCCGCCCTTTTGGGCATGCGATTTGTTATTATCGCGGCCGGGTCCACTTGCTTAGGCGAAGCTGGCTGCGATAACGACGATCCACGGAGGCCGGAAGGGCGGAGCGATTACTTTACCTGCGCTCTTTCTTGTTTAATTTCGGTCTGATGCCGTGTACCAAAGTGACATTTCTTGACCTCGTAACACCTACTACAAATTTTTTAACCAAACTTTAATGGCAGGACTAGAGAGTATTGGTGCCGAGCTTCAAATCTCTAAGTACATTATGTGCCCTCAAGTAAAAAATTAAGAAGTTAGTTAAAACATTTTAGTTAATTAGCTAACTAATTACCTAATTTCACCTTTTTTCTAGTGGCCTCCATGGCCATTGACACTTCCCCGGGGCTTAAATTACTCTATATCACGTTCCCTTTTTTTGAAAATTTGGTGCAGCTAAAAAAAAGAAACAAAAATAAAAAAAAACACCGTGTATAGATGGGTGATCCGCCATTCAGTAAAAGGTGTTTTGATATGTGAGACAAATTTAACAAAATAGCAATCGGTATTATACTTTTTCGAACTACGGAGCCTATTTTTGGTCACGTATGTTCGCGTAAAAACTTGTGTTCTGTGTGGATCGTTCACTTAAAGCCGGGGTCACACTGCTCATACATCATACGAAAAACAGTCTGCAGACACGAGTCACTGCAATATCCGTGGTTCGAATGCCGCGTGCCCGAGTTTCCTCCATCAACTTATTGTCATGCGCCATTCGAAGCACGGATCTCGCAGTGCCTCGCGTTCGAAACTGTATGCAGACTGTCCTTTGTGTGATGGATAAACAGTGAGACCCCGGCTTAATATATGAAGCGGCAAACACCGGTCAATTCGCCATACCTTCAGCAACCATAGTAAATAAACCTAAACATTTTTAGCTACGTCTATACAACAACCTAATATTTCAAGATATTGTCTTAGCGACAATATCTTGAAAATAATTTTATAATTAATTTGTATATATTACACGCTCATAATATCGCGCATATAAGGCCACCTTTTGACGTTGTTCAATGCGAACTAAACACGCCTGATGAAGTGCCTCACATGACATCAAGTCACGCTTCTGTTTGGCTAACGCTGAAGGAGCAAAAAATAGCTTACTTCAAAACTGATCGGCTAGAAACAGCTCATGGCGCCCTGTTGTGGAGAAGAGGAAATTATCCCGAATATTTCAATGAAAAGTATATGAACGGTAAAAGAACTAAAAACCTACAACTTGCACGCGCTGGTATTCTTCATATTTCGGATCATTTTCGATGGGCGTCTTCGTAGATTGTCCATATACAAGGATGCATAATGCGCATATGACCGATGTGCGTAGCATTATGTCTCTTTCGGTACGACAGAGGAAAACGAAAGTGGGCAGAAGGTAGCCGCGGCTGCTTTCCTTATATGGTATCGTCTCTAAAATGAAGTTATGTTCGCTGACAATAAAATAACATCCGCTACGAATATTGTCCAGATGTTTACTTCTATTTCTAACTCACAGCTCGAGTGCTTTGATCCCGGATAGTGCCCAAGGACGTGATCTTTAGAGTATCCTACTGTTATCTTTCTTTGGTCTTGGTTCAGAACGAAAGGTTGAAAGAGGCTACACATATCGGTTAAAGAAGCTAAAAGTGACGTTTAATACATAGTGCGATTGGGGTGGCCACACAGGCTGAGGTTCCGTTCACCATCGCCACACAGGCGTTACGGCGCAGCGAGGTGCACGCTGCGTCGTAGGTTCAGAGAGAATGCTGAGGCCCCTGGTAACCAGTGTTGCCAACTCACAAATCGAAAACCCACAGTCGGAATCCCGAAAACCGCTAAAACCGCTAAATAAAAAAAAAAAAAAAAAAAAAAACGCAAAAATGATTTTAAAAAATTGCTTTAATTCTTGCCCAAAGGTACAATAACAGTATAGATCATATCAATGTCATCTCAAAGGAAGCTTTCCTTTTGTTGAGACTAGAAATCTGTCACGCCACGACACATTTCACCCAGGTGATGCGAAGCCAAGATTGCTGAGTGAGCGCGTATGAACATGGAAAGGGACTCTTCAGCAGGGCGTGACTGGTCAGACTTCCGTTCAACTTGCAGAGTCGTCAACGTGTTAAAGGAGAAAGGTGCAGCGGCCGAAACATGCTTCTTTATCTCAGTGCGCGCGACCAAATCCGCGCGCTTCGCAGATAGTTCCATTCTGCAATAGCGACACCTGGTTCGTCTGCTATCACCAGAAACCTCCAGTAGGCAGTCTTTAAGTTTGGGGTCTTGAAGCAAGGCTTTCATAAACTTATGAGCGGACTTCACGCGGCCCATTTCACGAAGCAGTCACAAAAACGTCAAACGAACATTGGAACATTCATGCTGTTCAAACGAGCGCGCACCAAACAGAGAGGCATGTTACGATATTCGACGCCTTAATGTTTTTATGACGTCACATGTGCTACTCTCACTAACCTTAGTATTACTGAGAGGAAGCTAAGACGACTGTGGCTGATTATGAATAAGACAGGTGCATAGTTGACAGTAAATAAATATTAAGCTTCTATATCTCAAAAAAACCTCCAAGATTACATAAAACCGGCTGAACATCCCGCCGCCCGCGAAAGAACAATTTATCCCGCTAAACAGAACCAAAAACCGCTAAATTGGCAACACTGCTAGTAACAGCCGTCTCCGTGTAACTTCATCCGTGGGAGCGGCCTTGGTGCCACGGTCGGCGGTTGGACTTCGCACGAGAGTTCTTATACGCATAGTCGCGGTATACGACTGTGCGTGCCGCCGGATACTAGCAATTAATGGGGTCACTTACTTGTGGGAAAAGTCTACACTATGCGCCGGCCTTTAATAAAAAAAAACAAAAAAAACGGTGCGTTCAGATAAGGACGGTCATGGTGGTATCATGCTTATTTTTTTTGTTTTTAATTAAATGTTTGTATGAGGTTGCGAAACCTGTCGACACATTGGGACAGATCTTACTTTTGCAAGATACTTCCTGGTATTCGTGAGAAAAATCGCATTCGAGAGAAGGTTGAAACAACGATTTTCCCAACTGCGCGATGACGCAACTTTGAAGGCCGGAGGAATAAAGAATGCAGCTTTCTACACCGTCAAAGTTTTTACGTTTCGTGCACGCATACTTTTCTACTAGAATTAGTTAAAGGTAACTTATATGAGCATATATTTCAATCGAAATAAATGCCAAACTTGGCTTCTGGAGCAAATCTTTCATAATAAGGCATTTTTCGGCGAATTTTTAAGTCGCTTAAAACGTATATTCTAAAGCTGAAACTTTTTGTGTCGAGTATTTCATAATTTGTGAACGTATAACAAATAATTGGCGTTCTACTGTCGAAAATGTTTTCCGCATTGCGCCCGGAAATTTCGTCAAAATCGAAAAAGTAAAAATTTTGCAATTTTTGTGCGAAAAATTAAAAAAAACAAACAATTGATTCTCGATTTTTTTTTTAAAGTTTTACCCGGTGGCCTTTGATGGCCGGTAATTACAAATCTGAAAAAAAAACATGTCGCATTGTTTTGTTAAAAAACAATTAGCGTACAACCAGGTCGTGCTCGCATCAATTACCTCTGGGGCGTTTCTGTCTTAACGACTAGTGGTACACGAGTGACGCATGCCACAGTATCCACACTTGGTCATATGAATGCCCAGGCACCACGAAGTACACTACAAATAACACGCTAACATGACACGACCGCACGCCGATATAAGATGGTCATCCAGATCGAAACGGGCAGGGGCGAAACGGGAAGCGCGAGCTTTCGCTCCACGTGCTCCGAGCTGGTGTGCGCTAGACCACTCGGCCACCGATCCCCCATCCTTATTAGGGTGTTATACTTGGCTGGTTAGATGTTCATTGTGCTACCATTTTACGTTAGCACATTAATATTAGTACCTGGTTGACAAAATAATTTGATTCGTATCTTTGGACACCGCTCGAAAGCATGCTGACAAAATAGTTTCATCCATTTCTCCATGCATCGCTTGAACGAGCGACATTGCGGAAGTTTTGCCCCGACCGATGGCGGGCGTGGCTAGGGCGGAACGATAACAGGATATGTCTCGAAAAACAATGGCGAATGAGTGAAAATCAAGGTTGAGTTAGGGGAGATTTAGGCAGCGTAAGCGGCTCAGCGTCGGAGGCAACCGTTAAGTGTGCACTCGGCCGCTACTACGTCGCTTCAACAGGACCTTTTGCGACGCCTCTTCCGTGATCAAAAAACTTATGATCTGTGACTGGGTTGAGGGGGCCAAGAAAGTTATCGACGTAAGAAAATATTTGTATGAAATCCCAAGAGGGTCATGGAGTGCAAACACCTGCAGATGTTTATTGGCAATTAGAACGCTCTTGGTGGGAATCAGCTAGCGCCGCCACCGAATGTCTTAAGCCGTCACGCGCGCAAAGGTTCGTGGTTCACTATAAATAGAAAAGAAAAAAAATATCTGCTGACCAGACGACCGGTCTGCACAACGGTAAGGTCTTGCCAATAAAGGGGTTGCCACTTATTTTGTTGGCAAGTCTGCACCAAGAAACGCCTATTTTCCTCCGGCGCCGTCTTCAATTATGCTCCTGCTTAGAGCTTAGCTACAACATGCGTTACAATGCCATAATATGCCACCAGATTTAACCTTCCGTTTACGCCACGCCCTCCATTGGTCGGGCCAATAGCTTCCGTAACATCGCTCCGTCCTAGTGGTGCCTAGAACGACGGATCAAATTGTTTTGTCTGCCAAGTACTCATATTAAAGAACTAGTCTGAAAAGATAGCACGATGAGCATCTAACCAGCCAAGTATAACACACTAATAAGGATCGGACGTTCCGTAAAGTTCAGTATTCATTGGCAATATCAGCTACTTAAGCGATGAAAACAAGTTCACGTGCTATTTTTCGAGTGCTTCATCGCGCCTGGGCATTAATATGACGAAGTGCGGATACTGTGGCATGCCTTACCCCTGTACCACTAGTCGTTAGGACGCTCCAGCGGTAATTGTTGCGACCACGACCTGGTTACACATTTATTGTCACGAAGGAACAAAAGAGGAAACAAAGAATAACTGAGGAAACTGAAACGTTTACTGGGGCGAACTTGTGCCCAAGAAATAAAATAGGAAACAAGATAACAGCAGAGCGTCGCGGGCGTCGAAGACGGCGAAAAAGCAGAGTCGAACGCTGGGGCGAAACTGACTCCGCTCGCCTTGCGGAATCCCTTATGTACCCTCGTGGCTTTCTGGATCGTTCTGCGCAGAAGGTTCGGCGCGTGGAACATTCTAACCTCGAATCAGCAAGACGGTTTTCGAATTCACCAGAACATCACATTACAGTGTCAACAAAAATGCGCCTCCGTGGCCAGGAATCGAACCCTGGCTTTCAGCGTGGAAAGTAAGCGCGATAACCGTTAGTCCAAGCGCGCGCTTTTTTTTTTTTTTTTTTTTTTTTTTGTAAAATGTGTTTATTTACATATTAAAAGCATTACAGAGGGCCACCTTGGCCAAAGAGCACTCGCACAAAATGAGACGTTATTACATATGCATAACCCGGTACATTCACATAGAGGTTTGAACATTATACAATGTCTAGTGCTTAAATGTTCCTCTTTTTACCATATAGTTTCTTAAAGCGACTTGCATCGCTGGCCATGACTCAAAGTTAGTCCAAGCGCGCGCTGCCTACTTGGCCAGCTGCGCACGCGGCATTATTTTATTTTAGGGGCGAAGCTCCTAAGAGGCTAGCCATGTCCGTATGTCCGTCCAATGTCCGGCGTTGGGTGCTCGTGCTCACAGCACGTGAGCACGTGCTCCCGTGCTCGTCTAGGGCAAAAAAACAAAACAAAACAAAACAAAACAAAACAAAAAAAAAAAATAAAAACAACCGCATCTCCAAGTGGTGAATGATGTTGACTGGGGCGAAGCTCCGGTGGTGCTTGTCTGCGTAGACGGTGAGCCGCAGCATGCCGAGCCTTTCGTTCGTTTTCATACATGTCAGAAAGAGAATGTGCGGTATGGAACGTGGTTATATACGCATTTGAGCATTTGACCGCAGCGTGACATGAATGAAAACGAACGAAAGGCTCGGCATGCTGCGGCTCAGCGTCTACGCAGACAAGCACTACAAGAGCTTCGCCCCAATCAACGTCATTCACCACGTGGAGATGCGGTTTTTGTTTTAACACACAACAATGCTACACGTCTTTGCAGATTTGCGATTACCAGTCGTCCAGGGTCCATCGGATAAAATTGAAAGAAAATCAAGAATGATTGTTTTTTATTTAAATGCCATACAAAAATCGCAAAATTTTGTCCGTTTCGATTTTGACTAAATTTCCGGGCGCAATGCAGAAAACACTTTCAACAGTAAAACTCTAATCAATTTGTTAAAAGCTTACAAAGCATGAAACACTCGGCACAAAAAGTTTCAATTTTAGAATATAAATTTAAAGTGACCTAAAAATTCGCCGAAAAATGCCTCATTATGTGAGATTTGCTCCAGAAGCCAAGCTTGGCATTTTATTACGCTTGAACTAATTGCTCCTATAAGTTAACTTCAACTACTTCTGACGGAAAGCTATGCGTGCATTCAACGTAAAGACTTTGACGGTGTAGATAACTGCATTTTTTATTCCTCCGGCCTTCAAAGTTGTGTCATCGCGCAGTTGGGAAAATCGTTTTTTCAACCTTCTCTCGAATGCGATTTTTATCGCGAATACAAAGAAATATCGAGAAAAAGTAAGGTCCGTGCCGTTGTGTGGATAGGTTTCGCTACCTCATGTAAAAATTGAATTGAAAGCAAAAAAATAGGCTTGACACCACCATGACTGTCCTTATCTAGAACACACCCAAAAGCAACAAAAAAAACAACATAACTAATAGAAAGTCTATACAATGCTAGAGTTTCCGGCAATACAAAATCCTCGTTCATAAATGTCAGGTCTTCAGTGCCGGAATTCGCAGTTTATGACGTAGTTTTTCTTTCGACATTATGTTGGTGGTTTCTTAGAATCTACCGTTCGACCTTTCAAGCTATAAGGAAGACTATTCAATTGTAAAGCTTCCGGCAGTACAAAATCCTCGTTCATGAATGTCAGGCCTCCTTGTGCGGGAATCCGTACTTCATGACGAAGTTTATTCCTCAATGTTATGTTGATGACTTCTTAGCTAAATGTTACCGTTCGGCCTTTCAAGACTTCTAACGGAACGTGTTCGTATAAATAACTACTGCACCTGTGAAACTCTGCATAAATTAAAATAAAATAAATTCTCACGCACCCACTGCGTAAATGAAAAATTTTCAATAAGCCTCTGCGCATGTGCACACGCTGTCCCTCGACCTCGGTTAGGGTAAATCCATGGGTGAAGTTCATCCCAAATCAAACAGAAAAGAGGTGTCTAATCTTTAATTTCCATGAAACAAATACATATATTGGGGGCATCTTTGATATAAGCGAGAAGTTCGGTGGGTTCGGCGGTCAATGAATATGACACAAAAAGTCAGAGAAAATGCTAATTTTGGATCTAACAGGTAAATATGTATTTTTTAAAATATCTGAATGCCTCAGTTGTTTGCTAAATCTTTTTAATCGCTGTTCAAACCAAAGTAGCAGTCTCAACATTGAGGAGCTATTTCTTTCTGGCAGGTGCTACGATACGGAGATCGTTCCAGAGTCATGTTGCAGTTTTCTTCATAAATGTCTTCGCATTCTTTATGACATTCATCGCAAGTTGCACTTTTTTCTCGGATGAATAAGATACAACCTGCAAAAGAGAAGAAATGTTGTTTTGCAACTAGTGTTAAAGACGAATAACCGAGCTTGCGTGGCACTTTTTAGAGAGTTAACGTTTTCTGAAAGTTTCAAAGTAAGCTTGATTTAAATAGGACTACAACTAGCTTTTTAATCAGTAAAGTCTTTGCCCAATTGCTTTAGTATGGGTCTAGTATAAAGCCTTATATTTTGATTGCTAACTGGCAATGCTCTTCAAGGAAATGTCGTTGTGGTCATACCGTTATGCTACTTACGTAAATCCCTTTTAATACCTTTCCGCATGGCTGATTGAGGAACGTGATTGGAGAGGCTCATTTTCTATGTTGTGACGCTAAAATTAGGGCAGAAAGGATGGCAAGATACTTCCAAGGTATTATACAATGTAAACGGCCAACATAAAATGCAATGAGAAAAACATATGTTCGAAATAGTAACAGAAATGATACTCGATCTCCTTCGAAACAAAATCCGTGACTATCATTTAGGAAGCCAAAGAAGTCTGAATACATTAGTGAGCCTGACAATCTGTTTAATTAAAAAATGTACAGTGGCCCAGTTTTTTAATAATATCAAGCGAGCGTCGACCGCCGAGACGGCCAGCGCTGCGCCGCGGAAAAATGCGACGTCACGGGAGAGATTAAGCGCGTGCGCACAATTCTCATTCTGGTTCGAGCGTCGTCTTCTAGGCTATTCCGTTGATCACACACAGGCCCTGCTCCGTATCAAAGGAGGGCAGTGCGCTTGCAATGTCGAAGTGCATCGCCGATACACTCCTCCTCTTGAAATGCGTGCAAAATCCTATAGACGTTAGCCTGTGTAACCTCCACTGTTGTTTATACTCCTTTGCGTCATGCCGCCCATCGACATTCTCACAACACGTTCCCGTGTGTTTATGGGCCCTCGAGGAGACACAAAAAATGTGCGGGCACCCGCTGGTCAAAGAAAAGTGTGACTTTCCGGCTACATAGGCAAGATGACGACAGTAACAACGCAGTTGATAATACAAAACACCAGGCGGAAACCCTGTCTATACTCCGTTTCCCTTTGCGTTGTACCGCAGCCGACGCTACGAGTTATCTTGGCCAGTCCATCGCTAAAAGTGTGTCACGTAGCCCTCCCGTTCCGTACAACTGCACAGGGAAGCACGATGTCACGTGGAAGGGTGCAAGCACTGGATTGGTTTTGATGCCTCGTAGCATTGTCTGCGATATATAGTTTAATGCATCGTTGCATTCAGTTTTTCGCGTCACAGTATTTTTCGTTTTCGTTGGTGTTCACAAAAGTAAGCGCAAACATAAATTGAGCAAAAAAAGTAAATTAAACTCGAGATTACGCGCGGTTTATGCCACGCCTGAGCAGTATCACACAAGCAAGCGCTGTTCAGGGCCCGTTTGCTCGAAGCGCTAACCGCGGCTAAAGTTAGCCGCAATACCTAGGACAGGGATTTTGAGATCACGGGACTGGCTCGGTAGGGATGCGGGGAAACATGGCGGTGCCCCAGTGGGTGAGCGCCGGTCGCTTTGGAGCTAATATGTCGTTGTAGCTGCAATATCGGGCGCGTTAGTCAGCAACGAATAATGCAGGAGGCTTTCGCTTTGCCTTACCTCACTTAAACCGCAAAGCATGGGCAATGACATCGCCACATTTTTTAGATAGTGTTTCGATTCTGGGCATTCCTAAGCCTAAATGAACGCTTTATTGTCGGCATGGCAACGTTTTTGGAAAGCGGAGTGTTGATAGCACACAAAAGCAGACAGCGTCCTGACATACTTTTTTCTAAATTATACAAGCATCGCGAGGAGAGCGCTGTAAGTGTAATTCTACGGTTCACGCGCGCTGGCCTTCCTCTTATAAAAGATTTGAAGTAAAAAATCATAATAAGGCGTTGACGAACGCGCGTGCAAGGCAAAACTTGTTTTATACTTTTTGCTTTAGAACGGTTACTACTGTAGACGCCAGCACGTGCGACGCGTGCAACTACAGTCGTAGCATGCACCTCGGTGCTTGGATAATTTAGAAAAAAAGGTGTGTTGGGACGATGTCTGCTTTTGTGTGCTATCAACAATCCGCTTTCCAAAGACGTTGCAATGCCGACAATTATCGCGTTCATTTAGGCTTAGGAGTGCCCAGAATCGAAACACTATCTAAAAAATGCGGCGATGTCATTGCCCATGCTTTGCGGTTTAAGTGAGGTAAGGCAAAGCGAAAGCCTCCTGCACCATTCGTTGCTGACTAGCGCGCCCGATATTGCAACCACAACGACCCATTAGTTCCAAAGCGAGCGGCGCTCACTCACTGGACCACCGCCATGTTTCCCTGCATCCCTACCGAGCCAGTCACGTGATCTCAAAATCCCCCTCCTAGGTACTGCGGCTAACTTTAGCCGCGGTTAGTGCTTCGAGCAAACGGGCCCAGATCTTTGCTTAGAGGCGGTTTGCTATGCCAGCAAATAATGAACAGGGGTTGTGTGCGGTCCACGGAATAGCCTAGCAGAAGACGCTCGGAACAGAAAGAGCTTTGTGCGCACGCGCTTAATCCCTCCCGTGACACCGCATTTTTACGCGGCACAGCGCTGGCTGTCCCGGCGGTCGACGCTTGCTTGATATTATTAAAAAAAATTGGGCCACTGTACCTAAGGGCACAGCTTTTATGAACTTGGTACGTAACTATTGAACATGCACGGCGAGATATGGTAAAATAGTTGACCGTAAATTCCGAAGTATTTGTAATATTGACGTGTAGTGTGATTTTTCTTATCTTAACAAAAACAATTTTTTGATTTGAGACGAAATCTGTCATAATCTAATTTTCAACACGTTCATAAGAAGTAGTTGGAAGTGTAAAAATATTTTCGATTATTCGCGCGTGCGCAAGCTTCATCAGTGCTTTCCACAAAACGCTCAAATATGGCTTGCAAAAACTGTTTCGTCCATGCTAGCTAGCATCACAATAGCAGATGGAATGTTGCGAAAAATTTGCACAACTTTTAGTCTTATTCCGAGCTGATATATTCTTCATAAAGTACGCATGCAACCAAATACTCGAGCCTATAGGGACGAAACTTAGGCTGACGTCCTCCTATTTCACTAACACTAACTAACCCCTCGTTTTCCGAAGGGCACGGAAATCTGTTTTCCTAAAATTGTGATCTATGAGAAGCTCTTAGTACATTAAGCGTCATGCTCAGTTTCGCCATTTATAGTATATAAAAGGGTATGGACTTGGGCTAGTTGGTGATTCATGTTTTTGAGGGTAAAAGCTCTAAAAAACAACGGACACGTAAAATAAACGAAAAAGAGAAAAGAAACGAAAAAGAAAGCGGCTCGGTGTTGTTCGTTTCTTTTATTTGTCCCTTGTTTTTAGCGCTGTTACCCTCAAAACCCCTGTATATAGCCCGTCCGCTTTAGAACCTGATATATGCATCATGTTTCTTCAGTAACTCTCGGCATCTTTCAATTATTGTCCTTACACGAACTCTGTTAGACAGCATAGACACGCGTCTCTGCATCTGAACGTTGCAAATGTTATTAAAACAAACATCTTAAATAGACATGTGGCTACATTTCACTGCTGCCATGTTTTTCGCCAGTGTGGAACAAAGACTATTTCATAATTTCTATGGCTTAAAAAGCGACGGCAGTTAGCATATGCTAGAGACGTAGCAGCCATTCAATGGCTTAGGAGGTACTGCGTAGAAGCCCCAAAAACTGAGCAGAGCTCTCATGTAACGCTTGTATCCCACTTATGAGTAGCACCTTGCTAAAGGAATTATGTATAAATAGGAAGAGCCGGCTGGTAAGTGGAATTTGGTAATAAGGCTCCATTGGCACCCGACTGATCACCGCAGGATTTCGATTATAATCACAGGCATAACAAGGGAGAAGAGAAAACAATTGCGTAAATTTATGAGAAAAAAAAAAAAGCTTTTTTTGAACATGTGTTTTCATTGTTCATACTGAGGAGTTTGTGAAATTCGGAGTCAGTATCATTTATTGGTTCCTTTTATTAAAGAGATTTTATGGACTGTTTTTTGCAACGAAGACGCCACCAATTCGCACGGGCGCTGCTAGAATTATCTGCAGAGCTCAAGAACTGCTAGCGGGTTGTGAAGAGCATTGAAAGCACGACGGACAGGATCTACGAAAACTGCCTATTATTATTGGCCCGGGGATAAACGGTCAAAATAGGATCCATCGACCCATGACTTCTATACAAAAGAAGTGAATTGAAAACATGTGATTTAATAGGTGTGACCCCTCTCTCGCCTAGCGGCATCAGGTGGAAAGAAAAGGGAGTTAGACTCAGGCCTGGAGGCGCGCCTTCCGCATGTATACGCGAGAATCGAGTGTAGGGCCGCTTTTCGGTGTTGTGAAAGCCCAGTAGGGTAAGCCTAGAGGGGTTGACTCGTAAGCTTTTTATGTCTTCAGGTAGCTGTGCTTACGCGGTGTGCCGATGCTTTTGTAGCACCAGGCATTGCCAAAGGAGGTACCGGAGTTTAAATAGTTGGTGTCTCAAACCCTTCTGGGGACACTGAGTGCAGCGACAATCCTCGGGTTTCTTCTTTATGAGTGCTCGCTTGTATGAGGAGACAGCGGCGCCGGTCCATATCCTTCGGAGTCGAACGGCCGCCCTCTGGATGTAGCCAAAGGGGGACCGGGTCTTCCTCCTCCGGAATCAGGAGCTGGAGCTCCTCTCTCCGTTCCTTCTCCGCAAGCTGTAGCGCCTCCTCTTAGGCATAGTGTTGTTCGTGTTTAGCTTCCGAGCTGGCCACTCCTGGGCGACTTTCCTGGATTTGTCTTAAAACTTCCTCCGCAGAGTTGTGGGACAGGCCGTTGCCGCAGACTCCCTGGTGGCCTGAAACCCACTTGACCGTAACCCTGAAGCCCTCCCGTCGAAGTTATCGTAAGATTGCGCGGATCTTTTCGACGAAATGGCTTCCGATGGAGTGCTTCCCACTCAAAACAAAATCGGCTTCAAACAACGTAAGCACGTTCGAACTGCGCTTTTCTGTGCTTCTATGTACACGTCTCAATCGATATATACAGCACGTACTGTACGTAGTACAGTAACGCTTCAAACCCACTTTATACAGTTCGGAAAAATCCGGTTTTCAACATCTAGTGCAAAGATTTAGTTAGGAGTGAGGCGACTGGGTGAAAACATGGAGGGAAATTGTCAGCAAATGAGCGTACTTTTTTGAAAAAACAAACAAACAAACAAACAAACCCTATTTCGGATAATCTACGGCGGGATTTGCAGACGGCATTGCAAGCGCAATGCCGTCCGCAATGACAGATGTCGGAAGCGTCGAGGACACCCCGGTGCCCAGCTTGGCAGATCTTCGTAACTTTTACCAGGCACTGTTCCTCAGCTGAGCGCGCGTCTCTTTAATGTACCATTTTCAATGTGCGATCATAAATTTTTAGTAAACAAATACGAAAAGAGGTATTTAAATTGCCGAGAGCCCCCCATTTCTTGTCCAGAAATAATCGGGCGAGGCACCGCATCCTAATGATGATGATGATGATGATGGTGGTGATGATGATGATGATGATGATTATGATGATGATGGTGGTGGTAATGATGATGATGATTGTGCGGCTTTTCCCTGTGAAAAGGGCGAGCTCAAAACAAATCTTCGTTCCCTAGCCATTTGTCGGCATCGCTTACAAGTCGGCTAGCAACGCTTTGACACTGTCTGCGAATGCCGTCCTAGTTTACCCGACACAGGTTCCTCTTTTTCCTTTTTTAAAAGATGCAACTTTGTCCGTTAATATTTTCGCTCCAAATATCCACCATAGTGCCACATCTCTGTAGTAAATCACGTGCGATACGTTGAGAAACCGAATTTTGCGGACCGTTTAAAAAAGCTCCGAAAGGTTAATGTACATGCTGTAGCATAATTAAACAAGAAGTGTAAGCTTGACTTCACTCAGTATTGCTTGCACTCACCGTTATTTTGATTTGGAACTCTCACGACTAAACAATCTCCTGTCGGCTTCAGATACATTAAGGGAAATCTTCTAGGTTCAGTGTCATCTGCAATGGGTCATGCAGACCTTCGTGTCAAGTAACAAGATGAATATATTGTCCCCGTGTCAATTCGGTATTTCTCCTCAGTCCCTTCATAATTAGAATAGCACGATTTTATGTTGAACTAATTATATTATCTGTAGCCTTTCGCAACGTTCAAAAACATAGTGCACCAATGACATACGGCACCCAAATTCTAACAAAGGTCTCCCTCTCTGCTCTAGAAATCATGCTTACGCGTTGACTTTTAAAGCAGAATGATGCCTTTATGAAAGCTAGTTTCTAAGCATAGAGCGTCACAAACAGTTGTAACCAAAACAAAACATAATAACTCGGGTACAACGACGTGGTTGTGCCGGGTTACGCGGTCACGTGACGTGACGTCTCAGCGTGACGTGACCCCGTACCTTGGCGTGACGTGTCACGTGACCCATAATTTGACGCTACATGTCGCGTGATCACGTTACTTCACTTCACAGTTTCACGTTACTATGCGTCTTGACATCAGCGTGTAATGTGATACCACTCTGTTGCAGTACACGGCAAGTGGCGTAATGACGTAGTTGGTGTCACGTGACTGCTGCCCGCGAAATTTAGCGGAAAATGTCGCTTTTAAGCAGCCCCTCAGGTTAGCATTCTGCGCAGTTCGGACAGTATACGCAAGGTCAAGGCAATGGACCTTTTCCGAGAAGCGTTCTGCGCACGCGCGAGCGCCCGATGCCAAGCGGTGGAAGTCAGCACGAAAAAATCGAGGAAATTCGGAATGAGGCTGTAAATCGACGAGTAGAACACGGAATTGCAGCATATATATAATTGTGTTACACAAAAAAAGAAAGTGGACGGAAAGAAAAACACGACGTTTGGGTGGACGCTACGGATTTCCTTCTTTAAAGTCGCACTAGGCCTACCTCGTTCCGTTGGGCACGCGACACTGCTCAGAGAGCGAAGCAACTGGTAACGTAGGTCCCATTATCGATGGTAGCGCAGGTAGGTCACTTCCTTGATTTTTAGTTCGTGCGGCCACCGCCTGGTGCCGTCGGTATTTGGAAAAGGTCCATTATGTTTTCACAAAGCACGCGGAGGTCACTTAACTTTAGACGAATGATGAAGGGAAGTTTAAATGTATTTTCGTAAATCGCGAGGGTTAAATAATAACAATATTAACGGCGCGACCATTAAGAGTTTATTGTATTTGTTTCTGACACTGGATCATGATAATCAAAAATGAGGCAGATGGGACATTGATCGCGTTCACTGCATCTGTTACATCAGCGTCCGCGGGTAGCGAATATGGCAGCTCATGATTACTGTTCTTGTCGGGACGTAAAATGTGTTTTCAACTTAAATTGATGTATAAATAAATAGATGATTGGTTGCATACTTGGTGTGAGCTTATGCAAGATTACGTTCGGCCGGGTGTGTCCTTCGCTGGTGTTGAACAGGAGCGGAGTCTCAAATTGAATTCTGTGCAATGCAAGAGTGTTTATGAGGAGATCTTCGAAATATCATCATCGATAGAGAGTGTTTATAATCATTGATAACGCAAGAACGCCTGGACGTGTCCAGCCACAACTATCTACTTGGCAGCCTGAAAAACCACAGCATCGTAGAACACGTACCATGAGGAGTCAATCCAGGTGAAGTGAAGCACGTTATAACAACTGGCCACATCCTATTGTTCTTAAGTTTGCAATGACTTTTAAGAGTGATAAAGTGAGCATTACGTCTTCCCGCCAATTCTCATTCCAAGTTGAAGCATGTATCGGTGCTCCACGCACTCTACAGTGTTCCAGAAGCAATCGGCCCCACGAGGAGTCTGATATGTGGTGTATTTTATGAAAAGCTTTTCTCCTGGATCACGGAACTGAAGGACAGAAAGAACAGCCCAGATTTATTTGTTGACAGAAATATTTAAAGAATTCGAATGTGTAATTTTGACAGTCTGTTGGTTTAACTTATCGCGACAGCATTTTAGTAAGCATCTCACAAAGAGCTGAGAGGTAGTATTCATAAATTTTGCTCTTCGCTTCCCACTTCGTCTCTGTTCCCTTCTTCATCCTTGTTTATTCGGCGCTTTCCATTCAGCCATTTATAAATTCTACCTGAAAATCGAGCGAAATTTTTCTTGTATAGCGCTAGCATGAGAAGAAAGGAAATGCAAATGACAACAAAATGTTTATTGCGATTGACGGCGGCAGCTGTTGCTCTGTTAAAAAATATGTCTTAGGAAATAGTTTTCTAGTTGATGTGCTCTAGGATATTTACTTTCAGAGCTTTACTTTTAGTAGAATAGTTGCAGGAGATGTGTTCTTTCTCAGAATGTATTCACAAGATGCGCCTCTTTTTCGCTAGTATGAAGGTCTCGATGCCTTTGGCGTTTACGCGCAGGACTGGGCAGAGTTACGCCAAAAGTATTCCGGAATACAAATATTGCGATATATGTATTTTAAGGCCAAAATGCAGGGACTGAGATACGTTTGTTTTACATGCGGCGGGATTCCTGACATAATTCTGCACAGAAGGCAAAAAAGGCTTTCGTACAGAAATAAAACTATTTTTCCCCCGAGCAGAGTGCGATAGGGTGCAATTCGTGGTGAACGCAAATGGCAGGGTTTGTATTTTCCCATGTATGTGTAGCTTACGCACCTTCACTTACCTCAAACCTTTTTTATCGATTCAAATCTACAATCCCGGATGCCGAAAAAAAAATGATGGCTTCCATTGAACAATTTGAGACAAATGACTGCTTTGCAACCTCTATAAAAAACGTCTGTCCAAAATAAACTTCCCTTTCTTGGCCGTTAGAGGGCTGTTGAAAAGGTCGTCCTAAGATCTTTCGAGTCACCAGAGACAATAGGATTGGACAGCAAAGCCAGACCTAAAGTAGGTGACGGGTTAAGAGTTCTGGGGATGCTCCCCCCACTTTACACATCAACACAGCGAACGCTGGAGAGAAAACGACCTCCTCCCAGGTGTTCGCTTTGCTAAGGTGCAAAGAGATGGGTGGGAGCTTACCCTGAAATTATAAGATGTAAGTAACCGACCATACGCCATTTCCACAAGGGCCCAGTCATCTTGAATGTCGTCACTTCTGGTATGCGTTAAAACATAGTTTTGGGCTTTCCTTGCCGATGGAAGGTGTTCACGAAAAACGCGTGATTGTCACACGTTCTTGTTTTGCCTCAGCTATATTTATTTTCTCGCTCATTCTAGGTTGAAACGAGAACCCACGTGACTGTGAACAAAATGAAACGAAAAAGGTCTATTGTCTTCATAAGACCTGAACAGGTTCCGTGCAGGAAGGTAAGGCCTTCCTAAACTTCGCGACAGTTCATGACTGATGATTTCCTCCTCTCCACTAATCTCCTTTACAGCGTCTGCTCTGCTAAAGTGGAAAGTGTAGAAAGCTTTCTGAAGGAGCTTATCCTACTGATCTTAAAAGTGACCATTCCGGGAAACACATTTATTTTTGTTTTTGTATTTCTTTTTTAAAATTTTTGATCTCTGTGGCATATAGGCAACCAGGCTTCCTCCCTGTAGAGGAGGGTATGCACCTAGTTCGGATTACAAACTCTGGGACCCGTTGCACCAGAAAAGCGGTGTTCAGTTCACTGTAAAACACGACATTTAATTTTCGACCAATGTAACAGGATCCCTTAAACTGGCAGAGTATCGCGATACGAGCGAAAAAAAAAAAACGAACACAAATGTATTTTACTATTGAAATACAAATATATATATTTCAAAGGTGTCTCAATAGAGATATACAGATCCTTGAACGTATCTCTGAGATACTATCGCGATACAAATGTATCGCGATAGTGCCCAGCCCTGTTTACGCGCTGCTCTCATTGCCTCATAGTCGTGGTCTATAGCGCCCTTTACTGTTCTCGCGCTGCGACTGCCCTCCGTCTACTGTGCTCAGCGCTTGGAGCTTGCCGTTCTCTCTCATTAGATGGAGAGTGAATTTTGCATGATTTGCTCAGATACTTTACAAGCGAATGCATCGTTCTCCGCAAATATTCAGTGGCCCTGTAGCCGACAGCGTTTGCGTAGTTAGAACTGCTGGAAGCACGCAACCTCGCTGTTTTCCCCGTTGTTTCGGAAGGGCGACAGCGCCATCTATCGTCGTGGTCTGGATATGTCTGGGGATAGGGGTGGGGGGCTGGAAGAGAGAGGGAGTGGGGGGACTTCTATGAAGATGTGTGAAATTAGTAGAAAGGGGGGGGGGGTGATTTTGAGATAAAATTTTGGCTTCTTCCATGCGGAATTTTGATAGAACGAGTAGGTGGAACAAATTTGTTTGGAGCTTTAGAATTCTGAGACGCAATGTTTAGATGTCGTGTGGTACATGGCAGCTAAATGGTCAAAGAAATGAAAACTTACCTCGCGTGCATGCTGGAATTCCGCATATGCGGGATCGTCTTCGATGGGTTTCTTTACCGTAGGTTGTCCGCATACGCCAACAAGGATGGACATTGCGCATACAGCAAATATGCGAAACATTGCTCTTTGGCTTTCGATACAATACAAAAATATGGTAGCAGATGATAGCCAACGCTGCACCATTTATATTCTATGGTCTCACGAACTTATCGGACAGCAGTAACATAACGTCGGCATAGCAGTTTGACCAGCTATGTCCTATTCTTTTCGAGATATGCCACGTGGTTTGACGCCACTTCTTACAAAATAACGTGATCTTTCTAATATTTCATCGTCAAAGCAAAGACACACGCACACACACACACACACACCTTAAAGTCGTATCTAATGAAACAAAACCAGCAATATAAAATCCTTCTGCATAAATGCCAGGTTTCCTAGCACGCCCTTTTATTTTTAGTGAAAAAAATAAGCATATGATGAAGGTCAGTCTTCGATCTTATTATACTGCCACAGCCTCCTCTATACTCACAAAGCCTGGCAGTTCGACGACGGAACCATAGAGTGCCGGTCGCAGATTCGGAGAGCGAGGATCTGGTAGCACAGAGCGTCAAAGAGCCATTCCTCGGGGAACCTAGACGTGGGCGCACAGGTTTTGCAGCGCCGGGGGCCCGAAACACACTTGTTTGCTCGGGAGCGGGTTTCGGCGTGTTGCCGCAGCGGAGCGGCAGTCAAGTGGCTCTCCTCTCATCCATCGTCTGCCGTTCCACCTTTTCCATTTTGGCGGCCGCTTCTCGTGGCGATCTGCTAGGCTTTGTCAGCATATAGGAGGCTATGATAGTGTCTACTGGGCCGTTTTTTCTCCTCGGTATTTAAGATTTCAAACGCAACCTGTTTTAGACAAAAGCTCCTACATCGTCTGAACCCTGTTTTATATAAACTAAAAAAGGATAGAAATGCATGCGCATGCTGCAGCCGCCTAAATGCTCCTGAGATAATCCTCGTTCTTCTTTTAGAACGCAGCTCTTAGGCGCCCGTTTCCGGCTTGAGCGGCGTCGCCGTCTCTGTTAGCGTAACGGAGCGGTGCATTAAGGAAAACGTCCGATAACGCACCGCGCGGGACACTCGTGAAGTCACTCATGACGTCATGTGTGACGTCACGAGGGTCCCGCGCGGTGCGTAATGGGACATTTCCCATGATGCAACGCTCGGGGGAGGAAAGGGGAGGAGGGGGAGGGGAGGAGGAGGAAAAGGAGGGCATGGGGAGGAGTAGGACGAGTAGCAGGGAGGCTGAGGAGGAGGAAGGAGCGTTATACCCTCCTCCTCCTTAAGAGCTGCGGTCTAATTCGGCGTTACAGGGTGTTGTAAACGTCTTTCATTTTTTGTTTTGTTTCTTTTTTGCTCCTCGCAGCTGCAATGAGTAAACATTTAAATGGCGGCATTCTCGTAACGCTGTTCCGGCATTTCGCTACGCCCTTGTGTATACCGCAGCTTTTTCTTTTTTCTTTATTCGGCGAATTATACTTTAATACGGATCCAGATAAAATGTGGTCGCTGACGGCGTATGGGCTAACGCAGCTGAAAACAACAACACGCTGCCGAACAAGGTTCAGTCGGCACAGAAAAAGGTCAGCACAGGGAAGCGATATCCGGTTCGGGGAAAGGTCGACATGTGGCATTGCAGCCCCGCGAAACACCTGGCAAACACAATGGGGGCTAAACCGCTTGGCTCGGACAACCTTTGCGGCTTGGGGAATTTCCAGAGTTGCCGCAGCGCGTTTTTAAAAAAGCCGTTGCACTGCCCCAGGGGTGACAATGCCCCCTTTTTTTTTTTTTTTTTTTTTTCTCGCTTCCATCTGGAGAACATCAATCAATTCATGATATGTCACTTAGGAAAGACTGAGATGAAGCTTACAAAACTGCCCACAGTTAGGCAGGTAAAGTGGCTGACAACTTAGGAAATAGAGGGCGTGGCTCAAAATGTTTATACTTCTCGTTTCAGGATTCGTACTTCGGCGTTCTTATGCGCCGAGAAACCGAGGGAGAGGAGAAGACGAGAGCGCACCGGGACGTCAGAACTCCCAGCTCTGGTTGGAGGGAATAGTGGGTAGACCTAAAGCTGAGACCTGGTTTTTAAAGAATTATATATCAATATAAAAGCTGACTAAAAAAAAAAAAAAAAAAACAAGGAAAGAAACGCTTGTAGTATGCGATGATTATGAAGAATGGGCAATTAAAATACCGAGTGTTTTCGGGAAGACATTAAAAAATTTATACCAATAGAGAGGTTGAGAAGGAAAAAAAGCTTTTTCTGGAAGAAACTGCTAGCGGAGGCGGACGTGAGGGAATACAAAATACAATACTGAATAGGTAATATATACATTAACTAAAATTTACTTATTATTATTTTAATTAGAGAGAATAAAGACATGTCACCGATTACAAATTGGTTGAGCGTCATTGAAAATCTTTGAATGAGTCAATTTTAGAAGGAATTTAAGAACGTGTGAGGCGCGGGAATGCTCTGAAGTTACCACTCATGCAGCAGGCACAAGGCTGGCGATGCGAAAACCCAGATTATATTCTCATAATCCGAGTTTCAGAAAACAAGACTATAGGTCTATAAACCCCTCTAAGAAATCTTGCAAGAGAGAAACAAAAGAACGCTAGATCTATATAGAAAGACTATATCAAACATCGGTTGGGCCATGCTAGTTTAAGGTTGTTCATTGCTTATTTTTGAGACGTATTCATAAAAAAAAAAGAAGTGTATTTTATTATTGTTCCAAACATTTGTCTGCTCTTATGAGTCGTTTTGTTATACTTTCAACTTTTTTTTCTCTTGAAGTGCGTATCGTTTTCTGTTCATATCTGCTTCCTGGCTGTTTCTTTTTTCTTCGATTTATTGAATAGAATGGAAGGCGCAGAGTAAACAACAATCCAGGGCAACACTTGTACCATGTGGTGTGATAAAAGTCGCTCAGAAAAGCGCAAACTGCCGCAGGAAGAGCTTGTTTATATACACGCTGAACTTTATTGTTACTCTAGAGTCTAGTGAGTTGAGCGGCACGGAAACAGGTGGTGTGTGTGCGCCATTGAAAACATAGCAGCCGTTTCACAGGAGGGCTCTATATTAATTCTTGTCACAGTCATGAGGCGTGGCTCACCAGTGGTTTAGCAAGAAATTCCAAGCTAAAGATGAGAGTCACAAGATGCGAGTTTTAAGAAGCAGAAAATACGAACATCATGATTACCCCAAGACTGGGGGAGAATAGCGTTTGAAAGCAAACTGAAGCGGTTCTGTATCTGAGGAGAAGCAACTTAATTGTCTTTATTTTGCCTCCAGGATCCCGAATATTGAGATTATTTCTTTGATTCGGTGCACGGAGTCTGCATAAAATAATCTTCAAAGTATCGTTGAAGTGATTTCCCGGAGCGTGCCGTCATATTAGAAGTTCTCCGATTCTCCGCTTTCGCGCATCTTCAGCTCCTATCAAAGCTATGCACGCAAACTCTTGCTATTAAAAAAAAAAAGAAAGTTTGAAAAAGGCGTCACGAATGGTGTCAGTGCCCGGGAATATGCCTTGGAGGCTTGAAATTGTACGCGCTGCCCACACGAGCGACGCGCGCTTGGCGGCCGAAACATCCTAGTATGACGTAACGACTGCTTGGAGGTTTTTCGTGTTTTCTCGAGTTTAGTAACATCTTCGGGCAAAAACGGACATGATATTCAAATTCATGGAAAAAGTCCTCTAGAATTCACCTCTAACTCGAAAACTCAAGAAAAAGTGTACCTTTGCTATTCAAAGCTTGGTATCAAGGACATGATACGTGCAAGAAGGGCAGCCATGTTATGGTAAACGTAAGATGTTCATTATAACATATGTTTGAATCTCCTCAGATGTGCGTTTGAAAGTGTATTGTAACGTGCATTTCGTGCTGGTCAGCAGTATATTATTTGTATAGTAAAAAGCACCTAGTACGAGCACTAAACGAACAAGTGGAATGCCAGATATAAAATAAAATATTAAGAAATAATTTTTTTTTCTACGGGTGTGCGTTTGCACATCCTCTATAATATTGAGATTTAAGTCGCGCACATTAAAGATTGAGGGTCTAAAGGCAGCCACACGAACGTATTTTAACAGTTCTATCATTATATCTTATAAAGCACTTCAATACTTCACTGCAAAAAAATATGTGCCAATAAAAAATGTGGCTTTTGAAAACAACGACTTTGAACTTGCAAGGTTTTCGAACCACTTGTGTATTCGAATGTGTGTAGACTTTCACTTCAACGTGAAATATTACATTTACAACGCCGTGAGTGACTGCATCTCCTCGCGCGAGAATGATGACGCAAGCACGGGTTCGGTTTGAATGCCGGGGCCTTGGTTGGGTTGCAGGTAGCACTCAAAGACAAAGAAAATGCTTATTTTAGATCAGAAATATAGGAAATGATTCTTCTATAATATATTATTGACTCAAATTTTTATTTTAGAGTTTTTATGACGGCGTACAGATGCAGACTACAGTTTATATACGTAGAGCAGTTTAAACAACGAAGAGGACCTTCCTTGCGACAGGTGCCTTTATATGGAGGTTCTTCTAAAGTCATATTACAGTTTTTTTTCATAAATGCATTCACATCTTCGATGGCATTCTTCGGAAGTTGCATTTGATTCGCGAATAAATAATATAGAGCCTGTAAGAATAGAGAATGTTTTCTTTTTTTATATAGAAATAATATTGAAGTCGAATCATCAAACTCGACTGCAACAAAACTTTTTAATCTAAAACTTCACAAAACTCAAACGTCATTATGTTCTAAACTAGGCTACGACCGATGTTTGAATAAATGCCTAGATTTCGAGAAATTCGTCTGGAATATTTTTTAATATTTGCTTACTAACAATGCTTTTCGGTTAATGTCACTATGGCCACACCGAAATTGGTTTCATGCAGATACCTTTAAGCGCGAGACACATGTACCTTCCGATCCGACGTGCGGACTGCCGGAATGACCTTGGGGGGAGAGGGTTTTCGTAGCATCGGAGAGCGTTGAGACCCCTCGCCTCCGACCGTCGTATTGCGCGGTCGGACATCGGATCGGACGGTTTCGTCGTACATGTGTTTCGCGCTTTATAGAAGAGACACAATGTATATGACATAACTAAAGTGTTAGAACAAAAATAAATGACAGAATTATTCCAAGAGAGTATACTACTTTAAAAGCAACACAAATGGCAATGGGAAGAAAATACAGGCGTGTAGTTCTAACACTAATTGAAGTTCATCAATTTCGAAACAAAATAGTAAACAATTTGTGACGTGAAAAGAATGTTCGAAGGATAGTAGGGTGATTCCACGTCAATTCATGCAATGATGGTCCGGGTCATAATTTAGATATTTTTGTTAAAAATATATATGAAAGCCATGTTCTTGGGAGGAACATTCAGCTAGATATGAACGCCGTAATAATTTTTTTTGCTGAGATATAAAATAGAGAAGCTTGAGGCATGGAAATTGAGAAGATTTCACAATGCTACTTTGCACAGTCGTCATGTCCTTATCGAACCTTTCACGGCACCATAACTTTTTTAATAGGTTTTAAAAAAGTTATGCAACCCATACAGAAACAATTAAAAATATCCATAAAATATTTCAATGCAAACAAAAATATCAAACATGGCACAAAAACGCGTTTTAGAGACATATTCCCCAATTTTTTGGCAAATAAACCATCTTTCATAATACTTCACAAAACATATCAAAATGCGCGCATTTAAATATTCTTTACGAATATATTAAGATAATATGCCCACCCTTAAATATACTTTTGTTATCAACGCCGAAATGCGGCTGATTTCTCAAAATGTGGCAAGATTGGGTGTCAATATTTAAAGAACTCCATCTTTTATTTTCTTTGAACTCCCCTTGGCACTTTGCAGTGACTTGAACTAACCTGTGATGGCAAAAGATTGAGTAACATATGACCTCCAAGCGGGAAAAGCTACGACAAACCTTGACTCGGAGCGAGCCGACGTCTTCGTCATAGCGGCTTTGCCGCACAGCACCAAACGTTTGGGCGTTAGTTATGGCATGTATTTTATACTATTAAAATTATTTTTTATAACCGGTGAGTATTAGTGACGTGAAAAGGAACTTTGAGCTGGAATACCATTAATTAGCTTACAATTCACCGAAATAAAACGGCCCCACTCTGCAAATTCGCTACCTATGCATCATACATAAGCTTAAAACTCTCAGTTGCGCGAATGGCCATGTATACATCTGGCCTCTCGGCATATGGTGACTTTCACAGATGAGTTTCCTGGATTCCTTTGACAGGTTTTACGGTGGTCCACTTTGCTTGCTTCACCGCACGAAACTCTCGAACTCGAAGACAGTTATGAGCACTGCGCAGAGTGGTTTGACGCGTTTTGCGAAGTGCTGAAGGCATGTAGTTCCCACCAGGAACGCAAGCGATTGTACGTGCTTCTGCCACCAATCATCCTGAAGAAAAAAATATTGCGTCTGGTGTCGGGTGCGACTGCCTACATGATTGATCAAACATGAAAACTGAAGCGGAAAGGTGGTTTTTGGGAAACCCCTGATCCCTACATGGGGAAAAAGGCGAATGCCAAAGACGTGAGAGTTGCACTTGAGTACTACACACGCGACGACCTCGCATGCTCTTTTCAAAGCCCCAACAAAAAGGACGTCGTCAAAGCCATGATCAACGACAACAAGACCAATGTCGTAAAAAGGTGTATGACCCGCTCTATTAAGGAAGCTTACAAGCTGTTCAGGAAGGACCATCCCCATCCCGAACTAGGCATCTCCAAATTTTATTCCCTACGACCAAAATGGGTGAAAAAAAAAGAAAAAAACGTCCCGAGCAAGAGGTGTGCGCATGCATATATTGCGTCAATTTTCAGTTGCTTTTAACGGTAATAACAAATGCCCCAAAGAAGACATTTACTAAAGACGACCTCAAGCGCATCTACCTCTTCTGCGCTCCACAGAACGATTGCTTTCTGCGCCGTTGCGAAAAGTGCCCAAAAACGCAGAGCATCTCGCTGCAGTCGCTTCATCTTGACGAAGACGAAGAGATCTGTTTCGCGTTATGGGACGCTTGCGAACTCTTCAAAAAGGTTATGGACACTTCTGCCTTCCTGCGGCAATTGGAGAGCGAAAAGTATATGAGGCATTCTTACATCCTTGACCTTGAACGAAGCCTGATACATGACACAAGAAGCGCCTTACCACCCAAGGCAGTGATGTTCCACTTCGATTTTGCGGAAAAACGGACAGTACTCTTTCCAACCGAAGTGCAGAGTTTTCATTGAAAAAAAACTCAAGTGTCTCTCTCCACAAGTGTGGTTACGTCCACGCAAGGCACGTGAAGCTTTTCCGTTGTCACCGATGGTACACGACACATGACACAGCTCACGCTCTTCTAGCCACATAGGCCATAAAAGAGTATGTTAATGTTCATTTCCCAGTCTTTTTTGAAATAATTTTTGTATCAGACGGAGCGGCGGCGCATTTCAAGAATCGCTTCCAATTCCACGAATTGTCTCGGAAGCCGCACTCTTCGGCAAGATGGATCTTTTCAGCCACTGGACACGGAGAAAGCGCTTGTGATGAAGTGGGTGGAAGAACCAACACTCACCAAGTTGAGATCTTCGCTCAACTCAACGATTGCCACCGCTAAAGACTTTGTGGAAGTGCTACGTAAAAAAGTAACAAATGTCTGCATGTTCCACCTGTCTGTGGAACGGGTTCGAGAGTTTCGTGCGGTAAAGCAAGCAGAGTGGACCACCATAAAACCTGTGAGAGGAATCCAGGCTTCTCATCTGTGGAAGTCATCATATGCCAAGAGGCCGGATGTATACATGGCCACTCGCATAACTGAGAGTTTTAAGCTTATCTATGCATAGTTAGCGAATTCGCACAGTGGGGCCGTTTTGTTCCTGTGAATTGTAAGCTAATTAATGGTATTCCAGCTCAAAGTCCATTTTCGCGTCACTAATACTCAGCCCTTATGAAAAAAATAATTTTAATAATATAAAATACATGCCATAACTAACGCTCAAAACGTTTGGTGCTGTGCGGCAAAGCCGCCTTGACGAAGACGTCGGCTCGCTCCGAGTGAAGGTTTGTCGTAGCTTTTCCCGCTTGGAGGTCATATGTTACTCAATCTTTTGCCATCACAGGTTAGTTCAAGTCACTGTAAAGTGCCACGGGGTGTTAAAAAAAAATAAAAGATGGAGTTTTTTAAATATCGACGCCCAATCTTGCCACATTTTGAGAAATCAGCCGCATTTCCGCGTTAATAACAAGAATACAATTAAGGGTGGGCATATAATTGTTACATATCCGTAAAGAATATTTAAATACCCGTATTTTGATATGTTTTGTGAAGTATTATGAAAGATGGTTTATTTGCAAAAAAATTGTGAATATGTCTCTAAAATGCGTTTTTATGCCATGTTTGATATTTTTGTTTGCATAGAAATATTTTATTGATATTTTTAATTTTTTATGTATCTGTTGTATAACCCCTGTAAAACCTATTAAAAAAGTTATGGTGCCGTGAAGGGTTCGATAAGGAAATGACGACTGTGCAAAGTAGCATTGTGAAATCTTCTCAATTTCCACGCCTCAAGCTTCTCTATTTTATATCTCAGCTAAAAAAATTGTTACGGCGTTCATATCTAGCTGAATGTCCCTCCCAAAAACATGGCTTTCATATATATTTTTAACAAAAATATCTAAAATATGACCCGGACCATCATTGCATGAATTGATGTGGAAGCACCCAGTACTGCCTTTATAACCCACAGACAAAGACATAAAACACATGTCTTTAATTTCAAACATCGTTCAGTCCTTTATCTTTCCCCAACAAGACACGAACCTGATGAAGCATGCAGATAACTATATAGGGTGGTTCAAGTCACCAGGGTCGATATAAAATGGACCGTAAAAATCGACGCCTGCACGTAGCAATATAAACTTTTCGTCAAAGGTGTAATTCACAGGTCGGTCCTTTCTTGTAAAATTGCAAAGTGTAGCTCTCTTTCTGCAAAAGATAAGGCCAAGAAACTTGCCAGGGTCTACGGCGGGCAGCAACACAGACGAGAGGAGTCCAGTAGCGGGGTGTGTTTGGCGTTCGTATTGACAGATGGCGCTACCTCCATATCGCGACGGCTCGCGACCACCGTGGTTTATTAAAATGAATATAATATTTTTAAAATGTATCTTTGGTTACAAAATAAACACAAACAATAAAAGAAAAACTTGAAGTGAAAAAAAAAAACGCGTCTGTATAAAAGCGGCGCTTTTGATGCCAACCGATTTCGCCTGCGTGTCGTCTGCTTTCTTTCGCTGGTCGGCTGCACTTTCAGACGCTGCTCCCGACGCCATCTATCAATACGAATGCCAAACACTCCCCGCTACTGGACTTGGTCGTCTGGGTCGCCACCCGCCGTAGACCTTGGCAAGTTTCTTGGCCCTATTTTTTACTAAAAGAGAACCACGCTTTGTAATTTTACATGGAAAAACCGACCTGTGAAATACACCTTTGACGAAAAGTTTAGATGGCTACGTGCGGGCGTCGGTTTTTACGGTCCATTTTAGATCGAGCCTGGTGACTTGAACCACCCTATATACCAACCCATTTGTGGCACGTCACAATGTACTCAGGGCTGTGAAGTCACTGAAAGCAAATTTTGAACCATAGAGACCAACACTCTACCACTCTTACCGTTATACTATGGTGCCTGGAGCGCTTCTCCGACTGGTGTGTTTAGCGTCCTATCCCGCTCATACATCAAAAGTGGTCCCAAAGTGGTAACAAATGACGTCACAGAAGCCGGAGTGTCATGCTGTTGCATGTCGCGATCCTGGCGGTTGGTCGTAGAAATGCTGGTGAAAACCACAGGCGAACGCGAGCGTTCCAGGCGTCCAAACTTCCGGCTGCTTTAGCTTCCGTGGATTGACGCATTGGAGAGCGACCCGCAGTAGAACAGGTGTCTGCCACATACACCACAGCTATTGTGACGCCACCAGGTTCGCGACCGGCGACAGCATGACACTTCTATGACGTCATCAGGCGGAAATCGAAGGACCACATTTTTGGAGCCAGTAAACACACCAGTCGGAGACGCGTTCCAGGTATCGTGGTCATACGGCCTTCAACTTTTCAACCGGGCTATATACGCCATTTGCCAACGAGCTGCTCACAAATAAGCAGGCGTTTGCCGTCACCTGGTGTAGGCATTTCTCGTCTACGCATGCGCCGCGCCGACACCAGCGTCACCGCAGTGGGGTGACGTCAGAGGCGAGCCTTGGTCTATAGACCACCGCTACTCTTTGACGTCACGTCACTGCGGTGGCGCTGCTGTCGGCGCTGTGCATGCGCAGACGCTTCACTTCTGCGCACGCGCATTGCCCACACCCGGTGTGAGAAAACGAGGGCTTGTTTGTAAACACCGTTCGTTGGTGTATATACTCGGTCGACTTGCACCGGCAAACACAGGTGCAAAAAATCTACACCCGGTGAAGGTTGAGGCGTTATTTCAGTATGTTTTTATTAAAGATAGACTGCACTCACAAATTGAATAAAGTGACAAAGACAAGGCATATACCACTGCAGCAGGTATAGCTGAATCGAACTCCTTCATCCCTTAATATTCATTCACCATCGCGTGTTTTTTGTGATTCAAGGCATACAAAACCTACCGGCAAAAAAGCAATGAATATAACTTGAGATAAAGAAATGCAGCAGCGTAGACAAAATCTACCCGAAACCTGTCTGCGAAAAAAAATTTACACCGTGTTTTCTTTTGACCCCGCAATTCTAGAGAATCCGTGTAACGCTCCGTTTGATCGTGCACTTCTGTCGGCTGGAAGACGTGCTGCTTTGCTCTGCTCGGTGACCTCGGCGGTGGAAAAGGCCATAAGAGCAGGCAGGCAAAGCGTCGCACATCTCATTATCGCTCCTCCGCCAATGAGATTCCAGTATTGACATATACGAAATCGTCAAACAAATCATGAAGCAAGCAGCGTGAAGATAATGAAGCTCCTGCGTTTCTTGTTAGGCTGTCAATGAATATTACACCAAAAGTAAAAAAAATGCTAATTTTGGATCTAACAGGTAATTATCTATTCTTTGAGATATCTAAATGCTTCAGTCTTTTCTCTAAATCTTTTTAATGGCTGTTCAAACCCAAGTAGCAGCCTCAATATTGAGGAGCTGTTTCATTGTGGCAGCTGCTACGATACGGAGATTGTTTCAGAGTCATGTTGCAGTTTCCTTCATAAATGTTTTCGCATTTTTTATGACATTCATCGCAAGTTGCATTCTTTTCTCGGATGAATAAGATACAACCTGTAAGAAAGAAGAAATGATGTTTTGCAACTAATGTTAAAAAAGAATAAGCGAGGCTTGCGTGGCACTTTTAAAGCAGTGAACGTTTTCTCAAATTTTCAAAGTAAGCTTGATTTAAATAGGACTACAACTAGCTTTTTAATCAGCAAAGTCTTTGCCCAACTGTTTTAGTAGGGGTCTAGTATAAAGCCTCATATTTGGGTTGTTAACTGGCAATGCTCTTCAAGGAGATTTCGCTGTGGTCACACCGTTATACTATTAACGGAAATTCCTTTTAATACCTTTTCTTAATATTACTGCATAGCTAATTCAGGAACGTAATGGGAGAAGCTCAATTTCTATCTCGCAACGCAAAAAAAAAAAAAAATTAGGGAAGAAAGGATGGCAAGATAATTCGAAGATATTATACAAGGTAAACGGTCAACATAATATACAAATTAAATATCGCAAAGCTTGGAGAAAGGACGAAGGACAGAGCATGTAGACAGGACAAGCGCTAAATCGCAACTGGCGTTTTAATAGAAAAGAAGAGAAGGAAGCAGCGTATAAATACACCGAAAAACGGAAGAAGATTTATAATAAAAGGAGAAAACTGAAAGGTATAAACGAAGAAAAAAATATGCTGCTTCCTTCTCTTCTTTTCTAATAAAACGCCAGTTGCGAGTTTGCGCTAGTCCTGTCTACATGTTCTGTCTTTCCTCCTTTGTCTAACCTTTGAGCTATTTAATTTTCATATCATGCATATCCAGCTAGCGCACCTCAATATCTTAGGTCAACATAAAATTCAATGAGAAAAACATATGTTAGAAATAGTAACAGAAATGAAACTCGATCTTCTTCAAAACGAAATTAGTGACTATCATTTAGGAAGCCAAAGAAGTCTGAATATATTAAAATGTACCGAAGGGTACATTTTTATGAACTTGGTACAAAACTATTGAGCGTGCACGGCAAGATATAGTGAAATATTTAACCTGAAAACCCAATGTATTTGTAATATCCGACGTTTAGTTTCATATTTTTTCTCCTAACAAAACATTTTTTTTATTCGAGACGAAGTTTGTTATAATATAATTTCCAACACGTTAATGAGAAGTAGTTGGAAGTGTAAAACATTTTCGATTATTCGCGCGTACATAAGCTTCATCAGTGCTTTCCGCAAAACGCTGAAATATGGTTTGCAAGAACTCTGTTTTGTCCATGCTAGAATCACAATAGCAGATGAAATATTGCCGCGCGCGCAGCGTGTTAAGTAGGTAGCGCGCGCGTCGCCTAACGGTTATCGCGCTTGCCTTCCACGCAGAAGGCCAGGGTTCGAATCCTTGCCGCGGCTACACATTTTTGTTGACACTGTAATGAGATGTTCTGGTGAATTCGAGAACCGTCTTGGCTGATTCGAGGTTAGAATGTTCTACGCGCCGAACCTTCTACGCCGAACGATCCAGAAACCCACGGGGTACATAAGGGATTCCGCTAGCTGAGCGGAGTCAGTTTTCGCCTCAGCGTTCGATCCTGCTGCTTCGCCGCTTTCGACGCCCGCGACGCTCCGTTCTTATTTTCTTTTGCCTTTTATTCCTGGGCACAAGTTCGCCCCATTAAACGTTTCAGTTTTCTCAGTTATTTTGTTGTTTTGTCACCTTGTCATTCGTGACAATATTGCGAAACATTTGCACAACTTATTTTCTTCATCTAGTAGATCCTGAGTTGGTGAACAATTAAAAAAAAGAAAAAAAAGAAAACAGTAAGATTGCCAGCTCGCCTAAACTCTATCACTGCTATACAATTGAAGTCTTGTCCCAAGCGCATATTTTCTTCATAAAGTACGCATGCAACCACCTACGGGAGCCGAGGCATTGGGCCTCTTTTACTGAGAACACACACTAACCCCCTCTTTTTCCGAAGGGTGCCGAAATGTGTTTTCCTAGAATTGTGATCCTTGAGGAGTTCTGGGTACACACGGGAGCCTCATACGCGAACCTGAGCATCATGCTCAGTTTCGCCATTTATATATAGCATGTCCGCTTTAGAACCTGATATATGTATCATATTTCTTCAGTAACTCTCAGCGTCTTACAATGATTGTCCTTAAACAAACTCTGCTAGACAGTATGGACACGCGTCCTGGCATCTGAACGTTGCAAGTGTTATTAAAATAAATATTTTAAATAGATATCTGGCTACGTTTTACTGTCGCCATGTTTTTCGCCAGTGTGGAAAAAGACAATTTTACAATTTCTAATGCTTAAAAAGTGACGGCGGTTAGCAGATGTTAGAGACGTAGTAGCCATTCAATAGCTTAGGAAGTAACTGCATAGAAACCCAAAAACTGGGCAGAGATCTTACGTAACGCTTGTATCTCACTTGTGAGCCGCACCCTGCTAAAGGAAGTATATATACATGGAAAAAGCCGGCTGGAAGTGGAATTTGGTAATAAGGCTTCATTGGCACTCGACTGATCACCGCAGGATTTCGGTTATAATCACAGGCATAACGAGGGAGAAGAGAAAACAATTGCGTAAATTTATGACAAACAAAAAAATAAAGCGTTTGTGTAACTCGTCTTTTCATGGTTCATACTAAAGAGTTTGTAAAATTCGAAGTCAGTACTATTTATTGGTTCTTTTTATTTAACAGTTGTTATGAACTGTTTTTCACAACGAAGACGCCGCCAATGCGCACGGGCGCTGCTAGCCTTGTGTGCAGAACTCAAGAAGTTTTAGCGGGTTGCGAAGAGCATTGAGGCACGGCGGACAGGATCTACGAAAACTTGCTATTATTCTTGGTTCGGGAATAAACGGTCAAAAAGGATCCATTGACCCATGCATCGTTTACAAAAAGAAGTGAAGTGAAAACCCCTCTCTTGCCTAGGGGCATCAGGCTTTTTGGCACGCTAAAATTTCTTAGCCAAATCCAAAGGTTTTTTTCTTTCTTTTTTTTTAAAGCGGTAATTTTATAGACCTAGTTAAGCTCGTGCGGTGCCAGTACCGGGTGCTTTTCGTTCCGGGCAAGCTCTCGGCAACGGCGGACCCCCTTTCTTGAGCGTCCCTGGCGGCGACTATATGAAAGTGGACCGAGGCCACCAAATCGACTCGGTCGAGCCTTTCGTCACCGAGGTGGTTAAAGGGTTTGAGAACTTCACTTCCTTTCGTTTCAAGCGTGTAAGGGTAATTTATGTAATGTTCTTTCACTGTCAGAAAGGGGGATGTTGCGTGACTCGACATTTCTGACGCGGCATGCCTCGTGACGTGCGCAAGGCGCATGCGCGAATCTATCGCGTGATATGGCCTTGGGCGGTGGAGCTGTCAACAAAGCTCACTTGGGTTTCGGGACTCTTCGTGTCCGGCTGCTTCCTTACCCACGAACACGCGGCTAGAGCCGGGCTAGCTGCGACAGGGACTTCACTAGTTACCGTGTACAACACGGTCTGGTGCTTGATAGACCTCAAACGTTTTTGGTAGCAAGGACTTTTAACGTTCTTTTTATTGCTTGTGTACAAAAAAAAATCTGGTTAAGGGAGAAGAAGTAAGTCAAAATATAATTTAAAACTGTCTTATGGGGATGGAGAGTAGTAGTAAATTTAGAAAATTGCCGGTCTGACTGCTTGTGCACCAGCTTTATCTGTGGTTTTCTGTGAAATGCTCATTTATGGCCTCCGTTTTTAGAACGCTTGCATTCAAAGAGTATTGGGACATTGAACGACTTTTCATAAGAACTTTAATTAGATCGTTCTCATGACTCCGGCAGCGATACTTGACACTCTGCCAACGCCTTTGGTGCACGCAGCGTATTGTTATCGGAGGTGTTGGAACGATCTACTGAAACTCTTTATGCTCAACTCTCGAGCGTCTACTTTTTTATAAAGTATTCATACAGTCAAAAAGCGCAAGTCTTGGACTGCATGAGTCTAGACTAGCCGTAATCTACTCATTCTTGAAACACACAAGCACTTACACTTATCGAATGACACAAAATTCCTTTAAGTTCTGAAACTGTAATATGCGTTGAATTGTGGCCAGCTGAAATATTATAATCAGTGGTACCCTCTCTACAACGTTTTTTTTTGTTGTTTAAAATAAAATAAATGCATCACCTACTGAAGTGTTTTTTTCAACACATGACAATGATTATCCTTACACAAACACGGCTGGGAAGTAAACGCGCATTCTCACACCCGACCACAGTGAACTAATTCGCCTACATTAAATAGTTGCGAGGCTTCGTTAGTCTAAAGTCAAGTTTCTCGTCACTTTGGAATTATGACTATTTCATCACGCTTATTGCTAAAAACATGACTGCGGTTAACAGACTTGACATACCAGTGCCTGGTTAGCTTATAAATCATCGCATAGAAATACAATACTGAACATAACGCTGACGTAGCGTTTTGACCCAATTGTAAGTCGCATTCCGCTAAGTGGCATCGAGTCATTGTTAAACGCCATGTAGTAAGTGGAAGTGAGTATCACAGCCCTCCTGGCGTAGGACCTGTTGCCGTATGACTCAGCAAGCATCATGATCAATGGCATTCCGGGAAAAAAGAAAAAAGGAAGTGCGTTAATTTTTTACGAACACGAAAATAAAGCTCTTCTCAAACGCTTGTTTTTATGCCAGTGTCAAGCTGCACCTTGAAGATTAAACTCATAATATTTCACGTCTCCTTTCACTAATTTTAGCTAGAGAATAAATTGGCAAAAAATTTTATTGTCTCGAGGGTGGTATTAGAAAATGTTAGGTCATTGTATTTAACAACAAAACTTATATAGAAACATTCATTTTGTTACGTCGCGTTTGACTTGAAAGACTTGTATTGGAATCAAAGATTGCTTTCGAAACATACGAAATTTGCACGATGAAAATGCGCTATGGACTTGGACAATGTTTAAAAAAATGACCCAATCAATATTTAGTACTTCCTTCAGTATTCAGTGGAAAGCCACCAAAAGACGTGCCAACCGCGCTTTCGCGTGCTTTTCTTTTCACGTTAAAATCAATTTCAATATTTTGAAATGAGAAACATACGCTTCACTTTACTATGCACTGATTTTACTCACCGTTGTTGTAATGTGGAACTCGAAGAACGAAACAGTCTTCTGTCTCGTCTAAATACATTAAGGGGAATTCAGCAAGTTTAGTGTCATCTGCAATCGGTAATTGGGACATTAAATTGCGACGCAAAACAAGAATAACCCAATATATAAATTCTATATTTATCTGCGCCTTACGAAGACGTGCTAACCTGAAAACCTCCATAGTACCTGGCTCAATTAACTTTAATATGATAGAGCATTTTATATATGCCTCGTTCGTGACGTCACACTAGGGGAGGACGGGGCCCCGCACAGTGGTGGACTCCATACCGCACGGAGGCGCTTACCAAGACGTAGGTTGATTGCTCGGACAATCGTTGACATGCCCGTATTTTCAGCAATGGCACCTAATTTCTTAACTGTATCTTAAAAAAAGAAAAAAAAATTTTAGTTTTTTTTTTGGTGAAGAAGGAAGACCAGCGAAGCTGTAGCTTCTGTTCTAGGTGGTGGCTTTCCAGGCGAGCGATCTGCTCTTCTTTTGCAAGGGAATCTGAAGTGCTGGACGCAATGTAACCTTAGGCGATAGCCGCCTCGCGGCGGTTGCGGAACCATTAGTGCTGATGCGCACATCGCCGCTCGTTCCGTTCCCGTTTTTCCTCCAAAGAAACGATGCCGCCATCTATGAGCAACGGCGGCAACCAGTTGTCTGGTTGCCGCCTTCGCTCATAAATGGCGGTAGCTGTCCAGAGTTCGGTGTCATCGTTTGTTTGCCGGTAGACGCGATCCTGGTTAACCTAGCCCTTAACAGCTCCGCTGTAAAACATGCCGAGATTACGATGATGATTTTCAGCCAGTACGTGCGAAATGTTTCGGCGTTGGTGCGATTGCGCTATGACTAGATAATTTGGATATGCCGCCGATGAAGTTTTGTCGTGAAGGGCTGTCGTGTCGGCAAAACAAGCTTCATTACGCGTCCCAAAAATTATTTTACCAGGGGCTCTAAAATCCTCTCGTAGTGAAGTTGTTACGATTTCGCGAAGTACTGGTAAACAACTCTAGTCCACCGTGCCGCGGATGGCACAACCCGATGCCCCGGTGTTGGCGACTCGGCCAGCGTGCACTGGGGGGTCGCCGCCACCTGACGGTGTGCTCGAAGCGTGGAAACGTCGTGATGAAACGAAAAACGAAGTGCATCCACGTCACGATCGGGCAAAGCCGATGCAAAGACATGCGCGAACATAGGCAACGTTAGAAAAGTGTCCTCACTCGCCGCTACGAAATGCGTTCCGCGAACTCCATAGTGCGCATCCGCATCTCTTCTCTGCCACTCATACTTTCTCTAACTTGACGGCTACTCTGTCGCGGGGCATGTCAATAAAACGATCTTCGCGATTCGTAGCAATTGCCACAGCCCAACGCGACGGAGTTTACCATGGCTCTCGCTGCCAACGGCCGTCGACTCCACCACCAGCATGGTGATTGCCGGCGCACGACATCATGTGACGTGGGTACAAGGCGTGTAGGCTGTTTAAATTTGCAGAACATAAAAAAAAAATTAACAATAACACTAGCTCCGTTTGATTTACTTGCACCTCCTGGACGGGTGTAGAAAAAGTGTAAGGCACTTTTTCTACACCCGTCCAAGAGGTGCAAGTACTTCCGGCATGCATGTGTATTGAAATACGACCGGAAGTAAACCGCCCTACACTTTTCTGCACCGGTGCAGGAGGTGCAGTTAAATCGAACAAAGCTGCTACAACAGCTTCGCTCAAATCCTCAATAATAGTTCATTACCAGCCCCGGAAAAACATGCCTGAGCGGGAATATCACACTCAAAGACCCGACGTTACATGACGTGCTGCGTGTTCATGTGCTGATTCAGTAGTTGTGTTAAAACTTTACATAAGCCGTATTATTTCCTGGAATTCGCAACGAACGCATGGCTCAGCATACTTGTGACATGTTGGTCAGAGTATCGGCTCGTGTGACTCTTGGGTTCTTTTTTAAAATTTTCTGTAGGCCCCACTTTATAAATTAACCCTCAAATGTAAGTTTATCTTTTTTTTTTTTTAATAAGCAGAACATCTTTTTAGTGGCGGAATGTGTAGCCTGCTTCTCGGCAGCCCTCCATTCGTTAACCACCTAAATTGTAAAAAACTTGATCGGCAAGATGAAATAATTTGCTTTTTGCATACTTTGTGAGAAATTCGGCACAAACGCTTCTTTGCCGTTGTAGCATCTTGTATTAAAACCCTTAGTGCCCCGACAGAATTCGCACGACTAGGTCACACCTCTTTTTTTAATACTCACAGAAGTTAAGCAATATGGGAGAGGCAGACGTCTATAAAGAGATTTGGAATATAGTTTAAAAGGTGCTCTGGTGCTCAAATCCTAAAACAGATTGAGGCACGGCAATGATCCGGCACGTTTACGGCAACTACAGTCTTAGTGACCGCGGGGTGCCATGGTAACGTGTGATCGGGTTCCTTATCAGGGAAGACAATGTTTCCCACGTGAATATAATATGTGTAAATATATACATACTTGGTCGGAGTTTATGCAAGATTATATTCGGCTTGGAGTGTCCTTCGCTTTTTTTAAACCGTAGTGGAGTGTCAAATCCAGTGCTGCGCAATACAAGAGTGTTTGTAAGCAAACTTTAGATATGCAAGCATCGGCAGGCAGTTTTATGCCACTGACAACCTAAGAACGTGATGGACGTGGCCAGTCGCAACTATCTCGTCAGCTCTGGACAGTCTCTAGAGTTGCAACATCACCAGGTGCGTTTTATGAGGAACGAATCACGTGAAGGGACGAAAGCGGTGACCACTGGTCACGTCCTGTTGTTATTAGGTTGTCGGTGACTTTAAGAGTGATGAAGTGAGTATTACTTTGTTCCATTGATTCGCAGCCGAAGGTGAAGCTCATATGTGCCGTTCACGCATGACACAGTGTTCCAAAAGCAATCCGCCCCAGGTAAAGGACTATAAGTAGAATACTTTATAAAAAGTTTTTCCTGGTCATCACGAAACTGAAAAGAAAAAAAGGCAGGAAAGCACATTACTAGATTAATTTAATTTTCTTGGGCACGGACGACAAACGACACAGAGTCGATCAATTAACGCTCGTTTCACACGCACCGGCCGCTTATTGTCCGGAATACCGGGCGCTAATAAGGGTTCAGATCAACAAGTTTGTCTAGCACAGGCAGCCAATCTGGTGGATCACTCTGCGACTTAAAAAACTTCTCCTAAGTAACAGACACTTTCGATGAAGTACTTTGGGACCGGTCGAGCATTCACGTCGCCGTGTCGTATCGCCATCCTAGACTTCAACAAACTGTGAAGACTCAACAACGTCAACAATTCTTAGGGCACACCCCCTTCGTTATCTGCCGTGAGTGAACGGATGCCAAAAGCCGTACGCTTTATTAAAGTAGGCTGCAGAACGTCTTAGTTAAACACTCCGTCAAAGCAGACTAGAAAATATGGTTTACAGTTTCTGGCTTTTTACATATGGCAGAGTCCCCACAAAAAAATAAAGACGTCAGAAATATTAAAGCAGGCATTGTTTACATTTTTTTCTGACTTCCTCCAGCACAGGACTCCAAATAAATGACAAAAAATATCGCAATCAAAGCAACACTCGATTAATCTGAAAGTTAATCGATGAAGTGCCCAGTCCCGACATGCATTAGGTTAGGGCGGAGGGTTATCGGAAAGTCACGTGAAAGTCGCTAACTGTCATTAGTAGAATTGTGTTGCTCCGGCCGATGCTGACTGTGTCGTGGTGCGGCTCATTTGTTGGAGTCGCAGAGCCTACTACGCTTGGATAGAAGATGATTTCACCCGGAAACAGGCATCAGTTGTGGTGATTCATGCTTCCTTACGTCAGCCTAGAGCAGGCGGCGCATCCACACAAGCCGTTCTTTATTTTTTGGACCGTACGGTGGTAATACGATTCGATCTTCACCGCAGCACTTAACAGTACCGCACCATTTTCCGCTAAAGTTGTTTTGCCACCGATACTGTGGGACAAAATAAACGCAAGAATTCACACCGCCATGCGCGCGAACGGGGAGATGCTATGGAGCGGCCATGCTTCTGTCCCGGCTTTGATGATGAGGATAGCGCGAGAGTAGCACCACCTCAAGGTCGATCTCGAAGCCAATAGCACGAGTAGCTGCCACGTAGCTGAAAGAAAATTTATTTAAAAAGTGTAGAATTCTTTGCTTTGCTCTGCCAACTTATATATAAATGGATGATCAGCTATTTGGTAAATAGTGATTTGATAGGGCATATAATTTTAACAACATAGGAATCGGTAATATACTTTTTGAAACTTCAAAATCCTATTTTTAGTCAGGTATGATCCCGTTTAAAAATGTGTGTTCAATGTGGGTTGTTAGCTTAATACTTGCCCTGAGAAACACCGACAAATTCGCCATAACTTAGTAAATAATCCCATAAACGCTTAGCTACGTCTATTGAACAACCTAACATTTCAAGATATTGTCTTCGCGAAAATTTGTTGAAAAACATTTTTATAATTATATAATTTCTCTATATCACACGCTCATGGTATCAGTCATATAAGACCAAGTTTTAACGTTTCTATCAGAGAACTAACAATGCATGATGAAGCGCCTCACATTGAATCAAGGCACGCTTCTGATAGGCATACGGTGAAGGAGAATAATAAAAAAAGCTTAGTTCATAAATGGTCGGCTAGAAACCGCACATGGGGTCCCTGTTGTGAACAAGATGAAATCTTCCCGAATATTTCAAGGAAAAGTTTGTGAGCGTGTTATCACGATGTTATAAAAAAACTAAAATCTGGGGTCAAAGAACTTCAGGCATTTGAAGGACGAAGAGAACTCCACTACATGAGTCACACAGCACCTATGCAGTGGTCTTATGGGACCCCTACACGGTGTAAGGCTGGAAACATACCACGTATGCGTGCTGGAATTTTTCATATTCAGGATCATCTTCGATGGGTGGCTTCGTAGATTGTCCGCACACAAAGATGAACATTGCGCATAAGGCAGTTGTGCGTAACATTCCGTATTTTGCTAGAGCAAAGAAAAAGCAAACAGGCAGAAGCTTGCCCCGGTCCCTTCCTTTATATTGTATTATCTCTGACATTAACTTATGTTCACTGAAATAAAAGAGCAACATCAGCTACAAAGCTTTCCCGGATGTTTACTACTTTCTTTTTCTTTGTACACACCTCGCACGTTCGATGCCGGCTTGCGCATTATTGTGACCTTTAGAGTATTCTCCGCACAGGCCTTTGGTAGAAAAAAAAATCACAAAAACAACATGCCTATAAGGAAAACTATTGAATTGTAAAGCTTCCGGGATTACAAAATCCTTGTTCATGAATGTCAGGTCTTCCTTTGCGGGGATTCGTACTTTATGACGAAGTTTAATCCTCAATGTTATGTTGATGGCTTCTTAGCTCGATGTTACCGTTCGGCCTTCCCAGACTTCTAGCGGAACGTGTTCGTATAAATAACTACTGCACCTGTGAAGCTATGTATAAATTAAAATAAAATAAATTCTTATGCAACCACTGCATAGATGATAAATTTTCAGTAAGCCTCTGCGCATGTGTACACGCTTTCCCTCGACCTCGGCTAGGGATAACCCATGGGCGATTTCGTCTCAAATCAGACAGAGAAAAGGTGTCGAATTTTTAATTTTCACGAAACAAATACATATATTGGGCGGCATTTGTGAAATATGAAAGAGCGTAAGCGGTAAGTTTTGTTGGTTTCTCGTTTTCAAGTTAGAGACAACTGAAGCAGATGAGGCGGAAAAGGACTGATTTCTCGACTGTAGGGATCACATCTCTGACCCATCCCGCTCTGTTTCGTGCTTAAGTTACTGCGCGCGGACCTTATGGAGGCATTCTCCGGATAAGGATTGTTATGTTAAACTAGTTAAAAAGAAATGCGCAGTGAATTTTCGAACATTAAGGAAAAACGTGATTATGCTCCTTCTTGAGTGATTAGCAAGGTTTTTCAAACTACACCGTGTAACCATATTACTGTTTCTTAATAATGTTGCTTCCATGAAACTTAGTGTCCGTCGTTTGTAGCACTTACAATTGATGAACAACGATTCAAAACATAGTTCAAAATCAAAATACTGTTTAATGTAATCATCCGGAGCGTCTCGCTTTCTTTTTACCCAGCTAACATTCTGCTATGTGACACGACAAAAAATGAAGTGTTTTCAATCGAAATGCTTCCGTCACGAAGAAGGTGTTCATTTTAAAGATTGAACCGGTAACCATCTCCAGTGTACCTCTAAATCCTGTTGTCCAATCCATTAATAAAAATTGTCAGAATTCCAGAGGCCGATTGGCTAACTCGAGTCTCATGCCAAAGTCTTCCAAAGAAAGAGATTTCACTAATTTGGCAATGGCAGGGTGTTTGGTAATAGATCAGATTAAGCACACGACGAACGTATAGAAATGAAGGATTTCTATAAGACTAGCCCTCGCTAAGAAAGGACATTTTAAGAATTTTTTCGTTGTTTTAGCCATGTTTTTTGGAAAAAAAGGAAAAAGGGGGGGGGGGGGTTACACCAGAAGGTCCACGGCCCAGACATAAATGTGTCCACAAATTTAATAAAATATGATTAAACTATAACTTTCGGCGAAACATTTGCGTTTCTACGCAATTTGTTCTACAGCAGTAATATGCACCCGTTTTAGGGTCCATATGGGACAAATTACAGGAGTACACCGGGTTATAAAAATAATTAAACAGTAAAACCACGCAAATATTTTGACATAGAAAAACAACGTAAAAGCGGCAGCTACAGTTATGATGCACATACGAACGGATATCTGAAGAGATATATCACCAAATAAAAGATTGCATTTTATGTTAATGACGAATAAGCTCTACGATGCGTAGCCTATAAAAAAAACTTCGCATATACAAAATTTTGGTTTTGAAAAATATATGATTTTGCTTTCTGCGGCGATGGCTGCATTTTTTTTTTCGGTTCCTTTTCCTTCTTAAATGTCTCAGCGTTCATTTTCAGTCTGTCAGCACTCACACACAACGTAAATTTACCAGGATCGGAGCCTGTATGAGGGAAGATGTCGCATCGGAAATTCGAAGCCGGTTCATTCAAAAAGTGTGGGGAGCTGCGGGACTGCACTAGTGCCGCGGTTACGGAGATAATCATACATATTAATTTGGTATTTTGAACCTTGTTAACGCGTTGTGTATTACGTCTATATTACATATGTAATAAATCGTAGAAGATTGCGCTTTTAGAATGTATATTAATGTTGGATAAACGTGCACGAACACCCACGCGCCGCTCGAGAAGGAACATTTTTTTCACGTCGATAGCAGAAATTTTTTCACGTAGTCGCACCATGGCCTTCTTTCCTCCGACATTGTGACGTAACCACTGGGAGCGCTACGGCCTTATTTCTAGGAGGTGTTGCTCTAACACGGATACACGAGAGCTGTACACGGTTCACATCGGCGAAATTATCGTCTTGCGAACTACGACTGGCTCCAACTTGCTTGTCGTACAATGTTGCCAAGCGTCCCTTGTGAAAGGAGAACTTATGTTTTAAAAAACAAATAAATAAAAAAATATTAAAAAAAAAACAGAATGAACCTTTTTCTGTTTTCCGAAACATTTTAGTATGTTCTACGTGGCTATTTTCATCTTAGTTAAAATCAAAATGAAAATATAAACGCTCTCAAACGAATGTAAACGAGAAGTAAAGTAAGCCGCATGGTCATTGCATCAACAATGGCTTCTGCGCTCGCTGCAGCGCTGGCTTTCACGACGTGCTGGTACGGAGGCTGCGATCGTTATAAAGTCAGCTCTAACCCTTAAACATGCCCCCTCATACAATATTTGACGCTACGATTGGTTGTGGATACCTGCCACTGAGATTCGAAACAGAAAGTGCGTCGCTAACGCTGGCAATCGGGTATGAAGCAAGCGCCGCCACCTTCGGCGCGTCTTTTTACTAGCTCTTTACTACCGCAAATTCGCGGTAGTAAATTGCTAGTAAAAAGTAGTAAGAGTCAGAAAAAGGTAGTAACGCCTGCATTTGCTAACTTTTTAGTACCTATCGCGCGTTTGATTTAGTAAATGGTTAGTGAAAGGTAGTAACGCTCAGAAAGAGGTAGTAACTCGTGGAGTTACTAGCTTTTTACTAGCTTTTTTCAAGGGTATACTTTCCATTTCCAAAACGACCGCATTATGGTAGTCCTTGTAAACTAAAATCTTTCATTTAAGAGAATCTAGGTGCCCTCCGTTCACCAGTAAGCTGACAAGGCAAAGAAAGTTGCAACCCCACACACCATCCCGCTAGCCTACGGCTACCGGAAATGATCGCTGCACTTCTGCAGACAAAGCTAGCGGTGCGCATGCTCAGTAGCAGCGTCTATCTATGCTAGGAGAGTCGGAGGTAAGGAACCGACCAACGAAAGCTCCCTTTTGAAACTGGCCTTTCGAGCGTGAGCGCAACGTCTCCAAGCGGCGGTCTCGTGCCTGTAGCTTTGTGCAGGTTGCGAGAGTCCTCGAAGAAGTTGGAAAGCGCGAAACCGTGTAAATGTCAGAAACAAATAAATACGAAGAGATTTCTCCTGGCCATGAGAAGTAAAACACAATTGGAAGGCGGTGGAAAGAAGCAGAGCTGACTCGGCGTTGTCGTCTTGATCTTTTTTCGCCCGCATATTCGTATATGCCTTAAAAGTTTTTCTAATGGTTCTAGTGACCGGTCATAAAAAACCGCATTTTCATTTGACCGTTCTTCTCTTCACGATGCTTCGACTTTCTTGTACTTGCTCTATCTTTGTGCTACTGAATTTCCCGCTCTCATTGCTCGAGTTCTGTATTATGTTCATATTTTCAAAAAGTAACGAGTAATTAAAGCAATCCGTTACCAATATTTTGTAACAAAATTACATTACAAATTACTTCCGAAAAAATATAACGTGGAAATTACAAAATTACTTGAATAAGTAATTTTGTAATTAAAAAAAAATGATTGTGCGTCTATTTTCACGCACGACACTCGGAGAGCCAAGCACCGCAACTTACAGAGGCGGCTCAGGGAATGACAACGCCGAAACATATGATTAGACCAAAAAAACGCAGTCTGAGTTGTGACACTAAGCAATGCAAAACGTCACGCTTGCATTGCTTAATGTCCCAACTCAGACTGCGTTTTTTGGTCTAAACATATGTTTCGGCATTGTCATTCGCTGGGCTACCTCCATAAGTTGCAGTGATTGGCTCTCCGAGTGTTGTGTGGGAAAGCAGACTCACGGGCCTTTTTTAGAGTTAATGATTGAACGAGCGATTCCATGCCGGGGTCCCAAACGGAGGCTGCGTATTTCAGCTTCGATCTAATTCTGATTAAGCCAAATTTTACTGGAAGAGGGTTTGTGTGTAATGGTAATGAAGAAGGTTATTACAAAAGACTGTATTGACATTTTTTTAACTCTAGATAACATTCCTGCTCTGAGCCAGCATGAAACATGAAACGGTACACGTGTACTGGAAAGATAGTGTAAATAATATCTCGCGTAAGGCGTTTTTGGATGACACCCGACAAATATTCGAGATAAACGTACAGTAAAAAACCGGCAGGCGTCAATCATTTCGCCAAGAAAACTACCATTCGCCTTTGCTTTGTGTAACACGTAGAAACAACGAAGGAAGGAATTTTCTCTGCAAGTTTAGTCTGAATGACAGCACAAAAAAAAAAGGATTAGCTTTCTCTCTAAAAAACAAAAACCGCGAAACATCTTGCTTGACAAATACCTAGATGTGATAGGGACTGCACTCTTCCTTGACACAGCAAAGCAGATTGTCGCGATATACTCTTTCCCACCCAGACCGCCAAATGAATACAGCGAAGACACGGTGTAAGTTTTGTACATTTACTTTAGCGCTAGCCTAGGCTTGAAGTAACATACCAAATTTTTGCAATTACAAAATATATTACAAGCAGTAACACACGTAAAAATTGACATACCCCACCCACCCCATTTACCAGCATTCTCTAGCGCATTCCTAATTACCGTCGACCAGTATTCATTTGATCTTGCATAATGTTGAAGTGAAACCCTAAGGTACTCAGTTGGCGTTCACATAAAACTCATATCTCCAAAAATCTTCGGACTTCATGGCCTGTGTCCCATGCCAAAATCCGCAGCGTTTTAGCCAATTAGGGGCAGCGCCTGTCAGCTCCCAGTAATACTTTACTTCACGCACCGCCTCGACAATACTTCTCCTATCTTCATAAAAACAAAAAACAAAAAAAAAACAGCAACATTATCGGCGTAAGCCAGAAGTTTTACTTCTATATTTTCGAGAGAAAATCTGTTTATATGTCTCTTTTTCTTTAGGCTCCTACAAAAAAGCTCGAGAAATATACAGAGCAGCAACGGAAAGGTCACGCAGATATGTTTTTTTTAGACTTTATTACATGGAAGTTACGAACTTTAAAAAAATCTAGTACCAATCAGGTGAGCATGTCACTGGGTAAACTTCAAAGACTTGTAATACAGCACCCACGAACACAAAAGGAACAGTTCAAACATCAGGCAGCATAAGCCTATCAACGGGTCAAACGGCACGGCTTCTTTGGGGAGAAATACCATCTGGGCTAAGGGGAAAGCCTTTCTTAATTGTCCGCTGAAGGACGTCCCAGAAAAGATACAAGCTTCGATAAAATAAAGAAAACTATTTTCTATAATTTAATGCTGGTTACAACCCTACAGTTTATGGTCCAAGGCACAAATATCCCCTTGTCCTTTAACCACGTTTTAACAGGCAGTGTGGATGGATGGGTCCCGGTCGCCATGAACTAGACGCATTGGGAATGATCACGAACGACATGACCTACAGTACCAAGTCGACAAAAGCGGACCCGTACGTTGTTAATGACTTGAATAAAGCTCTTATTTCAAGAGATGCCAGTGAAAAGCTGGGAATCGTTTGAAAGGTCTGCGACGTTGCGACTTTACACACTGGAGACGCCAAGCCGGAAACTTGAGTTTTCCAAATTTTTTTCTGGGCTGGGACTCGTGACAGAAGGTTATAAAAGTGAAATACGAGATGACGCAGTTTTTTTTGCAGTGATGACTCCTCGGAGAGTAGCCATTCCTTTGCTAGGCAAGAGAAAAGAGAAGCGCGAGGAAATAGTCGAGATGCAAGTAATGGAACCCGTGAAAGAGCCGACAGAGTGGTACTCTGAGACAAATATAGTCGCCAAATCCAATGGAGACGTGTGCATCTGCGTAGATGTGACCAAGCTAAACAGGTACGTGAAAAAAAAGGGCATCCTTTGCCAATTGGAAAACACGTGCTGGGACAACTCGCTGGAGCGAAATACTTCTTAAGATTGATGCCAACTCCGGATTTTGGCAGTTTGAGCTAGTCGAAGAGTCTCAACATCTGATTACCTTCTTTACACCTTTTGGAAGCTTGAGGTTCCGGAGATTTCCCTTCGGTTTCACATCACCGGAGTTTTTCCAGAAAAAAATGACACAGTTTCCCGAAGGTCTGCAAGGGGTCCTGTGCAACATGGACGAAGTCCTTATCTACCGAAGCACTTCATTAGCATCATGAACGTTTTCGTTATGTTCTCCAACGACTCCAGTACAGGGGAATGACCCTAAACGTAAAGAAATGCAAATTTTTCGTTAAGCAAGTAAAGTTCCTCGGAAGAGTCATCTACTAGGAGGGTAGCCGAGTAGACCCAAACAAGATCAGAGCAATTGTCGACATGAAAGTGCCGTCAAATGTGTCTGAACTTAGAAGTTTCCTCGGAATGGTAAACTACCTTACCAAGTTCGTTCCAGGCATGTCAGAGTTTGCCTACCCGCTAAACTGCCTACTAAGCACAAACAACGAGTGGATCTGGACAAGTGAACAACAAAAAAGTTTCGGCAAATGGAAGAACGCATTGAAAAGAAGTGTAGTGTTGGCACATTATGACCCAGGGAAGCACAGAATCATTTCCACTGATGCTTCATCGTATGAGCTAGGAGCAGTACTGCGCCAACAACAATAAGATGGAAAGTACCGACTCGCCGCCTATGCCTAAAGGACTTTGACTGAAACCGAAAGGAGGTATGCACAAGTGGATAAAGAAGGCCTGGGGGTCGTGTTGGCATGTGAAAAATTCCAGGATTCTATACCGGACTCCACGTTTTGATTGAAACAAAACACAAGACCCCCGTGCCCATTTTTCCCTTAAAACGCTTAGCGGACATCACTCCACGACTTCAAAGGATGAAACTCCGGATGACGCGATTCTCATACGACATGAGACATATTCCCGGAAAAGCCTTGATTACTGCCGACCTTCTCTCTCGGAAGCGTCTACAGGAGACAGGTCAAGGGGACTTTCAGGGGAAAATTGCACTGTATGTCAATGGACTTATAGCGTGATTGCCGGCCACCAACCATAGGTTGAAAAAGATCCGAGAAAAACAAGCTGCGGATCTCATGTGCAGGACAGTGGTGCAGAACAGTGAAGAAGGCTAGCCGACACGGAATGGGGTTCAAGCTGCCCGCAGGAATTACTTGCCTCATAGTTCCGAAATCGGTTTGCAAGACGGTCTCCTTATTAGAGGGTCTCAAATTATTATTCCTCGGTCAATACGCAATGACATCCTACAAAGTCTTCCCGAAGGACACCAAGGCGTTACCAAGTGTATGGCGCGTGCCCGAGAGTCTGTGTGGTGGCCAGGACTTTCGCGTCAAGTGTAAGATAGGGTACGCCCATGCACACAATGCATCCAAGAAACACACAACCGACTCGAGCCACTGCTTCCATCAAAGATTCCAGATTGACCATGGCGAAATGTCGCAATGGACCTGTTTTACTTGGAGGGAAATGTCTATCTCTTCGTTTCCGACTACTTTTCAAGGTTTCCAGAGATTGCACTTCTCAACAGTTTGACAGCGACGACAATAATAACTCACTTGAGGTCTTTCCTTGCAGGACATGAAACAGAGAAGTAGCCTTCAGTTATAACGAACCATAATTTCGAAAAATACAAGAATCGGGGTTCGAGAAGTTGGCCGAAAGTTGGGATTTCGGACACAGAACATCCAGTCCACGTTACCCCTGAAGTAATGGCTTCGTGGAAGCTGCTGTTGGCATCATCAAACGTAGTCTGAAGAAAACTTGGGATAGCAACGTTGCGTTAGAAGCCTACCGCTCGACATCGTTAGATAATGGCTACAGTCCAGTAGAATTGTTGATGGGACGGAGATGCGCATTTCTCTACCGGCGGCTGACTTCCTTCTTCAGCCAAGACAGGTAGGTAAAGAAGCCCCCATCTTTGGGAAGAATTCAGGATCATGAATCAGAAGCATAACTATGACCGACGACACGGTCCCCGCCGGCTTGAACCTTTGAAGACGGGGGGCATTGTATGAATAACCGATCGACGCGACACTGGAATAGTAGAGTCGCCTGCGGACACTCCAAGGTCCTACTCTGTCAACACACAGGTTGGGAGCGTCAGTCAGAACCGATTTCATCTCGCTCCGATTCCAGCAGTGCCCAAATCACCTGACCTTCCACCGCAAGATACGATTGCGAAAAGATCACAGAGTCGACCGATGGGACGCCGCATTCCGATCCCGCAGTTACCAGAAGTGGCCGAGTAGTCAAACCCGTACTAAGCTTTAGCCCTTAGCTAAAAGTGGAAGATGTGCTAGGAGCTATGGTCATCGCGAGGCGGCAGCCGGAAGAGACGACGGTGAAGAAAAGGGAGGTGGGCTCGACGATATATGATTAAATGGCTGATTCTCGACGGACGCTGGCTTGAGTCCTGGGTTCTTGAGGCCCTGACAACACTGTATCCTTTCCCTCCGCTCTCCCGTGGTGGTGGTCCCGTCGCAGGTGTCTACTTTCCGCGGGGTGGCAGTCCCGTCGTATGTGTCTAGTTTTCTCCGGCTCCTCGGGGTGGGTCTGTGTCGTGTGCTAAACAGCTTCGCTGGTTATTGACTTTCACAGAGTGGAATGGCTCATAATTTTTCGCTGTTTCCTCTTCGGGGATGTCATCGCGTTGTTTAGGGGTCCTTTCTCGACATTCCCATCTTCCCTGAATTTTGACCTCCAGAGCATCAACTGAGCTCTCTCCTTAAGGTTAATTGTCGCATTTCGGAACTTCAACTAAAATAAAACTAACACAGAAATTAATAAGAATATAAATGAAACAAATCCCACATGAGCAGAGTGCGAGCCAAAGAAGATAAAAGGCAGAGGTCTAAAAAACAGAAACCGTCATTAGTGAGGGTAAGCAATTTAAAAAAGCAGCATATTTAGATGTATAAAGATAGGTACAAAAAGGCACAAAAGAAAGACTCAAAACCGACGAAACAGAGTGTACGAACCGTACGCTGAGTAAGAAATAGGAACAAAAGAATTGCGCTGCTTTCTTACATCCACCAGGTATCATATGGTCTCAAGAGGATTGGAAACCAGATAAACTTAACGGTAGCTTTCTCAGCACCAAACAAGCTTTCTAACTTGTGAGAAAAAGTCAATTCGTCATCACATCAAATATCAAACTTCACATAAAAAAAGAAGGACCCGTTTTTTTTGTTTTTTTTTTTGCATCGAAACAGCAGTTTATTTCACGTTTCCTTCTTTCATTTCACCTGCGGCGAACAATACATCTACCAAAGAAGAAGATGCATAAATGATAAACTAGGAGAACGTAAATATAACATAAACAGAGCCATTTCCGGACACTTAGGAATGCACTGCCGAGGCTGTGAATGCACAACTGGTTAGAATAATGAAAAAACGGTTGAAGTACAGGCGAGCTGGTGGATATTTACCATGATGGAACTTAACCCGAGACTGGAGTATAAACAGAAACTTAATAGTAGAAGGGACGGAGACAAGCGAAGAACAGAACGTCTCAAACGCAGCTGGTTCGTGGGTGTAGTGTCAGGGACACACAAAGAGAAAAGAGAAGGAAAGGGAAAAGGAAAAGTTTTTCTTTCTGGCGAAGTGAATGGTTTGCCCCTGTTCGTAGTAGTGCTTGAGGGGGCGTCCCTTCGCATTGTTGTCTTTTTTTTTTTTTCTCCTGGTGTGTTGTGTCTTTGAAAGGGGCATGTTGAGTGTTTGGGTGACCTTGTGGTTGTGAGTATATAAGGATGTGGGACTAAATAAACTTTTTAGCTGCGTTTGAGACGTTTTCTTCTTCAATTGTCTCTGTCCCTTCTACTTTTAAATTTATGTTTTCCACTCCAGTCTCGGGTTAAGTTCCATCATGGTGATTAGAATAATCAGCTAAAAAAAATATTGATACATAAAAAAGTCATTACACGAATAGCTCGGTGTCGGCACCCGTTCCTTAACGTTATCAGGAAAGGAAATGGAATATCTAGCGGGACATTTTTAGCAAGGATTCTTCTTGTATGAGGGTGTATGTATGTTTGAATCTATTTACTGTACGATTGGATAGATTTACTTATTTCGCGTACGAACGCGTTCCCCAGTTCCATCTAAGTATGAAGAGAATTAAGAAGAACGAATGAATTATAATCGGAGTTGTCAGTTCGTCTCTTATGTCTGTCTTTTGTCCCTAGTCTTTTGCACGCTATTTTCACACGGCGGGAATCACCAACTCGCCCAAGCCTTCATATTAACAAGCATATTTACCGTCTTTACTTATTGCTTTTTATAGCATCGCGTGAGGTTTGCTCTCCTCTAATTGCATAATTATAATGTAATAATTGTACAATATTAATAGTAAAGTAAAATAATGGTATAAAAAAAAATGAAAGCCGTTTACAACTCCCTGTAACGCCTAATTAGAGCGCAGCTCTTGAGGAGGAGGAGGGAAGGGTACTGGGGGGGGGGTCAAGTGACCTCGGGGGGCGGGGGGTCACGTGACCTTGGGGGTCACGTGACCTTGTGGGAGTCACGTGACCTTGGGGCGTCACGTGACGTCGGGGGGTCACGTGACGATACCGATGACGTCATCAGTAGCGTCACTGATGACGCCATCAGTGATGATGATGACGATGCGGATGCCGGTGACGTCATTAGTGACGTCACTGATGACGTCATCGGTGACGATGACGATGCGGATGCCGGTGACGTCATCAGTGACGTCACTGATGACGTCATCAGTGGCTATGACGTCAACGGGGGATCACGTGACCTCGGGGGGTATCCCCAGGTCACGTGACCCCAGGGGGGGTCACTTGACCTGGGTAACCATCGTGACCCTCGTGAGGGTAACCCTAGTAACCCTTGTGAGGGCAACTCTCGTGACCCTCGTGAGGGTAACTCTCATGACCCTCGTGAGGGTAACTCTCGTGACCCTCGTGAGGTTAACTCTCATAACCCTCGTGACTCTCGTGAGGGTAACCCTCGTGAAGGTTACCCTCACGAGGGTTACTAACCCTCGTAACCCGCGTGAGGGTTACGAGGGTAAGTAACCCTCGTGAGGGTCACGAGGGTTATGAGAGTTACCCTCACGAGGGTAACCTAACCCTCGTAACCCTAGGGTTGCGAGGGTTAGTAACCCTCGTGAAGGTTACCCTCACGAGGGTTACTAACCCTCGTAACCCTCAAAAGGGTTACCTTCACGAGGGTTACCCTCACGAGGGTTACTAACCCTCGTAACCCTCGTGAGGGTTACAAGGGTAAGTAACCCTCGTGAGGGTAACCCTTGTGAAGGTAACCCTTCTGAGGGTAAAAACCCTCGTAACCCTCGTGAGGGTTACGAGGGTAAGTAACCCTCGTAACCCTCACGAGGGTTACGAGGATTGCGGTTACGCCGACGCCGACGCCGACGCCGACGCCGACGCCGCTCAAGCCGGGAACGGGTCCCTAAGAGCTGCGCTCTAAAAAATTGGGATCAGTTGCCGAGTGGGCTAGCGGACACCAGCTTGGAGCACGTGGAGCGAAAGCTCGCGCTGCAGAACCCAGGGCTCCTGGGCTCCATCCCCGCCCCTGCCCGTTTCGATCCGGATAAGCGTCAACCGGCGTGCGGCCGTGTATCACTAGTGCGTGGTGCACGTTCAAGAACCCAGGCTAGCGTTTAAACTGCACTGGCTACATCTCTCATCTACAGCTAAGATACAAGTCGCCCGTGGAGGCAGACTAAGTTCAGGCTGTGTAAACACGCACACACCCAAATTCGTATAATTTTGTGATAACTCAAACCGAGAACTTAGTTCTACCCAATATGCAGCACGCGAACGAACTAAGAAAAATTTGTGCCTGTCATAGACTGTCAACACTTGTGGCGCCATCTCTCAATATGTTTAGCAAACATGGCCGTTGCTCGATCTCGTCACGACAGCTGTCGCTGCGTCAGCGGGCGGGGAATAGGGAGACTCTAGTTAGGTTGGGGCGGGAGCAACTCAAACCTGGGGAGCGTTTGCACTTTTATGGCGGCGTCGGAGATGGTGGATTACACACTTTTTCGCGTTTAAAAGATTTTTATCCTATCGGGAACAAAACTTGTGTCTCTAGACAACTGTTATTGGCAATCGGGTCAACTGAACACGGAAAAACAAGGACACGAAGGAAACGACTGGACAAACACACGGGCGACTAACAAATGACTTTTACTTTTTCCCCTTCCCAGCCTAGGCCCTCTCTTCTACGTCCTACGGCACATTAAACACGTTTAAAACAACATTTTGGCATACCTCTCAGCGAGGTGTGGCAAACCGCAAATATTGGCGTTAATTTTCGTGAACCGCAATTGACGAGGTGCTCACGCAATCTTCTCCTGTTTCTTCAATGGCCAAGGCCTCTAGCACTTCACGCGTGAAGGAGTTCTTGTTCCTATGAAGGACGGTTTTGCTGGTGAACTCTGCACCACATCCACAGGTCCGGCAATGGGCTGACAAGTGTCCCGCTGATATAGTTTTCACCGACGCTGCGTGCTCCCTTGCTCTATCGTTTATACATCGGCCAGTTTAGCCGACATAGCTCTAGCCGCAAGAGAGGGGAGTATGATAGACGAGCCAGAGTATCGAACCTAAATATTTATCGGTTCGGTTCGGGTTCCGGTTCACGGCTTTCGGTTCGGCTCCGGCTCAGTTCTGGGGAGCAAAAAATAACGGTTCAAACCGGTTCGAACCGGTTTGAACCGCTAACTTGAGAATATATTTTCCGCGTTGTTCTGGCAATAGGCACCATTTACCCAGTGAAACGACTAACTACATAGTTTCTTCTATCGTTCGTGTAATTCACTTTTGTTTTCAGGTACCAAAAATATGAAGTTTAGTTATTTAATTTTGACGGAACAGTAAAGGAGATCTTCATTAACGTACATAATGCCACGCTTATACTACGTAACATCCCTTTGTTTACCAGTCACATATATTTTACCTGAATCAAAATGTTTGAGTACAAGAGTAAAGAGTTGAGCTTGTTGGTACATTCCTGCAAATAGATCAGCTTTTAATTTAGATTTACAGTTTTCTTTCTTTTTTTTTCTTCGTGTTTAAGTAAAATTCTAAAGTTCAAGCTGATTTTCTTACACGGTATAAAATGTTCACACGAAGTGTGGTACGTCGCATAAAACATCCGTAATGGTAGCAGAGAGCAGAACGGAAGGCAAGTGAGGAGTTATTCTTGTTTGAAACCTTACTTGCAAAAGGAAACAGTTTTGGGTTTCTCAAGAAAGAAAGAAAAAAAAAAAAACGTGAAACATTTTGTCAGACCAATAGGTGGGACAGACCAAGTCCTCCTTTTGACACTGGACGAAAGGTGTTATCGCGTCTCATTGAAAGCTACGCGAGGCAAGCTTGCACGGCGATTGACAAGGCGATGCGAACGAGGCCTGTTAACATTATTGCATCCCACTTTTAAAGGCAAAGCTTAAGCGTCCCACAATATTTTTTTTTGTTGAGACGAAGTAGTATTTCATGTTCTACTCGACATGGCAGCTACTTAATTGGACACTCTCTGACGGTTTGCATGCGTAATCGTTATAGTTCCGCCGCGCGCCCCTGTGTACTTTGTTTTTTTCGAGCCCACAGACACATAAAAGTGATGTTCACCACGTAAGGGGCGATAACAGACTTCTATATGTTTGAGAAGTTATATGTGAGAGGAACGCATAGTTATTTTCATTAGCTTTAAAATCAAAAATGTGTGAAGGCTGTCCCAAATCAGTTACACATGCCTGTCGAGGATAAAAACGCCGGAAAAGATTTCCGGAGCAGCTTTCAGATAATATTATTTATTTATTTATTTTTTTTTTAGGGGGGGGGGGGTGCATATGCTTTTGGGTACGGTAAGCCCTTTATTTATATTGTCGAATCTTCAGTTAGGAATTAAATATATTTTTATAATAATAAATACATTTTAATTTATGAAGTTCACAGAAGGACGATACTTAGAGCTACGCGAGCTGTTGAGTCTGTGTTGTAGAGAGAGACAGACGAAAAGTGACTACGTTTGACGAATTCCGAGATTGAACTGATCTGGCTGTTTTATTCCCACGCTATCCTAATCTTTTTCCAGTGGCTATCGCCACAGCGTAAACGTGTCTTTTTTTTTTCTGATTGGCAGAGTGAAACGTCGGGTTGCAGGGTATGCCGAAACGTACTTTGTGCTCACATGATAGATCGGAAAGCAAGTACACGAAATGTGCGAAAAAGAGAGATAATTAATGGTATTTTTCGAAATAATCTCTTACAGACCGCCTTACTGCAAAAGAGATGCAGAAAGATACATGCAATGATATTCCTAATTATACATAAATGGTGCGAAGGACAAGAATCCTTAAAATCCTAATATAAATCACATTTCATCAGCATGCATGAGCTCTAAACTTCGCGAAATACTGCCTCGGGAGGCCGATGTTATATTCGGTTTTCCTGCACTTGTTTTGGGCTCTCATTTTACAACAACAAATTTCAACAGTCACACGCTCTAACAATTCTCTAGGCTGCAGTATATGATTGCAAGACAGCTATAAATACTGAACAACTTTACAATTAGGACATCTATTGCTAGTGTTGCGAGCATCGTATTTCACCAGAAAGCTGAACGGTTTAACATGGTATGCACTTGTCGTCATCACATTATATGCTGGTGGTGATTGTGATTTCCTCTTGGTGAGAAAATCAAATTCAATGGTTCAGAATGCACGCTGCAGTAGGTTCGCGCTTAGTGAAACCCAAGTGTTTGAAAGACACCAATTATTATTCTTAGTGCAATGTCATGAGGAACGGTGCGAGCGTCTGGCACATCGAAAACGCGCTTTTTGGCTAGAGCGTTTTTCCAAACAAGATAGTTTCCAGGGCCACGCTTCTTGGTCTGCACCGAAGATGAGGAAAAGAGGAACCTTTACATCAAGGAATTGTTTTTAAAACTAGCCCCCCCCCCCCCACACACACACACACGCACAAACACAAAGTCCTTTTTTTTGCTCCTTCAGAGAATTATTTGTATTCCCGAGGAATTGCCTCCTTCGTTTGGGTATGTTAACGCGACAATTATATTTATTACTTGTTAACAGCAATCCTCCAATGATTTTATTCTGCCCTCCGTGATGTTTAAAGGGGTCATAAAACGATATCGGGTTGGAATGTTCATGATTTTTCGGAGGCGTAGTGGTCCTAGTCTGGCTCAAGTATATTCGCTCTTTGTCGCGGTGAAATTGCAAGGATAAAATGAGACTATTTCTTTTAGTTTTGCTTTCGCAAAGATTGATGTCGTAATTAGCGGCGAGATGTTTTGGTGGTGCCCTCCTATGGTTCCCCCTTGTGACGTCATTATCTTGCGAACAACAAGTTCGATGTTGTTTGTAAGTAGCATGGCGGAAGCCTGAAATCATTGCGCTCTCGAAGGAACACTGCTAACATCGTCAATATTGAAGTTCATTCATTCCTCTTATTTCCGTCGATGGTATACCCTTTCCGACTTCATAGTCAGCTTTTGGGCCAATCGTGGAAGGCCGACCACAGCGACGCTTTCGGTCGCGCACGTAGGATCAAAACCACCCGCATAACGACAGTTGAGCGCGGCTCGTGGATTGGGAACGAGAACTGTGTGAGCACTGTACTTCGGCTCGTCACAATCAATGCCTCGGCGGACACTTGGGTCGTGGCTCATGTCCAACCAGAGCGGTGGTGAGAATAGCCGAACTCTAACAATGCCTGGAGCTCCAGCACGCATTTTCTTCCTTTCCAACCTTAGCGCGGGAGCACTATTAACGTTGGCGGCATAGGATAGGCATGAGGCCACGTGGCCGCTTTTGGCTCCGAGTTGAGGGGATAAACGATGCATGGCTCATACTTCTCTAATTTTTTGGCGACTGCCAATGCCTAGAAAGAAGAGCCAATGCAAGTGTATTCAGTCATAAACGTTAGTGAGTGATTCTAAGTAGTACTTAGTGAATCTATAAAATCGTTTTACGGTTCCTTTAAACAAAATACAGAGGTGGGCGAAACTTGGGAAATAACTTGAGAACAACGCTCGTCTGAGACTTAGACCTACTGCCACCGTTTGGGTCTCCCTCTCAGACCACTAGGGTCTCTTTGTTTTCTTCAAGTATCCGTTCATACACACATGTAGTTCTATGTAACTTTATATTAATAAGTCGAATTTAGTCATTTTAATACTTCTATTCTCGAGGACATATTTCCGAGGCTGCTCAGCAACAACGAAGAAATGTTTGGGTGCCTCAATGATATAAATTTGGTCGTGCAACATTTTTTGTACTTTCAGTAAATACTGTTAAGAAGCAACCCCTAACGTTGATAGCTTGCGAAAAAACCCATTAGTTTCCTCCTCCGCTGAATAACAGCGAAGGAGGAAATCAAGCGCCTCAAGCGCTCGTGTTCAGAAAAAATAAAGGAAAGAGAAAGCTGTCGATCCCCTCCTCAACTCGCAATTCGAGCAAGCGGCCACATGATCTTACGCTAATTATATACCGTCAGTGTTCATCATAGTCATACGCTGGGGTTTGGAGAGAAAAAGCTAGGGCTAAGCTTCAGATATTGTTAGAGCTGGGTTATTATCATATTTAATTGAACATGAGCCGTTACACGAATGTGTGACGATACTGATTCTCATGAGCCCGAGCGCTTGACGCGAGGTTATGAAAATCGCCTACATCACGGTGTCACGTGAATCTCGGTGCGAAACCGTAATGTCATGTTACGTCACGCTGTCAACAAGGTTAACACATCTAGCGACTTCCTCAAATAAATCGACTCGACGCAGTAAATCACGTGACGTCACTGGGTAACGTGACATTACTTCACTGCATGTATTGACACCATGACATCACGCGACAACGGGGCGCATGATTAATCATAGTTCCAATACAAAAGCGCCATGAAAACCAACAATTTATCATACATTGCAATTCTGTATATGACGATTTGATCAATAGATAGAAATACAGTGGTCAATTTTTTATTCCCATACATTCATTCTGTGATACTAACAAAAGAAGAAAAAAAAATTACCTTCAACCGTTTTTAACCGGTTACTCATATACATTTTTTCGGTTCTGTTCCGGTTCAATTTCAATATGGCGGCCAAGATTTCGGTTCTTTTCAGTTCCGGTTCGGCTAAAAATAACGGTTCGGTTCGGTTCCGGTTCGACACCCTGTAGACGACCTCCGTTTCGCATTGGGCGTAGCGTGTTCTATGGGCTGTGTCACATATCCGCTGTTGATCACGTCATTGGTTGACCCTGTGGCAAATGGCGTATGCTTTGTTAGTTGCCGAACAAACAATCTGAATATCTTGCCTGCCTGCGATCTTTTTTAGTCTGTGGGTCACTGCATGGATGTAGGCAACAACCGCGATTTTGCATCGCGTTCGTGGATTCACCGCTTCCTCGCCGGTTGCTGCTCTCTGCTTCAGTTTCTTGGAGATGCTCTCACATACGCTTCCTAGAAGAGTGCTCGGGTAACCAGAATCGTGTCGTCGGGCGATCTGTTTTTCAAAGCTTGTCTGAACTTGACAATGACAGGACTAGCTTAGAGCAGAGACGAGAGCAGTACTGGCAACACTTATTTTGCTGGTCTTCGAATGAATTTTACAGTTCACGAAAAAGAGTGTTAGTATTTGGGGTTTGCCACACCACGTTGCGTGGTAGGCCAAAAGGTTGTTTTGAACGTGTTTAATGTGTCATGGGACGAAGAAGAAAGGGCCTAAGCTGGGAATTCGAGGATAAAATAAAAGTCAGTTGTTTGCCAGTGGTGTGTTTGTCCAGTGCTTTCCTTCGTGTCCTTGTTTTTCTGTGTTCAGCTGACCCTATTGCCAAAAGTATGTCCCAACTAGCTCGACTAAAACCCGTAGAAAATCATTATTTTTTCTTCGCGTAAAATCTTTAAGCATCTTCAGGGCTGTTTATAACCGGATTTACGTTGAAAAACCACCCGTAGCCCCATAGACCCTAGGCAAAATTTGGCATTTTATTGGCACCAATATACACGTACCCCGACCTAGCAGTTGAGCACACTCTTACTTGAGGCTCTCTAAGATAGACTAAACGTATTCAAATAGAATGATCCAGTTCTTCCTCAACCCTTCCTCACCAACCCTCCCCCTGCCTTAGTGCTGTGTCACGTGCGTCCAGATCAGCCAAATCACTTGCGCCATCCCCTAACTCCCTTTCCACCGACACTCCCCCCGGGGACCCCTGGGGGCACAAGACAAGGGGGGGGGGGGACAGGACGAACCTGTTGCCCCCCCCCCCCCCCCTCTTCTCGCCTGGGAAATGGAAAACTCCCCTCCTATGAATGAGTGCTACGGTAGTAACATGTACCTCGGCACCGTCGGCATGAGAAATAATATTTCATTGCACTTTTATCTGGCCCCGAACGCTGCGAGGAAGTTGTTTTGTTATCGTCACTTCGCTCAGGGAAATATTTAGACAAAACTTAACAAGTAGATTTTGGTAGAACATAGAAGTGTAACATTGCAAGGGATATTATGACTTTCATGAGTTTAGACGTCGACGACATTCTGCGTTTCTTCGCAGAATGTCGTCGACGAAATGTTTTTCCTGGGTTTAACAGTAAGGAGGTCGGTCTGTTTGTGACAACTTCTTTTGAAAAAAAAAATGGGTTGTGTGTGCGTTTATACAGCCTAGAATTTGATCTGCCTCAACGGGCGACGAGTCTCCCAGCTGTAGATGAGCAATATAGCTAGTGCAGTACAACCGATAGCCTGGGGTCTTTAACGTGCACCTCGCAGCAGTGATACACGACCGCACGCCGGTACGATGCTCATCCAGATCGGGGATTGACAAAACTTCTTTTGAATTACAATATACTTAGTGTTGTTTTACAATTTCGTTAATAAATATATCTGCCTTTTGTGCGTTTAAAAGCAATCCTTTAAAAGAAGATTAAACTCAACTGTCAGGCTAGTTGCTTACACATTAACCCAAAACAAAATCACAGCCCAAAGCAGACGGGCTCGTAAACGGAAAAGACAGTTCAATAAAAACTGGTTTCAGGAATTAATAAAATGCATATCGAAAATTCGGCTACTAAAGTCAAGCACACACAAAAATTTAACTGAATTCGCGGTTTCGTCAAACACAAGTATTTCTTCGGGTGCACCGATCGCATTTGAAAGTCAGCCGTGACAGCGGGCAGACGAAACAGACCACATAGACAGAGCAGACGTAGCCGACCGAGCCGACCGAGCGGCGAGCGCGGGAGATGAGAACAGCGCTGGTGCGCAAGGCTACTGGGATTGAGTTCTTTTTTTGACGTCGCGGAGCACGAAGTCATGCCAGCTGGTAGGATATTTCAACATCCTTGCAAGCGGGTAGCTTTTTGCCAGACAAGAAGAAGACGAAGACACGCCCGCCTAATCCCAAATACGGAGGGAAAGCTTGCGTTTTTGTAACTGCAAACAACTAAGTAATGCTTTTCACCGCAAACAAAAAAAAAAAAAGGAAGACGTTGGAGTTATTTGAAGCTTTACGCAATCTATGAAACGATATAAAACGAACGAATCTGCCCACATTGCAACTACGTTCGAGAGATCCTGAACAATGCTGGCCCTGAAACATTTGGTGTTCTGTCTAAGCGTTTCTGCGTCGTACGCCGAGGTAGAGTTTCAAAGTTGGGACAGACCACCGGACAACAATCCCGACCTGAACAAAAAAGACCTTGGAGCGATGCAGGATGCATGGAGGGTAATGATACTATTTTCACCGGGGATATGATTTTTGCAATTGAAAGATATAGCTCATCTGCCTATTTAGTGAAGCAATTGCTTTTTCCTCGTGAGATCCAGTTTTGTTTAGTGAGGCGATGGCGGCCAGCTGACCTCGGCAATACATTAACGTGCGTAGTGCCCCCTGCTGAAAAGCAACCCCATTTTCCATTTCCAAATTTCTGATAGTTTCCTTAAATTTTTAGATCAAGAAACTGTTTGCTCTATTTGCATAGTCGAATGCTCAGTTCCATCTGAGCAAAAGCTTCTCTACTGCATTAAAAAACATTATTTGCAGAAGTTTGATACATATTGGATTTCCAGCGTAGCACAATATTTCATGAATTATACAATGAAATGTGTTGTCGATAATTATAAATCAAACAAAGCCTGCATGAATAATGCTAATAATAAAGCTAAAAATATGCTGCCATAGTTCTTCAAACATTTTTGTTTCTTACCACTATTTGTACAAACACTAGCGTTTGCTTTACAAATCATCATTAATGTACTCTACAGCCTTTTTACATGGGCAACGCATTTCCCACTATAATTTTCCTGCAAAATCTATGACTCGTGCACGACGTAGACGAAAGTGTAGTATGCGATTTGTCGACTTTCATCCCACTTCATTATGAGCTCAAGAACATTTCGTTTCATAGCCTCACGTTCAATTTAGCTTTGAGTAGAATTGACTACTTTATGAATTGACCAGTGCATACCCAGCTTTATATTGGGGGAGAGCGTTTAATTTACGGGAAGTGAATTACAGAGAATATTAATAATTTTTCAGACAATCAAGTTTACGGCGAACCACAGCTATTATCTCATCTATAGTAGCGGATGGGGAACCCATGAACATTACGAAGATGTGAGATGCCTCCAAGTGCATTCAAGTGACCTCAATCACACACTGAAAAGTGCCAGTTACACGTCAAAATGGTACAACAGAACATCTAAACGAATGTAAGTATTGTCATTGCTTCACAATATCCTCCGCGTAAACGTTTTATATTAAATATTCAACAATTTATACAAGCTAACAAGATATTTCCGTGCCCACTGAAGTGGTTAGCTGCTTTTCAGAAAGCTATAACCGCCGAATTCAGAAACCTCACTTAAACTACACTCAAACTGAAGGGCCCCTCCACTTCCTCGAGGAAGGCGCGAGGGCCGGCGCTGGCCAATCGTGAGGACGGATCCGCCGTCGCGATTGGCCAGCGCCGACCCTCGCACCTTCGTCGAGGAAGTGGAGGGACCCTTCAGTTTGAGTGTAGTTTGAGTGAGGTTTCTGAATTCGGCGGTTAGTATCCATCCAGGAGTTTTGCTGAAGAACGATTGCGTGCTTGAATAAGTTTATTTTTTCAGTCAACAATTCGGTACATACTAAATTGGACGCCAGTCCTTCAGACTGGCGTTGTGCACGCGTTGTGCCGGTTTTTAAAAGCGGGGATGTAAAAAGTGTGTGTAATTACAGGCCAATATCTCTTACTTCCGTTAGCTGTAAAATGCTCGAGCATATTATTAGCAAACATATTACGGACTATTTGGAAACCAATAATTTGTTCACCAGTGCACAGCATGGCTTCCGGCATGGGCTGTCGACGGTCACCCAACTGGTTACAGTATTTCACGATTTCGCGCTAGCAATTAATAAAAGAAAGCAGCTTGACGCCATTTTTTTGGATTTTGCAAAGGCGTTTGAAAAAGTACCGCATAACAAACTCGTACAAACACTCTACGCAATAGGAATGAGAAGCAGCCTCGTAGAATTCATTCATTCATATCTTACGAATCGCTCCCAATTTGTAGAAATTAACCACCACTCTTCAGGTCTCTTGCCGGTCACATTGGGCGTCCCGCAAGGGTCAGTTCTCGGACCTATTTTATTTCTTATTCATATAAATGACATTGTTGAAACTGCGGGTGAAGGGGTTAATATACGGCTTTTTGCTGATGATTGTGTGGTCTACAAAGAAATAGAATCCAGTGAAGATCCAATGAAACTGAACGGAACTCTTCAAAACATATTCCAGTGGTGCGAGGAGTGGCAAATGCCATTAAATTTGAATAAATGTACAATGCTCCGAGTGAGAAACAGAAAGGCAGTAAAAACCTTTTCTTACTCAATTGGCCGCGCTAGGCTTGGGGAATCAACGCAAGTAAAATACCTCGATATTACAATTACTAAAAACTTAAGTTGGAACGCTCACACTTCCAATGTGTGCTCCACTGCACTCAAGACTCTGTGGTCTCTAAGAAGAAAGTTCCCGTTAGCCCGCCCTCTGTTAAACTTAGCGCTTATAGAACAATAGTAAGGCCACATTTAGAGTACGCGGGCGTGCTTTGGGGCCCATACACACAAAGGAACGCCAAAGAACTAGAAAAAATACAAAAACTAGCAGCACGATACATTTGAAATAAATTCCGGCGATTAGACAGTTCATCACAAATGTTAGACACACTTCAATTACATTACCTTCATTTACCTCGAAAACACTTGAGACTCAAGTAGTTATACTTGTTTTACCATGGACACCTGAACGTTGGCGTTTCCCCCTACCTAACACCTGTTTTACGTCGTGACACGCGATTCAATCACGGTAGATTACTGGAACTATATCGCAGCAACAATAACACCTTCCAAAAACTCATTTTTTCCAAAAACAATAATTGATTGGGATGGACTCCCTAAAGAGATCGTCGACAGCTCATCGCCGGATGACTTTCATGAACATGTACGAGCTCTACAAACCTGATGGCTTGATTTGATTTTTTTTGCTATTTTTTTGTGTAGAGTATTGTTTCATTGTATTGAAGTTTTCCCTTTTTCATTATATCCTGTACTATGTATTACACGTCCACTCCTGCCGGGGCCCTAGCGGGGCCTGTAGTGTAGTTAAATAAATAAATAAATAAACTTAGCCTTGAAAGCAGCATGCATACGAAAGTACAAATGACTCTTATATCCAAGAAAGGATCAATATTACAGCTGAATGTTGACATCTTTTTAAGTTCCGTGTACTCTCAGGAGCACACGTGGATGCGCTGCTGTAAATATAAGCTAAAAAAAAAAACGGATTTCGACAATCAGACGTACAGGCTGCGAGAATAACGACTTTATTTTACGCGGACAGATTGAAGAAGCCTGTAAAGGAATATTCGCACGGGACAAAAATCGCTCCTTTTTTCTCTCAGGGACGTGTATCACGTGAAAACAACGTCACGTCTTTATGCGGAGGCGCGCTGACGTAGACACCCCAGGGGGATGGGGGAACTTTTGCACGGGCTGCACAAAACGTCCCCGCTTTTGCGGTTGATATCTTCAGGATTGGTGGTATTTTGATCTCGTGTCCGGCAACTTTACAGATTTACAACGTTACAACTTTACAACTTTACAACTTGCAAATTTACCACTTCACAGTACTGTGCGGGACACCGGCAGTGGTATCGGGATCGCTTAACTTGTTGCGGCTTGCGCTACCTAGCCTGTTAGCCTAGGTGGCGCAAGCTGCCACCCGTCACGAAGGGTATAGCCCTTACCATTCATCTATCCATCCGTCCATTGCGCATGTCGTCTGAAGCGTTCGAGGCACCCGAAGGACCCTTCGACATTCATCCATGTCGTCCTCAAGCAGCTTCTCATACTGCTGGATTTCGATTTCACTTCCTCCGTGTTGCATCCACCCTTTCAAGAACCCTCTTTGTTCAGCAGGAATCAGTTCATCGCCTTCTGTGCCTAACAATGCGGCTCCATAATCGCATACCTCCGTTACATGTACGCCCCTATTTTTTTTTTCTTTTCACTTTGGCCAGAGTGCATCGAGCCTTGTTGTTCAGAGTGCCACCGCTAAATGCTTCTGATAACACCAACATGCCTCTGTGCACCCCAACGTCCGTATGAATGCTGGAGTCGGGAGAAGAAGTCCTGCCGATCGCTGACGTTGCGCGCACCCTTTCCCGAAAACATCCCCGTGTGAATGCCCCTTTAAAAACACCGCTTTAAACAGATATAAAAAACGGGTGTTTCGCAAGCCGAGCACAGAGTGGCCGCTTTGCAGATCGAGCCGACTATATATTTGGCAAGATATGCTCTCCCAAAAACGATGTCGCATACGATCTTCATGGCATTTGCATCATCTTACGTGGTCTTAAACGAAGAAATAACAAGAAATATGCAGATGAATGAATTGTACGGAATCATTTATTCGAAGGTTTTTTTTATCTGCATCTGTTCGATTATTTCCTTTTTAGAAACCTAGTAAGTAGGTGAAAATGGCCCGTGATATATTGGCTCTTGGCCCTTGACTCCCGCAGATATTGATATCGTACTTTAAAGCTTATTAGCAGGAAAGCGTGCATGTACACGTGGTGGTACAAACACTGAGATAACTTATAAAATTAAAGGCGGGAACTATAGACAAGGACAGTAAGGAAGGCGAACAGGACGAGCGCTTACTATCGACTGAACTTTATTAAAAACAACTCAAGCAACAACGAGAAAAAAAACGACGAAATAAAAACAATCAGTCAAGTAATGACGTCACTCGTCACGTGTCAATAAAATAATTTTTTTTTTTCGGTGCAGAAACATTGATGGCTCGCTAACGCAGCCTTCCGTATTTTAGCTGACGCCAGCCATAATTTTTTTCTGCACCAAAAAATGATTGGCTTTAAGGACACGTGGCGATGGGTGACGTCATTAGTTGACTGTGTGCATTTTACTTTTTTTTGCTTTAGCTCTTTTTTTAATAAATGTTCAGTTCATATTAATTGCTCGTTCTGTTCGTCTTTCTAGCTTGTTCTTCTCTATTGTTAGCACCTCTAATCTTATAAATCATGAACCAACTCGCCTTCCTCGCCCCTTTAGTTAATTGAGAGAAAATCTGGAGCAGAACAAGCGCGTACCAAGTGCCAGTCATTTTCGTACCACGTTCCACGCGGCGGTACGTGCCTCCAGATCAATTTTGATCGGATACATTGCCTTCAGTGCACTCATAAGACAGACAGGAAGCGCCATGAAGACAGGTTGGTGTGACACAGTTAAAGAGCCCTTTCAAAGGGTGCCCTATGATGGAAGCTGTAGAATCCCTGCACAATGAAGGACCCACAAGATACCGCCAATCTTAGAACCCTAGAAGCTATACTAATACCATTTCATTTTTAGCTTAATTAATTGTAGAATCTCACTTTTTGTGGTGTCGCTTGTTCCGCCATTGTGCAGTGCTTCAGGCATTTTTACAATGGGCATGGGAATTTCGAAAGGGGTGGGGTCTATCAGGAGACATGGAGTTCTAAACCCGACGACGCTAAAGATTTTGTCTTTTGGGGGCTTTCTAGCCTTGGAGAGTTTCAGTACATCGTATTCTAGAGCACGGCCGTGTCTAGAGCTACGTTTTGCTAGCGGGAGCTCGTGTTCTCACTCATTTTGAAGCATTTATTGAGCACGCGCCAGCTGGGGCCCACTTTTTAGAACACAGCTCGCAGGCACCCGTTTCCGTGTTTCGCGGCGTCGGCGTGACCGCGCTATATTTAGCGGAAAAAATTACGACACGTGACCTCAACAGCCTTTTAATTCCCCGCTAAATTTCCCACGAATTGAAATGCTGTTGAGGTCACGTGGCGCCAATTTTTCAGCTAAATTTAGCGGGGAAACATAGGGAGGAGGGGAGGGTGCGGAGGAGGAGGATGGGAGGGTATGGAAGAGGAGGAGGGTAGGGTACGGGGGCGGAGGAGGAAACGGGGATGAGGATGGGATAGAAGAGGATGGGAGGAGGAGGAGGAGAGCAGGCGAGGGAGAGTAGGAGGAGGGGAGGAATAAGAGGTAAGGAGGGCAGGACGAGGAGCAGGGGAGGAGAACGGAGGAGGAGAGGACGAAGGGGTACGGGGGAGAAGGAACATCACCTCCCCTCCGTACCCTCCCCTCCTCCTCCTCAAGAGCTGTGCTCTAATTTCGCGTTACAGAGATTTGTTAACGTCTTTCATTTTTTTGCAGCGGACGATCTACTAAAACTCTCATTATTCCATCCGATCAGCATGGTTAATTTGATCTATCTTCGATATATGATCTACGTATGTTCAATATTATAATTCATATACGACGCTGGTCACTTATAACACCACAGAAGTTATGTTCTCCATTCTATATTGGCGTATTACGCCGAAATGTCTATTTTTGCAGCATTACGGTGTATAATCTGCACTAACTAAAAACTTGAATGGGATCATAATGCCCAGGCCGCGAATGAAAAAGAAAAAAAAAATCGTTACATTAGGCCAGGAGAAAATAGGTGAAAACGACACTTAACTCTGTACAAAGAAACAAAAAAAGAAAAGGTCGTTTACGAAAAACAGACATAAGTCGCTGACTTGAGTTGATTTGACAAAATGGGCTCACAAAATGAACTTACAAATGTAAACCTTCTTATATCTTCATAAATATTAGGCTTGCGCATACCTGGCACATTCATACTAGCACGTATATCAGAGTACTAGTGCTCAGAATCTCGTGTTTGAAACATAGCCTCGAAAAACAGTTTAGTCGCTAAGAATGACGTCCCTCTGTCTAATTTATTTTGAGTGGTATTGGGCCTTTGAAAGGCAGTGTGCCTTTTTTTTTTTTTAACAGCGAAGAACAATTTTGTCAGGTTTAATTTAATTACCCTACATAAAGGTAAAAAAGATAAAACTTCAACGCTTTTTTTTTCCTGGCTTGGATTTGACACAAAAAGAAATTAAAGTTAAACCTATTTATAGCTTAAAATTATATGATTTGAAAATGTGCGAACTGTTAAGTGTTTTTGTTCAATTCTAGCTACGCGTTCGTACAAAGAAGTAAAGTCTATCTCATATTGCTGAAATAATTTTGGCTAATCTGAAGGTATACAAACTGCTAATTGATAAATTGACATTTACTTTTGGTTACCCTTCATATTTTTAAAGTATGAGTTTTAGATAGACTGAATACATAACAACCAAAAATTATGTTACTATAATCTTTTTTTTGATCATGAAAGGTAATGCGTAGATCATATTTAATCGACCTTATTGTTCGGCCATAAATTTATACAAAACGTCTTGAGTGTAAACAAAATTTCTACAAATAGTTATTTTTCATCTCTTGTACGATAGGAACTCAAGTACACAATATGTTCAAGCTGTAAAACAAAAATATTATAGTATTGAAAATATTATGCATCTGGGTACGTATATTATCATTTTACTCGTAGTAATAATTACCGCTAACATCGTCGTCGCACGATTTCTGGCTAGCGTCGCGCGCGCACCAGGTGTCGCCGGGGTGTGCACCGTAAATTCAGCAGCTATTTATGAATTCATTATTCAGAGCTGTATTGCTAGGTTGCTAATGGGCCATCCGCCGAATACTGGTCTTGAATTCTTATGTGCTCTACATTGATTTAGTTAACCCCTCGCATATGTTTAATGCTGAACTGGAATGCAATTTGTTTATATTTGTTTACCGAGTGTGAGTGATTTTGGCGTGGTTTACGCAGTGGCATGTTTGTTTGCATAATTTCTCTGGATGCAGACAAGTTGATATTAGTTTAAATTGTTACTATACTGAGCTATATCATATCCAACGTTTGGCGGCACACATAAACCGGTATAACCTTACAAGGGATATGAGATCGCTGATAATATGCAAGGTTTCACACCATCGAAATGGTGCCATTCAAATTATCATTCTGGTTTATGTGTAACCTTTGTGCTATCGTGGGAAAATGAAATAGGAACAGAGGAGCGCGTTGCTCGATGTACAGGCTGGGCCGCCTTGAAGTTAGCCTAGGGGTGAGGGGTGTCTTGCCTACTCCGATGTGTACACGCCCCTCACTCGGCGCTTTCCAAGCTTCGGCATTGCACCTCTTAGTGCGCTGAATGCTATCACCATTATCGTTGGTCGCTCGACGCGTGCAGCGCGAGGAAGCTCGCCGCCAGTAGCAGCTAGAGCGCGCGCTGGCTGAGCGCGCTCGAGCTGCTGCTAGCGGCGAGCTTCCTCACGCCGCACGCGCCGAGGTAGCAAAGATAGCAATGATAGCTTTCAGCGCACTAAAGAGGCGCAATGCCGAAGCAGCCGAAGCTTGGAAAGCGCCCAAGCAAGGGGCGTATACACAAATACTTTGTATACACATCGGAGCAGACAACACACCCTCGACCCTAGGCTAACTTCCAGGTGCCGCCGCCTGTACCGCGAGCCACGCACTCCTCTGTTCGTATTTTATTTTCCTCCGATGGTACCTAGTGTGTACGAGTATTTAACGCAGTCAACAATTCAACGCATTTTTACGATATATGTTTTTTTTACTAAATGTGCGCATCTTTAGTTCTATATAACTCCTGAATTAGGCTTGTTTTTTTTTCTCACATAGGAGATTGTACAACTACATGATATAAAATTATTAATCTTGGTTCATTTAAGGCTTTTTTTTATTTGTGCATAATGTATACAAAGGCAAGTCTAATTAACCTTTTACGCGTTACTCACATTAAAATTAAGCCCCTGAATATTCCTAGACTACCTAAACTTTCAAATTTTTCTAAAAGTTTTTTTTTAGTAACGTCGCAGCGTTGCAAGTGATACCAACAAAATGGCAGCCGTCGGCGTTCCAGCATTCCGTCTGTTTCCTCCAGCCAAACTCGTCTTACCCTCGCCCTCTCTTCTTGAGTTGCAACGAACTATAGCAGGACTTGCGTTTTGTTCTCAGCTTTCTCTCTTCTGCGTTAAGACTCTCCAATTCAAAGTCAAGGCTTAGCGCATGAGGAGTACCTTTTGTCAAGCGCAGGAAAGCTGGCGCTCCTGCGTTTGAGACGCACCGTTTTTGCAGGAGCGCTTGTTCTGCGAAAGCATGTTTCAAAACCGCTACTTTAAGTCTTATGTAGTTCGTATAGGGTATGGCAGACAGAAAAGTATAAAATATTATACCCTGAATTGCTATAAATATGGGGAGACAGAAGAAAATTGGCAGCGATTTTCACCTTCAAAGTCCTTTGATGTATGAAATGCCGTTTTTTAGGAGCGATTGTTCCAATCGTTCGGAAGACAATAAACATTCGTTACGGTAGTGAAGAACCTGCTTTTATCTGTTCATTAATACATGTCACGAGACGTATATGTTTCCCGCTAAATTTAGCGGGAAAACTGAATGAGTGTATTGGTCACATCGTGTCAGATCACGTGACGTCGATCACCCCCACCAAACTTTTAGCGGGCGAACTGGATTGGTGTCTAGGTCACAAGACGTGATTTTTTCTGATAAAGCTAGCGGGGAACTGAATTTTTGTTCGTATAGGTCATGTGACTTCAATTTTCTGATAAAATTAGATGGTAAACTTAAAGCTCCTTTATATGAAAAAGTAGCTACATCCTTTGATGAATGCCGCCTGCTATCTTTGGGCCGATCCGGGCGGTGCTACCGTCGACGCGCGAGCGCGAAAGAGCAAAATATAACAATAAGAATGAGCATGAGGGGCGAGGTGGGAGAAGGAATGCCTTAGCTGTCGGAGTGCAGTGCATGCTATGAGCTCATGTCGCCAATCAAATAACGCCGACTGTGCAAAGTCACGGCTTTGATCGTCTTTCTTTGAGCATATCCTTCGAGGCTGGTAGACCGTGACAGTGCGCTTTTAGCCTGTGTGTATGTATTTGCGTGTCTTTCAGCCATTGACTGCGCTCTGACTCAAGTATTGGAAGGCCGTCTGCTGCTTGGGCCGATCCAGGCGGCGCTACAGTCGACGCGCGAGTGTAAAACCATAGCCTCCTCTATACGGAGAAAGCCTGGCGCGTCGCGTGAAAAGACGGCCGCCGTAAATGGGAAAGGAGGGGTGGAGAAACGGGAGCGGAGAGAACCTTCGCTGCTAGCGCCACAAAAGAGCGAGCGGCCAAACGCAGAAACAATCTTTTCTTTTTCTCTCTCTTTTCTTGTCGCTATCGTGGAGAGGAGAAACTCACGTCCACCCTTTCCCGTTTCTCCCTGCGCCCTTTCGAATCGCCGCGCCCGTTTCTCCCGGAGCACGAAAACGACGGTGACGAAAACACAAAAACAAGCGTGGTTCGGGGAGCGGCCGCTCATGACCCAAGCGCCCGCTGTCTAGGTCTGCCTTTTCTGCTCTGCGCTACCATATTGGTCACCGTTCGGCGCGCTCCTCCTCTCCTTTTTCCTGCGGCCGCGCGCCCTATTGTTCCGTTGTCGATGTGCCAGGCTTTCTCCGTATAGAGGAGGCTATGGTAAAACAGAAAACAAAAGGATAAAGGTGTGCGCGCTAGAAGAAGAAGGAGATGTCGCTACCTTTCTTATTCAGGGGCATTAGCTAAACTGAATCGATATTTTGGCCAGAAGACGAGAATAGTCCCACTAAATTTAGCGGTAAAACTGAGTTGACGTATAAGTCACGGGCTGTCTATTTCCCCAAGGTGTATAGGACGCATAATGTCACGTATCGTCATGTGACGTCACGTGACGCGACATTTCCCGCTAAATTTCGCTAAAAGGCGCGGACGGACGGACAAAATGTTGGAATCAGGGGTAGGCTTAAAAAACATTTCAAGCTTTAAAAACGAGGCGTATTAGCTTATAATTGCAACATCTTCCAATGCCGGGGTAGGAGCAAAATGCCCCTACAAGAAGTTACGCCATGCAAGACGGGCGGACAGCTGCGTATAAATGGTGTGTGGAAAACCTTTTTCTTTCATTTTTTTATTCGGGGCGTTAACATGGAATACTTCCACCACCAACTTCCACGAACCAGAAAGCCCAATGGCAACGTCACCTCTGGTTGAGCGGACCTTATGAGAGGGGTACTTTGTAGACATTCGACGGCCTTAGTCTAAATGATGTGCACAATAAACCTTACTCAAAAGTTCATCACAGCAGCATTGGCGGTCACCATTTCTTGGTCACGAAGCGTGGGATTGAATCCGAGTCGTCGCCGAATGCTGACGCGGCACTCGTGTTCAGTACATGATCAGAGCGCGTGCTCAAACAACGGCGTACTCGGACCATTGACCAAGCTGCTAATATGTGTGCACACATTAAGAGAGGTTATATGAGCCGTTGGAGCATACTTGCTGACGCCATTTATTGCCGTTGGAACATACATTGCTGACGCAATTTATTGTGGACTGCAATTATAGCGGTTTGCGACATTCTATATTATTTTGCTCTGTCTAACGTTTGGCGTTAATGTCGCACGCCTGGTCTTGCTTAAAACCCATTGAGTGTATCGGGTCCAGTTTACAATGTACCGCTTGATTCAACAAAAGATAAACTTCTCTCCTATTTTTTTTTCTCCTAAGGGCAACCTCAGCGTGAAGTGACATCACCAAACGGAACCTGCTACAATCTTAATTTCAACTTCCTCTGTGAATCAGGCGGCTGCCGCATACATCACCAGGAATGTTGGCAAAAACGCTGGACTAAATATTCAGAAAAATACGTATTATTCAGCACTCCATTGTGCTATGTAGTGAGATCATTACAAGATGACGAGGGCTATGAATGTGGGTATAATGAAATCATTTCGCCAACTGCGGAAACTGATAAAAACATTTTCCAGGCACACACAAAAAAAGAAAGTGAATGCAAATAAGATTTTGCGAAATATTCAAAATTGTTTCGCCCTTAATACCAGCTCAAACATTTTTTAAGTCACGTGGCGTCAAGGAACCGATAACTAAGCTTTTAATTGGTGGAAAACTGCTTCAAAATGCCGTGAGAATTCATGCTTAAAAAGTTTACTCCGACTTAGCACAACAAAGATGTAACCAGTTGAAAGACGTTTCGCTACTTACGCGGGTGGCATCTTCAGGATGAAGTGACACGAATGAGGCGAGAGCCCTCTTCCATAAAAGCTAAAAACAATAGACTTTTCCACCGCCTATCACAGAGACTAAAAATCCCGAGTCTTTGGGCTGTGGACGCCTTCGCGCCGTCAGATATTCCGCAGAAGAGAGCTACTGCGCATGCTCAGAACACGTTCGACAGCTAATAGACAAGGATGGCAGCGCGCAAAGGCGATTATTGGAAAGGTTTATAGGAGGCGTCTTTGTCGCAGTGGCAGGCAGGACTGCACAATACCGCTTGGCTGACTTGTTGCGGAAACTTATATGGCTCCTTTTATAGTCACACAAAAGTCTGGTGCGCTTCACGGAAGATCAACGGTTCGTGACTATACTCAAACCAGTGTTGTACACGTTCCTCAAAAAAAAAAAACAAAAAAAAAAACGAAAGCTCGTTTCTTGTTTCTTCTGAGTTTTGGAACGCGTTCCCCTTACAAGTTACATCTGTGAAAAAAGAACTCGTTGCCGTTATAGTTTAAAAAAACCGTTACATACACGTTAGATTTGTATTTTGATGATTACCATATTTAATTAAATCAAGCATAGTTTTTTATTTATCCTTTTATTAGGCAGTATACAAGTTTGTACGTCGTGATGGAAAGGCACCGGGAGAAGAAAACAAGCGGGAGTAGGGTTTCATTTGTTGATATATTTCAGTTAAAACTCTTAGCTTTTAACTATATTCATGCTTGTAGTGGACGATTCAGACGAGCCGATTGTAATTTTACCCTACATTGCATGAGCATTTTACAACAACCTCAAACGTTTCAATTCAACAAAGTACCTTGTTAGAACTTAACAATAGTTGCATCTCGATGAAGACGACCAAGTGAAGAAGAAGGTAGGGCTTTTGGAAGGTCAGTCTTGAAAACTACAAGTAGTTCTTTGTGAAAATTAAATTTGCTATTCAATCCAAAATTTTTTTTTGTATTTATAAGGGATTAGTGTTTGGGATACAAGGGTGAGTTTGACGTCTGGCAACCTGTGATTTTGTGGTAACTGTAGGTCTCGTTATGAAGTTCAGAAATGGCTGTAGCCGGCCTTAGATTTCCGGGTGTATAGGATTGGCGGGACCAAAGAAAGGGGCTGAGTTTGAAACGACCCTACTTTTTTGTCTTTTCCTACGACTAAGAGTATTACTTTGTATACCGCAGTTTCGGGCACTCCAAAAAGGATCAATCTCCACCAGCTCTTCTGCACCTTAAACTGCTAGCAAACGAGGACCACTCAAAATAATCCATAATATTAGTAGCCAAAAAAGTTGACGAGATCCTGCACTTCGTAAAAATATTGTTTTTGTACTTCCAAAATTTTCCTGTTAAAAATTGTGCGTCGCCTATCAATACCGCCCGATCAGGCCGAGTTCCACTCACTCCGAGGAAGTCACACGGGAAATGCTATCATGGAGAAATACTGTATCGATACTCAATTGTGTGAGTCGGGTGCTGCGGAGGGCCAGGGCTGCCTTGTGGTCCGGGTCTTCCCTGGGCTCGCTGAGCACCGTTTCGTTGGAACTCTGTGTCCTCGCGCACACACCACGATATTCGCCCTTCTTTTTCCCTCACGGCGCCGTCCCTCTACGTGCAGTGCTGCTCATTGTCCCCCACAAAATAGAATAAAACATTACCCCACTGGACGAAAAAAGGGAGCGCCGTTACTCTTCCCGTTCCAGTAAAAATGTAACGCGTTCCCATTCCAGTTCCAGAAATTCAAAATGGAACGACGGCGTTCCTTCGTTCCTCCTAAAAGGAACGCGTTCTAGGAACGCCGTTCCGTACAACACGGACTCGAACATTCCACCCGGTCGAGTAAAGCTTAAAAAGGGGCTGGGTGCTGAAACTGCCTAGATCCAAAGACCCTGACCATTCAGCCACGAACGTAGCGAAGAATTGCAGTCCTGGCGCTTGTGTAGCTAATATGTTCGTCCAATGGTAATCTATATATATATATATATATATATATATATATATATATTATATATATATATATATTCTTGTTTTGTTTTTTCTTGCCCTAAAAAAATGAAGTATGCATCCAAGGTAGCAATAGGCCGGAAAGCACAATAGCTTATGGAATTTGCATATACAGGGTGTTTCACTAAAGGTGAACAAATCCGATAATGCGAAAACTACGCATCGCGCCGAAAAACGGCTTTTTGTCGTTTTGGTTCAAGGCCAGGGGCCCATTTAGGAAAATTATTAAAGTTCGGGATAATTAAGTTGTTTATTATTTTTGTGTAATAAACTTTTTAATATTGTGTTTAAGAGCACGGTTTCAATTAGAGCTTTGCTGACCATCATCGAAAAACACTAAATTAATAGATTTCAGAACAATAAAAGGCACGCGCGGTATTTTACGGCTTTCTGAAAAACCGCCCAACATCGACGGATTTTTCCGTTTACGTTTGCAATCGGAGCGCTTCTCGGCCCCGACGGCACCGCGCCCCGTGGAGAAATAGTGCAACCAGCCTCTGCTGCGTTGGGCGAGGACAGCGCAGCAGAGGTTGGTTGCACTCTTTCTCTACGGGGCGCGGTGCCGTCGGGGCCGAGAAGCGCTCCGATTGCAAACTTAAACGGAAAAATCTGTCGATGTTGGGCGGTTTTTCAGAAAGCCGTAAAATACCGCGCGTGCCTTTTATTGTTCTGAAATCTATTAATTTAGTGTTTTTCGATGATGGTCAGCAAAGCTCTAATTGAACCGTGCTCTTAAACACAATATTAGAAAGTTTATTACACAAAAATAATAAACAACTTAATTATCCCGAACTTTAATAATTTTCCTAAATGGTCCCCTGGCCTCGGACCAAAACGACAAAAGCCGTTTTTCGGCGCGATGCGTAGTTTTCGCATTATCGGATTTGTTCACCTTTAGTGAAACACCCTGTATATCGCCAGCGTCGAATTTCACGGGTCATGAAGCATTGAGATTTGAATTCGGAGCCACCCGCCTGCAGATAATATTTTAGGCTTCTGGTAAAAGAACAGGATATATAAAAGAATAAAACATATTATCAAAATAATAAAGTTCAACGGCCTAAATGAAACAGTAAAAACAGTTTCATTAGAGGAGACGAGTGGTCAAGGCGTGTGTACTAGCGTGTATTCCGAGTTTTGTATTTCACTTCTACCTAGACAAAAAGTCACGGATGGAAAATAAGGCTTTTGGTTTTTTCTGACATCATGTCGAGGTCCCCCCCCCCCCCCCCACTCACCTGCACTCTTTTTGCAAAAGAAAAAGAGAAACATATTCAAATTACGGGGTTAAAACCCTTTATTGCATGTTCATCGGGGAAGCAGTCGGCAGTCATCTCGCTCAAAATTTGTTTTGATTATATATAAAAACAGTCCAATATTAAAGTGCTCCTGACTAAACTCGTTCGGAATATAAAAAACTAGAACATTGTTGATATAGTGCCGCATTGCATATCGCAAAAGCTCACAACGAAAGCTACACCGACGAACATAAAAGTTAAACTAAAAGACAAAAATAATTGAGGTGCTCAGTGCCATTCGTTTGAAATAATATTTCAACGATTACACTGCGCTCGTGAAACTTGAATCGCATTTTTATTTTGTTCTTGTGCAAATTTTAAAAGGAATCACTTCATTCTTTTTTTTTACATTTTCAGGTTAAGTAAACTCCTAATCATATTTACTCCGTTATAACATTTGTCTTTAATAGTTATACAGAGCAAACTGTTATTTACTAAAATGCCCGGCCTGCCCTTTGTCACAAAGATATCGCTCTTTTTTTTTTCCAGCTTGTGAATTCTGGTTGAGTGAAGACTGGTTGAAGAAAAATGTGACGATTCCTCAAGTCGTTACAATCCTAGAAAAAGAAGACAGCGATGAAATCGAGAAAAGTGAGGAAAGAGAGGAAAGCTATGAAAGAAAGGAAAGCGTACAATGCGAGGAGGAGCCTCGCACTGCGAATAAAACTACATATTTGTACGATTCATTATTTAAGGAACTTCCGTCCAGCTGTCGATACGCCTTTCTACTCAACTGCGGATATCCGAAATACCGAATTTATGACAAGAAAGACTGCGACAAGATAAATGAAACAGAAAATGCTGAATCACGCGACGCTAGCGGAAGCAATTAGCAGAATCATTTCTGCAAATACGCTTGCCGTCTCTGTATCGGATTCGGACCTCGTGCTCCAACCATCGACATCGTGTCTTTCGAGGTTGTTTTTGGTTGCTCCCCGAATGTGAACCAGTATATAGTATCTAAGACAGTCATTTAAACACTGCGGATGATTTAGTACAAGTGCAATAAGCAGCAGCACTTCGTGCCGTGTGACATCTACAGAAGAAATCTTACGTCCGCAGTGCGTGGAAGGAAAAAAAAAAACTAGTTATGAAAAAGCAAACTTTAGCGACTAGTACCAAAGATAGACTTGGTGTTGGTTTTATAGTAATAAAATTGTGTGAAAACCTTGAAGTATTTTTTAATTACGATTTGTGTTTTAAAAATGGTTTCTGTGAATAAAAGAAGGGGCCTGAGATTCTGCAGTGTTTGGCGACCGACTATACTCTCAGAAAAAGGGGGGTGTAGTCTTACGCTCTTTGTGTCGTATAATACACCCCAAAACTTCAGTTTACTACAAAAAGCGCACTGGCGTCGAACCGACGGTAGCAGCTTTCGCTAGCGGCTTAATAGCCGAGTAGTACAACTTATTGAAATACCTTAATGTGTGTGTTATTGACTACAAAAAAAAAATATATATATATATATTGGAGTTTTCTTAGCCCTGCTTGAAAGCATCAGTATGTTTTTCTCTCTTGTCTTTGATGCGCACTTTAGCTAATAATGAGTTCTATCGCACAGTTATCAAGCCCCTCGTATAAAAGTTGGGACCGTCAGCTCGACATCACTGCGCTGTACGTTTAACTGAAATTTTGCCGCTGATAAAACTTCGACGAAGCCTACAGAGGGTAACTGAGCGTCAACTTTTCGCATATTTTCATTCAATACAAACGGTTATGCTCAGCAAGTCGCCCCTTATATTTAGCTACCACCTCGCCAGACCACATGTTTGTCTTGCGTGGTGTTGTGAAGACTGCGGCACATCCAATAAGTGCCTCGTCTCGCGACCTGTCCATGCACGCGATAAGGGTATAAAAGGGACACATAATAAATATCTCTTCCTAATTTTACCCCTTGGCCTATGCAACGAAGAAAGTATCCCACTTGGCATGGTGGTTTAAGGTAGAGTTGGCCGTGCGATGAAAACTCTTGGTATCATATCCCGTATAATTAAAAAGCTCAAAGGTCCTGCTTGTATGATTTGTTTATCGTTCACGGCTTGAATTCGCCTCTGTTTTTTGGAATTCTCTAACAAGTACAGTCTTTAAGTATTGAATCAGTGCAAAAAAGAATGATACGCATTTTATGTGATAGACACTTTCAGCGTCGCTTTTATTATGATTATGAATTTGTTCTTAAGAGCATTTTACTTAAGTCTTTGTCAAATAGAATATTCAAGCGTGTTCTGATTTTTTTTTTGCACAGGGTGGTAAATGGTTGGACTGATGCTAATCAACTTCTGATTTCAGTCGATTTTCATGTTCCTTGTCGCGTTATCAGAAATTGTAGTGTCTTTTTATTCAATTCGTGTCTAAACTCTCACCACTGTCCCGTATGCAAATTTCATTTAATACAATCGCATCTTCTAGCTTGGACATCTTCACAGATCTCCCAGTTTTTCGCCTGAACTTGGCAAGTCTGGTTGAAAGTGGAACTCTATTACATTTTGTGTGAAGTGTGCAACCCATTTGTAGTCATTCTAGCCTGTACTTCTAAGTTCTGCGTGTGCTGTGTTTCTTCTTTTTGTCTTGTGTGCGCCAATGTGAAGACCCGCATGGTTGTTTTGGGCACATTAAATAAACAGATTCTTCTTCTTCTTATTATTATTGCCCTTGGGGGACATCCAGATTTATTTTTTCTTTTCAATCTATTTATTCCTCAATCATTCCCGCGTGCGCATGCGTTTTTTGTTGCACATCAACATGTACGCGGTGGGTCTATTAAAAAAATAGATATTGCAATAAAACTAAGAACAGTACCTTCTAAGGAAAACAACTTGTTTTTTTACTTTCTACCAGCACTAGACACGGCACAACTGAGTGATTTCTACGCTACCCTCATTGAACGCGTGTGTTTAGCCGCTGTCTGGACAGTCACCAAACTTTGACCGTATCTGTTTGGTTGCCTGGTTTTTGCTTTGCTTTGCTATTTTGATACCTGACCATCACGCCCTCTGCTAGTTTTTTTCTATGAAAGAACCTGAACCGTACGCTCTTAGAATGCAAGAGTGCGATTTTAACAGAACATATGTGTCTGTAAAGCTCCCCCCAGCCAGACGTCGACTGCCAGCCCTAAACCAACATGAACCCATGGCCAGTTAACACCATGGATGTTGTAGCTGTGCACAAGTTTGAAAACTACGTAATTAATTAGAACAAGAGTTTCAGATATGGCTTTCTCAAGATTGATTTTCTCTGGGAACACGGCATTTCTAAGCTAGACATTTTTAGGATGGCCCCTAGAAATTATTTTCGCTCGTTTGCGAGAATAAAAATTATCAATGCTTTTTTTGTTAGTAAAAGTAATTGGAATACTTGAGGGTCGCTAAACTCGTCAAGCACAACTTTGTGCCCGAAGTTTGCGGAACGCGCTAATTGGACTTTCGCGACGCTGACGTCGCGCCGAGCGAGGTGCCAATCATTCGAACATTCATTCCTTTGAGAGAGGCAGAATGTAGCAAAGTCCATCGAGGCGTGTTGTAAAATAAAGAGAAGAAAACGCTGGAGATGCCCGAACCGGGAAGAGGGAAGGAAAAACGACTTCGAAGACGAGCAGAAACCGAGGCACCAGCCCCTTTCCAGGAAACCGGAGAGAGGGACGGAGAGCCGCGGGGAGAGCGCGCCCCACCGTGGGGTCATAAACGACGAGCCCCCCTCTTGGACCGACGCTTGGTGCGGGCGACTTGGCCCTTCTTGTCGGAACGACAGTCGAAGGAAGACGTGCCTTCTCTAACTTCACTTAAATGAGTTTTCAATATAATAAACCATGTTCCGTTACTCTAAAAACCAACGAGTCCTTTCCCTAATTCCACACTGTTAAAAAGTTGGTGCCGAAACCCGGGATTGAAGGAAACTAGGACATGACTTCAACACAGAACATCCAACGACTGAAAAGTGAAAACGACGAACGAGAAGAAGGCAGGAGCCATCTTGGATAGCAATCTTGGATTCGCCAACGGCTGAGAAAACGAGCTTTGGATCATGGAACGACTCAAGGGGAAACGAACTGCACTGCGAACACAGGTGACCAAACTCCTTTCTGAAACTGATTCGTACATCGAAAGCAATGAGAAAAACGAAGAGAACCTCAGCATCTCCTCCGCAAGGCTTGGCGCCCTCCAAACCCAACTGAACGAGGTGGACGCCGCCATCGAGCCACTGGTGCCGGAAGGAGAAGCTGAGCAAAACTTTGTGCGAACAATTGAATACAATGATCGGGTCGTCACCTGCATTGCAACACTTCAGGAAAAGCTGAAGGAAGTCCGAGCAACGGCACTACGAAATTTGGACTCATCCCCGATGAGCAGCAACGGAAACGCGACAACGACTGCGTGCCGAGTGAAGCTCCCGAAGCTCGAGCTACACAAGTTCGACGGCAAAAGCATCTCTTGGCAAGAGTTCTGGGAGCAGTTTGAGCAAGTAATACACACCAACGACCACCTAACGACTTTGGACAAGTTCGGGTACCTCAGCGCTGCGGTGAACGGCGAGGCGTCAAGTGCCATCAGGGGTTTGCCTCTCACATCACGGTGATACAAGGACGCCGAGCTTCTGCTGAAGAAACGCTTCGGAAATGAGGACGTCCTCGTTCAGACACACATGCGGAAGCTCCTAGATCTACAGCCAGTGCGAGACGCCGACGACGTCCGGGGTCTTCGTCGACTCTACGACACCATCATCTCCCATCTCCGAGGACTGGAGGCACTCGGACAGAGACATCAGACCTTCGGTGCTCTTTTGCTCCCTGTGGTTCAGCGTGCACTGCCAAAGGAAATTCTGCTGGATTTTAACAGAACGATTGTGAACGAGCAAGCATCGAACGTATCGACGCTGGACGCTTCAGCCGGAGGGATGTCCACGAGATCCGAGGACTCTCAGGAACGACTGACGGAGACAAGCACCACTGAACGAGGTATCGTGACACTATTCTCACGACTGCTTGCCTTTTTCAGAGTCGAAGTCCAGAGCCGCGAGAACCTAGCTGCACAACAGGCTATGGACACGAGGCAACAGCCGCGTGGATTAAGGGCAGAGAAGAAAAACGAGAAGGGAAGTCCCAGAGAACGCTATCAATCCTCCGCAGCATTACTGCATCAATCAACGAAACCTGATAGCTGTTGCTTCTGCAAAGAAAAAAACCACACGACAGCTGCCTGTTCTGCTGACATTTCAATCGAAGAGAAGAAAAGACTGCTGCGCTTGGAGAGACAATGCTTGCGTTGCATGAAACCTAATCACCGCTCGAATGAATGCAGAAGCAGCATGCAATGCACCAAGTGTTCGAGCCGGCATGCGACAACGATGTGCGACCCAGGCTACACGTCAACCAAGGTAGAAGCAAACCGAAATGCGATAACGAGCGTCCCAGTGAATGTGGAAACCGCCACAGGCGAAGCTGCCGGGCCAGCTGTCCTTCTCCAGACTGCAACAATCTGGTGTGCAGGAGAAACCAACGGGATGTTCGTCCGAGCTCTCTTCGACGGAGGGAGCAAACGATCGTTCATTACAAAGAACGCGTCCGAACGTCTCGAGTGCAAGATCTTGGGACAGGAGACACTGACCGTCAGAGTATTCGGCCCACACCAATCAAAACGAGTATTTAACAGGGTACTGGTTTCATTAGCGGCACAAAACGGCAAAATACATAAGCTTGAAGTTCTTGAAACGGAAGTGATGTGCGATCAGAAGATCCCTATCCCCGAAACCAACCTGAAGAAACTACTCGGGCAATTGAAGATGGCCGACTCGACTAGCAACAAGCAACATGGTGATATTCACCTTCTCATCGGCTCAGAGCGCTACTGGGACCTTGTGACGGGGAAATCCAAACCACTAAAAGAGAAACTAAGAGCGGTCGAGACCGCATTCGGATGGAGTATCCAAGGCTCCGTGAAAGCAACAGTTCACGACGTACAATGTACGCAAACGATCGCCCTCAAGACATCCGTGGCAGAGGCTGAAGCAACAGACTGCTTAGAGCGGTTTCGGACACTGGAGTCAATCGGAGTGACTGAAGACGGAGGAGTGAACTCGGCAAAACAACGGCAGCTAGACTCCTTCGAGGAGACCATCAAACGAGTTGGTTCCCGATACGAAGTTGCTCTTCCCTGGAAATCAAACGTGAATCTCGACGACAACAGGGAAATAGCAGAAAAACGACTGACCCAGCTGACGAACCGTCTCCAAAAAACACCGTACCTGCTTCGCGAGTGCGACGCTGTAATGAGACAGTACTGTTCGGAAGGAATGGCAGAGCCGGTAACGAGGAACGACGTCGACGAGCAGAAGCCGACCTACTACATGCCACATCAAGCGGTGCTCCGAGAGTCAAGCAGTACGACGAGGTTGCGCATCGTGTTTGACGCTTCATCGCATGGCAACAGGTCAAGGACACTAAACCAAAACCTTGAAAGCGGACCTAACTTGACCGCTGACCTCGTTGGCTTGCTACTCAACTTCAGAAGCCACAGGATCACGTTGGTGGCAGATATCGAAAAAGCATTCCTGCAGATTGTAATACAGGAAGAGGACCGGGACGCATTGCGCTTCCTGTGGTACCAGACGACGCCAGACGCGAATGGACCGCAACCCTAGGTACAAGCTTGGCGCATGACGAGAGTTCCCTTCGGAACAACAGCCAGCCCATTCCTGCTCGTGGCAACCCTCAGGCATCATCTAAAGAGCATGGAGGAAGACTACCCAGACACAGCAACGCTTCTTGCGGATTGCCTGTACGTCGACGACCTCCTGACGGGACCAGAACACGAGGAGGAAGCTCTGAGGCTTTACAACGACGCAAATACCAACTTCGGAACTGCTTCCATGACACTCCACAAGTGGGCCTCAAATAACCAGAGTATGAACGAACGCTTCGTGAATGACAGTTGTGAGGCCAAGCACCTGGGATATCTCACGGGCGTCCTCAAGGTGTTGGGACTGACGTGGAGCCCCCACACTGATCACCAGACGTTCATTCCATCGACGACTACGCAACCAGATTCTGGAATGAGCACGAAGAGATCCCTTTTCAAAAAAACGGCTCGCCTGTACGACCCCCTCGGATGGTTGTCACCATTCACTGTTAGGGCAAAAGCTCTATTCCAGCAGCTATGGCAACGACATGTGGAATGGCATGAAAAACTGCCACAGGACTTGGACGGGAAATGGATGCAACGGTGTAGTGAACTGAACGATTTGCAAAACATTCGGGTGCAGCGCTACTACCAAGCCGGCACGACTGGAAGTGCGGAGAAAACTACCCTGCACGTATTTGCCGACGCCAGCCCGCTCGGATACGGAGCAGTGGCTTACATCTGTGTCACAGACGCGAATGGAAGTACTACATCGACCATCCTGATGAGCAAGTCACGAATCGCTCCAGTCAAGCAACTAACACTACCGCGACTGGAGTTGATGGCATGTCTGTTGGCGGCCAGGTTCCACAGCTACGTCATGCGAAGCTTGAAACAAACGCCAGATGAGTCACACTTCTCGACGGACTCGACGATAGCTCTGCATTGGATCACAGGGGAGCCATCTCAGTGGAAACAGTTCGTGCAGAACCGGGTGACTGAGATTCAACGTCTCACCGACATCTCTGCGTGGAGACACTACCCCGGACTGGAAAACCCGGCAGATCTCATGACCAGAGGGATCAGTGCTGATCAGCTTGTTGACAGTTTTCTTTGGTGGGAGGGAGCTCCGTGCATCAAGATGCACGAGAGCTCTTGGCCACACTCCCCACTAGTGGGTGACTCTCCGCCGACAGCGTTGGTGGAGAGAAGGACGATTGAGGTGCTCCAGGCAACGAGCTGCACTGCAGTTCCATCAGTGCTGAACATTGAACGCTACAGCGATGCAGCACGCCTCTTTCGGGTGACAGCGTGGATTCTGCGCTATGTCGGCAAGCTACGGCATGTAAACAGTAACACCGGTCAACTTACAAGTATCGAACTGGATCAGGCCGAAAAATACTGGATACGTCAAGTAAAGCGGAAGAGCTTCAACGGGAAATCGAGAGTACGCAAAGAGGGGAGCGTCTTCCATCGGACTCGCCTCTACGAGACATCCCAGTGCACATTGGTGATGACGGCATTCTCCGTGTCACCGGTAGGCTTCAACAGAGTGACAAGCCGTACTCTGAACGACACCCCAGCGCATTGACAGGCAGACATCGTTTGGGAGAATTGCTCGCCCGACAGTCGCATCGTTAGGTGCTACACGGTGGAGTTCGGGACACCCTGGTCCAGCTCAGAGAGAGGTACTGGGTGGTGCGAAGCACGGCAACTGGTGAAGAAAATAATCAAGGGATGCGTAACGTGCCAGCGCTTCAATGCCCGTCCGGCAACGGAAGTGAGCGCTCCGCTTCCACGAGACCGAGTGACACAGGCTCAACCCTTCGAAGTCACTGGCGGCGACTTTGCAGGACCACTGCTGGTAAAGGGAGAAAACAGACTGCACATGTCCTATCTGACTGTGTTCACTTGTGCCGTAACGAGAGCAATTCACTTGGAGCTCGTCAAATATATGTCCACCGAGTCATTTTTGATGGCGCTGAGACGTTTCATCTCACGAAGAGGTGTCCCTCGGACCATTTACAGCGATAACGCACTCGCATTCAAGAAAGCCAACAAAGGCCTTCAACAACTATGAAGCGCTATTTGTGATCACGAGGTCCTTGGTTACGTTACTGTCATAATCGATCGCAATTGAACTAGTGCACCGACGGCGACGACGTGCACGACGTGCGTGCAAGAGCAGAGAGCGCGTGCAGGGACTTTCGAGTGCCAGCAGGACAAGCGGTCGCTGATGGCCGTCACCGAATAAAACAAGTTATTATTCGGTGGTGTAGCTGTTGTCGGCACAAACACAACACTGGCGACGAGGGACTACGAGCCAACGAAGCCTGGGACAGCCACCGCAAGCCATGCCGACGCAAGGAACCATTGGCCTTCACAGGCAAGTCCTGGTCGTCATGGATCGAGCGCTTAGGTTTCTACTTCGTGGCAAATTGAATCACCAACGTCGAAAAGAAGAGAGCACTGCTGCTTACGCTTTGTGGCCCGGAGACTTACGACATCGTCCGAGCTTTGGTAGCTCGTAGAACACCTGCCACTGTCAGCTTCGAGAACTTGTGTCCATCCTTGGAGCACATTTTGACCCTCAGGCCTTGGAGCTCTACAGCCGGTTCAAGTTCCAGCGCAGGGACCAGCTAGCCGACGAGTCGATAAATGACTATGTCGCGGCCCTGAAGCAATTGGCAGTAGATTGTAACTTCAGTCTACCGACTACCTCAACAACAGCTGTTGCAACGACGTCATCGCAGCATCCACCGGCAGCTCTGACCTATGCTGCCGAGGCTACTACTGGGACACCAGCAACGCCACGGCAGGACACCAGACTGGCCTTGGACATCATGCTGCGCGACAGATTTGTCTGCGGCATACGCGACGAGCTACTGCAGCAACGCCTGTTCGTAGAACAAGATCTGACATTCTCTGCAGCTTCGGACATTGCAGTAAGAGCTGAGAGCGCGTCTAAGCAACAGAAAGAAATCAAAAGCAAAGTTGAGCCTCAAGTCAACAAAACCGAAAAGAAAAACAAGGATTCCTCGACACAGCAGGGACGCCGTTGCTACCGCTGTACAGGACAACATGATCCGCAGGAGTGTTGTTTCAAAAACACGGACTGCAGGTACTGCAACAAGCGCGGACATATTGAAAAGGCTTGCATCGCTAAGAAAAAGCAACAAGGAAGCAAGACACGCAAGAAAGCCAACCACATGATGGCAGCGTCAGAAGAAACGAGCGGGGCGGCAACCAGCCCTGGATGCTCATTTTATGAGCTTAACAAGCTGGCAACGACTGCAGACGTCCCCAAGTTCCAGGTTACACTTCGAATTGATGGCAAGTCGCTCGTATTCGAAGTGGATTCGGGTGCTGCCTGCTCATTGATCAGCGAGGAAACCTTCCGCAACGCATGGCCCCGGAATCCGCCGAAGCTTACGCACGACGACACAGAATTGCACACTTGGAGCGGAGGACTAAAACTCCTTGGACGTTACCAAGCTGCCGTCAGATTCAAGTCTAAGGACTTTGTGCTACCGCTTCTGGTAATGAAGGGATCCGGCTGCAACCTCTTGGGGCGCGATTGGTTCCAAGCTCTACACATCAGAGTACGGGGAATAAACCAATTGCAACAGCGGAACACGCCACCACAAGTACAGGCGGTTTTGCAAAGCCATTCCGCAGTATTCCAGGAGGACATTTCGGGATACGCTGGACCACTGTGCAGTTCGAATTGGAGGAAGGAGCGACCCCCAAGTTCTGCAAGGCTCACCCAGTGCCCCTTGCACTGCGACCAGCAGTCACCCAGGAGCTCTCCCGACTGAAAGGACAAGGAATAATCGAACCAGTACAGCATTCAGACTGGGCCACTCCTCTTGTGCTTGTCCGTAAAAGAGTGGTGAAATCAGACTCTGTGGCGATTACAGAAGTACAGTCAATGCCGCTTCAAAAAAGGCGTCCTACCCGCTACCAACTACAGGAGAAGTCCTAGCGAACCTAAGAGGAGGGACCGTATTCTCGACGTTGGACATGTGCCAAGCCTACCAGCAGTTGAAAGTGTCCGAAGCCGCCGCGGCGGTTCTGACCATCAATACCATAAAAGGCTTGTACAAAGTAAAACGCTTGCCTTTTGGAATATCAGCAGCGCCAGCTATCTTCCAGCGTACAATGGAAACGACGTTAGCTGGCATACCGGGAGTAAGCGTCTACCTGGACGATATTATCGTGAGTGGACAGAACAGCGAAGAACAGCGTCTAGACCAAGTACTGTCGCAACTGGAAAATGCAGGTCTGCGGCTCAAGAGAGAAAAATGTCACTTCGCAGTGAGCGAGGCCAAGTTCCTTGGGCACAAGCTTGACGCCGCGGGAGTACATACTACGGATGAAAAAGTGCAGGCCATCTTGGAAGCACCAGAGCCGACTGGAAAAACGGAACTGCAAGCGTTTCTGGGCTTGCTCGCTCTCTACGATCGTTTCCTTAAGAATAGAGCCACAACTGCAGCTGATCTTTATGAACTTCTACAGAAAAATGTTTCTTGGAAATGGGAAGGCAAGCACCAGGAGGCTTTCCGCAAACTAAAGCGGCTGGTCAAGGAGTCCACAATTTTGGCGCACTACGATGAAAACAAGCCGTTGCTGCTCTCGTGTGACGCACCGCCGTATGGTGTGGGAGCAGTACTTGCACAGGAAGATGACTTGAAACGTGAAGCCCCAGTGGCCTTCGCGTCAAGAACATTGGGTGCTGCAGAAAAGAATTATTCCCAGCTAGACAAAGAAGGGTTGGCCATTGTGTACGCCGTGCAACACTTTCACGAGTACATTGCTGGGCGGCACGTCACAATTTATACAGATCACCAACCGCTTCTAAGAATTCTCGGGTCGACAAAACCCATCCCACAGGTACTATCTCCACGTATGACCAGGTGGTGCGTCAAACTGAGTGCCTACGATTACACTCTGGTATACAGGCGAGGTTCGTGTCACCAGAACGCGGATGCACTTAGCAGACTGCCTCTACCAGACAATGTAGACGAACCCTGCCTGCCGGGAGACGTGCTAATGTTGGCACTTTCTCCAATTCCTCAACTTTCACCTGAGCAGATTGCAGAAATGACAGGACAAGACAAGATTTTGACCCACGTGTACAAGGCTGTTCAAGAAGGACGCCTACAAAGTTTGAAGGGCGAAGACTATCGTCCATACAAGAGTGTCGCGAATGAGCTGTCGACCGTCAACCGTTCTCTCACTCGCGGTTCAAGAATTATAGTTCCTACAGCGTGCAGAGCCCAAGTATTGGATTTGCTGCACGCTGGCCACAGAGGCGTGGTGGCCATGAAGAGCGCCACGCGTGGATATGTGTGGTGGCCCGGCATAGATAGGGACATTGAGCGAAAGGCAAGATCATGTCTTACATGTCAGGAGCACCAGCGCTCTCCACCACAAGTAACCGCTCCAGATTGGCACCGAGCATCGCAACCATGGGAAACAATTGACGCCGATTTTGCTGGTACACTGGAAGGAAGAGTGTTTCTAATTGTTGTGGATGCTTACAGCAAGTGGCTGGAGGTGCGACAAATGAGAAATATTCAATCCAGCTCAGTCATCGAGGAGTTTAGGAGCTTGCTTGCAACATTTGGACTACCAGAAAAGGTAGTTACGGATAACGGAACATCGTTCGTGTCACAAGAAACGGAAGCGTTCTTTAAGAACAACGGAATCAAGCACATCACCAGTGCTCCGTACCATCCGGCCACAAACGGACAAGCCGAACGACTGGTGCAAGAAACCAAACAAGCACTGGCCAAAGATAACACAGGTGGTGTTGCCTGCAGACTTGCTCGGTTTCTCTTTAAGCAACATACAACTACAAGGGCGACAACAGGGGAGACGCCAGCCATGCTGATGTTTGGACGACAATTGTCAACTGCAATCACTCGGCTGAGTCGTATCTAAACCGACCAAGGGAGGAAAACCACAGAAAATACTAAGCAGTCTTGTTCCCCCACGAACATTTCTATCGGCCGAAACGTATTTGTGAAAGATTTCACCCAGCCGGGACACTGGATGCCGGGCACTAACACAAAGAGGATGGGATCTCGATCCTGGCTAGTCGCTACGAAGCGAGGGGCTGTTCGGCGCCATGAGGACCACATCAGCAACCGAGCTGACCATCAATCAAACCAGCCAGTTGCGGAAGCGTGTCTAGAGGACACGATTAGAAAGTCAGCTCAAGGCCCAGTGCCCCAGTGGATTATTCCAATCAACGGTCAACCACCAAAAGAAAACGTCGAGCACAATACGCCAGTACCAGTCTCTAGCACGCAACCCGACGGAGCATCATCCAGACCGGTACGCCTGAGAAGGCTGCCTGACCGATATGGTGACTGTCTCTAAAGGGGGGAGAAGTGTCATAATCGATCGCAATTGAACTAGTGCACCGACGACGACGACGAGCACGACGTGCGTGCAAGAGCAGAGAGCGCGTGCAGGGACTTTCGAGTGGCAGCAGGACAAGCGGTCGCTGATGGCCGTCACCGAATAAAACCAGTTATTATTCGGTGGTGTAGTTGTTGTCGGCACAAACACAACAGTTACCAACGCACGAATCGAGTGGAAATTCATCGTCGAGCGCGCCCCATGGTGGGGCGGGTTCTACGGGCGCCTCGTCGGATCAACGAAGCTCTCACTAAAGAAAGCGATTGGTGCCATATGTCTAAATTTCGACGAGTTGGCAACAACACTGACCGAGATCGAGACGGTATTGAACTCAAGATTGGTTACTCACGTCTACGACGAACCCGGAGAGCCCGAGCCACTCTGTCCGTCTTTCTTCTTGACGGGCAGACGAGGACGACGCTGCCAAGAATGGGGAGGAAAGATGTCGAAGGTGTTCACACCGACCTCCGCAGGTTTGGACCCACCGACAGATGATAACGGAAGCCTTCTAGCCCCGATGGAGCCAAGAGTACCTGGCGAAACTGAGGAACGTGCAAAGCCCGAAACAACACCAGGGAAAACTGCTGGAAGAGGGTGATCTGGTTCTTCTCCATGACGGCCTGCGGCCCCGACAGCAGTGGAGACTCGCTAGGATCCAGAAGGTACGCAAAGTACGATCATGCCTGCTCAAGATGCCCGGAGGGTCAACGCTCAAAAGAGCCATACAGTTATTGTACCCTCTAGAGATCGCGTAACAGGACAAAAAAAAAAATGACGCTGTCATTTTGGGGGGGAATGTGTTGTAAAATAAAAAGAAGAAAACGTGGAGATGCCCGAGCCGGGAAGAGGGAAGAAAAAACGACTTCGATGACGAGCAGAAACCGAGGCACCAGCCCCTTTCCAGGAAACCGGGGAGAGGGGCGGAGAGCCGCGGGGAGAGCGCGCCCCACCGTGGGGTCATAAACGACGAGCCCTCCTCTTGGACCGACGCTTGGTGCGGGCGACTTGGCCCTTCTTGTTGGAACGACGGTTGAAGGAGGACGTGCCTTCTCTAACCTCACTTAAATGAGTTTTCAATATAATAAACAGTGTTCTGTTACTCTAAAAACCAACGAGTCCTTAACCCTAATTCCACAAGGCGCGCGTGCGGCGCGTGAGGGGCGCGAGAAGCCCGCTGATTGAAGGACTACGCCGATGACGTAGCGCCCGTTTGTCCCTGCATCCCTACGCCAGGCTAAAATTAATGCTTTGCAGATTGTCCCTAGTCGACGTGCTGACGCTAAAAATCCCTCCAAAGTTTGTGTAAAAAAGAAACATCGTTTGTCAAAGTTGTCGCTGACGTCAAAGTGACGTTCCCGAACTTTGCGAAAGCCGTGTTTTGAGCTCGAGATCTTCGCTTCGGATCGAGGCGAAGTTAAACTTTGTCAACACGGCGGTGCCGTACGCTGCGGCCGAGCTTATCTTCCGCCACCGTAGGCGTCCCTACTGAGACCACCGGGGACTCCTTTCAACCCCCCACGACGACTTTCGGTGACAGTACCGGCAATCGAAAGCCGTTGTGCGTTGACTCTGCGACGAGCTTCGTTCGGCGCCCGGACTTCCAGGCGGCGGACAATCGCGTCTACCATGACCGTGGAAGACGTTCTCTGCGCGCTCCGGTTCTTAGGAACCGGCAGCTTTCAAGGCATGGTGGCTACTGACAAGCACCTGTCAGTCTCCCACATGACTGTGAGGCGGGCTGTCAGAGTTTTTCCGGCTGCCATCGTTTTTTTCTTTTTTTTTCTGTAATATCCAAAGACGTACTAATACGCTGGTATACAATTCAGAATGTTGGGAAACAAACAAGAACCGGGGTAATTGTTGGGTAGGGTCGAGTCTCCCGTCAGCCGGCAGAATTTTTTTCCCGACATTCTACTGGCAGTCGTCACTCGTTAGCAATCAAATCAGGTCATCGAACGACGTGTCATCGACAGATCGTTTAATCGGCACGCGATGTAATCACATGAGAGATTTTCTTCCGTTAGAGGTATATACACATTAAACATTTTCACACTTTTATACATCTAAGTGGGGTGTCCCATAACTAACACCCTAATAAGTGTAGCGATGGACATTATAAAAGTTATGTACACCTCACACCTTTGAAAATGTGTGATTTTTTAAATTCGTTTCTTAAAACGTGTGATAATGCACTGCATCTTTTTATAAAGATGTAAAACTACAATACCCCTTCTCGTCAGGCACGTAGCCAGAGGGGGGGGGGGGCATTAGGCCCGCCCCTCCTCTAAATCTTCCATTTTGCTGGGGCCTCCACTCCCCCCTCCCCCTCATAGAGCACTTTATCATGGGCGCCCGGGCCCCCCTTAAACGAAATTCTGGTAACGTGCCTGCTTCTCGTCATGGTGTAATTACCACAGTACATTTTTTTGGGGGGTGTACACAGTGGCCCGGGACCCAATGAAATGTCTGAACAAATAAATTACACGAACGAGTCGCCGAAACAGCACGCTCTTTCTTGCCGAGTGTCGAGGCAATTTCGGCCGAAAACCGGCTTCAATATTAGCCGGATGTAAGGTTTTGCGCCTCGTCCCGACATCCGGCAGGTATGGGTGCACCAATGCAAATAAACGATTTATGTCTAATAGAATTGGCACCACTGATTTCTTAGGAGGCTAGATCGCGGATAGAGGCCTGCATTGCTGGGGTCGAGCAGCACCACCGGCAGTCATCGCTTGACACGATAATATGCATGCTGAGAGACGGGAAAGCTCAATTGTATTACGTTAGTAGGTTGTTCGCTACCATGAAACTTCTGTCGCGTTTCCACAAATAACAGTTAATATTGTGGGCAAGAATATTAAACGCGTTAGAATACCAATCTTGTTTAACTAAATGTTGTGTGGTTGAGGGTCGAGGGCGACTTTGTTGGGCGTTAACTGTGATGTGTTTAATGAGACAAGGGCAACCGAGAGTTATTGTGGAGTCATCCGTGATTTCGGAGTCATCCAAGCTCAGCAAACGACAAGTTAGAAAGCCTTTACTGGGGACATTCGCATCGTTTTAACCGCTTGTACAGAGTACTTCATGGTGAAAGCTTTTTCTTTGAACTGCTGTGAGGGCTTCCGTGACAAACTGAAACTCGGAGCGTGCCGTTCAGTCGCTGAATGTGCCATTTATTTAGCAACCGAAGCAAGCGACGTCGGTAAAGTCAATGGTGCACCGGCCGATTTTTTTTTAATCGATGTTCAAACGCTTGACGAATGTATACTTGATCTCCAAGAACCCGACATAATCATCGAAGCACGTCATAAAATGCTCGCCCTCGAGCACCGCGTACAAGCTTCGAAGTTTTGCGTGTTTCTCCCTTAGACTTGCGTGTATTGCCTCATGGTGAAATAGGCCAAAACAACAAGGACGAAAACGAAGGGAAACTAGACAGGACTCGGCGTATTGCCTGTCGTCAAGCAATGGCTGCCGGTGAGGCCAGTGACGGGTTCCCGATTCGCGATCCAGACTTGCACTGTGAGAGTTCTAATGCATTACACCCGCGGAGTGCTGCACGGAGAACAGGCCCCGAACGAACTTGCCGAATGCACCGAGTGCAGACTGATGCTGTCGCCATAGATGTTGTAGAAAAGTACCAACCTCAAACCGAAACTAGCGCCTTTTTGTTCGACGTGATAGGTGCGAATGCGAGAGTGCCCCAGTCGCTGCCATCGTTTATCTATAAACGTTGGTTGCTGCAACGTGACACTTACATTTGCGATGACTTCCAGTTAAGCAACTCGGCTCTCAGAGATATCCACAGACGGCGTACGTTTCCGAAACCAGCTTACTACAAAAAAGCATACACTTGAGAAAATTGATGGCACTGTACGCGGAAGAGCTTGCTTCGTCTTAAGCATAGTATTATGAGTGAACCACTGAAAGGATACGGCTTAAATCTAGTTCTTTGGAACATCTAGCAATATGTTTCGTAAGACTTTTTATTTCCCTGGTGAGGGCATTGAGAACGAGAGCTTTCTCAAAATAAAATATGACGGCGCAAGATAGCTGTCGTTCAAATATGACTTTGCTTGAGTCTCGGGCAACGTGTCCATGTTTAGCCTTCCCGGACGTTCAATGAATGCGTCAGAGGTTTCTTCTGTGGGAGCTTTGTCGAAAAATGTTCCACTATTCATCCATACACAAATGATGCTAGATCTCGCGGCCTCTGTGGTTGTCCTGGGCCTTTCATAACACACTGGTAGGTTTCAGCGTCTGTACGACTACAAAACGACTCAAATTTTGCAAACAAAACACGGGCCGTCGATTCCTCCCTTCGTGAAATATCAGACGCTTACAATTCAAGCCCGCGTTTGAGTTTGTGGCCCGCGGGACGCTATTTCGAGCAGAAAACCAACTTTTTCTTTCAGTTCCGCTGTGCGAATGCCGCATCGTAGCAGACGAACTCTCATCGTCTGCTCTCGCTCCTTGCCTGGGCGAGGCATGACGGGATCGTCGGCGCTTGAGGGCTGAAAGACAACGTACAGCGAGCGGCGTGAACGCTCGCCCCCCCCCCCCCCCCCCCCCCCACTCTCTCCCCCCTCCCCCCCCCCCCCCCCCCCCCCGCGCTGTCTCGCGCTCTCGTGCACCGTGTAGGGATCGCGGGGGATTTTTCGTCAAAAGTTCGGAAGTTGAGCGCGCGCAGGGAGGAGGAAACTTTGCGGCGTTTTTTTGGTCACTCTCCCGCTACGTCAAAAAGCGAAGAATGTTTTGCTCTACGAGTTTAGCTACCCAGGAGTGCCCCTGGTCTCATATGTCAGGGAACTGTCTCAAGAGTTTCAGGGTGGAATAACTAATTAACACAAACAATCTTGTTCGAGCTCAAGAGAAATAACACTATCATTTCTGCTGGAGCAGCTACAGCAAAAACTAAATTGACAAAATTTTAACATTGGGCAAAGAGGATAGGCGTACCAAGGAGCCCACCTTGAACAACAACACAGTACAGAGTCGATGTGCACTTCCATGCACGACGATTTATTTTTATCGTTGAAGCGCAGACGAGAGTCGCACGTAGCAGCATCGTGGAGCAGTACGCTTGCTTTCCGAGTAATTCTTTAATTGCTTCTCGTTTCAAAAAGGAACTGAATAGCTGTTATTGTTGACGTCCTTAGCCCACGCTACACACGTTAGCTGAGAGTTAGTCAATAAAAGTCACAGGTACCAAGTGTCAGTACAAGAAACTTCGAGACAAGACTACTGGAGGTTACAAGAGCTGTCATTCGACTCAAATACCGCTACTGCAAAACAGAACTATGTTCGAAACACATAGATAACATCGGCATAACATGGCAATAAAGTTGGAATCAGCAGTGACAGATCACTCGAGAGTGCATTGTACACACCACATCGTAATGAAACAGAGGGCATCTTTCTGGGAACATATACACTCTAACGAAAAGAGAGTGAACATGCAGGTGGGCTGGTGATTGGTAATCATTTTGTGTAACAACCGAGACTGGGGCGCAAAAAAAAAAAAAAAAGACTTTCAAGTTGAAGAAAATTATACAGGGGGAACGTGTCACTCGAGGAGAAAGAAACAGGAAGAGTTATTACGATATTGACGACCAAAAGCGTCACTGTGGTTGGCACTCCTGCTTGGCCAAACGCTCACTATGATGTCTCTATTAACTCTGACGGTGTTAATTTAAAAATGCGATGGCTTCAAGCTTCTATCGTGCTTTTTGCACACACCAACGAGCTTAGTTCACTCTAACAGAAAAGGGTATCAGCTTACACCCTTTTGTCCCATATAATACACCCCAAAATTTCATTTCGACGTTCAGCGCCCTAGAGTTGAACAGACGGCCTCAAATTTTACAAGGGGCTTGATAGCCGTGTGGTACAACTTTTTAAATAGCTAAAGAACGTATCAAAGACCACAGAACGAAAACCCCCAGGTTTTCCAGTAGGGCCAAGAAAACCCTGATTATTCTTCTTTTGCAGACAGCAACACGTACATTAGCTATTTTAATAAGTTGTATACACGGCTATCAGGCTATCAAGCCCCTCGTAAAATTTGGGTCCAGCTGTCCGACTATAGTGCACGTCGAATTAAGTTTTGGGGTGTATTATATGGGACAAAGGGTGTAACGATTGTGGGAGGGTGGCCTTGCTGCATGCCCATCTGGGAGGAACAACATGAAGCTGGGGTTTCCATAACGAGAAACTACATTTATTAGAGTAACAGGATTGGGTTGTTAGTATAAGCGTAAAACATTGCCGGAGTGTTGGAACTGAACGCCTCCGTGACCACGGTCCGTCTTCCCCCGTTCTGTAGGCGTGTGCCCTCTTTTATAGGCTTCTGCGCCTGTCCTACGTGCGCTATTGCGCGCCTCGGCCGTTGTCCAGTCTGGGCATTCGGCCTCTGGCCGTGGTGGAAGACTCTTGCTCCCACACTTCCCCCCCCCCCCTCTTAAGCGTCTGGCATGTCGATGCCAGTATTGAAGTGGTCGTCCTTGGGAGGGGGTCGTCGTCGAGGGTGTGGACGGCGGCGCTGTATCGGCGCTAGGGCGCGCTCCAGGACGTGGTTGTCCTTTGGTGGCCGTTTCCGGAATCGCCGGCAGTTGCAGGTTTCGGTGCGAGAACGACAGGAAATGCCCAAGGGCTTTTTGACTCACGTACTGCGCCGGTGTCCAGCATCTCCTGAAGGGCCACGTCCAGGAGTTCTCTTTTGTGCATGCTGATGGGGCGTGGATTGCACCTCTAAGGTGGTGCGTTACCGGTTTCAATCCGATGCAACAGGATGTGTGTCTTTCCTGGTCGCTATATGAACATCGGAGAGAACGGCCGGGCCGCAGGACGTCCTTCACCTGTCCCTTCTGGAGGTCAGTGCCCGGACACTTCTGTAGGGTATCCGAGATTTCGGATAGTACGGCAGCTGCAGGCGTTGTGTAGTAGGCTGGGAGGGTTGGGCCAGCGATGCAGTTCTCTCGTCTGGTGAACGGAGTCAGGTCCGCCTGGTTTCCTAGACGATTCCGGAAACGGCCACCAAATGACAACCGCGACCTGGAGCGCGCCCTAGCGCCGATACAGCGCCGCCGTCCACACCCTCGACGACGACCCCCTCCCAAGGACGACCACTTCAACAATGGCATCGACATGCCAGACGCTTAAGGGGGGGGGGGGGGGGGAAGTGTGGCAGCAAGAGTCTCCCACCACGGCCAGAGGCCGCTGCCGAATGCCCAATCTGGGCAACGGCCGAGGCGCGCAATAACGCACGTAGGACAGGCGCAGAAGCCTATAAAAGAGGGCACACGCCCACAGAACGGGGGAAGACGGACCGTGGTCACAGAGGCGTGCAGTTCCAACACTCCGGCAATGTTTTACGCTTATACTAGCAACCCAATCCTGTTACTCTAATAAATGCAGTTTCTCGTTTTGGAAACCCCGGCTTCGTGTTGTTCCTCCGGGATGGGCATGCAGCAAGGCCACCCTACCACATGGCGCCCAACGTGCTTTTGCTGCCCTTCTGTCGGAACGACACGGGGCCGGGTTTCTTCTCTCGGTAAGTTTTTTTTCGACCGCGGTGTTTCTTTTCCAAGTAGTGCTGGTATTCGCGACAGCGTGAGTGCTCGTTGAATTAGAGCCTCAAAACATCGCTTAGTCACGCATGGGCGTGTTTATCGCTTTGGGGGCGTGTTTATTTTTCTCGAGTGGAGTATACCGCCGGTTGCCGCACACGTTTTCTTGTCGGCTTGGCGTTTCTGTTTTTTCCCGCCATGTTTCCCACACTACGGTCCGAGATGAAGGACGGCGAAACGCCTGGAGCAAGAGTGGATCCCGGATCAGGCACGGCGGATGCGCAAGCCGAATTGCTACTGAAGGTGACAACCATGTGTGATGCGATCACGCAGCGTCTCGCCGTGCAGCCGTCACGTGAGCCGGAGCTGCGTCCCCAGCTGACGGTGCCGATGTACACTGGCTACAACGACGTCAAGTCAGTCACCGACTTTCTGTGTGAGCTCGACGTCTACAAAGCCGCCTCAGGCGCCTCGGGATTCCCCGTGATAAGCAGAATACTCGCACTCGCTCTAAAGTCTAGCGCTGCGTGCTGGTTAAGGCTGCAACCTACGTTCACCAGCCTAGCGGAGTTCGAGCGGCAATTCCGAGCAGAGTTCCTGCCACCTGGTTACGAGTTACAAATCCTGAAAGAACTCGAGTCCCGAACGCAACATCCGAACGAAAGCCTGGTTCAGTATGTTCGCGCATTGCAGAAACTCACACGAAGGGCACAATCTAAGGCCTTCAAGTCGGAGATTATAGCTCGGGTCCTCAGACAATGTCACCCAAAGTACCACGTCCCCTACAAAAATATGTATGGACGTCCTATGTCCGTACTGCTGCCGTTCTATTACCTCTTTGTCCATCCTATGGATTCCTGTAGACAGTTCTTAGACCGTCTATGTACCATTGGTTTGCCACAGAATGGACACAAAAACGCTATAGAGATCTTCGCGAAAGAAAAAGTTTTTCATTCCTTCCTATTTCCGTTCTATGGTCCCGGTAAGTCTATGGTCATCCTATTGCCTCTCTATGGTGTGAGCTATATATTGGGGCATTAACAAAGTGATGCCGGGTAGACGTTTTCTTTATGTGTAGCGAGGTGTCCGAGTTAAAGAGTTGTTAATTAAGTTCCGGGTATCAATATGTTACATTGATGTCTAGAGACATATCCAACCTCAGGGTATACTCATTGTGGAGATGGAACTGTTTAGTATGTGCCGGAATAATGTTTTTACTTTCTCAGTGGGAGGTAGGTATATGTGGGTCGCTGCGGCCCCCGTAGACGTTCGCAACTTTCACAACCCATAGTGGGCGCACTGGTGCCTATTAAAATTGCGGTCATCTGGATGATCGTCGTTACAAAGCGGTATACTAGGCTGGGTCTGCGCGCGACGCGTAAGTAATTGTAGTTTTGCTATATACGCGCAGTATCAGAGACTTACTTTATGTGTTTTTTTTTCACGTCAGGAAAGTGTAAACAAGCCATTTTATTATGATGCCAATCATCCAGGAGCTAGGGAGTGCGATTCTCACACCGCGGTACCACCATCGCTTAAAGTGGCTTCTCTATGGACCCCGTAGGGACTCCATGCAGACCCTGTGTGGCTTCTCTGCAGACTCCATAAGGAGTCCGTGTAGACCCTGTATGGCTTCCCTGTGAACCCTGTATGGCTTCCCTGTGAGCCCCTTACGTACTCCCTATAGACCTTGTGTGGCTTCTTTGCAGACCCCTAAGGACCCTACACTCTTTAACATGACTTTTACAGAGCACGTTTTTGCGTAAAAACAAATGGGGAAAAGCTCTTTTTGTAGAACCCTTTATTGGAGATCAGTAGAAACTGACAAGAGCGTGATGTTTGCATACACTTTTAGCTTACAGGGTTTTGCGGCACAATTAATTTTTTTTTTTTTTTTACAGCCATGTCTCACCGGCGACTTCAGGTAGCGCGTCCCGACTTGGGTGCGCCCTAACTTCTGTGGCAATTCGCGGCGTGTCCGCCTGGGAGACGGGGTTGGCATCTCTGAAACCCCTCTTCTACCGTATATGTTTCGGCGCCAAAGTGGCCGATTAAAGCCAAAGCAGAACAGTAACATGGTGTCGAATATCGATAGTCCCAAACCGACACACGCAGTCGTGCAGTTATCCGAGTGGCCGCTGCGGGTGGAATGGTGGCGTTGGGATCGCAATTAGTTTGGTTTTCGAGTACAGATCGGGTGCCGCTTTTTCAGAGCAAGCTCTTTAGCAGTTTCCCAACTGACTTGCTCTAGAAACGTTGGTCGGTGCGGACCCCATAGCAGACCCCCTGCAGACTGAGTGGCTTCTCTGCGGACCCCGTAGCGACTCCCTGTGGAGCTTGTATGGCTTTTCTGCAGACCCCATGAGGACCCTGTGTAGACCTTGTATGGCTTACCTGTGGACTCCCTAGGGACTCCTTGAAGACTTCGTATGGGTTTTCTACAGGCACCCTATAGACTCCGTAATGACCCTGTGTAGACACCCTATAGAGTCCCTATGTACTCTATATGGCGCCTTGCCATAGAGAGGGTATAGGATGACCACACATCATCCATAGAATAGGACGTCCATAGAACGCCCGTTGGCCAATATTCTATAGGGCAGCCATAGGACGACTTCACGGAGGCAACAGAGGTCGTGGTCCGCCTATAGATGCCTTTTGTCCTCCCTATGGACGCTGGTCTATAGAACGTCCTAGAAGTGTCCATACATATTTTTGTAAGGGGTGTACCAACACGGCCGCACCTATGAGACCATTGAAGAGCTAGCCCGGCATGCCCGCAGCACGGAGGAGATCTTCCTCGCTCAGAAGAGCTATCTTCCACCGCCTTTGCTCGCAAACTCTATCGAACCCGCATGTGTTTAGCAGGGCCCCGAGACAATCCCGGCGCTAAGACCTCCGCGGGACTGGCACAGAGTGCCCAATCAAAGCAGCCGGAGGCGCTCCAGTTTTGGTTCAATGCGGGGCCACTGGAGGACGTCCGAAGAGCGCCCTGGTGCCGGCGACTCAAGCAGGTATTCGGACGAATGCCACAACTGTGGACAGCGCGGCCACTTCCAAAGAGAGTGCCCAAATACAAACTAGAGGCGGAACGAAACAAATGGCGGAAGGGCTGGAAGTGAGCGGAGGGATTGTGGAAATCCGGTCAACCCTCGCTCACCTATGGGCCGTGAAAATCCGGAGGGTCACGTGCCATTCCAATCGGGAAACTATTACGGCCGGCGGCAATAAGCCCCACGGTGGGCGCCATGTGGTAGGGTGGCCTTGCTGCATGCTCATCCGGGAGGAACAACACGAAGCCGGGGTTTCCATAACGAGAAACTACATTTATTAGAGTAACAGGGTTGGGTTGTTAGTATAAGCGTAAAACATTGCCGGAGTGTTGGAACTGCACGCCTCGATTACCACGGTCCGTCTTCCCCCGTTCTGTGGGTGTGCGCCCTCTTTTATAGGCTTCTGCGCCTGTCCTACGTGCGCTATTGCGCGCCTCGGCCGTTGTCCAGTTTGGGCATTCGGCGGCGGCCTCTGGCCGTGGTGGGAGATAATTCGGTGCATACCAAATTCAGCATACCTCACTTTCCCCGTGTGCCTACTGGAGTTATTGCCAATTTGATAAATCAATAAAACGTCTTAAACAAGCTCATACGAAATTGTGATTTCAAAGTTTACAATCGAAGAAGAAACGCTGAGCAGATTTCCATATAATATTCTGTTGGACAGGTAATCGGGATAGATAGCCAGCTTGAGCCGTTTACTGTCACCGAATATTAGAACAGATATGACATTCCGACAAGCGTGTTTCGAATTCACCCAACAATTCGACACTCTGGGTAAAAAATTCCACCCCCCCCGTAAAACGGCTTGATCAATACACCGCTGAGCAGTACGTTAGTAATAAAGCTTAGCAAGTCTAAAATTTCTCACTAAAGCTTTGAATTATAATCCTCAGTGATTTGGTATCAAACTAAGCCGATCTCTTATGTTGAATTTTCAGAACGTGCAGTAAATATTCTTAATATTAGCGGAAAGTGCCGTTTTGGAAGCTGTACAGGTAGTCCAAGTTGGGCACGCCAACGTTTTGCCCTCTTTGAGCCCATACCATTGCTAACTTGGCCCCCGCGGAGCCAAGGTGGGACACACAGGGATTTTACATGGGCAGCCCAAGTCGGGCATGCCCACTCTCTGCCAGTGTGGAGCCCGCACAATTGTTAACTTGGCCCACGAACAGCCCAGGTGGGACTCTCGGGGTTTTTAGTTAGGCAGCCCAAGTTGGGGCATGCCCACGCTCGGCGCCCGTGGAGCCATTGCTCCTTTGGCCCGTACATAGCGGAAGTGGAACCCACGGGAGTTTTACTTAGGTAGCCCAAGTTGGGGGGGGGGGGGGGGGGATGCACACACTTTGCCACCATGGAGCCGACAGCTTTGCTCACTGTGCTCCTGTAAAGTCGAGGATGGACCCACAAAAGTTTTACATGCGCAGTCCAAGTTGAGCATGTCCACGCTTTGCCGTCGTGGAGACCTCTTCTTCGTAAACTTGGCTCTCGCAGAGCCGAGGTGTGACTCGCGGGGGTTTCACATGGGCTGCCCAAATCGGGCATGCCCACGCATTGCCACCGTGGAGCGCACATCGTTGCTTGCCTGGCACACGTAGAGCCGAGATAGGACCCACGGATGTTTTACACGGGCAGCCCAAGTGAAGCACGCCCACGCCTTGCAAACCTGGAGCTCGCACAATTGCTAATATGGTCCACGCAAAGCCGATGTGGGACCAACGGGTATTGTTATACGGGCAGCCCAGCCCGGGCACGCTCACGTTAAGCCGCTGTGGATCCCACATCATCGTATTTGGCCCTCGTAGAACCGAGGTGGATCCCACGGGGATTCCACACGGGGAGCTCAAGTCGGGCATGCCCACGCATTGCCCCGTATCTTCGCTAACTCTGCCCCCGCATTGCAGAGGTGGCACCCGTATAGCACACTGTTAGCAAGTGCCGTGTATTTGGTGAATATTTGGGGTGAAAAACACGCTATTTACACAAATTACCATAAATTTACACGATGAGTAACGGATAATACGTTCAGATATCATGCGAGGTTGTAAAAAACGTGTTTTGGTTCGGTCATACACGCATAACCGTGTAGCCGACCTCGATAACACGCATCGCCTCCGGCGACGACCGCGGCATTGCCGGCTATCGAAGCACCGGAATGCTTGGGGACACACTTAGAAAGGACCGTCGAGACAAATGCCGCGGAAAGAAACATGTCTCGGAAACAGATAAGCACCAAAAGCAATTACGCCATGTCGCGGGACGTTGGCGAAACCCGCGCTTACCGTGGCTCGCCGCCATTTTCTGGTCGATGGCAATGCGGCTTCCCTCATGTCGCCCATGTTTGCATTTAGTTTAGGGCTCTTGATAATAGTTTCTTACACACCACAAATAAAGTCATAAGTCCAATTATTCGTTCAAAACAGTTAAAATGGATATAAAAAGCGTGTCTTCGATGTGAACACGTGACATTGCAGTTGGTTTCGTTTTTGCTTCAACCTTCAACTGCTTCAACTGCAAGCGATCTGGCCGATCTGGCCATGGTGCAAGCGCAACGTCGATGTACGGTGGAAGCAAGAGCCGGTTGGCTTTCGTTCTTTTTGTTTGACCGGAGAAATTTCTGGCAGCCGCTATTGTTTTGGTTTGACGGGACGCGAGAAGCTTCGCATAGAGCTTCGCAGTTTGCGAGCACATAGTGAAGACGTGACCGGAGAAGTGCCCCTGTGATGTCCCCGGAAGACGGAAAGTACCATTCGTCGTGTGTGCTTTGAAAGCGAGGGGAGTCACAGGGTCCACGAGTGCGCAACCACAAGCCAAGGTTCACGACAGCGCTGCGTTCTTCGGCGATCTCGTTCTGTTGGGGGCAACACGGCGATGCGAGAAAGGGCCGAAACGTTCGTGGTGTGTGGTGCGGTGCTTGTAGGTAGAAACCCGCACTAACGCGGAGCTCATATTGGTTGTTGTGGGGTTGCGTTTGACGGGTTTAGCCCCGTCGTCGTCAGCTGATCCGGTCCAGCTGGTCGGGGAGGACGCAGCGAGCGTTCTTAAAAGTAAATCTTCCTTCGTTCCGTTTCAAAATGTGGAAGATTCCCGACGCATACCGTGAGTAAAATGCTGCGGACGTTTTCAACAAAATTACGTCGTTTTAATTGAACAAGGGACTTCGGATAGTTTCCCTAAATCTGCCGTTTCTATGCTTCGTGTCGTTAGACTGCATCTGCACAGCGACGTGTTCGCACAGCGACGCACACCGCTCGAGTAGATGATTCGGTCCCGCAAACGACCGGTTATACAGAATTTCAGGGAAACTTTAGTCACCACCGATGTTTTCCTGTAAATCTCGTGTGACTCGTGTGAGTTTGTTGCGCTCATCATGCGGTGTGAATAAACTAGGGCAAGATATTTCTACCTGCCCACAGATGCATGAACTGAGACCAATTTTTTACGTAGAGAACATAGTGGTTTTTCTTTACATTGGGAAGAGGCCCGAATTTGTCTCTTTTCCGTCTGGCACTGCCCCAAGTTTCAAGTTGCAGTTTCAGTAGACATACCTACTAACAGGTGCAAACTGCTCTAAAGCAGGTAAAAGACTGGGAAGTCAGGACGGTGCGGACACCGTGTTTTGCGCTTCTCGCAAGGTGACTGATGCTTTTGCGAGGTATGCGCAATATGCAAACGATTTTGTTATGCCCTTCGTTTGCGTCTCCAGAAAAAAGAATAAGATTATTTACAAATTTAGGCGCAATCACAAGCCAAGATTTACGATAACAGTGCGTTCGCTTCGGTGGTCCGTGTAGTGGTATTATACGCTGATTTCTGCAACACCGCGTCATGACGAAGAGCTGGAACGGTCACGGTCTGTGCTGGGCTAGCGGTTGACAGAAACCCGCATCGCCCGCATCGGCACCGAGTGCACTTGGGCTGTTGATGCTCGAGCCTTTCATACGCGGCTTGTCGCCAGCTGATCCTGCTGCTCGACGGTGAGGAAGCGGCGAGTGTGACCTCTGAAGTAAATGTAAATCCTCGTTCATCCAGTTATCCAGTGTCAAAGTGTGGAAGATGTCCAACGTGTACTGAGGGCGGGAACTACGAGCGTTTTGCCTTGCTTTTATAACCGAAACCAGAGCAGCGAGATAATTGCCTTGCGTACTCCAAAATGACGCAAGCAATAAGTTTCAACAGGTCGATTACGTCACCGCGGATGTAGGCGAGACTGTGCACTGTTTAAACGCTTGCAGTATCCACGAGTGCTACCAGAAAAACGACGTCAACAGAGAAGGAGCTCGCGATTTTAGCATAATGCAGTGCCACGGGCTCGTGAATTTTCAATGTGGCTATATAGAAATATTTAAAAAAAAACAAAAAAACGCATTAGCGCCACATTAATGATCACGAATAACACCGGTCACAAACTCCCAAGCCTCACCGCTTCGCTCGACACCAACACGACATACGACAACAATCTGCATCAAAACGCCCCAAAAGTGAAGGCGTCTGTTCCCGTACGCGTACTACAACTAGCGGAAGTGAAGTATTGGGCGGATGTCCTTCACAATAATATATATGAAAAATGCCTTGCACAAGTATAATTTCCATTGATTATTGAATACGTACTGATAAAATCCCAATCATTTGTTTTTCTATCTGATTCAAGCGAGTCGGACTGCTCATAACACTGGTCGAGCATGAAAATAACAAAAATCTGAACTTTTTCATGGCTGGTTTAAGATTTATTGTTAGTACATCGTTGTTTTTCGCAAAGGACTAATTTTACAGATTTTGCCTCCATACTTTTTAAATGCAAACAGTTCTTACATACGGCTGTCCATTGTGCCGTGTTTTGTGTCTTCTTCTATAAATCTTTAATGGTCAGCGACCAAAGAGCTCACCCGTACATGTCAAGCATATATACGCCGCGGGGAGAGTCCGTTGTTAGTAGGAAGTGTCGGGCGTAGTGTCGGTGTTGTGTTTGTGTATGTGTCGCTGCTGTGTCCTACGTGGTGCTCGTGTTGTCTGTGATGTATGAGAGTAGCAGTCTACTCGTGATAGTTCTCAGCGTATTAACCGACTCCTGCTTTTTTTTCATTGGTTGCTAGAAATCGCACTAGGTGGCGCAAGTTACCGCCCGATTACAAGAGTTTGCTTGAGCTATTTATCCATGTAAGTTCAATATTCGTTTTTTTTGTTTTTGTTTTTGTCTAGCGGTTTTGTCGTAGCTGCCGACGCCACCGACCGCCGACGATGCACGTAGGTACCATTGCACGTAGCTACGTCCGCCGCTCGAAGACTGTTTACTGTGCATAAAAGACATCGAACGGGAACGAACGCGTCCTGTATGCTTTCAGTTCGGCTGAAAGGCGCGGCTGGCTGGGCTCGTCCCTCGCCTGTTCTCGGCTGCTGGCCGCCATGTTTCATAAGGAACACGTTGAACCGTGCTTCTCGGAAGGCAAACACGGTGTAGCGTGTTAACTTTACACAGCACCTCATGTGTAGACGAAAAACACAGATGGCTCCGTGTAAAACGAACACGTTTCGACGTGTCCGCTATGGGACAGCGGTTTACCCGTCTGGGCGTGTTATTTTTGCTAACAGTGCAGGGGCAGCCCAAGTTGGGCATGCCCGTGCTTTGGCCCCCTGAAGCCCACATCTGCGCTAACTCTGCCCCCGCATAGCCGAAGTTTGACTCACTCCTGTATTGCATGGACAGCCCATGTTGGGCATGCCCCCGCGGTGTTCAGCTTTTCCCTCGCATATTCGAGGGGGAACTCACGGCGGCACTCCGTGTGCCGGCCAGATTGGGTATGCCCACACTGCGCCCACGTGGGACCAACGTGTGTTTCGTAGGAACTGCCCGAGCCCCCATTGCCCACGTGGGCCCCAACATGGACCTCACCTCTTGTGCTACCTATCGAAGAAAAGGCAGAGTTTTTTGTATTTTTGTTTGTGTTTTTTATTCATTCATAGTATTTATGGGCTAAAAAAAATCAATGAAATGTATTACATTGCCATTCGTACCTCTTAAAAAAATTTGCGTTTTTTTAATTGTTAATTTGGCAACACTGAGCATAAACACGTGTTTTTATTGGGAAGCGAAAGCATGGCTGTGACCATACGTTTGGCTGAATAACATGCACCTCGACGAATGTTCGTTTGTTTGTTTCAGAGGAAAGTCAAAGCATATGTATAAGTCCCTGAATGTCATTACCCTTCTTTTTATAGGGACACAAACAACAATTCAAGTGCACAGGACTCTTTGAATGTTACTTCTATTTTTGAGAGCTCTCTAACTATAGAAAACATTGAAAGTGTCATGGGTAGCTCAAGGCTGTTTGTATTTGCTTCATAAAGGTTCATACAACAAAGAAATGTATGGTCCTATAAAGAAGAGAGACAACATTGTTTCATAGGTCTGGCGCGTCGGGCTTATATACAACACATGTTATAAGAGCCGTCCGTATTTCTTCACTGAGGAGTCCAGCACTCGCTATCCTGTGCGTGCGATACCTCAACTTAGCCATAAAGGCCTCAGAGGTGTTTCCTCTGCCAATGCTGTGTAGAACACCCGCAGCCTGATTACCGGCTACGGGTCTATAATCATGAAATATCGAAATTCTATGATTGCATTTAAGGTAGTCATTTTTCTTATATTGAAGAATTCAGGGGCAACTGATGGGACCCAAACCTACTAAGTGGGAACGATGTTCGCGGGAGGTTGAGTTCTGATTCGCTAGCTCTTCTCAACGCGACGAGCACCCGCTCGTTCCTTTATGAAGGCGTAAATATCTTTGCGCGTCGAATCCGAGATTTTGAAATGGGCGGTAAGCCTCCAACGCGGCGCGTTAACGTAGACCCGAGTTCGGTAGATGGACGGCACCATGCGCCGGCGCTTGCGGTTGCTACGAAATACCGCCCAGGCCCACCTAACAAGCGCGTACATGGGAGCGGCGGGAGTCACATCACAGCCAGTGCCGTTGCCCTTGCTTTCCGCATGGATGGGGTGTAACTGTACGTTGGGCATAGTTTCACGTTTGTTCACTCGAGGGAGGGGTGCGGGTGCGCTTTGATTTTTCAGTCATCTTCGAAAATTGTTTTGTAGTGGCAAGAACACCAATGGGTGAGACCTCAACAGTCGACTTACTGCTGAGAGTGAAAGGCTGCTCGCCGCTACAAGTAATAGGCTTCCAGAAGTCCATTCCGGCTTGAAGCGAAGCTCATGGACGGTGTTATGGGACTGGAACAAAAGGCCAAACCTCGGAAGTTCGGTTCTGCATTGTCAAACTTCGTGCGCCGGTAGTTCTAAGTTTTTGGCAGAACTCAAAAGTAAAAATTGGAATTAGGCGAATACATATTTAAAGAAATGGTGATACCACCATTCCGAAGCTTTCTTGTCTTCTATATTTTTTCACAAAACTATGCCACCTCAGTTATTCTGAAACTTACATTTTCACATCAACTGGAAGTTTTAGTGTCCTCTGCCCTTTGACTCTAACGCTTGCGCGAAAATATCTGCACCGTAAACAATGCAAAGTGTATAAGCATAACATGTATACTAGGGTGACCAATGAGAAGATGTGCTTTGCCAAGGTCAAACGACTCAGTCGAAACAGCGTAATAATGGTGAATTCACACTGGGGGTTCAGCTGCGTTTGCTAAGCAGTTGCGGATCCGGTTCGCGAGCGACTCCGTTCAGACACATCGAGAGGCGGTTGGCTGTTTCTCGGTGATCACGCGTTATCTTTTGAGACTTGCGTTTGGCAACCCTGTTTTAGAACCCAAAATTTACTTTAATCCACGATCCAAAGCTAAAATTTTGCTATTTGGGAACCCTGAAGATTTTTCTTCAGGATATTCGCACGGATCACGAGTTTGGAAAGCGAAAAAAAAAAAGACATGGACCCGCAATCCCGGTTGCGATTCCCTCGCCTTCGCCCACAATCAAAGCCCAGCTAGACGCGCCTTGCTGACCCAGAAGAGGATGCCCCGACGTTTTCGTCGAAGTATACCCTTCCCGCATGAGTAACTCAACTTGTTTTTGGGATAGAGGGCCAGTTTTTCCCTTGTTTTTTGCTTTTATCATTTTCGGCGTAGTGAGCAGCAGGACCATGGTGCGGGGCAGACTTGTACGTAAACCGTTACAAGTAATCAAATTACTTGTAATCCTTTACATTTATTGGTAATCTAGTAAGGGAATAATTACATAATTTTCTATAGTAATCTTAAAGTGATTCCCTTACATTTTTTACCTAACGCAGTCCTTGTAATCAATTACATTTTTTTTCAGGACCCCCCATCCCCCCCTTCTAATGAAAATGTCGATTTCAATTTGTTAATGTCGAGCGCAGTGACACTGTCACGCGAATTGACCAGCGCAAAGGGAGGCTTGGCACTCTTCAGTTCCGCAAAGCCCTTTTTTGCAACACCAAGCCCCTGAATTAATTTTTTTAGACCCTTACAATAATATCAAAACTCAAAATAAACATTTCTACACAAAAAAAAAGGGGGGGGGGGGCAAGTTATATCCGCTTTTTTTAGTGTCTTTTTTTTGTCTTTGCGGTCGAAGGTGGGGAGAGGACGACACCAAGTGATTGTATGCTTCTTCGAGAAGCTCAAGGCGGTAAGTGCTCAGACAAGAATTAACAATGTCCTTCTCGGTTATAGTGACTACGACCATTTTCATAATGTTACAACACAAGACAACGCTCTGTCTACCCTAAAATCCACTAAAAGAGATGTGATACTATGTCACATGTGGAGTCGTTGTTGCCACAAGCATCCTCGTTCGTCCGTGCACAATTATCATCTCTTAGAAAACAGGATGTTTTCTTTCTGCTTCTTTCACCTTATTTGACCCTATTTTAAAAGATATTTACCTTTTTTTAGTCGAACTTCTAGGGTTGTTCCACTTTAGTTATAAATTCCAGCCAGGTTATCTGAATTTCAGTTACCCTTTTTGCGAGTCAGCTTTTCGCGAGCACTTAGAAAATGGTAATAGTCTTCCTTTTTTTCTTCTTCCGGTTTTTACCCTAGCAGGACGCATCACATCTCAAGCAGGTATTTTTACAAATAAAACATAATGGTGGCTGACGTAGACTTCATATTCTGGGCTTGAGTAGAGGGTGAAACTCCTGAGTGGGGTCATAGCGCGGCTTACTTAGTTCTCTGCCCTTCGCTGCCCGTGGCATCAGCGGACGTCTATCTGCAGAACACCGGAGTAAACTGCAATCGGTCCGCGCTCCGTGCGTTTTCGGAAGTCACCAAGAAAGGTACACATGGCAAGCGTGCGTTTACATTCCCTTGATTTAACAGACGTTCTAATTAATTGTTGTTATAAGTGTCCTGTTTTTGTTCTTTTCTCGATTACTTATATTTAAATATTGGAAACTTTTTCTTATTCACCAGTGTCTCAACCGAAACTCGACCTGTTGAGAACCAAATGAAGAAGACTATCAAGTTAAGCCTTAGTATAATCTTGCCGTTACCAACTCTTCTAAAACTCTCGAATATCAGACAACGGCTGCCAGGACAAAGCTTTGTTCTATCTTCGAGGTAAATAGGACTTCCATTGCTTCGATAAAAGAGCTCAGTTCAGAGCATAAAACATTCGTGAGGCACAATATGGCACTCCCATCCGGTGCTTCAGTTCAAAGTGTGTTTAGCGTATCAGTGGACATCTTCAGTAAGAAAGAACGCAAAATGTCTGACAAGACTTTCAAGTCAGCTGTTGCTGAAAATACTAAAGGTCAATAAATGAAACAGGTGCCAACAATAGGAATTTGAATAACCTTCTTCCCTTTGTTTCTTAATTGAGGAAAATAATGTTGAAAGTAACGCCACGAAAGTAACTGATTACTTGCGGGGGTAACGGTCACCTACTTCTATGGGAGGGTAATTGTAATTATAATAAATTAAAATTTAGCCTTAAGTAATTGTAAATGTAATTCCTTACTATTTTTTCGTAACGTTTACAAGTTTGGCCCGGGGAATGTGTTTTGTGCTAGCCGGTCGTGGCTTTGTTGGCGGCAAACTCTCCTCTCGTCACTGGCACGTCGATCGAGTCTACTGTTTGTTTGACATTAAGGTCAAATAAACGCCGTATGGATTACCTATGCATCGTCTGTTACGTACACTTTATTTCTTGAATTGCTTGCCTTTATTTCTCTTGGTATTGGTAAATGTTACAAGTCGAGCTAGTGCAGGTACCCTACCAGCTTTGCGATAGTGTGTTGGCTATGCAATTAGGCTCACGACGTCTCTATCGACCTTCGTGTTGGTTATGCACTGTGTCTAAAGCTTTCAATAGTTCATGCGACTGTCTTAGTGGGTACAAAAGCTGACATTTCGGAAGATCAGGGGTAGGTTCCGACGTTCTACGGGCAAAGACTGACAAGGCAGCGAGCGACGGGCTTTGGTAGCCCGAATAATAAAACTCTTACTCGAAACAAATCACCGGAGCGAGGCACGCTAAAATTACCAGTCAGTTCTTTTCGCGGCAGATTCAAGTGATGGACCTGAACATCACGTTTCTTCGTTGATTTTGTCTGCTGCAACGTCAGGGCTACAGCACCTTGGACGCTTCCCCAGCGACAGGTGCCATCTTGTTCCGAAAGCCACCGACGTCACGTCAGCGTCGAGTTGAGATTTGTTGCCGCTTTCCGGTTTGTGAAAGCGGTTGGGAGAAATCGGTCAGAAAGAGGTTAGCAAAAACGCGCTCCAACCGCTCAATCCCAGCCGCTCTGCGGTTTAGAACGCACAGATCCGCTTCGCAGTTGCGGATCCGCTTCCAGTGTGAACACGCACGAGTGGACGCTTCTGCAAGCGTGTAAATTTTGAAAACTGAATGTTGTTGCGCCGATGTTTCAAATGCATTTTATATTTGTCGACCACGTTGCCGCTGCTCTTTCTGAGAAACAAAAACGTCTGGGACATTATTCAAGTTCTTAAATGTACATACATGCTCTTCAATAATAGGAAGTAAAATTTTGGACGCTGCTTAATAATAATGGAAATGCCGACTGACTTTTAATTATATAAGATAAACGTTGAATTTCATAAAGCAATCTATTAAAAAGTACACATGTGCTCCATCTTATGGCAAGAAAAGGCTTTCTTCTGCATGCCAAGGCAATAGAGTGAGAAAACAATGTGCAGGGTCGAGTTGGCACAGCGTGTGACTCTTACGTGAAAGCACTGGGTTCGAACCCTGGAGGCTTAATTCTTTATTTTAGTTTCGCGACTCTTTAAGAACGTTCTAGAAAATTTTAGTTGCATCTTTTAACGTATCGCATGTTCTTGTTCAGAATGTTCTAGACTGCATACTCTAAATAAAATAAGCTTTGTCTGGAAACACTAAGACAGTTGCTGTCGCACGAATGTACAGTTTTTTTTTTTTTTAATTTAGGTTCGTTGGCACAAGTTCGGCCTTTAAACCTTATATTTTCTTTGTTATTTTTCATCTGCCTTTTGACATGCTTGACAATACACATTTGCTGCTGTTTGGTGGATTAAGATATACAGTATAAAATTACACGATGTAATATTTTCACGAACATAAAAGCTGTGGTTTGAAATTTGTATTCCCTATGAGGGAATGGGCTATATCTAGGCGAAATAAAATACATTTGAATTACTGTGAAATTACTCGAAGTGATATTTTAATTAACATGAAAATTGTGGTGCAAACTATGCATTTTCTATAGGCAAATAGGGAAAATATAAGTCAAGTACATTAAAAATAAAACTACCAAGAGAAGACAGTGTGTAATGAGTATTTGCATAAAATAAGTTGAACTAAAATAATTTGCTTCACTTGAACAAATACAACCACATGAAAGTAACGAAGCAACGTATTGCAGCTCTTCCGACTAATTATAGTTTTTCTATCTTCATAATTGCTTTAAAATCGCCAGGAAAAATTGCCGTCTGCATGTAGCGATCTCAAAATTTAATCAAAGGTCCATGGTTGTGTCGTTTGACGATGTGAAATGTTAAGGCACGGCTCCCTTTATTCGGAAAAGTTTGCAGCGACCTTCATATTCAAATACCTATAATCCATGAAATGTAGCATTCGAGAAGCGACCGTTTAAATTTGTTTAGGACAGATAAGCAATCACTTAGCGAAGTAAAAAAAAATATATCTTAATAAATTTCACCGCGAAATTTAACCGGAAATTTGACGGCACAAAGGTCGCATGACGGACATTTTACCGCAATATTTAGAAAGAAACTAAATTGGTGCATAAGTCTCGTGACGTTGGGTCACAGGGCATCAATTTCTCCGCCAAATTTAGCAGGTAAACTGCATTGTTGTATATATTGTGACGTCAATTTTGCCGCTAAATTTAGTGGGAGATAAAAAACGGACGGACCCACGGACACAAATTTGGGATAGCAGGCTCCGTCGAAAACACATTTCATGCTCTAAAATGATAGCTCCTTTTGTTCAATGTCCAACTGTGAACGACGTCGGAAACGATCGAGTTTTGAGTTAGAATTGTACTTGTATCGAAATCTAACGATACACGTGTAAATTAGACGACGCCATTTTCTGCATTCCGCTGCTCCACCCAATCTACGTCAAACCAAACATTGTTATAATACCTCGGGGCGCTTTCACCCCCCGAGGGATCAGTCGCGTGTGTGTTGACACACAACAGCTCGAAAAAAGAAAGTTTTGCGTTAGCGGGTGTAAGCTGCCGTTCCTTCCATCTCCAGCTGCTGTGCGCAACTGAAGATTGAACGCGGCTGTCCTGGGCTCAATCGTTACACGTGCCGGCCTATCGGTATGCCGCGGTGATTTACAACGGCGTGACATACGTTGGAAAAATCCAGGCTAGAAGCGATACAGCAGTGGCTACATTTTGCAGACATCATATTTCTGATGGCCTCTTCCCACCACTACAAATGACGGCCGTTGTTAATGTAGATGGCAATGGATGGCGTAGGTCGTCGATGTTGCCGCACCCTTGAAAAAGATCGCTCGCCGCCCAAGGGCGTCGAACCTGGGTTCGGTGCGTGCGAAGCAGAGGCTTTACCATTGAATTACGTCACAGCTTTTTTGTTTTTTGTCTTTATTACGAGGAAAATTAAACGATAAGCATAAACAGCTTATTCAAAGTTTTTCTAAGTCACACTTATTTGATATCTATGAGACTACTAAACCTAGGTAACCATTCGGGATTTACTTCTTGGATGTCATAAAACCTTTTGGTATGGGTTACAAAGTCAATGAAGTGTAAGTAAATTTGTAAATTTGAGTACGAATTCTCATTTCAAATGTCAAGCCGTGATTCCCCCGTGGTATATCACGCTTGCAAGCATCGCAAAATGAAATGTAAAACCATATTTAGATGACGCAGGAAGGAAACGAATCGTGTAAGTTTTAACATTAATATCTTTCCTTTGTGTGCGCTGCAAAACGCCCAAAAAGAAAGCCGAATCCCAGCGATGAATAAATACATGTTCAACTGTTTCAGCAGTTTACATAATGTACAGTTTGCTGACGACGGAACACACAGACTCTTATCCTGTAGCCACAACTTGGTTGGTAATACCGAACAGTGCAGTTTAAAAAAAGAAAGTACTTGCCACGAAGGGGATGCACGTTTTTATTTTTTTCACCCGGCGTAGAACATTTCTGATTACCCCCCTTTATATTAAAGTGTTTTTTTTTTCGCAGTATCAGATGTTTTGTGTACGCGCTCTTTGAAAAACAAAAACCGATGACGAAATGACGTTGTAAAGGCCCGTTCACACTCTTGCGACTGAGTAAGACCGAGAGAGACCAGACCGGTTTTTAAGCCACTTGCGATCTGTTAGGACAAGCTCCGCCGTAGCGCATTCAGTCCTAAGAAGTCGCAAAAGGCTTAAAACCGGTCTGGTCTCTCTCGGTCTTACTCGGTCGCAAGAGTGTGAACGGCGCTTAAAACTGCCAGTGCCAAAAGCTCGCGCGAACAGACGCGTTCCGGAAGAAAAAAAAAAAAAAGAAGAAAAAAAGAAAGAAAGAAGAAAAAAACAAGTTTTCGGAAAAAAATGCTCAGATGTCTATGCACTGAGAAACTGAGGGAGAGGAGGAGACGAGAACGAGCGGTGACGTCAGAACGCCGAGCTCTGATTGGAAGGATTAGGGAGTAGACCGGAAGCTATAGCTGCGCCTTTGTTCGCGCAACCCACGGTGCGTGAAGGCGACGCTGATGCCCCTTCGACTTCGCCGTGACTTGTCGCCGCTATCGCTGTGACCGAACTGGAGATTAATGCAGGACTGCTCAGTTCTTTTAATGTACAGCGGATACCAAACTCAAAGGATACCAGGGACCCTAATCGGGACACTTGGCCAAAAAGTCGGCGAGAATTCCGGCACCCTTGATTGGCCGGCGCTTGACCTTCGCGTCGGCCGACTACGGCCTCCATATTTCTCGCTGACGTTTTTGCAAAGTGTCCAGATTAGGGCCCCAGGAGTACTAGTGAACGTCGGTGAAATATCATAATATGGAATGGAGCAGACAGCCAAATATTTTAAAAAAGCCAAGGCGATGATTAGAGGAACAAACTACAATTTTTTTCCCAAAGGTTTTTCACAAACTTCCACAACTGTGGTGCCGCGGCAGTAAAGAGCCAGAATAATATTAAGTATTACTGTCATCATTATTTGTATTGGGCGCCTGTGTACAGGACTGCTGCTGCGTTGTACTTTGTTCTTACTTTTTTTTTCGCGATACTCTCCCTGTCACAACCACACTCTAATATGCTTTATACAACAGCATAATAAAAGTAATCAGATGAAACGATGACAGGCAGAAAGAACTAAACTGATAAAATAATATACATAAATAATTTAAGCGGGAAGCGCGACCAATATCTGTTTTACTTCGGCTCAACTGTTATACCGGGAAGCCCGATCCACCGTCCGTGGAGCATTGAAAATTTAAAGCGATTATTACAAAATCTAAATGGAAATACGAAAAAAAAAAAATTTCGTTGTCTCGTTGAATAGCTTTGGAAAAATTGGCAAACATAATTTTTAATGCCATTAATATTTTGTTCCACGATTTATTGTTTGTTGACAGTAATAGGATATCATCTCTTTTAACTAGATAAGTCGAGCATGCCCTCTCTTACGTTTCGAATATCAACCTGGCATATTTCTTTTCAGCCCTGTTCACTTTCGTGGAGTTGAATTTTATGCTAGAGTTGTAAATGGTGTTTTATTATTTTAGCTTTGTTCAAGAACGCAGGGCGTGGGGAGTCCCGCATCTCATTATCGCTCCTGAACTAATAAGATGCCGGCATCAATTCGGTAAGACCGCCGAAGAACCAATCACAAAGCAAGGAGCCTGATCCCCACAGGCCACGCCCCTCCGTTACAATATTAGTAACTCGGTGTTCAATGGAAAGTATTTTAATGTATGTTGATAGAATATCTTAGGAACAGCGTTAGGGGACAACGCAACGTAACAAGTTCGCAAATTCCGGCTGAAGCGATCGGTTATCCGTAGCAACAGGTATATACGCTTCCAGACTTCCAATGAGTTTTGAGTTTTAGAAATATAATTAAACTGAAGAGGCTACTCTTCTTTGTTTTGCATTCGTTATGGGTGTAACAACCATTTTCAGAATTAATGTATATCTGCCAAGATGTACACTAGAGTCACTACGGATGAACTGGCTCTTCTTGCTTCGGCTATGTTCCAAATTTTACCAGGGTAACCTGTCTCCTACGACAGCGGGTAATACCACGTGACATCGCAAGTAAGCGATCCGGGACTCGCTTTTCCAACGGCCGGGATTATCACCTTGATACTACGCGGATTTGGTTCGTCTTGGGCTACGGTAAAAAGAAAACATAGCAGCGGTTCGCGGCAAATGGTAGACGATCTCTTTTAGTCATGGAGGAAGCACTCGAAGAGACGATAATAGTAACCGCTGCGAAGTTTTTCTTAGACGGTGACGACGCGTTGCTTTTTGAGGTGGCTCCACCGGCTTCATTTGCTCACCATCCTTATGGGCTGTATATTGAGACCAAAATTACTTACTCCTTTCAGTTAGACATCAAAAATTTGCTTTTATTAATCAGCGCGATCGCGGTATGTTTGGGCCAAGTGCCCTAAACGTATAAGATACACGCAGCGTAATTCGCACCGATTACGTTTTGCGGAAATTCGGAATCCGCTTCCACACGGTGTAGCGGTATACAGCGCGGGAGGTTTTCTCAACAGCGATATGTCACTTGCGTTCGCTTTGACGCAAATATGATTACGAAACCACAGGAAGAACTTCATCACCGCAATAGGCAATTTCGTTGACTGATCACATACATAAAATCTTCCAAGCCTTCATTGCTTTAAAAGCTTTATCCACTTATTACGCAAACTCTGGGATAAAAAAAAAAGAAAAGTGACTTCCATATTATCTACTGCGTTCAAACGTTTTCAGCCTTAAACGTAAAAATACGGCGTTCCCGCCAACCCCGAGCACGAGGATACGCAGAAGGTCTTGTTTACACGTTCGCACTCTGATAATGGCAACGGGTATACCTTCCTGCGGAAGGTGCACGGTCTGGATGTGTTGCACAGTCGATTCGTGCTTGACAACAGTAAATCGCAATAAACACACATAAATGACAGCTCCTCATTATTTGTCATTTCGAACGACTGCCACCAAAGCCAACGAAGCAGACAAGCGTTGACGGTTCTGAGCACAGAAAACAGACCACCAGCACGCGGAGAGCAGATGACGTGACGTTGGAGGAAAGTAGCATGAGTAATTACTGGAGAGTAAACAACCTGTTTTTGGAACGCGCCTCCTGACGTCAGCGAGTAAGCGCGAGTAAGTTTTAAGACGCCACGGCATGAAATCTTTGCTCTGGGTTTCTAAGCTCGTCAAACAGAAAGTTGGGACCGAAGTTGACGGAGCGCACCGATTGGCCTATCACGAAGATGATTTGGCGCTTTTTTTCGCCGACGTCGAATGGGCGAGCTCCGGGAACTTTCGGCTCCAATTTTGTATATGACGAGTCTAGGGCCGGCTGGAGTCGGATCGAGGAACTTTTGGAACACAGCCTTCGTGATCCGTTCTTTGGCGCTCTTATCAGCGAATACCGAAATTGCGTCTTTCGCGGAGCGACAATACGCCCTGCGTTTATGAAGGCGTCGGTGACCATAGTTGTATATATCGTATCTCGTTTTCTTGTTTTTGATAATAAACGCCTCGCGGCACTGCAGGTTGGGTTGCGATGAAAAGTGGGTAATGTGTCTTCATCTGGGACTAGAATACGCCCATCCGCAGTTGCTGTTACTTTTTTTCATAAGTCAAATTGTTAATTTATTTTCACGCCGTGTAGGACGAAGTGCGACCTGGACGTTTCTGTCGCCCCTGGTTCAGGTGTTTCTGTCAGCCGCGCCTGCAGAAATCAAAGCGACGAGTACATCGGGACAACCTAAATTCCTAATTGTACTTCAGAGTTAGTTCTTGCATTGTTTGCCGTGTTGTGTATGGCGAGCACTTGTCCCACTGACGCTGCAAAGTCGCTCCAAACAAAACCAACGAAACTCTAGGAATCAAGCTCACTCAACTGCTTCTTCCAGAAGATTATTTTTTGATAGCACAGTGTTTGTTGGGCTTTAGTCGATAAAAATGACCAGGTCAAACTTGCAAAAAGTCCTAGTAAACTCACAGCAATAGCAATACACGACCGCTACTTTCTCTTTTGGGGGCATTTTCGGGTTTCCTGTACCTCCACAAAACTGGATAGAGGGCAAAGTGAAGGAGGCGACACCAACTACCCCAACTGTACATTTTGTGATCTCCATAAGACTTTACGAATAAAACTAGTTTATCACGTGGAGATTCTGAACCTTACTATTATTGCTCTTTTTGCCGCGGTGTGTATTGTATTTTGACAAGAACTTCAAATCTCGGGGCTAGGAGACGTAATACAGCAGACATTGTTTGAAACCGCCATCTGACGGCGCCCCCTTCTGTCTGCTCCATGACGTGTCACAATCTTTGATTATGTTATTAATATAGAAATCGGCCGCCGATTAGTGTAATTTCTGGTCTGTTTAGGATTATTAAGCCCGTAGATTGTGCTATCACCATAAAAAAAATAAAAAAATACGATCTTAGAATTTACTTGAGTGCCAATTTAACGATGTTTCATCACACACGCCAGCTACGATTCGGTGCAGCTGTATTTTAAAATAATAACAAAAAAATAGGCACTCCTTTTTACACTTAGGCAGTGTTCAGTAAATCTCAAAACAGAACTGAATGTGGACAGCACCCGTTGCAATGGGCCTCCAGTACGCATTGCTGTTCGCATTTGTCGCCACGGTTGAGGCCTGGCCGAAGTACGAGAAATGGACGCCGGACTTTCACTGGACGAGAAAAATGACCACAAAAAACACGGAAAACAACCCTACCTTCAACGACGCTGGACTTGGGTCTCTGCAAGATGCATGGCAGGTATGTGATTAAGATAAGAGGGGGTGGAGGACGAAATACAGGCTGTTTCTTTAAAGAGAAGGTAAACCAAAATTTGGATCTCATAAAAAAAAAAAAAATGCGTGAGATGTAGGCGGGACGCTACAATCCCTACAACACTACTCGTAAGGCTATATCTCGTCGAATGGACGGCCGTATTTTGGGAAAAATAGGTGAGATTGAACCAGGCCGACGAGGCGCGTTACGTCAAGATACCTAGTTTACTCCTCTCTTCGCTTCGCTCCCTCAAGGCAGCGAGGCAGAGAAGACGTGAGGCCGTTCCCTCTCCTTCTCGGAGAAACATGACGTGTTAAGGATTTACATATTTGCTTTAAAGAAACACACGAAAGCTGTTCTAATGCGGTCTGTCCAGGTGAGTTAGACGGCCAGAGGGACATAATAGAGGTCGATAATCGTCCCGATTAATCAGTTGATTCACTAAAACATGTTCATTACCTTGCTAGATCAAATCTGCGTCAAACTTCACAAGTAAAAAAACAAAGAACTTTAAATTATGACGAAAAGCAGTGAATTGTGCGAAGTGTTTTGAGTGGCACCCGTGCTTCAAAAAATTACAGAATATCGCTAGAAAACGTACAAATGTAGAGCCTTTTCGACCTCTTTTTGTCTTCTATTGATGTTTTGTCATTCTTGAAGCGCGAATGCCACTGAAAACACTTTGCATAATTCACTGTTTTTTTTTACATGAGCACGCTGAGTCATTTCAAAGGTCTCTGTTTTAGCTTTCCCGACGCAGAATTGATCTTCTCTGTCGCACTGGTTTGCAGTCTGAGGCAAAACCGCCGCTGTGCTCGTACACGTGGTCACAAAGACTCGTTTAGCGCAGCTCAAAATGTTCTCAAAACAACGGCCTTCGGCTTAATGAGAGACGAAGGCCTTTGTCTGCCGTGCGCAGTAATCTCTTTTTGCGCTCCGAAACCAGTCTCGGAACCTTTTGATCGCACCTCGCAATATGTTCCCCTGGCCATGTAACTCACATGCACAGGCAACATTCGTGTAGCTTTCACAGCTTATTTAAAACAAGCCTGTATATTCGAAAAAAAAATGAAATCCGTTTAGAACACCCTGCAACGCCGAATTAGAGCGCAGCTCTTGAGGAGGAGGAGGAGGGGAAGAGTACCGAGGGGAGGGTCTATCCTTCCTCCCTCCTCCTCACCCCCTCATCCTGTCTGCTAGTCTTCCCGCCCAGTGGCGTCGCCGTCGCCTCACGAGGGTCACGTGACCTCAGGAGGGTCACGTGACCTCTCGGGGATTCTGAAAACAAGGGGGATATAAGATAACATAACTTTGAGACTGGTTGCTGGGAGTTCAAAGCGACTTGAGACGAGTCAGATACCTCTGGTGAAAAATACTGCGTTTTCCAAAGCATGTGATTTTTGTAACTGAAGCTTTGAACCACCACCAAATATTCCACTAAAGTCGGAACAGTGAAGGTGTACTTAGGCAGGTGTACGCCAAGACAACACGCCTGGTAACAACAGGTAGCAGTAAGATCATGCAGTGAACATTGTTCTGTGCACTGAATCGGCCTGAGTCAAGAAACATATGAATCTTAGAAATCGCTTTACTTGTACTGTTGCTCAGACAATTAACTACAGCAGTAAGTTATGTTAAAATGGTATTCATGCCCTGCGTCTGAAATTTAGCGGTTTGTGGAGGTGTTTCAGAATTCTTATTGCGGTTCTTTTTGTTTTATTTGACAACTTTTGCGGCAACTAATGTAGTCCCGTGGAGCAATATATACGAACCGCTCGTGGCAAGCACTACGGGCTACCGTTGAACGCAGGAGGCTGGACGCAAGCTCTTCTGAAACGTCAAAAAGACACAGGAAAAAAAAGGAACTAAAAGAACATGCTGGCGCAATAATTATTAGAAAAAAAAAAGAAGGATAAAATAAGAACTCAGGGAAAAGATTGTTTTTTCACGCCGTCAATGTGCGGACCACAGCAGGCGCGAAATATGCTAGCAGTTTCCCGCGTTCAGCGGCATCCTACGAAGCGTCAGGACAGCCCTTGAGCGGATCGTTTTATGTTGCCCCAGTGACAAGATTAGTTGCGGCCAATGTCACCAGTTTGACGGTCACCGGAGAAAGCAGCACGTCCTAGCGTTATAATCTATAACGCTGGGGCGTAGTGCGATTATAATTGTACAGAAGATCGCAGTATGATCGACATAGTCACCAGGAAGAAACGCAGAATAAAAGACCAAGAAATCGAGTATATTGTAGAAACCTTCCATGCGCCTGAGTAATGTATTAAACACTTTACTGCACTCTCACGAAAAACACAACTATCAAAACTAGAAGTAATGAAGCATGACCCAAGGATCTCCAGAGACTCGTTTCACACTATCATGGGATAATCAAACGCAAATGATTTTTTAGAGCGCAGCTCTTAGGCGCCCGTTTCTCGCTTGAGCGGCGTCGCCGTTGCCGTCGCCGTCACCGTCGGCGTCGGAGTCGGCGTAACCGTGAGGTCACGTGACCCCCATGACGTCCCAGGGGTCACGTGATGCCAAAGCTGCCCCCTCCTCTCCACCCCTCCAATGAGGAGGGGAGGAGGAGTGGCTGGCAAGATGACGAGGGGACGAGGAGGGAGGAGGGGCATACCCTCCCCTCAGTACCCTTCCCTCCTCCTCCTCAACAGCTGCGTCCTAATTCAGCGTTACAGGGAGTTGTATACGCGTTCATTTTTTGTTATACTTTATGATACTACAAAAATATCAGACCTTCTGATGCGCTTGCTTAATATGTTTAAAATTATTTGCGTACTTTGGAGGTATTAGCTTTCTCTGTATATAATATACTTATGTTGCAGGGCCACATAAATACGCTCTTTTAAGTGATAAAATGGAACATGATCATCTATGTCGTGATCGTGTTGAAACCAATGTTAGTACTATAAGTATTCGATTTGTCCTTTACTTTGAATATATGAGCGTCGTTTATTGAGGGTATACATTATAGACAAACTGTATTACCTTGTCGTGATTTAAAGTTGAGCAATTGTTGCTGTTGATAGGATACGAACGCATACACCTGAGAGAGTACCCCATTTAGTTGGCCGTACCATGCATCTTCTTGTAATATTGGGAGTGGGGTTTGTCACACCCAACAACAAGGTTGGCTGACAGGGAACAATTACGATCCAATAAATGTTGCGTAAAAGAATACATGTTTTGTTTTCATGATTTCCAGGTCCTAAAAGAAACATCGAATGAAACCTATTTTCTGATGTTTCGTACCGAAGGTCCCATGTATGACTATAAATGTGTCTCCGTGACAGGAAATATAACAAACAAAACGAACAAAACAGCAAGTTTTACAATAACATTCTACGATGCGGAAGAAAAAAAATAGTAAGTGATTCACTTATTATGATGATAATAATAATAATAATAATATTAATCAATCAATCAAACAATCAAAGTTTATTACAGTGTCCAGGAACAACCTTTCGGTCTTGGTACTGGCACACTGAATGAAAATGAATACATAAAACACAGAAATACAGAAGAGCAATGCACTATACAGAAACTGAATATAATTATATACGACATACACTGAGTTGAATGATAACAAAATACAATTGCTAGGTCTTGTTGACAATGAAGAGGAATTGCAGTAATATAAAAACGTTTGAGACGCACTCAAAGCGAATAGAATACGAAGCAGTAGCACAAGGACAGGCTCAACAATGCCTGTCCTCTCCGAAATCAATCTTAAAGTAGACCACAATCATTATTCACCCGCCGAACAGGTGTTCAATACAAATAATAAATGCCCTGTAGCACGAGTTAAAAATATCCAGTTTCTCAGAGTACTGGTTATAACGCTCAGTGAGTCTAATAATTGGGCTTAAAAGACTAAATTTCTTGGAAATATAAAAGGATGAATAATTCCGAGTAGGCACAGGTGGAACCCTAAGGCACACTTCAGACAAGAGGCTTGGTGAATTAATCGACCCATGCAACGTCTTAAACAAAAACAGTAGGTCCGCCTTTTGCCGACGCCGGTGCAGGCTCGGCAAGTCAACACGCTCTAACGTTGCGTCATAAGTTGAACAATGAACATCTTTTATAGGGTAGCGATGTGTAAAGATGGATATAAACTTTTTTTGAACTCGTTCAGTTTCCAATGAGTTGGATTTAGAGATTCCGTTCCACACAACTGAGGCATATTCTAACTGGGGCATGCACTACGTGCGGTACAACGTGAGAAACGCAGAAGGATGCTTGAAGTCCCTTGTTAAGCGAGAGGCAACACCCAGCGTGCGCAGAGACGAGTTAACGAGCCTAGTTACGTGACTAGAGAATCGCAGGCTAGGATCGAACAAAACTCCCAGATCTTTCATTGCACATACTCGGGACAGGGGTTCACCAAGAATATTATATGCGAAAAATGTATTCTGTGCCTTTCGAGTAAATGTCATAACCTTGGTTTTAGCGCGGTTTAAGAGAAGATAATTGGCTGAGCACCATCTAAAAAAAGAACATGCATCTTCCTGAAGCCTAGCGCAATCATCTGAAGTAACTATTTCTTTGTAAATTTTAATGTCATCAGCGTATTCCAGGAACGAAGAATTAGAAATAGCGTCAGAGACGTCATTTACAAAAATTGTGAACAGGAGCGGTCCTAGGACGGATCCCTGAGGAACGCCAGAACTTGCCCCGTACAATGAAGAGTTCATATTGTTGACTCGAACGTACGCGTTCCTGTTTGACAAATAGCTCTGAAACCAGTCGTATACTGCCCCACAAACCCCGAAGGCGGAAAGCTTTGACAGAAGGATCCTATGATTAACAACGTCAAATGCCCTGCTTAGGTCAAAGTAGACCACATCTAGCTGACCTCTGTTGCAGACTACCTGGGATGCCGTAGACATAAAACTTACAAGATTTGTAGACGTTGATCTGCCGGTCATAAACCCATGTTGATTAGGGAGGGTTAAGTTTCGACATTTGAAAGACGAGAATTGATGAATGACTGCTTCGAAGAGTTTGGAAAATGATGAGAGAAGGGAAATCGGTGTATAGTTGAGAACATCACCTTTCTTTCCCGACTTCAGAACCGGAACGACCACTGCAATCTTCCACACTTCGGGGAATACTCCTGACCTCAATGAGTTGTTAAATATTGCACATAGTGTAGGTGTGAGGATATCATGAAACGTTTTGAGAATTGCAGAAGGTATACCACCGTGCCCCGCTGATAGCGTTGCTTTAATTTTTTTATTACTTAGCTCTAGACATTCCTCGTCGACATTAATGGGACTTAGTAGCTCACCGAATTCATTCAAGTGAGGTAATGTGGCGGTGACGCCGACGGTACTGTCTCTGTAGGTTGAACTAAAATGATTTGCAAATAGCTCGGGCACGCACTCCGCATCTCTTTCATGGTGATCCAAAACTATTGCCGATTCGACATCCTTCCCGGCATGTGATCTAGCGTACCTCCAAAATTTCTTAAGATGTTTGACAAGGTCAGATTCCACTGAGTCACGATACGCCAGGCGGTCACGGTTTAACGTTACCTTACATTTCTTTCTGCAACTCTTGAATTCTACCTCCCACTTTGGGAGACCACTTTTCTTAAACTTTCGGTGCAAGAAGTCTTTCCTTTTTAGTAGCGTTTCTAGCTCATTAGAAAACCAACTAGGAAAGCGAGGTTTCTTTAGAGATCGTAATGGGATGAATCTGTCCATGGCCTCTTGAATTAATCTCGTAAAGAGAGCTACCTGCTCATTTACATCAGAGGATTCTAAGACCGGAGACCAATCAACACTCGAGAGGTGGTGGAATATCCCAATGTAGTCTCCTGATGAAAAATTGTATAAGATGCGTGGAGGAGAAGCCTCAATAGGAGCGCGAATCGAGAAATCAACAAAAAAAAAAAGCACTAAATCAAGAACAGGATGATACTTATCCAGACGAACCATAGGGACTTCACTTCGGGCTACACGCACGCAGTCCATGTTTGAGAGACATAAATCTAAAGCATTACCTTGGTGGTTAAGAATATCGTTGTGTTGTGCAAGATCTAAAAAAGAAACAAAGTTTAGGAGGTCGTTGCCTTTCTGCTTGCAATAAAAGTTGTCAGTAGAAACGTTAAACTGCGTCCAGTTGATGCCTGGAGCATTAAAATCACCTAACATTAAGACATTACACCCGTATAACTCGCTAACGGTTTTCTCTATGCCAGCGAGACACGTGCGAAAGTCGTCGGGCGTCGTTTGTGGAGGCAGGTAGAATACGCCAATAAAAAGGCGCGCATTCTTTCCACACTCAATTTCTACCCATAAACTCTCAGGAAACTTTTCTAAATCTTCGCGTCTTTTTGAGCGGAAAAGCCTGTCAACGGCCACAACACACCGCCTCCAGTTGTATCACGCGTGGCCAAGTCGCGGTCACGCCGGTGCACCACAAAAGAAGGTGGAAAGTAATCGGAGGACCCAATGTCACAGCATAACCAAGTTTCCGTTAAACGAAATATAGAATAATTGGATAGAGTAACGTTAGAAAAAAAAAACATTCGGTTTTTGTGCGTAACCCGCGGACGTTTTGATAAAATAAATCAACGCGACTCATCAACTTTCGTCGGTCGTGGGAGGGCCCTCTGAGACATGGAGAAGATTATAATAATACTACTACTACTAATAATAATAATACATTTATTTAGGCTGGGCTAGTTTAAATGAACAGAAGGCAGGTTCGTCTAAGCCGACAGGGGCTTGTGGGACTGAACCTAAAAGTTTTAGTGTTCACAGGAAAGTTCCAGAAAATAATAGGAAAAAGCCACAAACACAAGACAACAAGATAGCACCAGTTCAGAGTTACACTTCATCAAAAGTCAAACTTCAAAAGATCAAGTTCTTGCCCAGCAGATTTATAGACAATATTTGAAAATGAGCACAAACGTGGTATTGCACAGAAGCTGAAGTAGTTATTCTTATAGCATAAAGACAGAGTGTGCCACTCGCACACAAACAAATGAGAGCAATAATTGATATACGAGTAAAGTTTCTGCGCGAAGCAATAAAAAATCACGGATTAATAACTAGGTTGATGATCACATAGTTTCTTCATTGAGAAAAATATTGCGTAGTACTTTATTAAGTTTTTTTTAAAGTAAGGTTTCAGAGACTTGGTGGTAACTCATTAAAAATACCAGGAACATAAAATGAACGCATGTTTTTCCCATACCGCGTGTAACATGTTGAAACGACGTAGAACGGAACTTTCCGGAATTGCCGCGTGATGAGTGAGTAGATTTAAAGTCGTCCTTCCAGTTGTAATAGAGCACTACCGTCTCTAAGAACAAAAATCGAAAGTGCAGCATTGATAAAGTTGGAAATAAATCTAAATTATAAAAAGTCATGCCATAGCACACGTTTCTCGAAATTTCTTTAAAAGTACCGTTCACGTTTTTGTGCCATAATCTAGAGCATTTGCCAAATACAGTTATGCCATAGCACAAATGGTTGTAGGCTAATGAAAAAGCTACGGGCTTGTGCAAACCAAGGGGCATGAATGTTTTGATGTTATGGAGCAAACAGGAGACACTCCTCAGTTTAGCACAGATTTGAGTGAGATGCGAATTCCATGATAGATGAGTCAAAGAGAATGCCGAGATATTTTACCATATCAGAACATGGAACTTTATTCCAATAGCACGGAAAACAATTAGATCTGTTTAGAAAAAGTGGAATGTTTAGCGAAACAACTTTCAAAGGGTTGTGGAAGCACACGAGCTTTAGATACATTTATATCAATCAGACTTTGATTAAACCAGTCCATGAGCTCATTACAAGAATCTTGAAGCATCTCCAGTGCATCTCCAGTGCTTTTGGGTATGAAACATGACGAGTCAGTACAAGGGTATGATCGGCGTATGGGCATAAGATACAGCATGGTAACTGTACTAGCCATATCATTATCATAGATGTTGAATAAGAGCGGTGAATGTATGGAGCCTTGTGGAACGCCGGCTTTTAATGAGAGGTTGTTGCTATATACACCATTTAAAGCCACCGGTTGTGAACGTTTATGTAAGAAATTTTTAGCAATAATACTAATAATATTTATTCCGCTTTCATGTTTGTTTTTGATATTTTCGGGCCCGTTAAAGCCAAAGTAGGCTTGTGGGACATGACCCGGAAGAGGCAGTAAGTCATTATATACATACTTAGTTAAGGAACTAACACCGATAAACAATCATAGGTGTCCGGGGGGGGGGGGGGGGGGCGGGAGGGGAGAGGCGGCGGGCAGTCAGTCACTTTGTACATGGCACGGATGGAGATAGTCAATCACAGTGGACCGGTAGAAACATTATAGGGATGTATACAGGTAAAATAAAATCGTTCCTATACAGTTGACAAAATAAAGGTAAGAAAAAATTAACCAGTAGTTAAGGTAGAGCCCAAGCAGTCAGGATTTTTTTAAGTTGCTTTTTTGAGGTGAGCGTAAAAATGTCATCAGGAAGCAAATTAAATATTTTCGGGAGATAAATATCACGAGTAGCTTGTCCTTAGGGAGAATAAGAACGAGGTACTACATAGTGAGGATAATCTCTTAAAACTCGGGGGAGGACATGAATATTTTTTTGGAAATCATCCATTCAAAAGTGGCACGAAATTGCTGAATTCACGAACAACTTTTGGAAGGAAGGTTAACGAAGATACTCAAAGATACTTCCGCATTCTGCAAAAATCACAGTTATACGCCACGCTCTTCAGTATGATCCGCATAATATTGTCGATGCGTACTTGCCATCTTATGGGGCAATTTTAAAGAATGATAATTCCATATCTTAAAACGCCGTATGCAAGACTGCTGGCAATAGCTCTGCGCACACAGATCGGAGCACGATGTCTAATAGTGTACGAAAGCCAGGCAGTACTTTTGAGTTTGTTACAAATATAGGACATCTGGGCAGCGGCTTCACGAGGGTCAGCGGCACCCGGGGCGGTAGCATGCCGCGACAACCCCCCCTCCCCCTCTCGCGCGGACCGCGGTAACCCTCCTCCCCCTCCCCCCCCACCTCTCGTGGCCCGCCGCAACACCCCCTTGAGCCGCTGCACCCGGGGCGGTCCACCCCCCCCCCCCCCCCCCCCTTGTGATGCCACTGCATGTGGGTGGTCCAAGCAAGGTCGCTGTCAGAATAAACTCCCAGGTATTTAACTAGATTGACATAAGAAACCGCCGTACAGGAACAAGAAGCGCAATCAGAGGTATGAATGAACAGAGGAATGTTAGTGACAATTTGTTTTAAAGGATTTCTAAAGCATACTAAACTAGTTTTTGAGGCGTTAACTTTAACTCTGATACAGTTGTCACGAAACCAGTTCATAGCAGTAAAAACAGCTTGTTGCTGTATTTGTACGGCTGATGTGTAGTTGGTGTGACACGCGACTAAAACTGTATCATCCGCATATTGAAATACATGACAATTTAAGATGTTTTCTTCAAGATCATTAACATAAATATTAAACAATAAGAGGGAGATTATGGATCCTTGTGAAACGCCACACGTCAGAGACACCTGTGTACTCATGTTGAAACCTCCCAGAGCAACAACCTGGGAACGATTAGAGAGATAATTTGTAAGAAGTGCGTGAAAGGTGGCACGAAATCCCAGCTTGTGCAATATCTGAAGCAATATACTGTGGCCGACCAAGTCAAAAGCTTTAGAAATATCTAAAAATATGGCGCAACGGTATAGAATATTGTCAAATAATCTATACCGTTGGAGGTCGGAAAATTCTTTTAACAGTGAAGCAGCTCCAAGACCCTCTACAAAACCGAATTGTCTCGGTGAAATTACTGAGAACTTGTTGAGGAATCCTTACATAGTCATTAGCATGTGCTTTTCCAGAAGCTGACCTATGACAGGCAAAATGGAGATTGGTCGATAGTTTTCACATTTGTCTTATTGAGCCTTTTTTTAATACAGGTTTAACAAGTGCTGTTTTTAAGGTTCTTGGGATTAATAATAATAATAATAATAGTTTTTTTTTCGGTTGCGACGAAGTATGCTTTGGGTCTGCCGAAGCCAGAATTGGCTTGTTTGGCTAAACCATCAGTATTAAAGTTATAAATCAATTAATTTCAACATTGTGAAGAGTGCATCAGCACATAAAACACACACACACATGCACAACAAGAAGAAGAAGTCGCCGGGATCGGTCGTTCCTTTTGATCGTACTGGATATTTCTCTTTACCTTCACGGATTTCGTCGATGTAAGACAATTGGTGACGGCCTAAAATATACACAAGGCGGTGCAAGTTCCTGGATCTGTGGCTCGAAGCTCTTTCAACTAAAGCAGCAGACAATATCGTCTAGGGCAACCGCTCGACCACCTCCATGATCGCCATCTTGATCGCCATCTAGATCGTAATCCTGATCCGACGTACGTCCTCGTCCTTTTGAGGGTACTTCAGTGCTGGGCTTGCAGCCGGGCCCTTGGATTCACCTACTCGGCGCAAACGTCAACGCAAACTTCAGCGCATGGTCATAAGTGCCCTCCTGGTTGTATGCAACGTGGTGTGTTTGTACTCTACGGTTACGTCCGGTGAGCCGGTGTTTTCTTTACTGGAGCTTTTGACTGCCCTTCCTTATTGTAGCCACCGGAAAATGTCCGCTTCGCAACGCGGTATGGCTTCCCCTCTAGCAAGCGATTCGTCTTTATGCTACGCTTGTCAAAAGGCTGTGCCTTCAGACGGACGAGTTTTGAGCTGTTCTGAGTGTCACGGTGTCTATCGTCTTGCACCAACGTGCGCGGGAGTTGCGGATGCTACGTTCAATACCATGGGCAAGGCAAAAAGGGAGAGTTGAGTTTGCCCCAAATGCCGTGCTAGGAAATACAATAAGAACAGCAGCTTTGGTGGTGTGGGTACAATGACGATGAACAACGAAGACAACCTGACTCTCCAACTGAGTGCGATCAATGACAAGCTGCACGTGCTCCTCCCTTTGAAAGAAAAGGTTGATGAGTTGACGCAACTTCCAGCAAAAATGAACGATTTGCTAACGATGAAAGTGGTTGTCGAAACGTTAAATGAGACGATGAGGGGCTTTGAAAAATCGTTGGAGTTTTCTCCGGGCAATACGATTCATTGCTGGCACAGGTAAAAGCCATTGTTAGTGAAATAAAAGACCTGAAAAGTGAGGTATGCGTTCTGGCATCAGCAGTAACCGAGCAGAGGTCCGAAATATGCCGATTACAGGCAGAGCTGAATGACTCCGATCAGTACAGCCGATTAAGTAACATGGAAATCCACAGACTACCTTACAAACCAACCGAGAACGTCCGGGATTTGGTTGACAACCTGGCTTTTATCCTAAACATTAAGGACTTTCATCCCTCTGACATAATTACGGCTCATCACCTCCCTCCGAAGAAGGATTCAAATTTCGTTCCTGCAGTGATTTTAAGGTTTAATTCCGTCACCAACAAAGAGACCTGGATGGCATCGCGGGGCAAACTGAGATCTCTGTCCGGCTTCCCTATTCTATACTTTAACGAAAACCTCACTCGCATCAACAAGGAACTTTTATGGAAGGCTAGATCTAGAGGCCAGGAGAAGCAATATCAGTTTGTGTGGGTAAAAAACGGAAAGATTTTTGCAAAGAAGGAAGGATCTCCGGCCATTCGCGTCAATAGCGTAAGTGACATTGAGAAGATGGTCTAGATTCATGGAAGAACGGTTTTTTAAATGTCCCGACTTGTCATATTTTCGTGAAGTGCTATGTCCTCATTCTAGTGAGACGATTACCTTATTGCATGTAAATGTCAGAAGTCTAAGAAAATACTTGGATCAGTTCTCAGCACTCGTTAAAAATAGTTGCACAGATTTTGATGTCTTGGTTTTAACTGAAATTAACGTCGATGATAACCTGTGTGATACTTTTTTTCTTTCTGGATACAAAAGTTTCTTTCGCACGCGACAAGGCGCCAGGGGTGGTGGAATAGGAATACTAGTTAGGGAAGTTTGGCTAAGTGAGGTTACCGATATTTATTTTGCTCATTCAGAGTCACTTTCTCTGAACCTGAGTAACCAAAACTCCTCCTGGTCTCTGTTGGCGTTTTACAGGCCCCCTTTCAGAAATCCGACTCTTTTCGTAAACGAGCTAAAAACAGTACTAGTGGGACTCTCATCAGTAGAAAAGATTTGCCTTGCAGGGGATTTTAATATCGATTCTTTGAAAACATCAAGTTCAATTGTCTGCGACTATCTCAATGTCCTATCCAACGTAGGATTTGTGAGCATCATTAACTCGCCAACACGGGAAGAATACATGACAGATAAATTAGTATCATCATGCATAGATCATATTCATTTGCGTGCGTCATCTTGTATTATTACGTCAGCAGTAATATTGCAAAAACTGGCGGATCATTATTTCACAGCGTGTCAAGTAATTTGTGAGGCGACAATCAAACAAACAAGGCCTAAAATAAAGCAGGTCGAGATTGTAGATAAAAAAAAATTGACAACCTGGTTTCGGCTTACCAGTGGCAAGATTTGTTACCGAACGTAAACTACGACGATGTCTACTCTAATTTCCATTTAAGCTGGAATTATTTTATTGAAGATTCCAAAAAAGTTCTTACAATTCGACAACGCCGTGAGGAGTATGTTTGGTTGAATGCAGATATTCTACGAGCCATTCAAGATAAGGATACTTTGTAAAGAAAATTCAGGCGTTCTCCCCAAAATGCACAACTGAAAACAGAATATCGTTGCGCACGTAATCGTGCAAATGCGCTCCTCCGGGCCACCAAAAGGAGGCACTTTCAAAATGAATTTTATCGTGCAAGATCAAATTCAGCAAAAACTTGGTCTCTACTCAACTAACTCCATGGAAAGACGCCTTCAAATTCAGTAGATGAGGAGCTTGGAAAAGCATTTGACCCAATTACATGCTCAGTTGTTGACAAATTTAACGAAACTTTTGCACAGTTTTCGGGCGTTCCGCTGAATGTTGTTGCCTATTCAATTCACTTGAGGGATTGGAATATGGCGTCAGCTTTCCTTCCTGAGTTATCAAAATATGATCTAAAAAGTCTGCTGCTTAGTTTTAAACCTAGAAAATCTCCTGGAGTTGATAATGTCAGAGCAAATGACCTTATCCGCAATTTTGATGCAATTAAACATGTCCTTCTGTATATGTTAAATGGTTTCATTTCACAAAGACAAATCCCTAATAACCTGAAAAATGCAAAAGTTAAGCCTCTTCATAAAGGCGGAGATCGTCGTAAGGTCGAAAATTATCGTCCCATCTGGATTTTGTCTTGTATAAGTCAAATTTTAGAGAAGCATTTATTCCAAGTAATGAGTCAGTTTCTTGAAAAGTTCGAAATCATATCCAATAATCAATATGGTTTCGTCAGCGGACGGGGTACACAGCCATTACTTGAAGATTTTGCAGATGAATTACATTACGCATTCGAAAAAAATGAGGTCGTATGTGCCCTTTTGTGGATGTTTCAAAGGCATTCGACAGTGTTAACCACAGCATTCTATTCCAAAAGCTTTATCATATTGGCTTCCGAGGTCCATTTCTGGAGCTACTAAAAGATTATTTAACTGGACGATCTAAACAAGTTCACATAGGTCCCAAAAGAAGTACAAAGCTCGCCTTGAAATCCGGAGTTCCACAAGGATCTATCTTGTCTCCGTTACTTTTTAATGTCTTTGTCAATGACATGTCAGATTCAATAGTTAGCTGCAAACTATATCAGTATGCTGACGATACTGTACTCTTGTCACGCCATATAGAATACGAAAAATCAATTTTTATTCTCCAACGTGAAACCGCACATTTGATTGAATGGTTTCAGCAAAATGACTTAAAAATTAACAGCACAAAGACACGTCTGATGTGTTTCCGGAATCCGTTAAAAGTTGTTATCCCAGATACGCCACTATTTTTATATTCATCAATTTGTCCCTCGTGTAAATGCACTCCAGTGGGTTATGTGTACCATGTGAAATATCTAGGTATTGAATTCGACAGTGACCTTTCATGGAATGCGCACATGGGAACTGTATGTAAAAAGCTTAGACGTGTTTCCTGACTACTTTATAATATGAGATCACTTGTTCCACAATATGTTAAAAAGATGGTCATTAATGCTTTTTCATACAGTGTTCTTCGCTATGGAATAACCATTTATGGTGGCTGTTCTACGTTATGGCAAAAGAAAATTGACAATACTTTGACTGGAATGTTTAGAAGTATTACATACGGCACTGATACCGAAACAGAAAAAGAAAAAATTGATCATATTAATCTTCCATTATGTCATGCTTTGTTTACTGAGACGGTTGTTTTAAGACACTTTTGGGATGACAAATTTAAAGTTCCCCACATTGCACCTCGGGCACTCAGACATATTCCTCGTTTTGAGGTGCCGAGAATGTCAACGAGGTATGGCAGAAGACAACGAATATTTTATGTACCCGACATTTTCAACAGTCTTCCTGAAAGAGTGTTGGACCTGGATTCGAAAAAAAAGTTGAAACAAGCCCTACGAGACCTATCTTAAATCAGGTGTACCTGCACGAACCAGATTCATCTTCTCGGCGTCTTAAACTGTGCTCTAAAGATTATTTTTTTAGGCCAGTGATGTGATCTTTATTACAACCCAAGTACTGTGGCAACTTGACATGACCTGTGTTTCATTTTTTTTTCAATCTTTTGATGTCTTTGTGTGTGTTCTTCATGTAATAATAATAATAATAATATTCAATCAATCAATCAATCAATCAATGTTTATTATACAGTGCCCAGGAACAACCCTGAGGTCTTGGTGCTGGTACACTGGTGGATGAAAAAAAAAACATTATACACATCTCCGTAGAAAATAAGATACATTTTAAGCATAACACTAGCCAGTGCACGAGTAATTAGTAGAATGAAATAAAAACAAGGCAGTCACAGTAGACACGGAACACAAGACCGTAGGATAACAAGTGCACCACCAGAAAGCACGCCATGAAGATAACGAAATTCAGACATAACAGAGCCATTCAGCAATGCTCATCCTGCACGGGCAAGTTTTTAATAGAAAGGACAAACGTCCTGTAGCAAGGGTGGAAAATATCAAGTTTTTCCGAGTAATGATTCAAACGCTGTGCCATTCTCACAATTGGGTTTACCGGACTAAACGTTCTAGTACCCTAAGGCACAGTTCAGATAACAGGCTCGGAGAATGGATGAGTCCATGCAGCGTTTTTAAACAAAAATAGTAACTCCGCGTTCTCCCGACGCCGGTGCAAGCTAAGCAAACCAACACGCTCTAACGCAGACTCATATGTTAAACAGTGAACATCTTCCTTAATGTACCGATGTTTAAAGATAGAAACAAACTTTTTTTGCACACGTTCGATCTCCAAGGAGTGACTTTTAGAAGTTCCATTCCAAACAGCTGAGGCATATTCTAACTGCGACCTGGATAGCGAACAGTATAACGTGATAAAAGCCGTCGGGTTTTCGAACTCCCTGGTTAAGCGAGAGGCAACACCCAACATTCGCAATGACGAGTTAACCAGCCTACCAACGTGATCAGAGAAACGCAACCCAGAATCAACCATGACTCCGAGATCTTTCATTACACTTACTCGAGACAAAGTCTCTCCTTGAATATTATATGCGAAAGAGATATTGTGAGTTTTCCGAGAGAGGGTCATGACCTTGGTTTTGGACCGGGGGGGGGGGGGGGGGGGGGGCTGATTCGAGATTAGAATGTTCTACGCGCCTAACCTTCTACGGTGAATGCTCCAGAAAATCGGCTCCGCGTGGCAAGCCGGAGTCAGTCTCGCCCCAGCGCTCGAACCTGCTGTTACGCCGACTTCGACGCCCGCGACGCTCTGCTGTTTTCTTCTGTTCCCTTTTTGTTTTGTTTAGTTCGGGCACAAGTTCGCCCCCATTAAACGTTTCAGTTTACCCAGTTATTCTTTGTTTCCTTGCGTGTTTATTCGTGACAATATCTCGCATCACACAGCAGTTTGAAAACTCAGCCTCTATTATTCTTTTATTTTGCTCCCTAGTAAGATCACGGCTTCAATTCGCATCTGTAGCATGCAAATTGTCAGCGAAAATTGAAACTGTGCAAAAGCGTTTCGTCCGTATTATTTATGACCGCTATTTTCAACGTCGTATTTATTATGATTATTATTTTCTCGTTGATAAGATTTCTCTGATCCCAATGTCCGAAAGAAGGGCCGAGCGTGACTTGATTTTTCTACAAAGGGCAGTAAATGGGATGATAGATATATGGATATGCTTTTATCCAGAATTACCATTCATGTCCCTTCTCGGTTAACCAGGAACCATACTGCGTTTTACGCCAATACCATGCGTAGATCCTCCCCCCTGTGACGTATACAATCGTTATATAATCGTCTTAATCATTCAAATATTGATATATTCAGTGATATATCTGCTTTTCGCAAGAAATTGGAAGCGCTTCCAAGATACCTTTGACCTGCGCTTCGCTTTTATTGTGTTACTTTGTTTCTGTTCGATTTTATCATTCACTTGTGCGCCAAAGTGAAGACCTCCGGGTTGTTTTGGGGCACATAAAAATAAAAATTATTATTATTATTATTACTATTATAATTCAGCCAAAAAGATGAAAGCCCATGGTAGCATACAGTATTTTATCGTACGGGATAAACATTTTTGGACATAGCTCTCTGTGTTAACATTTCAAAACGTTGATTCAGTTTTGAAATGAATGAATAAAAGCTTTGTTTACGGCTTAGCGTCACAAGCTAAAGAAATATTAACACCTTTAGATTTGCCATTATTCAATGATGTATTGGTTCAGACTGTTGTACTGTAATATTTCTGGAACGTTTTAAAGTATCCTATGCAGTAGCTAAAACACTTTGCTGGACCGGACCAATAAAGTGCCTTCTATCGCCACCAACTCTGGAAAAAGAGTTCGCAATTTCTATGTTCCTTTTATCTTCAACGGCTCCCGGACGACGTGCGTGGTGTGGACTCTTTAAAAAAACTCAAACAAACGCTCCAAAATTTTATTGAATCACCATAACTATGCGTGAGCGTGTACCTGTGTACGTGCTTTTTGCGTAATAATTTATCACATCACAGTGTGAATATTGCAAATGTAGTGCGTGAGTGTGTGTGTGTGCGCGCGTATGTGTGTGGGTGTGGGTGTTAGTGTGTGTGTGTATTATATTATTTATCGAATCACAGTGTATATAGTACATGGTGACTTTGGTACTGTATGTCTGTTGTAGCATTACGATCATCACCTTAAGTTTCTGTCCTAGAAGCCTTAACTGGCTCTGACAAACCCGCGCCCCTGGCACGTAGCCAGGATATTGATTCGGGGGGGGGGGGGGGGGGGGCGGGGGGGGGCCTGACAAAAAGCTGTACGAGGGAAAGGCGGAGAGGAGGCCCCTGCAAAAGGCCAGATTTTAGAGGGGGGGGGGGAGGGGAACGAGGGCCCCGTCCCCACGCCCCCTCCCCCCCCTTCCCCTGGCTTTTAATGTTTAACAGAAGCAGCGATGCGCTGATATGACCGTACCAAAGAGTAAAAACCGAATACCAAAGAGCGACGTTTGGAAATGAAGAAAAGCAGGGTGTCCTCGTTCTGCTAAGAAAAACAATATGGGCTAAAGAACGAGAAACCGGCAAAATATCGTATTTATCTAAACTGCGGAATATGCAAGCTTTGATAAAAAAAAAGTTTCTAATAAATTATATTAATTTCAGCGAGAATGTCACGATCCAAGTGAGAGCACTGAAGCAAGCCGACTACCCGCTTGAAAATGTTGTACGGGCAAACTTCGAAGGTATGTAACCCCTGACAAAAAATATATATCTGGCCAGATCTGTAGATTTCAGATATAGCCCATATCAGAAATTGGCCACATATAACCTCATTCGGTATATCTGCCAGATATAGCCTCATAATGCCATATATAGTCTGATATCCCTGGCCAGGTATGAAAATCCCAGATCTTGCTAAGCATGGAAATTCCAGATCTCGCCAGGCATATCAAAAGGACACAAGCCTGAAATCAGCACTTTATATCTTTTTGTGCTCTACACTTCTCCCAAGTGCCCCGGCCCACACTCGAGGAATTATGGGAACGGTGGTGATCCTTCAGCTCCCTAGTGATCGCTATTTTTGACCAATTCCATGGTTACTCAGTTTCGAATGTAATTTGTAGTCACTCTGAACAATCGTCCCATAGAGCTCAAGTGACTGTCATATCACTTTTAATATTTCTCGTCAATGGCAGCGTTTATGATACTGTGCATGCGATCCACTTTTCAATCTGGCTGAGCCGCAGAAACATCTTACAATATTATCATTCTCGTGATTGTTATTTTAACAGGAATTACATAAAAGCCGAAAAATCACAACAACCCATACCGGGATTTAGCTCGGATTCAGTGGAGCTACTCATAGCATTTTTAGTGCTTCTAAATTAATATCAGCGTCTTAGAAGCTGTACGAGAATGATAATAATGTAAGATATATGTTTGCAGCTCATTCAGGTTGAAGGTTGGACAGAATGCACAGTACTGACATTGGTGGGAAACTTTAAACGTTATATGACAGGTACTTGGGTTCTATACGACACGTGTTCAGGGTGACTCCGAATTACACTAAAAACTGTGGAACCATAGAATTGATCGAAATTTCCTAACTCTAGGCAGATGAAGGGACACCGTCCCCTGATTCCTCGAGTACGGGCCGAGGCGCTTTGGGATTTAGCAAATTGTCTATTCGGGCGTAATGTTAACACTTCGAAAAAATTATGCTACATTGAAATCCTCGTGAAAATTAACACAAATAATCCCAAAGTTAAGCTTGCCAATGCTGAAGTTTGGGATTATTTGTGCTAATATTTAGCTCGAGAACAATGATGTTATTCAAAGTTTGCTAACAAAGCACTTATTAAACTTTTTTTAAACTCTTTATATATTGAAAATCGGCCGTCAGATAAAGCTGTACATATGCCAGGCAACGAAGTATATCCTCAAAAAAGGCTGTATATATGCCAGATAAGTCTGTATTTACGCCAGATTATGCTGTATATATTCCAGATAATGCTTCATATTTGCCAGATAAGGCTGCATATATGCCAGATAAGGCTGTATATACTCTAGATAAGGCTGTATATACGTCAGATAATATAATATTTGTAGCACTTATGAAGACCTTGCGAGAACTACGCCAGCCGATTACGCTCGGTTCTCCAAAACATCCAACCAATCCAAACCAGGACTCAGTCACGCAAGGTCTTCATAAGTCCCGACCTTCACCACTGCAGTCACGTGTTCGTGCGAAACGACACGGTGCGACGTCCACTACAGTGTCCCTATGACGGACCCTATGCAGTGCTGCAACGAACTGACAAAACATTCACGCTTTCAGTCAACGGCCGAGCAGAAGTAATTTCAATTGACCGCATTAAGCCTGCACATCTCACAAACAATGAGCTACAAGAAATTGATGCAACTTCGTTGACAAGCACATCGCACACATCGCTCGCATTACACACAACCTCGCTAGGGGGGGAACCATGTAGCGGCTCCCAGCGAAGCGCGAAAGAAGAGAAAGAAGTGCCCGCGCGATCACGGCCTCTCTCGGCGCTCGAGACAGCACAGACATCGAGGAACAACGGCACCCGCAAGATCGGCTCGTCACGTCTCAGATTTAACCTAATGTAAATAGTGTAAATAAATTAGTTGAAGCTCAGTACGCTTCATATTCATGTAATGTTTGATTTGGCCAAATATGCCCCAGATATAAGATTTCCATACGGGACTCTATTTATTCTCTAAATTATTAATATTAAGGCTGGGTCACACAGTCCCGTTTTAATATTACGTTCGGTTACATTAGAAAAACTTACGTCTGCTTACGCCACGAGTCTCCGGGCGCGACTTCCAGTTCAAGAAGATAGTCTGGCACGCGACATTCGAGACACGAATATTTCGGTGACTTATACGTAACATAAGAAAGCGGAAGAAAACAATGTTGTGTGAACCAGTCTTGAGAAGAATTTTTACAGCGGCATCTGCTATTGGGAATCTTCCCGGGGAATCAGGTAGTCGTCCTTCGCAGAAACTTCCGGTGCCTCGTGCGTGCACGCGCATCCAGATCATGCTTTGAAAAGCAACAAGTGCGTGCGTTTAAGATGCCAGGCGTCCCAGAAAAGAAAAAGCAAAGAGCGCGAGCTGGAGGCCAGGTTTTCGAAAGAGATGCCCTGACGTTCTTACTTTGGCAGTGGCTGTAGTCGGCACCCCGCTATGCCGGCGCATGCGCATGACCATCTGAGCTGACGAACATGCACGCCGTATGGCTAGACCAGCAATCTTTGTAGCGGTACGTCTGAAAAACACGGCTTTTAGCTACGGCGTGCTGAAGAGGTTTGACGTAGAGGGAGTACAGAGCAGGCATGGCGGTGGAGTCAGAAGTTGTAGGGATAAAGAAGTATCCGAATTCTCAAAATCATTGCGCAGGAACAACAAAGACGTGATGGTGATAGCGAATTCGCGAGTGTCAATCCGCTTGCTATAGCTGTGACACACGTTGCACGATATTGTAAATGCAGTCCAATTTTTTTTTTTTTTGCAAGAGATTATATTTTTTTTTAAAACAGACCGCACTAATACGCACTAACGTCGTCGTAGATAAGATACGAACTCTTCTGAAAGCGTGTGATGTTTGTCTGGGCACAATTCAATGGGATTGAAAGCGCGCTCATCTTGGCAAGAATCTCTGAGAGCTTCTAGGTGGTTTAATTGTTTTCAAGCAACTAAAATGTAGTATTTCAAGCACCTAAAAGGCAACTACGAATATTCTGGCAGCTTGGGAATGTGTCCAATCTTTAAGAATATATTGCCGTGCGCGCAACTCACGAAGTAGGCAGCGCGCCCGTGGCCTAGCGGCTAACGTGTTTGGTTCCAGCGCGAAGGGCAACGGTTCGATTCCAGGCTGCGGACGTATATTTTTATCATCTATGCAACTCTCGCATTCTAGTAAATTCGAGATCTCGGTTGGCGTTTGAGGTCCGAATGTTCTAGGGCCAAATGTTCCAGAAGCCCACGCGTGTACATAAGGGGCTTCGCCCCAGCGTTCGATCCTGCTGTTTCGCCACCATCGAAGCCTGCGAAGCTAGCATTTGTCTTTTTCTTGTTATGGGCGCACGTTCACCCCATTAGACCTCTGGCTTGCTTTAGTTTTCACTGACTCATCAATTTTCATTCCTGACAATATACTTAAATTTGCTTGGGGAAGATGTTACGTTTTCTAAAGATATGCTAGCGGATCGTCTAAAAAACAAGATTCCTTTTCATTGTAGTGTTTTTTTGAACATGTGCTGCTATCTTTGTGACTACTCTTTTTCTTAATAAGCAATATTTTCTATTTGCACTTCAGATATAAAACGCGGTTCTCCTTTCAAAAGACGAGACTATTTTAATTTGAAATGTTTCGTTTTGCCTATAAAGCTTTGCGCACCTTACCCGTATATTTATGCACTATATTTTTATAATTTGACTATTGTGGAACACAGTGGCTGATTTAATTACAGGGTCAAAATAGAATGTACACCCGCCGGTGATATGAAGGTGAACGCCGGACCGTCGACCGGTCCGCGCTGTCAGCGCCATGGCGCGGCTGCCGTGGCGGCTCGCTTTCTTATCGCCAGCTTCGCCGAGATTAAGCGCTTGGATCGAGCGCTGTTTTCAGATCTGCTGCTACTCCATGCAGAAAGCGTGGAAGTGGTTTAAATGTCGGCATCGCTTTTTGTGGGCGCCGTGCCCACGTCATTGCCGGCAAATGATTTGCACATTGCACGTGAACTAGAGCGGACTTTGTTCGGCATGGTTTATCAGTGACTCAACCGCTTTCTTCATTCATGAGCGAAAGATAACTGCAAACGCCTAATAACTGTTCCGTTATTACAATAACTGTAATATCGGAAAGTATAAGTTACTCTTTATTTGTTCCGCAGCCTTCCTGTTTAGCACATATCACAACAAAAACTACTAAATCACATTATCTACCGACAGCGTCTGACAGGCTCCTTCCGCAATCCTCTCTATTTGTGCGGGGAGTAGCAGCAGAGCTGAGAACAGCGCTCAATCCAAGCGCTTAATCTCGGCAAAACGCGCGATAAGAAAGCGAGCCGCCACGGCAGCCGCGTCATGGCGCTGATAGCACGAACCAGTTGACGGTTCGGCGTTCACCTTCATATCGCCGGCAGGTGTACAGTTCAACAATAGAGAAGATTCAAGAAAAGAAACCAATATGAGCAAATATTGATACATATTACTTTGACTGGTCGTTAATGCATATACTGCCCAACCATGGTTCTTATATTTGCTCCTTGTTGGACTGTGTAGGCTACATTGAACCAATTCAGCTACATGGTTGCAATATTTGGGCTAATCCTGAAGTTCCTCGTAAAGCTAACCGATTCCTCATTGACCTCCGCGCGAGACATGGTCTACTGGGATTTTTAGTTCAACTCTTAAAAACGGAGGCTCCCATTACAACAAGAGAAAAGCCTGACTTTAGTCTTTAGGAGATACCTTTAGTTCGTGATCCTCCGAAAATAAAGTTTAGAAAGTAATGAATAAGAAATAGCAAACGTTTTTCTCCACTATTACAAGCTTGGAAAACACATGATCTCAATATTGGTGGCAATACGGTGAATGCCCTAACAGAATAAGGATTTCTACGCGAAAAAAGTGCTCGCAATATGAGGTAGGTTATGATAACAAATGTAGTTTAGATAAAAACAATCAATCCGGGTTTGTATTGGGCCTCTAGTATTCAGACCCCAGCTTGAAGTAGACATATATACACCTAGTAGAACCTGCTATTATCAGCCTGTATTTCTGCCACTGTGTACCAATGTTTATTAACTGTCAGGTCAGTATTGATGTGCTGGCTTGGGAGATTCAATTAGCCTAACCACCTAAAGTATTTCAAAAGTGCGATAAATTCTGTGTGTATTTCAAAACCAGGAAGACTCCCAGATGCTACTCCAGTTCCTCCCGGAAGTTACACGTACGCTGAGAACGATAACTCGACCTGCTATTCCAGGGGTACACCCTTTCTGGATGCGGGTAAGTTCAAGTTTCATGCTCCACGAACGTGGGGCTCATTTTATACATGATGATTGAAACCTGAGACTGTGGTTTGGAAAACGGAAACTTGTGAAGGAGGAAGAAAAAGGGCGAGACAACGTCTCAGGTATAACTTGCACCAGCTCGCCTGCACTTTAACCGTGTTTTCATTGAGGTTATTTTAGTTGATGGTACACACAATTTGCATTGCGAAAATGCTTTTCCACGCAGGGAATGCTGCAGAACCGCTGCTGGAAGCGAAACACGATGATGATTTGCCCAAAAAGGTTATAAACGATATGTTTTCCATTCCTGGAAGTCCTCAGTATGTCGACCTGTATGTAGTATACAACCAGCCGAAATGTTACATTCTCAGAAGTCCCGCAACCCTAGGAGGTGAGGTCCTTAAACCTGCAACTAGATGCATGTCACAATGTCTTGTGTTCTGTTAGTTGCAATGGCAGGTATACCACTGCGTTTTACTTTATAACTGAAGAAGAAAGCGCCAAACCAAGGTTGCCTATGCACATGAAGCTGGAATAAAACAAGCCGTGAGGCATATTAAGATCTTTTTTTTGCGATACTTCCATTTGGCAAGTGGCGCACACGCTTACTATATATATATATATTTAAGAAACAGTGGACGTGATATGTACTCACGATACCAGCAGCATAAGACATTTCACGGCAGTTCTGCAGAGTTACTTTTCACACTCACAATAAAGATTTAACTCATTGTGATCGTTAAGATACTGGACAATGTTTGAAACACTCGTTTTTTGTTAAGGCAAGACTTGGGTACGAATAGTACCCACTGGTTACATAACTCATCTTCACAAACCGCGGCGCAGTACCTTTCTTTTTGTTTTTGTTCGTGATATATCTGTTTGAATTAAAAGCAAGCACACTGTATAGTGTTTGCAGAAAGTATAACAAGGACATTGACAAAATGCTGTATCCTAATTTAGTCAAATGAGCTCTAATTATAAAATACAGTTAAATAATGCCTACTCTTGCTCCTTTCATTCAAGCTACAAAATTACAACTCCTTCAAGGAAATATTTGTTTATTTTGGCCATGTGGTAAAACTACTGGAGTCTGGCGTTTAAAGTCATGAAAAGTACACTTTGCTTATTTAATTTTTTTGTTTTACCTTAGTAACCCTTAGTGTTAAGGCATGATTACCAAAACCAGAACAACAACAGCACAAGAAAAAAAAAACACGAGTAAGGAGTAGAACACAGTACAAGCACCGACTGAATATGGACATATTTATTTCCGGACCGCTGTGAAGACCGCTGTGGTTGTTTTTGGGCACTGAAAATAAAGGCATTATTATTATTATTATTATTTTACATGATTAACTTCTACCAGCTCTTCTTCGCTGTCACTGATTTTAGTTTTCGTTCAGAGACATTTGTTTTCGCGCGTTGGAGTATATTTCACAATCGCCTAAACTGTCTGTGTAATGTTCGCAATTAACTTATATATAATCGTTCTTATAGGATGCGACTTGTGGCTAAGCAAAACTGAGTTAAAAAGAATAGTGGACGACCTGGGAGATCAGATTGTAAAAGAAGAACATAAACTGAAGAAGGAAATGGAGGAAAAATATGGAGTTTATGAAAACTGTACTGCAACAGAAGATCAAGAAGATGACATAAACTTCGGCGTAGAAGATGGCGTTGAAAGATGGTTTCAAGATACTGTGTGGAAACGGGTTTCCCCCGACTGCATTCTTGCTTTCTTGTTAGCCTGTGAAGAGCCAGCATTTAGAGTTTACAATCCCATAACTTGTAATAGCTCACTGACAGAGCAATACGTGTCATTTTCCTAGATTTTTCATGCATGATTCTCAACTGCATGTCGGTTAGTGAATGAACAGCGGTTTGTATGCAAACATGATACAAACAAAACCGTCATTGTGTTTTGCTTTGCATCTTTGGAAATAAAACGAGTTGAAAAACTACCAATTTCCTTTAGTTCTTACGGCAAAAAGACATACAGTGTGTTTAAGTTAACTTATGCCGAGGCTTACGAAAATCTGATACGCGCAGCGCCTTTCGAACCATTGCAGTATTGTTCAGTCGAGCAAGTCAAGTTACTTATTTGAATGGGGCAAACTGGCTAGTTAACGCTGGTTACTTTGCTGACTTTTTAACTATCATTTTGCGCGGAATCCCTCCAATAAAAACGTTGCAGAATATGTTGAAGGACATCTGATAATGTCTTTTTCACCAAGGTAGCCTTTTCTGTCTATGCGGAGCGGAAGTTCGTCTGCCTCTTGCACAGGGGTCGCGATGATGTCAGAACGCCGAGCTCTTATTGGCTGATTGAAAAAAAAAAATAATGTGTACACTTCAAGGCGCTTAGCATTGAGGTCTACCCGCTATTTTTTCAATCAAAGCCAATCAGAGTTCTTCGTCGTTCTGACGTCACAGCAACTCCTGCGCAAGAAGCAGACGACTTTCTCTCCGCATTGTTTTCGAGCGCTAAAGAACACGCGGGAGATTTTAAAAAGAAATCCCCCATTGACTACGGGAGTTAATATCGGAGTTTTCTAAGCGGTCACAAACATGTGCGTTACTCACTACAGGTAGTCAAATTACTTGCAACCGTTACTATTTTCCCTTCTTTTTAATGACACGCCTTGCTTCTGCCAAGAAATCCTCGAACCAAGAATCTGATAGCAGAGTCTCGAACCAAAATTTATATCGGTTCGGGTCGGGTTCGGGTGCACGGCTTTCGGTTCAGTTCCAGCTCAGTTCCCGGGAGCAAAATTAACCGGTTCGAAGGGGTTTGAACCGGTATACAGTTACTATAGTATATAGCGGGTAACTAGGTATATAGTTTGTCGTCGTTCGTACAATCCACTTTTATTTGCAGAAATTACCTCATTTAATTTGGGCGCAGTAGTAAAAAAAAATCTAGACTGATTTTGACAACGTCGTGTTAATACAAATCACTATCCATTTCTTTATCTCACAGGTATTTTACATGAAGGCTGAATTGAAAGGCTGTCACAACGTGTGGTAGGTCGCATATAATACCTGTGATCGCCACAACTTTCCATCGCAGTATTAAACGTTAAATCGAGCTGGGCTCTTGAACTACGGAATTAATTACAGTGTATCGATTCATAAAATTGGCACCTCGTCGCCATATATATCGTGAAATATAGCTTATAAAATACGTTTGACAATATATATGATGACTACGCAATTGACCTAAAAACAATATTATTTTTAATATGTCCCGAAAGTTCTAGTACAAGCCCTTTCATTCGCCTTTTATAGAAACACTGAGCGGCAGTCGCAACGCTTGTTTTCCTAACCATCATTGTTTACACTAAGCACCATGATGCGGGCGAAGAATCATGCAGAAATGAGCGATCAAAATTGTTCAATCTTATCAATACGCACATTCATGCTTAGATCAAATCTGGCCTAAAATAGAGCGTCCTCAAGTATGACGAAAATAATCCCTGGAGAAGGGGAAAAAGGGGGACATAAAGGACAAACACAAATCTCCAAACACAGCTAGGTGACTGGTGCGCGATCGAAAAAAACCGCCTGGTCCGAGTATCGAATTCGGGACCTATCCATTGCAGGTGGAACGCTCTACCAACTGAGCTAACCAGGGGTATGACGTCAGTAGAGTAAACGGCCTTTATCAGCTGCCACCACTCTAACACCAACAAGGGTGAAGCTTGCAGTTTAAGGTCATGATTATTATGAAATTAAATGCAAAAGTGCAAGCGAGCTGGACAAGATTGCCGAAAATAATTCCTGGAGAAGGGGAACAAGAGGGACAAAGGGCAAACACGAATCTCCAAACACAGCTAGGTGACTGGTGCGCGACGGAAAAGTTCCGCCTGGTCCGGTTATCAAATGTACTGTAACAGGATACTATGCCGGTTATCGAACCCGGGACCTCTCCATTACAAGTGGAGCGCTCTACCAACTAAGCTAACCGGGGGTTAGACGTCAATAGAGCATACGGGTTTTGTCAGCTCCCACCAGTCTAACACCAACCAGGTGTTTGGAGATTTGTTTTTGTCCTTTGTCCCTCTTGTTCCCCTTCTCCAGGAATTATTTTCGGCAATCTTGTCCAGCTCGCTTGCACTTTTGCATTTAATCTCTTGGGATTATTTTTGTCCTTTTTGTCTAGCTTGCTTGCAACTTTGCATTTAATTTCATCATAATCGTACTCAAGTAAACCGTTTCTTATACAGGATAAAGTACCATAGCCTGGCTATTGAGGTATGTTTTTGACAAGATGCCGGTCAATTAAATTTTTATAATAACATCAAATAGAAGAAAGTAGTATTTTATGCGTTACTGGAGATGGCCACCACTTAATTGGGAACTTTTTGACGGTCTGCGTGTTTAATCGTCATAGCTGTGCCACACACGCCTCTGTACTTTGTTTTTGTCTTGTCCACGGACACATAAAATTGTTGTTCATTATATAAAAGAGGCAATAAGAAACTTCAACATTTTTGAAAATTTGTTCATATGTCAAAAATACATAGTTATTTAAATCAGCTTCAATATCAGATATTTGTTTAAAGGTCTCTCAAATACCTGATACACGTTTAAAAACGCCGAAAAGATTGGCAGAGCATCTTTCAGATAATTTGGGATTACAATTACTGAGCGACATCGTTAAAATAATCGGGCTTTCATTTTTGTTGTCAAGTATTAAGTCAGTAATTAGTGATATGTTTATTAGAATCAATAAATTTTGCTGTAAGGAAGCTCACATAACCGCTCCACACCGACACAGGAGGATGATACTCGAAAACAAGCCGGCCGTTGAGGCAAACTGCGGAAACGCGATTTTTTGTTCGCTGTTTGGCAGTGTGAAATACAGGGTCGCGGGGTATTTCAAGAAGGACATTCTGCTCACATGATAAATATGAAGGCAAACAGGAAATGTGCCGAAAGAAAGATATAATTAATTATGTTCTTTAAAGGAGCGCAATATACAATGCCCATAGATACCCATAGATAGCGTTAACGCGAAGGACAGCCGAAAAATGCATTTTATATTCCTATGTATAAATCACAATTGGCAACTTTCAAGAAGGAAAAACCGACCAATCATAACTTGTTTTGCGTCATTTAAAGCCAAAACCGAAATACTACAGAGCAGTTTTCGGCTGAATATTAGCTCGTTTTCACTATTGGAAGACTTCTGCGAAAATACTCGTGCTGCACGCCATAACCTCGTCGCTTTCGCTAAACGTCAATCTTTGCCTTTTAAACTTCGATTAAACAAACTTCACATTGGCCCTAAGACTTTCATGTACGATGCCCAGTCAGACAATGTAATAGAGCTCATGAGATAGGGGAATGTGGGGGGTGTTCCTACTGATACGGCTGAATCGCTGAGTGTCATAAGTGTTCTTTACGCAAACGCACGTAGCGTATTACCTAAGCGTGATGATTTGTCTTCACTGCTAAGTTCATGTGATGCTAATGTTGTCTTGCTGTCAGAAACGTGGCTTAACCCTGACACTGTTGATAACCAAATATTACCGGATGCTCCTAACTTCAACATCTACCGGTGTGACAGAGGGGATCGTCGAGGAGGAGGGGTTCATATCGTGGTGATCCAAAGTGTCCTTGAGATAATTTGGGTTCCCATAAAATGCTGCTGCGGCTCTATTTTGCTCGGTGTTTGGTACTGTCCACCCCACGCTTCACGTGACTTTTGTGATTGCCTTCGTGATTTTTTTTTTTTGGCAGCACCTAGTAAAACGACTTTTCTTTTTGGTGATTTTAACCTTCCGGGTACTGACTGGAATGTGCTGACGCCAGTTAGCTCTGGCGAAACGAATGTAAGCCGAGATTTTATTTACTTGTGCCTTTCCTTTAATCTCTTCCAAGTTGTATCTTTTCCTACACGAATCACCGAAAGCAGATTTAGTCCTTACTGCTGATCCTTATCTAGTTTAGTCATTGTCTCCTATAAATGGAATTAGTGACAACAAAGCGCTACACTGTTTTATTGATATTAAGACACAGAAGTCAGCGCTTTTTCCTAAAAATACTCGTTCACAGGGGCAATTACGACATGATTATTCGCCAGCTCTTGGATTACTTCCGAGAGCTCTCGGATTACGAAACCTTTGATAACTACAATGCCAATGAAAATTGGAATTTCTATAAGGCCAAATTACTCAAGCTTGTCGAACGTTATGTGCCATGTACAAACGTCCGATCGAATGCATCTAAACCATGGTTTACTAATTTTCTTCGCCCACTTTCAAAAAAGGAAAAAGAATACTGTTTAGGAATGCTAAACGACTAAATACAGCGGAGGCCTGGCTTAAGCCACGGCCGGACTGGAAGCGCGCGCTCTCTTTCTCTTCCTACGGCCTTTGGAATCGCCCGGGAGTCAATGACATTTTTTTCCGTATGTATAAGTTCACTTGCTTGCCACCAGGGGTGCAACCACCTCATCCCACTTCACCCCACTCAGACAGTTCCTTCGAGCTGATTTGCGCTGGTGTTCGAGCTTCGTAGGTTGTTGTTTTGGCAACGGTTCCTCAGAATACTTCTGATTAACCATGCAAAGACGGTCACGGACAGAAACGAAAAATCAGCTGGATATGTGCACAAGCCCTCGAGGAACCACTTTAGGCTGTATTATGTGTTGTGCGAAAATTGTACAGATTACTACACCCTCGACTAGGGCAGCTGAGCGACTTTGTGTGCCCCCTATGAAATGATGATGCAGACCACGGCAATAGATAGATTGGGCCTGCTTACATTTCACGAGAGTGTACGAATTATTTATCATTTAAAGTCCGTCCACGTAGAAGGGGTCCGTCTTCTCCTGTTCTCAAGTTGCAACAGAAGTCCTGGAGGTAAAGGCGAGTATAGTTTTTCGGCAATTGCATTCGCTGTCTCTACATACTACTTTTTACTCCTGAATCTCTCGGAGATGTGCGTCAAATGTTCACCGTTTTGGGCTCATCAGAAGCGCATTAGATAGTGGCTGAGAATCTAAACGTAAAAATCAGGTGTCCAAGGCTATAAAAATCTCGGCCGCAAGTTGCGACAGCGCTGAGATACACTGTCAGACGCGCTCTGTGCAAACGGCAAAGGGTAGCCCAGGGGTGAGGTGACAGCGCCCCCCGGGAATTGCGGCGGGAGGCGGCGATTGCTCCCATTGCAAATGCCGTAAGAAGGGAAAGAGAGCGCGCGCTTCCAGTCCGGCCGTGCTTATAAGTGTAATCTATGGTTGTTTCGAATAAAATAAACTTCTTGATAATAAACGAGGTCTTGACAAATGGGTTTTTGGAATTAAAGAAACACTGGATTTAATATTCTCGATACAATTTTCGTTTCCAAGACGGACACTATTGGCGGTCGCGTACCACCATCGCACACACACACTCTCGCTTTGAGTCCCGCTGTTAGACTGCCGCGTAGTTTTCTTTTGCAGCTTGGTCTCGCCCAAGGCTCTAACCCGATCCGCATCCTGCCCGACGCCAGCCAGTCGCACCTTCATGGCACGGACATCCACGTGCGAGATTCCTGGCGCCGAGGAGTTGGAATAAATCCCAATCTTCCGAGAACTCAACCTTGCGCCCAGCGAAATAAAAGAAAAAGGCAAAACACAATGGCGCTCGCTTGGAATGCGCTTGGCGAAATAAAATAAAAGGGCCAGTACAGAATGGCACTCGCTTACATAAGTATGGCACTTGCTCGTCTGAATACAAGTGTTTGTTGCGTGAACGTAAGCACACATTCTTGCACTACACCCTGCGATCTATGTTACTAGCCCTCGTCAGGTTTGGAGCATTGTTAATGGTAAACCCTCTCTATACATTAACCTTGTGAGTAGTTCTGATGATGAAATATTGAATAGTGATTGTGCCAATATTCTCAACACTATTTTCCGATACTTTCGCTGTATCTACACCCATCGTTCAAACCCCCCTCGCTCCAACAACAAATGTTTTCCCAATGAATCCTATTTTCATAGGCTTTGACGGTATAATAAGCATCAGAGAATCCCTTAAAATATCATCTTCATGTGGTATAGATGATATCAACACCAAACTTCTAACCAACAACAACATCTCATCAGCGCTTTTCCTTACTAAAATTTTTCAGCAGTCTCTGAAGACTGGCGTGGTACCCTCCGATTGGAAAATTGGAAAGGTCATTCCATTCTAGAAATCTGGAAGTAAAACGTCTCCACTCAACTACAGACCAATCTTACTTACCTGCATTTCCTGCAAAATTCTCGAGCACATAATGTACAAGTATCTTATCAGTTTCCTGGATTCTTGCATTACTTAAACCACGCACAGCACGGCTTTCGCAAGCAACTTTTATGTGAGATCCAGCTGCTGTTTCTTACTACCGACCTTTTTTCCAATATCTCGACTCCGGCTTTCCTACTAATGCTGTCTTCCTTGATTTCACCAAGGCTTTCGACAATGTCCCTCACAATCGCTTTCTAAATTCAAACTCCCTTCCTTAAAATTACAAATCTTCTCGTTCTACAATAGATCGAATATTTTCTTAGATACCGTTCTCAATTCGTTTTCGCTGACGACTCGCCTTCCTCCTTAGCTCCAGTTTCCTCCAGCGACCAGCAAGGCTCTGTACTTGGCCCTTTACTCTTTCTAATCTGCATTAATGATCTCCCACTTCAACTTTCTTCTTCAATTCGCCTTTTTGCGGACGATTGCGTTATATATAGACTAATAAAATCTCCCGACGACATCCTCCTACTCAAGAGCGACATTAACAAAATTGCCGACTGGTGCCGTGCCTGGCTAATGTCCCTAAATATTATTAAATGCATGCATGTATGTTTCACGCGCTCGTCCTTCCCCCACACAACATCATTAACACTAAATTAAACCGTCCTCTAGTCCATTGCCCAATATAGTAATCTTAATAATAATTTATCCTGGAATAATCATGTAAATAAGATCATATCCTCAGCTAATCGCTCTCTTGGTTAACTTATATTCGGCGTAATTTCAAGACGGCTCCTTCTAACCTCAAAAAGACTTCTCTGTAATATACTCGTGTTCGCCTTAAACTAGAATACGCATAAACTATCTGGCATATATTCCCACCTTTCATTTCTCACCAATGCAATAGAAGCAGTCCAAAACCACGCAGCTCGTTTTATTCTTTCCGATTACTCCCGTTTTACCAGTGTCACTGAAATTAAATCTCAATTAATCCTCCCTGACATTTCTCTGCGGCGCAAAATTTCCAGGCTTTCCCTCCTGCATAAAGTGTATTACTCTTCCTCTTTACATCAGTCTCTTAGCCCACCCAACTGTGTTTCTTCAAGACTGGACCACACATGCAAGATTGCCCGACCCAAGACCAAATCTACAGCCCACCAGCATTCATTTCTACCCGAAACTATTGTGGAATGGAATGGCCTTTCCCATAACATCGTCACCATCGTAGATAACGCCATGTTTCGCCTCGCACTAAACCACCACTCCCGTCTGTAACGCCCCTCGGGACCTTGAGGGTATTTGTAAATAAAAAAATTAAAAACAAAAAAAAAAACTTCCATCAACTCGAAATTTCGCGGAATACTGCCTAGGCATGCTAATGTTATATTCAGTTTTGCGTGCACTTGTTTTGGATCCTCAACTGACAACCCTGTGCTTTATCAACACAGAATTTCTTTTCGCGTTGTTCCTTCAGAGATTTTTTTTTTTTTCTGTGAAACTTATATTTTTTTGTTTGGGGTGTTAATTCGACAATTATATTTGTGTTACTTGTTAAGAGTAATCCCTCTAGCGGCTCCGCTAATCGCGTGCCTTTATGGCGCCGATCCCAGTCTTTTCCTTATTTCACCGTAGAAAAGGTCGGGATGGCTAAAATATCACAAAATGAATATTCGCGAATAAAAAACGACAGCTGTGTTTGTATGTATTGATCAAACAGTCATGTACAAAACTGCAATGTGTAAAACTTGTGGGCGTCCGTGGCGCTTTTGTATTTGTACTATAAACCATCATGTGTCACGTGATCACGTGACGTTATGGTGTCAAGACATGCTGTGAAGTAAATTACTTCACACCAAAAAAAGTCACGTCACGTGGTTCCGTGACGTCACGTGACGTATTCACGAGACTCACTGCGTAGAGTGAATTATAATTGAGGATATCACTAGATTGATTAGCGCTGTTAACAGCGTGAAGTCATATGACATCACGACTTCGCATCGCGAGTCACGTGACACCGTGACGTACTCGATTGTCATGAGCCCGAGTCGAGTGCTCGGGTTCATGACAAACAGCATTGCCATACATTCAGGTAATGGCTCGTGTTCAATCGGTGACGAGAATAGTCGAACTCTAACAATGTCTGAAGCTCAGCCCATGCTCTATACTTCGCCAACCCCAGCGCGTGACTACGGTGAACAGTGGCCATATATAATTAGTGTCAAATCACGTGGCTGCTTGTTCTAATAGCGAGTTGGTGAAGGGAAAGCTGTTTTCTTCCTCTAGTTTTGGTGCGTCTGCCAGAGTTCTCAGCGGCATTTGCAGAAAGTACAAAAAATCGTTGAATGATTCATTTTACATGTACTCATCCTTGAGGCACCCAAAGCTGGCCCTCAATTAAAAGCTTTAACTAATTAGTCGACGCTCTTTAATGGCTAATTAATCATCTATTCGATTTCGTTCTTTCCAAGGCATAATACCTTTAAAAAGTATAATTTTTTTTTGTCTCTGCTGAATATGTGATGCAATGTACAATTTCTGATTATTTATCAACCTCGAAGTGTAGTTCACAACAGTCAAAAGACACAACACTCACAAATATTACTTCAGCCGCAGAAGCAAAGAGGTCCGTTGATGTTCTCCGGCAAAGCGAGCTGCCTCGATTGTTCAAAACAATCTCTGCTACGCTAAGCGGACATTCACACGGCGTTGAAATGGCTGGAATACATATCATCTTCTCCACATGTTTGGAGTTATAAATCTCGCCCCTATAGTTTAGTTTAGGTTCAAAATTTCGCCGAAGGTTTACCTTCATCCAGGTTTGCTCCACGACTGCGTGGTGAAAGCGTAGAGCCTTTGATTTTTTTGTTAGTCAAAATTTAACCAATTAACCGCCAAAAACTATTTGCGATTAACATATTATTCGATTAATCGGTTGGTTAATCGATTAAATATCCAGTCCTCTAATCCATTAATGCACAGAACGAAAGGCCGGTTTTCACTCCGGTAAAAAAAAGCCTGTAGTTTTGAAATTGTGAAGTATTTAGGAAAAGTAACGGTTGCTTCTTCAAGTAACATCCAATTACCCTTCTTCTTAGATAATTAAGTAAGCTAATGGAGTGCTTTTTAATCTGGAGTAATTGTGATTGTAATCGGTTACTTTTTTTGAGTAACGTGAACAAGACTGGCCGATAGTTCCATGAATTAATTTAAATGTCGCGCGAAACATTTGAGCTATTTTTTGTTAAGCTAAAATAATGGGACACACAAAAGCTACCTATATTTATGAAAATTAGAGGCCTGGGTATTGCCCAACGTGCCATAAAACTCCGTATAGAGGGTCTTCGCACAAATTACAATTTAAAAGGTTAGCTTGTGTTAGTCAGCCATCTTGGCATATCGCAAGAAATACCTTGGGTTGCGAAACAGGACCATGAACCGCACTGCGTTGGTTCAACAAGCGTAGCGTGCACCAGTTATTTTAAAGTGTTGGCACAAGCGAATTGAAACATCCTGTATCCTTCTATATCGAGCCACACGCCTTCCTCCCGCAACGGGTTGAGGAAGCCGCAAGAACCTTGCGGTGTCCAGGACTCCAGTTATAAATTGCCTTGGAATGAATCTCGGTTTAGTGTATAGCTCCTTTGCTCATCAGCCTCCGCTACTGGCTGAAGATATTTTTATTTTTTCTGATAAAAAAGAAATAAGAGTAGATGCCCTTTTTTGTTTCATCTTTCCTTGGACACTTTGTCTTCAAACTATAAGACGCTCAGTCTGGGCATAGCATGTTAATGCTGGGTGCGGTATCGTCCTTTTCTTCTAGAATAAGGCGGTAACTTTTCATCTGGCTGTTTGCGTCCTCGTGATGATGCGTTTTCACTCGCATGAAAATTGCCGACTCCAAAGGAAATTCAACAGAGCGATAACCCGGATGTCTTTGCACTTATTTACGCCACTGCCGGCAGTTTTCTAAATTATTTTTGGATTGTCGCGTCTGCAGCGAGGATGCGCGAGAATTGTATCTACGACGGCGGGCGCCCCTTCAAGTTGCTTGCCTTGGAACAGGGGTCAGGGTCTCCAAACACCGGCCCGTGGGCCAGATCCGTTCTGCGGAAAAGTTTCGTCTGCCCCGTCTGCGGGTGGCCGCAGACTTTTTAGTGATGCCCGGCCCGGGACCTACTGCCATTAACGCAAAAATATTAAACTATAAAAATAAAAAAGGCGCCGTGTCGCCAATCAAAGGTGCAAACGAAGATGTCAGAAAGAATCAAAGAAATCTGCATCAAAACTGGTGTTCTTTGGCCATAATATTTATGGTATATTGTGGTCCCAGCATTGCTACATGTAGTTTCAGGATTTATATATCTGTGGCTATGTTAAACTTCCTTTGCGTTCATTGTATGTCGTGCTTAGTGTCCTCTATTGCATAATGTTATAATCAGACTTCCTATTTTTGTTAACCTTTTGTCCCGTGTGAGTATGCCAAAGTTCCTTTTCGTTTTGATTTATGGCTAGTGAGATTTTGGGTCACAATTATTTGTAATGTCATAAGTAATAACATAATAAATTTAAAAACTACGAATGCATGTGTATTCGACGTGACCTTTTCCTAATTTGTGTGTAATTTATATTTTGTATCTAAATCCTCATTTAGATTTAATTATTCGGTAAATGTTTATTTTAATTACTTATTTGTATTCGGGCCCCCAGGCTGGATACAGTCTAGGGTGCCGGAACTCCTAATCTGGCTCCTGAGCCAAACCCTTTGGAGACCCCCCCAGAGGACCTGGATTTAAAGGGATACTGAGCCGAAATTTTCAGCTCAGAAGAAGTGCTGGAGCGAAACACAAGACGCTGCAGAATTCAGAAAACAACACTCATACAGCAATATGTCTAACTGATGGCCGTATTTTTGGAAATGAAATGAGCGATTAAACACGGCCGACTGGATATATAACGTCATGATTCTTATTTCGCCTCCTCTTCGCTTTGTGCCGTCGACCAATTGAACCAAAGCGAGGAGGAGAGAAGCGAGGCCGCTTCCTCTCATTCTCAACTGCTTCAGGTGGATCGTGACGTCAGTCCTTGCTTGATCGCGCCCTTCTTTTCTAAAAAAAATACGGCCATCCGTTTGAGATATCGATGTGTGAGTGAGGTTTTGGAGTTCGTAGCATCCCGTTCAATACTTCTCCAGCTTTATTTTTCGAAATCCATATTTCGGTTCAGTATCCCGTTAAGAGAGGGAACAACTCCAACCATGACGAGCGTGCTGGCATAAGTCTAATGCATGGTCACATTGACTCCTGAAACATCGTCATTGCACTTAACAGGTTTGCTGGTGGTTTAATTGTTTGACCTGCTCATGCTCCTTCAAGAATTAAAGTAACGCACCCAATCAAACAACCAAAACTGAGCAGTTGTAGACTGACAAGATGGTGTTCCTGGCGCCCCGAGACGCGACAAAGCGGCTTTTGTGATCATGCTGAGATAAAGGCACGAGCCATAGGGCACCAGACAAGGGCGTTGCCACGCTGCCCGCAGCTGCCGTTTTTGAATGCAAGTGTTCATAGTCCAGAGGCGCGCACTCTTAATTGTGTTCCTGTCGCACAACTCAGTACCTAAATTAAGCGTTTTGTTACTAAATGAGAACTGCGCTTCACCTTACGATGAACCGTAGCAGACGCTGCAGCTACCCAACCAACCCCGTGTTGTGAATGTATCACGTGGTACATACAAAACATTAGGGGAATAGAATATGAAGTGGTTCAGCCATTCCAGGAGTAGGAATGTGCCGAGTGTGGCCGTTCCTGCTGAAAGGACTTGAATTAGCGGAAACTAATTTCCCAGAGTCGAGTTGGAATGGAACGGGGGTGCTCATTTTGCAACACTGCTCCCTTCAACCCCTTCTCCTACCCCTACTCAGCAAGAACCGCAGCCGTCAAAGTCAAACCTCATTACAAAAAGAAAAAAAAAATCCAGCTATTACGCATTGTCAGGCGCTAATTCTCCGCCTAAATGTAGCGCTAGCGGTTCGAATAGGATGCAAAACGTTCAAAACGAATCGTTATCTCATTCAAGAGTAATAAGCGCTTTTTTTAGATTTTTAATGAAAAACTGGAGGCCGGCGGTGGCCCTCGGTGAGATTGATCTGAATGGCGCCAGTCACCGAGAACGGGTTCCATATTATTATTTAGATTTTCAGAAATTCACTTCTGATTTTTGAATAAAGTAGCGGTTGAGAGATTGACAGACAGGTTGGCGCTTTTTGCGGAGAAAATCTTCCTTGTATGTTATCAGAGGAATAAAAAGTAATTGGTTTCTAGGATAATTACAGGTCACAGTAACTAACTGAAACGCTACAGAATTACAATGAAAGTTAGTGGATACAAGTAATGAATTGTAGTTTCGTGGCTAGTGGACAAGCTCGACGTATAGTCAATTCCATTAAAACACCATTTTCACTTCCTCAGGTAGCAATTAATTTTAGTGTGTATTTTCTGGAATATTTGTTTTTTTTTCGAGCTATTCTTTCTCGATTTGCTTGTAGGATTTAGGGTTTCGTTTGTTTTTAACACTCGCCGGCATTTACACTGTATTTTTATAGCCTAAATGTAGCAAGCGTTAAACAAATACGGTCTTGTACATCAGATGTACACAGAACAAATATTAGCATGTGCTTCTTTTATTGAACACGTCTAGACAGTCTAAGTTGCATGCATACAGCACTGCAAAGAAGCAAAACAGTTTTATATGACAATAAGTTTCACACCAGTGTATTGTCTCAAGTTGAACAGCCTTGTTGTAACTCGGTCACATTAATGGGAACCCTGCCACAAAAAAAGCTTACTGACTTTTATAAAAGTTGTTCAGTGCCTCACGGGCCCTCAAGGAAAATAAATGATGATGATGATGATGATGATGATCCGTAAAATAACCACTTCAAAGGTTTGTCTATAAAAATGTTAGAAAATGCTATTGTTATCTGAAGAAACGGAATTTCAAAGTTTACACCCTTGAACCCTTACTGTCGGTAGCTGCTGTACTGGCAACAATGAGCAGGAATCGAACAAAAGCCACCGAGCCCATATGACATCAGACGTGTTGTCCGAGATGCGCCATGGACGGCATTGTTGGTTGGCTGTTCTTGTTCATGCTCATCCTTTTGCCGCGACTGCTATTTTACAGTGCATAATAGAGACAATCTGTGCTGTAGAGACAAACCCAAGTACATGCTGCCTTCTCATATATCTGGCAGAAGAGACGACTCTAAAAAGTTTCGCGAGTAGCTGTTCAGAAGGGACATGTTCAAACACTCCTCCACGCTTTTACATCGAGCGAACGGGACGAGTTGCCAAATGAAATGGACCTCTTTTCAGTAAGCTTCTGCGCGTGCGTACACCCTCTCTCCTGGTCCTGCCTCCCGCTGTCGCCATTTTCGGAGGGCCTCATCCCGAACGACCTATATATTAAGCACCTAATATTCGCGCGTATTAAGCAGAGGTGGCAGTAGTGACATTACTATAATTAAGTTACTTTTTGCTGTGGTACGTAATGTAATAAGTTAAATTCCTACGCTGGTAATTTAGTAGTGTAATTAATTACTTTCAGGCAGTAATTTTGAAAACATTACTCATTACTTTTGTAATTACTTTTTTTGAGGCTCATCTGAGAACACAATCTGTGACGCGGGAGTCGAGGGCTGACAAATACAAAAAGACGGCGTCGAAAGGCGAAGCGGATGAAGAAAAGCTTTCGAGTGAAGATATAGCTGGAAGCCATGGTACACGAAAATAAAGTCAAAACGAATACACGTCGAAAAGCAATGGGGGTCCGTTCCAGGATGCAAAGTAGAGGGCACTTCACTGCGAAGATAAACTCATCTTAAAATCTGTTACAAGGAGTAAGGAGTTAAAGGTGCCCTGAGGAGGTTTCTGAGATCGCTTAAATATGGCGATAACTCAGTCTGCGGGCTCTAAGCGTCGTAGAAATTCATAAATCATAGGGATGCGTGGCCGATTTCCCTATTAAAAAAGCAATCAAAGATCGAACACACCGAAGTCATCTCCGGCGATGGGAGGAGCATTGTTCCCGCAGCCAGGATGACACGTGACCACTGAAAACGCGGCATTTCGTTGAGATTGCGAACGATGTTATTATTAATTGCGCATTCTTTTGTAGATGATAAAAGCAAATAATACTATACTTCGTCTCACCTTAGTATGGACTATTGTTAGCTGCGCGTGCTAAAAGCGCGAGCTAGTCGCTTTGAATGAACCCGCGGCGGCTGCACGAGCGCTCGTGCAGCAAGCGCTCTACTCAAGGCAGTCAAGGCTGGCCGCTCGCGCTAGCACAGCCTTTGCGGTTAGTCCATGCTAGGCTGAGACGAAGTACAGTCGAAAAGTGTTAATTCTTCGTGCAGAGCGAACATAATACTACAGTGTACTAGAATACTTGGGTAGTGTTGGGACCGGAGCGGCTCGGCAACGGGAGCTCGTGAGGGCGCGTGTATTGACAGTTCGTGGCGGCGCTGTAGTCGAGTTATCCGGCTCGCGCAGCCCGCCTTTTTTTTCTTTTTTTTTTCTTTTTTCTCTTTGAGCGCTGCATGTAGCGAAAGCTAGGAGCGCGAGCTCATAGCGTTGGCAGCTGCCCTTGGTGCACGGGAGCTCGTGCCGCCGAGATGTGCCCTAGAGCAAGGAGCTCGCGCTTGTCGCCTTTCCTGCGGTACAACACAAGGTGAAACAGAGTATAGGGCACGCAAAAAATATCGGTAGGCAAAGGGTTAATGAAATGTTTGATGGGCCATGTTGCAATTGCAGCTTTAAAGGGAGCCATCATTAAAGGCCAACCTAATTTAAAAAGTTTGCGAACAAACAACGAGCTTTGAGCGAAAGTAACAAGGCGTTCGTTTTTGTTGTGTTCGTCCGTCCATTTTCGTTTCTTCCTCAAGCTTAATTATCTCTACAAACCCGCTCGTTCTGTCCTGCGATATTCATCGCTAAAATTTTGCCTTTCTTCACTTAATTAAAAAAACTGCGCGCTGAAAGCGCAAATGAGGTTGTGCTGATATTGATGCGCAGAAGAATGACGCAGTCGTTTCTGTCCCCTCGTCACTAACTCGACAGCGTTTCTTAGGTGGACTCGCCGGCGCCACACACCAAGACGACTAAGTTACTATTCTACGTATTATTTTCATAACGCGGTTTCTGAATCAAGCGAAGAAAGGCAAACTTTTACTATTAATTTTGCGAACCTCTTTGCCTTTTCGCGAATTGTCGAAATTGTGTTTGCCTTTAATAATGACTCCTTTTAAAACTGCAATTGCACCATGGCCAATTAAGCCGTTAATAAACAAGTTCGCTAACAGATCTTGGTTCATTATTAAACATTGCAACGGTCATTCACCCATTCATTGTCCACCGAGCCCTACAGATATAACGAAAGACGGCATCCACATATCTGCCACATCCTTTTTTTGTAAAATATGTAAAGTTCTGTAAAGAATAAAACAAAAACACCCTGAATGTCTGCGTGAACCTGATACGACCCCCTGTGGATCCATGGGTGGATCCCTTCGAATACCCAGCTCAGGCGAGACTTACCTGGTTGTCAGAAAGCAGCTGTCGGTTAAATGTATTGTTGTGAGCGTGTAGGTTTCAGATGGTTTACCGTCAAGAGGATAATGCGCTGCATATTGTAACCATGTATGCGCTGCACATTGTAGCCATTATTTCAATGCCGTGCTGTAAACTATTACAACTTTTTCCTTGCCTGATCTACGTGTGCTCATGTTTTCTGCTCAAAATGATGTGAAACAATTTCTTGTTTTCTTTGAATCTTATAAAGCATTACTTGTTCAGCCCACATTGTCTCAGTTTTTGGATTTAAGTTAAATGTTAAAACGCGTGATAAAAATTGTCACGGCTTATAAGCCATTTCTTACAAGTGAAAGTCGGGTGATTCTCGGATGGTTGTGGCAGCCACGACCATCCGACCGTCGCTTGGGTGGTTCGTCGCATAAATGGACATAAGAATGAGTGACAAGTGAAGCGAGCTGATTGAGGTCAAGAAAAAGAAGACGGGCAGAAAAGAAGACAGAGAAGTTAACCTGGGGTATTAAAAACATACTAAAACAATCTCGAACTTTAGTATGTGCCGTTTCGTTCCGTTATAAAATAAGATAGGAAAAAAAACTGCTTCCAAGCTTTAGATATCCCTTTCAAATATCTAATGTTCGGCATTTGCGACCAAGGAAACGGACATTTCATTTAAAATGCTCACCATCCAACAAACCGAAAGCGCTTCTTTAAAGTCGCAATTGTTTTTATGCAAAGGAAGGGTAATGTAGCTTGTACCGTCCAATACATTGAAGCGTCATGTTGCTAACGATCGTGCCGCAGCGTAATTGATGCCGCGGTACGACCGCTGGCAGGTCGTAGCTGTATCAGAAATCCTATGTGCACTCCACCAAAGCGGCACCAAAGATTCATATTTTAACGCGTGCAGCCGCGCATGCGCACACCTTCCGGATAAGGCGCCGGACGCGACACCTGTCGCGATCAATACCACGCGCTTCAGGCGAGCCCCTTCGGTCCCAACACTACCCAAGTATTCTACACTGTAAAAAATGGACCGTAAAATTTACGGTCAAATACCAGGCAGCTGATGCTGCCAAACTTGTACAGTAAAAATAACGGTGCACTGTAAATCTGGTTTACGATAAATTTAAACGGGGACCGTAGAAATCTACGGTCGGCCTTCAAATTTACGGTAAAAAAATTTACAGCGCGCCGTTATTTTTACGGTGCATTTTAAACGGCGACCGTAGATTTCTACGGTCACCGTTTAAATTTATCGTAAACCAGATTTACAGTGCACCGTTATTTTTACTGCACGATTTTGGCAGCATCAGCTGCCTGGTATTTGACCGTAAACTTTACGGTCCATTTTTATGCGACCGTGAAGTGTTGAAAACTATGATACTGGACCACGCCATTATATTCATTTGAACAAAGTAAAACATAGAGCGTAAAAAAAAAAGGTCGGCCGAGTATTTTGGGCCTGTTGTGTTGCACTGTTCAACTGACTTTAATCGCGCATATCTAAAGTGAATAAGCAGTTATGCACAGGACATTTTGTCTGCGGCGAGGTCGGCTGCTCTTGCAGCACCCGATGCATTATTATTCGTCACCGTGCTGTCAAAGAAAAGTAAAAAGATGTTATATCTATTTGCATTTCCATTTATATTCCGACATGTCAATTAACTCAAGAACCTTTTTGTTTACGTATGTTTTCTTGCTTTTTATTCGGGTTCCTCGATCAGGGTTCATCCCAACGACATCTGTAAGAACAGATATACGAAGTATTCTTTTTTTTTTTTTTACAATCTCAGCTTATAATACGCGTTAAAAAATAATGAGACAATAAATACCTAAATTGACCAGTGACTAAAGTTTTTGAAACACACATCTTTTGAATATCCCTAAGTAGACTGGCACTTAATCTTGCAAGTTAATAAAACTCCCCCATATAAACTTCTAAATTCACATAGACACTTTTTTACCAAACTCATACCAGGTTAAGGACCGAACAGCCATTCACCGAATTACATATTTTGTTGACTTGTAAAATGCAAATAAAGAACGAAAGGGAATATCTGCCAGTTCTCAACTATAGTCGTTTATAAAGCAACACATTATAACCTTTTACAATAGTAACTAAGGTTGCTATATAGGGAACCGCATTCAAAACTGTATAATAGATCATTGCTTTTTTTCCTCGTTCTGCGCTAATAAATTACTCTCAAATTAGTTGTCTTTATGTTAAGCAACTTGCCTATCTTGGAATATACACACTGTTATTATTATGTAACAACAATGTTCAATCGAGCCACTTTTAACAAGACCTTTACATCTTCGAGATATTGAAAATGTTTAAGTTCAGAATATATATCTCTACTGGATCCAAAGCTGCAACAGCAGCCCTTGGAACTGATTTATATTTTTGTTCTGTAAAAATTAAAAGTGGAAATAAAAGCCTCGTTATTTTGAATAAACATTTTAAGTCTTTTTGAATGAAGACTAGTCGCCAGTGGCGTCGTGAGGCAGGTACAGTCATTTCTTTGAGTATATAGCTCATCGTCAGTTATAACAAAGACAATGCTATGAAGAAAAAATTATATTTGAATTTTTTAAGTAAAAGTACCACTCATTAAAATATCGTTTGGTAGCATGTATTCACACACTACAAAATATGTTTGAGTAAGCGAAGGACAGGGAACACGAAATAAAATAATCAGACTTGCTTTTTATTCTACAATATCTCACCATAGCATGCCTCTAGCATTGATAAGAACTCTCGCTGCACAAGTTTTTATGCAAGCAATGGACATTCTAAAACAAGGAGCTCAGTCTGGAGCCGTTGCTGAAACATGTTAGATCAGATGAAGTAAACAAAGAACAAACACAAAAACACACCGAATGATGCCAAGAAGCACAAATGAGCTCAGTACCTTTGAATAAACTCCAAGGTGATGCAAATCTCTTCTGTGTACGCAATGTTGAAAACGTAGTACGCGCTGAATAGTACAGCCAGTGCGTGGTCGAACATGTGAATTTCGTCCATCACAGTTATTCCATCAATTGAGATCGAGTATATGCTGGCTGAGTAGATGCTTTCCCCTAGAAAAGAAAGGATAAAACAAAGGGCGTGAAGGCAGATATAAATTGTAGTAAATTGCAGAACTATAATTGTAGTTCAAAATCATTATAAAATTATAGGTAATATTGATTACTTGGGGTTCGGAAAGTGATCAGTGAATGCTCACCATGAACTAGAATGCATGGGGAGATCGGTGGTGCATCTTGAATCATCTCAGTGACAGCCTGGCCTTACTGACAGGCACCATCACAAAATTCCTCCAAAACACCGGGTAAGTGGGACTCGCCGCGAGGCTCGGTAAATACCTGGCCCATAGATTTGTTTTCTAGGGGGTAATTTAGTGCCTCTTTAACGGGGACATACGGAGCAAACCGGTCCTTTTGACCACAACTACGTCCTATGTACATACTCACCGTTTCAACAGAAGGAAAGTGCTTTCTCAAATATGCAGATTTCATGTGTTCTGGAAGAAAGGTGGTAGATTTATCATGAACCTCGACTGAACCAAGCACGTTTTGAAGGCTTTCAGCAAGTTTGCCGAACAGGTATTGTTTGTACAAGAAATGCCGACGTTGAAATTCATAAATGGTTTATTGAACTGTTGATACCAGCATAAGAAGCTTTCCGTTGAACTTCAAGCACAAAAAAAAACAAAAAAAAACAAGGTCGTACTTTACGGCCGTTCTTTTTTCTTCTGCAGACAGAGACATTAACACGTCGTAGTTATCATCAGGGGATTGCATCACGTTAACAGAACCGTCTTCATTAGAATCCGCACTAGTCGACTGAGTCGAAGAGTCCTCAACCTGAAGCGGGTCTACAGGCGATGCGCTGTCGCCTAAGAAACCCGTCGCTCGTAAATGCGCCCAGTTCAAATGTGTCGTGAACTATGATTTCACACCTTCTGACAGTTGGAGCACGAACATGAAACCAAAATACCGTCGGTGATGTGGCCTTTTAGATGCTTTAGCAAAGCCTCCCTTGTGTGGCACCCCTCTAAGCATGCTGGCAAAGTGCATTGAAAGCTTTTCAAACTCTTCAAAGCAAACCGTACTTACCCTAGGCGTTCAAATGCTTACGTCTTCTCATAATATGACACCTGTGAGCATCATACGTAGCAAACTAGCGACAGCATCGTTCGTCCACACACGGAAGAATTCGAGAGCTGAAAACGTGCTCATCGAATTGCGCAACCAGCAAGCGTGCTTGAACAGAAACTACAAATTCTGCAAGTAAACATATTTTGGGGTGTTGTATTTATGCCACCGTTACACTATCCTTACCAAGCAAGCAGCAGATTGATAATGAAATACCTGTCTCGAGTATCCAGTTGCCTTCCGCTCCGAATTTTCAGGTGCACAAAAATCTGGGAATTCCACGAAAGAAAGAAGGTGAAGGGGCGAGAGGAGGCTCTCTGGGTTCCCGCAGCTTCCGAAGGTTAAGCGTGGTGACCAATTAGCGATGCGCGTCTTTTCTTTCTGTTTTTTTGCTCCCTGAAGTTTTGCGTTTCCCTCTTGCTCTTTTTTGCTCGTTTACGGTGCATTTCAGGTAATTCCCCTTCGCGGCGTTCTTGCAGTTTTTCTTAGCGTATAGCGCCGTAAATTTGACGGTTATTTTTTACAGTGTAGTACACTGTAATAATACTGCAATAATGTTCTCAAAAACAAAACACTATGTTTTTTTTTTTGGTCGTTGCAGGAGTAGTCTGTAAGGTTGTCAGCTCTTGAGCGCTCGCTCGCTGGGTTGAATCGTAGTCCGGGTCAACGTTAGTCCGGGCTGTATGGGCAACGAGCAGCGCGCATTCTAGATATCACCCCGCGGGTTTACCGGTCGGAGGCGCGTGGATCTTTCGCTTTCGAACGGAGGCGCTGGCTAGCAGCCGCCGTCGGAACTATTCTGCGGGAGTAACATTTTCGCCTCTAGTATTCGCCTCGAGATCGAACCGTGCCGCCACCGTGAGGCCGAAATTGGAAACGCGCGAAAGCGGGGATACCGCCTTGCGTCGTCTGCTACGGGCGCACGCTCAGACGCATGAATCTCGACGACGCAAGCCCGTTTCAGGCTGAGCTTGACATTCTTATTAAATGTTTTATGCTTTTGTTGCCGTTTCTTCTTACTGAAGGTTGTGTTTTATCGTTTGGCATGCGTAGAAATTGAGCAAAGCGACTATTATTAAGTCGGAAGCTTCCATAATCTTAGTGTGTTGTTTTTTTATACAATCGCTGGTCCCACGTATTTTTGCTATCTCGCACAAACCGTGGCTTTCATAAAGCATTGAATGTTGAGTGGGTCTGTAGTTTGACTAGAAAATTAACCCGACTGATCGCTATTCTTCAATAGACTAATTAATCAATTAATCCGTATGTTGATTTTTCCCCGGTCATATTGCGTGAAAGACGTTAAAACTACATATTTTTTAACTGATTTTACTATGTCATAAATGGCCATCTTGCATTCCCATTCTAAACTTCATGTTGTGAGTCCTACATAAATATGAACACGGGAGGCCTTTCAAGATGAAGTATTTTTAAGTTATTATTTAAACAGTATAATAACCCTCGGCGAAATGACAAGCACGCTGAAGTGGTTTACCGTGCAAGCCTGTGTCACAAAAGAAGTAAAGACATCAAAAATATTAAATCAGGCATATTTTACTCCTTGTTGACTTTCCCCGGCACAAGACTCCAATTAACCATCAAACAAATTGCAATTAAATAATTACTTTAATCATCTTAAAATTAATCGATACAATGCCCAGTCCCGATATACGTTAGGTGAGGGCGGAGGGTGATCGGAAAGTCTCGTGAAGGTCGCTAGCCCTCATCAGTAAAAGAGTATCACGGCGGCCGATGCTGTCTGTGTCGTGGTGCGCGTCGTTTGGTTGGGTTGCAAAGTCTACCGTGTTTGAATACAAGATTATTTAGCCAGAAATTTATAATATTAGCCTCTTGATATCCGCGGCCCTCACCAAGAAAATTGAAGCGGGTGAACCCACACTACCGAGAAAAACATTGTTCGGTTGCACTCGTTTATTACAGTCACGGCAGACATATTAGAACAGTTTGTTTCACTTGTTTCAGATGTGCTGCCAACGTGCAATTTGCAGATTTTAACTATGAAGAGACACTCTCTCCTCATCGCAACGCAGTAGATTTGTTCAGACTCCAAAAAACTTACCCACACTATGGCACAGTAAAAGGGCAGAGGAACTCAATAGCATGGCAATTTCCAATACAGTGATAACTTGTCTCCATTCTAAATATTTATATTACTGCAAAAGGTAGACGTTAAAAAAAAAGCATAGAAGCTGGGATTTCACAGCCCACAGTACCAGTATTATGTAATCTGGGTTGGAATTTATTATTGTTTTTTTTAATTCTCACGTTGATGAACCGATACATCCATTTTAAAAGAAACAAATATTTAACATAAATATTCCAGTTCAGCCGGAGACAGGCATCAGTCGTGGTGATCCATGCTTTCCAACGTCAGCCCAGAGCAGACGACGCACCCACAGAAGCGATTATATAAATTTGGGCGGCACGCTGGCAACACGATTCGATCTTCACTGAAGCACCGAACAGTACCGCATCCTTTTCCGCTAGAATTGTTTTCCCACCGATAGTATGCGACAAAATAAACGTAAAAACTACGCCGTCTCGCGCGCGACCGTGGAGAGCCTATGGGGCGGCCGTTCTCCTATCCCCGCTTTGATGATGATGATAGCGCGACCGTAGCGCCACCTCTAGGTCGATCTCGAGGCCAATAAAAAGTGGGCTCATTTTCGTCTTCTGCGCATGAGAAAGGAAGTAGCGGTGACGTCAGAACGCCGAGCCCTGATTGGCTGATCGCGACCCCCTATCTGAGCCTCGTCTGCTCCTTTGCAACGTCATCTGCTCGCAACGTCGTCTGCGTCTGTCTTACCTTTCCTGCGACTTTCGGAAGTGCAGGTCTCTACGAGCGAGCTCGACTTCGCCTTTCAGAGAGGGCAGACAAAATAACTCGAGCGCTACGTTGTTTTTGTTTAACAACTAGCAGACGCGCATCAAGGAGGGAATTCAAAGGACCCACTGGCGAGGTTCCCTCCCGAGGCGCCGAGGTTTGTTTGCTAAGAACCGAGAGGGTGAGCGTGTTAGTGTCCGCAAGTTCCCTCCCAAATACTTTTTCCCTCGTTTCCTGTGCGGCGAGACCCCTCATTCTTTAACGGCGTCGGCGAATCGACGCAGTTAACGACGTCTGTTTTACGTCTGCTAGTCAAAGCGATGGCTGCTTTGCCTTCCCTGCGTCTGTCGGAGATTCACCGCTTTGTCACCGGCGAGTCACCGTTGCCCCGGGAAACAAGGCGATAACAAGAGGAAGCAATTGACCTCTTAATCTAAAATTGAGGTCAGCGATCAAAGTATATTACGGGAAGGGTTCACAAGGGTCGCGCGGGCATATTCCATTCAGCACGCCAGCCGGTCGTGAACAGACGTTCGCCGAGTCGCGCGCGTGCCTGCTAGGCCTAACTGCAAAGCTCGCTTGGTCGCGTTCGGTGGAATCGTGGACGTTGGAGCTTTTCCTGGGTGTTTGTGGATCCGGCGTTCTTGTTTGTCGTGGTCTGTTTGAAGTACCTTTTACTTTTTTTCTTGCTGCTTGAAGTCGGGACGCGTGAGAAGTGCACGTAGAAAAATAAACGTCCGTGGGTCGTCGCGACCGCGACGCTGTCGGCCATGCTGATTTAATCGTAAGACAGCTTCGGAGCTGTCATAGGATTTCGTCGTAACCTACGCAAAACTTACGAAAATTTTGTTTCGTGAATACGAATTTGTTCTTAAGTTTTGTCTTACGCACATTTTTGGCGTAAGATCGTTTCGTGAATCTAGCCTCTGCACTTTCGAAAGTCGCAGGAAAGGTAAGACATACGCAGACGACGTTGCGAGCAGACGACATTCCAAAGGAGCAGACGACGCTGAAATAGGGGGTCGCGATCAGCCAATCAGGGCTCGGCGTTCTGACGTCACCGCTACCCCCTGCGCAAGGAGCACACGAACTTACCCTCCGAATTCGTTCATCTATGGAGGACGAGGACTTCAGGCTCGTGAAAGGTGTTTGGATAATATTTATCCGCTTGAAAAGCATCTGCGTAGGGGTAGCATAGTCCCTGCTTGTCTCACCTTGTTTTAAATGTCGCCGCATTCTTCTTGGAAGCAAAAATCAACCCACGTGTAGACACACGCGATCGGCCGCGTTGCTCCGGCTGCGCGTGCCAGGTAGTGCGTGACTGACGCGGTGTGGCGATGTTTTGTGCGCTTCCTAGGTTGAAGAAACCGTATTGAAAGACACGCATTGCTTTTCAGTGTCCCTGTCCCTTGCAACCATCATCAGCCACACTCTTAGAAAAAAGAGTCAATATAGTCCTCCCTAAAGGGAGGAACGCTCTTGACACATATGTTCCTTCAGAAAGGGAGAAACTTTCGTTCCTTAAGCAGAGGAGCAAAAGCTCCTCCGTCGACTGCATCTCATTATGGCGTCCACGAATCGAGCAAATCGAGCTCGATAAGGCTTAACGAGAACGCTAAGTCTATTGTACGAAGCGAGAGGAGCAGCAAATAAAAACGTAACACGAGCTTTCCCTGAACTGTGTTTTTTCCCGAAGTTTCTTTACCCCTGCTGGTAAAGAAACTTACGTTTTGAAAGCATGCAGTTACTCAGTCTTCTCATCGTCAGCACTGCGATGTTCAACGGAGACGACCGGCACCCAGTTCGCGCACTTTATGTCTTACCTTTGCTATTCCTCGAGCCACAATTCCTTCGTCAACCGTTGCGTCAACCGCACATCACGGAGGAGTGAAAATCATTCGCCCGTAAAACCAAAAGCCGCTCTCAAAAAAAAAAAAAAGCAAATCCAAAGCAACCTCTTGGCTTACCTCAGCACGGTAACACGAAATTATGGCGTAGCCGCGTAGCGTAAAAGGATGTTAAATCGCTTGCCACCAGATGGCAGGGTCAAGCAAAGTAATGGCAAGTAGCTAGGCTAGGTGGCGCTAGGTACCGCGCAATTCATGTTTTACAAAAAAATATTTTTATTTTCTTACGCCACAATTGCGTTTCTTTTTCTTCGGGAATCTGTAACACACGTAGACACGTTACGCACACTATAAGCATCAGGTGAACATATATTGAGCGCATACACAGGCATCGCTCATACAAATATCAATACAACAGCACACTACCCTGATCACTACTCCCGAGCCCTGCGTTTCCGTCTTTTATACTGGATTTTGAGCGTACGGAATTTTTTGGTGACTCCCTAAGCAATAAAAAATATTCCGAACATGTTCATTTTTTTCCAGCAATGTCATACGTCCGAGACTATTTATAATAATGGCTCAGGGGATGAATCTCTTATTAAAAAGAAAACGCTCGATCATGCCGTAATTATTTGAAAGGCAATAAATCGGGCCGCTCCAATGTGGTTCCAAGCCATGAGTTTGTTTTCCCGCACGGCCCTTCGTAGCCAATATTTATATTGTAGTGCTTGTTTTTCTATTTGTGCTGTTCGCACACGGCTGCAATTGCCGTCGTGAACTAATCTTTGTAGAGCGGATATTCACTCAGCTGGAAGTGATGCTTCATGGTCAGAGAAATCGCTTTTCGATCAACTTGAATGCAGTCAAAGCCGCGACTTGCGGCAACTGTTAAGTGTACGGAGCTACACCGTTGCGAGCTCGAAAACTTCTAGCGCTCATCCCAGCGCGCCACTTGGAGGGCAGTTTCTACAGGAACAGTAATATATTTAAACAGTAAAATAAAGGATAGCGTTTTTTTTCTCGATTTTATCTGTTTTTTTTTTATGCTAAACTTCCATTGTAAATATGCGTACTTTCCGACATACGTTCGTACTGTTCAGTCTTTTCCCAGAGCGCAATCGCTCTCGGGGACCGACAATCACATTGGCCACTGTACGATAAGAGCTTACCGTTCAAACCAGCGTTCTAACATGACTATCCACACGTCGATCGACTGCACCCAATCCCTCAAGTGGTTTTAAACTATTTAATGTAAAGCGGAATGTAATCCAGCGACACCCCGCCCCCTCCGATCACGGCCCGACCAGCGGCATCAATGCCCGACAGTTTACGTCATCTCATCTTGTTGTTACACCACTGATACGCGAACACACGGTCACATCGGTGATAATTCCAGTCTTCTGTTCACAACCCACAACACAGCCATCACGATGTCGCTGACACGCAGAAATACAAAACCACGTTGACGATGTTGCTGACACGCAGAAATACAGAATCACGTTGAACGCCGGTTGGCACTCGGCACGGGACAACAGAACCGAACTCAGCACGGAAGGCACCCAGGCAGCCGGCAGGAAAACCTGCCTGCTTGGACGCAGTTCCCGCGATTTCCATAACGTCGAAAACGTCGACAACGTTCCTCGTGGTCTCGCTGCTGTAGTTCCGCGTGTGTCCCGCAAATCGAAGACGGCCGTCTTACCCAGTGTATGTAGCGCTGCTCGCACTGCTCCGGAACTTCGCTGTTTCTAACGGCTTCGTTAGCTCGTTTGATAAAATTAGTGGTAAAAACGTCAATGCAACCGAAATGTTCTGCACGTTTGGACTAGAAGACGGAATTACAGCCGGCCTTCGCTGCGCTGAAGCTCAATTAACTCAACATTAATTTATTAAACAACGTGCGCGATGTGCTCGAAAATGAAACCGAAAGAAGATGAGTCGGGATGGCGAAAGCTTTCTCCGGTCTGCCTGGAGAAGGAGGAAAACGTCTCGGTGAATAATAAGGACTTTAATTTACCTTTCATCGGTCTGGGGTTGTGGATGTGTGTTTTGGTAAATAAAAAAAAAAAACAAAGAAAAACTTCACGAAGAAAAAAAAAAAAAAAACCTCCCACCAGGGGATCGAACCTTTGTTTGACCACTTGGTCAGTAGCGCGATGTTTTACCCCTGCGCCAACTGAACAAGGAGGAACTCGCCCTCCTTCTTTCATCTGAACTGCCGCTCCTCCCTTCTCTGGGCAACTTGTCCACAACAAGGAGGATCAGTCGCTGTTGCTACCTTGCTCCTCTTTTTTTTTCTTAGAGTGCACGTCGGCGAGAGCAAGAGGTGCCTCGTTGAAGGCGAGGACGTGCTGAAATGTCATCATGTAATCAAGCGCAGCGTTGCCCCGGAGAAATTTTCACCAAAACATCAACCAAAGTAGTAATTAAATTACGTTTTTCTTGAAATGCCGAAATACAAAACACACTGGTGAGCATTATAATGTAGAATGTGGATAATTTGACTGCACATTGGCATTAAATGTTACAATTGTCTTTTACAGTATAATTTACCAGTTATTCAAAGGGCACGGTTCACGATGAAATATCAATGAGTTCTGCGCGACGAAGATTTAGTCATACACAGATTTGCATTGCTCAGTCGAAATTATAGGAATCGCAAAATGATTCACGCAGCTGCGTAAATATCACAATATCGAACTGATACTGCTACCTAATATGTTCCAGTGTAAAAGCTAGCCTGGAATAAATTAGTGATCAAATGATAGCAGTACCTCTCGGTGGCTCCCGAAGCGTCACGACCCGGTCGTGTGATCCCTTCGGAAGATTCTCCGACGGAACGGCGTAGCGTATCAAGAACCTCCTCTTGTGCACTGTTATGAAATAAGGTAGGGATATTTTGCCGGCAGCCGGCACAACCACTCGGGGAAAAAAAAAATTGACGGAGCTTCGGACGGCAATGATTATTTTAAAGGTAAATTAATAAAAACCGTCAAACGTTTCACAAAAAAAAACAAAAAACGTTCCCCTACTTTGATTTGAACCTGGGACCCACGGCACGTGCAACGGACAACATTCCACTGAGCTACTTTTTTTTTAAACTTTGTGATGCTATGTACATGTTAAAAACCACAACTCATGCGGCAGAGGCAGAGCACACTTGACATTCAATCTCTCCTCGGACAGTATCGGGACCACGAACCGGTTACGTCGATCCGCATACAGAAGCGACCCCAGTGGGCACCATAAAAAGTCTCAGAAGCTGGGCCAAGACAAATGCTTTTCGAACGCCTTCCAGTCGTCATATCCCGCCCACTCTCTCGCACTGAGGACTGAAGAAACATACTGGAAGCCATCAACAAAATGGCGCCAAGCAGGTTTCCCACCTACTGCCACCAGGAGGTGATCTGTCCTTGAGCGCCAGACAGCATGGACACCAAGGAGCGCTAGCGTCTCGAGACAGTTTTTGTTTGTGTCGTTGCCAAACTCCAAAAATTTACAGCTTTTCCATTCTGGGTACAGCTGGACCTGAGGCGTTTGTCTTAGCTGGGCCTAAAACAATTGAGCATTTGTGCAATCAAAGAACACATGTCTCAGGTCTTCCTCGTAGGGGCATAGCACACAATTCGTTGACCATGGCACAAAGAAGCCCTTCTTGTCCAGTCAGGTTTTGACGGGTAAAATCTCGTTATGAAACTTAAAGAAAAAGTCCTTTGTGCCGGTCTTAACGGGGTAGAACGAAAGCCTTTTAAAAACACTGGATGATGTGTCGCGAAAGTTCGCGCGGTACATGGGCACGGGGGTTAGCAGCCCCAGGGCATCCCAGTACAATATGCGATGTTTCACCTTTGCCAGGTATTCGTCCGAAAACATCGCGTGAAAGATTTTCAATGCTCGCTCAATTTCTTTGTAGAATTTGAGCGTGCAAACTCCCTCGAACCATTCATTAGGTACCGGCATCCACTGAGCTGTGCATTTTCCGCCATGCTTTTGAATGACTTTCCGCAAATGCTCATTGCGTTGACTGCGAAAAAAAAAAAAAAAATCTCTGCATTTGGAGTTTTAGTTTAACATTCACCAGACCGAGACCACCTTTCTCCCAACAAAGGAACAACTTGCTGCGCCGCATGCGCTCGAACGTACACAGCGCAGAACCGGTTCATTTTCTGAACATCAATAATCTTACAAGGCATCGCTTGTGCCGTGTACCACACGGTAGGAATAAATACCGAATCGCAGACCCTACTACGGTTAAAGAAAGACAAATATCTCCCATACCAGTCTTGTGCTTTGGCCTGCAAACTTTTCAGATGGATACCTGAGTCCCCAGTCCTGAGGCACACGGGGGCCAAGCTTATGCCTAAATAGTTTGTCACTGCGCAACTTCATGAGCTGCCCAGAAAGCTCTCAGAGCGAGCGTCCCAGGTTCCCAACCACGCACCGGTCGATTTCTTTTCGTTCAGTCGAGCACCCGACACACTGCAGAACTCCGAAACGTGCTTCAGCGCTAGTTCAACCTCACTGCGTGAGGAGCACAACAGAGTTAGGTCGTCTGCGTATGCAAGTACCTTTAGCAGACTTGGCGCCCAGTTGAATCCTCTGATGGCATTGTCGTTGATAATGCGCCGGCACAATGGTTCAAGATAGAGTGAGAACGACACCGGCGACATAGGGCAGCCCTGATGAACCAATGAGTGGACGGGGATAGGTTTGGTGAGGCCTCCATTGAGCTTGATGTTGGTCGATATATTCTTGTAACAGATCCTAACGTATCTGCCGAGCGTCTCACCTGTGCCACAACCCACGTAGCACCCAATGTCCTGCGAACATTCTCTGGGTGTTCTGAATGTTGAAGGAATGTTAAAACACCATTCAGAACGTTCTAGGGACGTTCGTATGCGAACATTCCCCACAAGGTAAGCTGCTCAACATTCTAGGAATATTCGTTGGCGAACATTCGAATGCAAAGTGTTCTCGGTACATTCGCCTTCGAATATTCATATGCGCAACAATTTTTGAACATTCGCTTGCGAACATTCCTAAAATTTTCGCAGGTGAAGCCAACTTTACGGAGCTCTCACGCAACCTGTGGTTCGAAACATCATCCACTATATGCCACTTTGTGCCAAAAATATGCAAATTAAAAGGAGTTTCTGGAAACTTAGCGTAAGGGATCACTTTTATCCTATATGAATCTTCAGAGGAATGTGATATAAGGTGTAGGAGAAAAACAATGGTTTTCAAAACTTCATAATAAGCTTGGTACTCACTGCATATGTAGAGGTGCAGTTTTGAATAGACCCGATTTTTAGCCTGTAGGTAGAATACTTTAAAAAAGGTATATCCTGCAGTTGCGTTTGGGATGCCATGTGTATCTGTTCTAAGCTCGGAGTGAGTAATCGATCATATACGTAGCACATTTTGAATGAAAGAAGTTGACAAGTGACAGGTAGGAGTAAACTGTCGTTAGTACATGTTCGGGCTGGTGAGGTGGGAAAGCGGTAATCTTGTGCCTCCGCTTTCTAAAAATATATTTCGTTTAAAAAATATCCATCGCCCTGCGAGCAGCTTTACTATCATCCATATATGTAGTACGGCTGGTTGGTGCTGTTTCCTAATCAAAAACGTAATTCGAAAATCTTTGTACTTAAGCCTCAGAATATGCTTCCTGAATGTAGGGACGCACCCAAGCACGTTCCTGGGAGATTGAAAGCATGTCCCTGCATAAATTTGCAACATTTCAAGAAAGTTGCAGAAGTTCTTTGGATGTTCGGAGAACCTTCTTAGAACCTTGTTTAGGATATTTGAATGTTGATTGAATATCCTGGTAATGTTCTATGTCGTTCTCAAAACGTTTTAAAAGTATACCTTTAAAAACATTCCCCGAATGTAGCGATAAGTACCTGCGCCACATTCTGACAACGTTGATAGAATGTTCTTACGTAAATTTCCAATATTCCAAGAATGTTGCCTATGTTCTTTTGAACATTCCCGGAATGTTCTCAGAACGTTCTCGTGCTACGTGGGAATGGTCCAGCAGCCGGAAGAGGAACCAGTGAGGGACACGATAAAAGGCCTTGCTGAGATCCACTTGGAGCGCGGCCAGGAGGCTGCCCTCAACAAATGCGTCTTCGCACATGACTCTCATCATGTGCAGGTTGTCCTGGATGCTTCTGCCACGAATGGCATAAGCTTGATGGTCTTCGCTAAGATCTTTGCTAGAATTTTATAGTCCGTCGTGAGTATGCTAATTGGCCGGAAGTCTGCAACGCTCGGACAGCTGTGACGAGAGCGCTTCTTGGGAGTGAGGACTATCATCGCCTGCCGCATGGATGGAGGGAGAAGACCTCGTGCGAGGATGTCGGAGAAAACCCTACAGAGAAGAAGGACCAATAGATCTGCAAACGTCTTGTAGAACGCCGCTCCAAGGCCATCCACGCCAGGAGATTTCCGAGGAGACAGCTCTTTTATCGTGCTGGCAATCTCGGCTTCGGTAATGTCCTCATTTATGGCTTCCCTAACGTCCGTCGGGATGGAAGGCATCTGTTCCAAAAAGCTTTGTAAACGTTCACCATCTTGAAAACTGTCTACTCCCAGCAGCTTTTCAAAAGCCATGTGAAGCGCTTGTTGTATGGCGTCCTGCTCCGAGTCTCCGGGCCCACCTGAAGCTGCGAGATCTTTTTACATTGCGCACGCTGCCGTTCTTTCGTTTTAAAAATCTTTCCAGGCACTTCATCTTTCTCCACGGCGAGAATCCTCGACCGAATCATTGCTCCCTCATAGTCCTTTTCCATGATTGCCAGCAGGCGCTCTTTGCAGTTGCGGATGTCTTCCGTAAAGGGTCCAGGGGACAGGTTTTCTTCTCCAATTAAACGCTTAAAGGGGCCCTGCAATCATATTTAAGCTTCTTTCTTTTATGCGGTTTCCACGTCTCTCGGGGCTCGGGCAAGCCAGCGGGCACGGAAAGAGTAGCTAAATATCAGTGCGCCATATTTTAACCGGACGACACGGAAACCTCCTCCACCGACGAGGGCGACCCGCGGTACCGAAAGCGCGCAAAATGTGACGTCTTTGGTCCTGGGCTTACTTCTGGTCAGAGCCGCTAAAAACTTCTTTTTGGTCGAAATACAAAATATAAGTGGCGCGAACCGTTGCAATTATTTATAAAAGTAGTTTTTGTTCACTATTATAGATGAAAAAAAGAAAGAAATGCAGTTTATAAAGTACGGAAACAAGAAATGACCCGTCGACATACCGGCCGCCAAGCGGTGGAAAAGGCGGCGCATACTAGAAAGGAGTAGTGGGATAAGGCGCCGACACGGAAAACTCCCGGATGTACGCGGTGGCGCTGCAGTCGTATTGACAGGAGGATCCGACCGGCTCCGAGCGTTCCGAAGGCCTTCGGCGAGAGGCTTTGTCTTGCGGTTTGGCCGTTTCGCGGTATGGCAGCGCGAAGTGGCTCCCATTCTGAACTGATCTCTACCCCGTGTTTGCTGTCGTTCGTGGCCAATGAAGTGTCATGCCGAATTAGTGTTTAATCACGCAGCAAATGCAATTAAAGCCGCTTTGGCTACCCGCTGCATACAGCCTATCTAGAACATGCTTTAGTGGCGCCCTCTTGCACCGTCGACACGGAGTGCGGCGGCCGTGAGCGCTCAATGAGCTCACTACTCCTCCTCTAGTTCACGGCCACTCTAGCCAGGACCTACGACGTCATGAAGGAGGTTATTTTTTGCTCGTTTTTGTAATTCTAAATTGCCTATAACTTTTAAAATAAAGCGAATTTCGCGAAAAGAAAAGTTTCACTAAGTTCCTACGTTCAGTGCGCTCAGGTTCGGTGCAAATTAAAAAAAACAGTAAAAAGTCCTTGCAGGGCCCCTTTAAGGCATTTTGTAAGTGAGCGTCGATCTTTGTTTCGTTAACGCACCTTCATTTGGCTGTGTTGTATATTCTCCATTTTTAGGCTTATTTTCATCTGTTCCCAACTAGCGGTGTCCACAGGTTGTAATGCAGCTGCTTGCGTAATGAGATCCTTAATTTTATTGTTCAGCTCCTTATCCTCTGTCAAGCTGTCGTTCATTTTCCAGTTTTTCCAGTCGGTCCTAGTCCGCCGCGATTTGGTGTGTTTTCCCAGACGCACGATTACGAAAGCGTGATCGGAGAAGGCAACGGGCAGTGCTTCATAACCGTCTAATGAGGCTTCCAGTTCGCTGAACACGTAGACGCGGTCGATCTTTGCGTGCGAGCTCGCCTGCCAATGTGTGAAGCCCGGCACAGCTGCCGAAATGGACTTTGTTGGGTCGTGCAAGTCGTAATCACGCAACAGTTTACGCAGCTCCACATGGCTTGAGTCCGACAGAAGGCCATTTGTAGAGTCTTCACCACACAGCACACAGTTAAAGGGGTACGGAAACCAAATTCTAGAGCCCATCTCTTTGCTTGAACATAAAGAGGGTTAAAATAGGACTTCACCAATACCAATATTCCGTAGGATAACGCGAGAAAACGAATTTTAAACTGAATAAAACGATAACCAAAAACCACCTCGTGGATGTCTGTGAAGCTTCGATGGAATGTCGTGACGACAACGTGCCCGTAAGAGCAGCGCCACAACGGGAAGTACGGTCACTCATAGTCATAGGCATTATGTTCATAAAATCGGTTGTAAAAGACCGTTCCCGAAGCGGCTATTAAGAACGCTGACACTCTTTTACTCCAAACGTATCTTCCTGGACGTTGGCTCTCTCCCGCATCCCCGAAAAGCGCCGCAGGGATTTGTTTTCATGCGCGCCGCTTTGCAGAGCCGTACGGGCCGTCTCCTTTTAGCAACGATGGTAGTTGTGTTGACTTCTTAGCGATCGAGTTCGTTATCAGTTGCGGTCGACGAAGGCAGCTATCTCGTAATCAGGAAAGGTGGGCATGCGGGCCCGTTTTAAACAGACATTTCGTAGCGTGAATATTACATCGCACGTACACAATCTCCAAACCAGCCCAAAAACCGTTGCCGGAAAGACCACCCGATACTAAAACGAACGGTGGCCACCTCTGCTGTTGCTTTCTTCACCAAAGCGCCGCGGTACTACGTTCAGGCCTAAGGGCCTCTAGACAATCGCAACTCGATGCTGACGGCAGAGAAAGATTGGACCGGCATTCAGTCGCTCCCAAAAACTGCTCTAACTCGACATGTGTTGGTGTATCATGTCGAAATAAAATGGACATCTAAACAAAAGTGTACGTACCCATGTTACGAAGGCGATTCATATGGCGTTTATTTGAGCTCTATAACACACACACAAAAAAGGAGATAGAATTTATTGGAGTGTCTCCTTTTTCGACGAAACGTTGGTCCCCGCTGCATCTGAAAACAAACTAGGGACGACGGAGGGAAAGACTGACCTTTTTACCCCAAATTAGATGTCAGGGATCAAACTATTCATACGAGGAGGGTCTACAAAGGTCGCGTGAGCGTATTCCATTCATCAAGCCAGCCGGTCGTGTGCAGATGGTCTTGCCCCGGATAAAGCCTATGCCCCGGATCGTCGAAGTGTTTTGCTAAGCCTAGCGTCTTCGGTGGTCGCTTGGTCGGTGGGTCCTTGTCGTTGTAGCTTTTTCAGGTATCCGTGGTTCTTGCGTTTGTCTCCGCCGCGGCGTTCAGTTTCAATTACTTCTTTTTTCTTCTTTTCTCTCGTTGGGACGCGCACAGAGAGCACATAGAAATGCATGCTGGTCGTCGCGACGACGTAAGCGTGCGATGTGGCTGGCGATGTAAACTTGATCACAAAAAGTGCGTAAAGCTTTGTAACTGTCGTAGGCGTGGTCGTAGGATCTCATCGCAGCGTGCGAAAAACTTGCGATAATTTCGCTTTGTGAATACGGTACTTTTCTTAGGTTTTGCTGTAAGATCATTTTGTGAATAAGCTCTGTTACCTGTTGCGGACGATGAAGACAAGACAGATGGGTCGTACAAATACGACTCTAGGCAGAATCGCTTCTCCGCCATCATGGCCTGGTGATGTAGCGGCGTGGCGGCATCTTCGTCCTTATTAATTTCATCTACCCACCGCTCTCGTCGCGTTGGTCGGCGACCATTCATTTGAAGCCGCTCCGCCGGCTCCGCCGGCTCCGCCATATGCTACTACAGCCCTCGGGTACTTCGACTATGCGAGGATGGATGGATGGATGGATGGATACGGCTGAGCCCTTTGGATCGGGCGGTCTTACGCCACCTAGCCATTTTGTTTTACATTGATTTTAATACGCTGACGCCACCAAGTGGCAAGACTGGTAACTACGGTACGCTTGGCCCTCCGAGGCATGATGACGTCAAGACCGCGCAGGATCTCACGAGGTGCATCGCGCTCTTCGACGGCTGATTTTGAAGCGCTCGCCGAAATCCAGGCATTTAGAACGAAAAATACAGCCATCCGCTTGAAATATGACCATGCGATTACCAATTACAGGTTTATCTGATTCCATTTGACTTATCTCTATGTGTTTCCTGTATATTTTAAGTTTCGATTCAGTATCCCTTTAAAGTCGCCTGCCAGAATGATGCGGCATGGCGTATCTAAATATTGCCGCAAGTTGTTAAAAAGTCCTTGCGGTCCGCAGCTTCAGGAGTGACGTCGCGATTCTGAACCGTGCGGACGTGTTTTATCGGCGCTCCGTTGAGAAGCACTTTTTGACCCACTAAACGGCAAGCCAACGGAATTTCAACAACACCAACGGATGCGGAACATCATCCGGTATCGGAAGACACCAAAATCACCGAGGTGGGCCTATTTCTGATAAATTGTGGGCAAATTTAATATTCGCCACGCCGCCGGAGCCGCCCGCGGCGTTAGGCCTAGACATGGAAGCGGCACAAAAAGCAAGGACTACAGAACAGCGACGGGAGGCACAACTACGAAGCCTTGACGCTTTGCACCTCGAAAAACCCGATTCCGAGATGGAATTAACCACCGACAACGACGAAACTCGCCAAAGGAATCCGGCAAACAACCGTGGCGACGGTACGGCCCGACGCCTCGGCGAGTAGCCGGGCACGCAGGGCCTATCGGCAGCAGAAGAAAAACACGTCAGCGCGCCGGATTCCAGCGACGAGGACGAAAACGAAGATCGCGTCGGCTGGACGCAATTTATCTCAAGAAGAAGGAAACAAGCAGAGAAGAAAAAAGAAACCGCACCGAAGCCGGTGCATGAAAAATACCCACCACGTCCGAAAGGAACGCCGCGCTTCCTCAGGAACACAAAAAATGAATTTCGAATTGTCTATCGGGTGCAGGACGGCATTGACCTTGCGAAACTACCTAGATGGATGGTATACGACGCAGTGAGAACTGCGGCAGCGGGTCGGGCAGGTCGAAACGAGCCGGAAAAGGCACCGAAGAACCTCGTCACGCTGAGCACACCTAGCCTGGCGGTGGCTACGGAAGCAAGCTTGGCCACTGCGCTCACGGTAGACGGCAAGACCTACCCACTCAAGGCATACATCGCCTCACCGGAGAATACCGTCAAGGTCGTTATCCATGGCATAAAGAAAAACACATCACCAGAGGAGCTCTTTGCCAACACGAGGGTAGGGCCGAACTTCGAGCTCGTAGAGAGGATGCTTGGAAGCTCGGAGACAGCGCTGCTCACCTTCCAGGGCCAACGAGCACCTCGTCAAGTTATCTACCAGCACGGCATCTACGAATGTCGAAAATACACCCCACTCCGACAGATCTGCAGCAAGTGCCACGAACTGGGACATAGGGCAGACATCTGCCCGAGACCGGACGTGAACCTGTGCAAGGTGTGCGGACAAAGTAACAGCGAGAAGCATCAATGCACCGTGTCGTGTCGCAACTGTGGGGGCGCACATGTCGCGACGGCTAAATTTTGCCCGGCCCGTCGCAGGCAGCCCCCGGCCTCTCCACCACGACGAGCGTGGCAAGCAAGGCAAAGCAAAAAAACCCCGCCACTCTCTGGCAAGGACTTTCCATCTCTGCCAGGGACACATCAACCCCGCTCACTTAGCAGGAGGCGCCGATCCCGCAGCAGAGGAAGGAGCACCAGTCGGGAAGAGAGTCGCAGCCGATCAAGAGACCTCCGAGGGCCGCAGCCCCAGACACGCGACCCCAGACCCGAGAGCCCGGCAAAGGAACAACCCGCGGCCACGCAAAAGGTGAGCTGGAATAAGCCCTTAGCCAACTCTCAACCCTCAAAACCGAACGAGAGTAAGGAAATATTACAAATTGCGCAAACAGGGATAGAGCCGATCAAAGCAGAAATACGAGAAATTAAAGATAGACTCGCCTCCCTCGAAAACTGTATAGGTCTACTCATGCGTAAAATAGATGCCTTAGGCAACAAGAAGATAGAGGCCATGTCCCCCCTCCCGCGTCAGCAGCCAGCGGAACAAACAGAAACAGAAGCCTCGGAAGCAGAGGGCGAGAAAACAAAAGAGAGCCTCCGCCGGAAAAATAGACAGCTCAAACGGAATGTCCGAAGACTTTTTCGAGCGTTAGAAGAGACCCAAAACGGGCAAATAGGGAGAGATATAAACGACTGCAAAAGAATAAAGCATGCCGACGGCCCACCTAAACCCAGCTCGACAGATATCATGGGTAGCACAGCATGGCCCCTAGCCCAGTGAGCGAACCGCATATTATAATCTGGCAATGGAACTGCCGCAGTTACCAGCCGAAGGAGGGATCATTGACGCAGAACATATTAGGATCCACGTCGCAGCCAGGCATAATTGCCGTGCAAGAGACCGGCATAACACCGCGAGTCCCCCGATATGTCACTTTCAAGCCCGAAGGTCAAACGCAGGTGGCAACCCAAGTCGGTAAAAGACACACGGCTATAGAGCATGAAATGGGCCTTCCTCGGGATCAGATTCAGCATTGCCTAGTGGAAATCGTACCCAGGAAAAGGGGCCGGCACAGTCTTTTCATACTTAATGTCTACCGCTCGCCTTCAGTGCGCAATCCTCCCCTTAGTCGACTCCTCCATCTAGCAGCAAACAAAGCCAACAACCATCCACTGCTTATAGCAGGCGATTTTAATGCCCCACACAGTATGTGGGGATACAATAATGACACCCCACGGGGAACGGATGTGGCAAAAGCCATAGAAAATCTATCGCTCGTCCTTCTTACAGATCCAGACTTCCCCACCTGTATTGGTAATAGAGCGTGCCGAGACACTTGCCCGGACCTCACCCTAACCAAGAATGTTGCCAATGCTGTATGGGAAAACACGGGGTTTGAATTAGGAAGCGATCATTACATTCTGTCAACCGAGATTTATGGAACGGAGTATGAAAAAAAAAAAACGTGGCCGCCCCAACCGTAACATCGATTGGGACCTCTTTAGACAGTATTGCGATGATGCGGGTACCGTCGGGGTAGAAGAGTGGAACCGAGGTATCATAGAGCGCCGAGAGGCGTGCACAACAACGGTCTACGGCAGCGAAGAGTTTCCGGAGCTCGACAACCACCTACTCCTTTTATGGAATAGACGTAGAATGCTCATACGCCGTTGGTCTCGAAAGAAAACAAACCTAATGCTTAAAAGACGCATTGACCGCCTCACAGCTGAAGCGGAACAATACGCTAAGGAGCTCTGCGCCCGTAACTGGGACGATATATGCGACCGCATGCAAGGAGGTCTAGGAACTAAGGAGACTTCTCGCCTAATTCGGCATCTAATCGATCCTACCAAAAGTAAATATTGCCGCCCGCAGAGCCGAGAAGGCAACGCTTGGTCACGGTCTTCTAGAAGATTCCCGGTCATCCTCGCAGCAGACGTAACTTTCCCTCTGCTTTGTTATTCTCGAAAGTGCCAGTTCATCCTTGTTTTTGTTGTTCTAGAAAGTGCTTGTTCATTCTCGCCCCGAGCGCGCGACGCTCGAACCTTCTTTGCCGAACTGTCGAGATAGTGACGCACGGTAGATAAGCAGCTGCCCGCGACCTTGTCGTGTCAGTCCCAGTTTCGCTAGCGCTCCGTAGTGCCGCCGAACCGCCGCCCGCTTTTCTGCTACCTCGACGCTCTTTCGTTATTTATTTTTGGTTGGCACAAGTTCGCCCATTAAATCTTTATTTTCAGTTCACTGTTCGGCTTTTCGCCACCTTCATTCGTGACATTTCTGGTGGAGGTGCGGGGTAACGCATTTCCCTGCACCGTACTCCTCCGAGGGCCCGCAGTGCAAGTCCAACACCAAGCCCACGAAGACCCAACGAAGACACAAGCAAGACCCGATAAAGTCGCCGCAACCAAGAGCTAACCCGGAACTCGGATTTCTGCCAACCAAGATCAAGCAACCAACGAGGTCAACGATGGACCCCCAGTCGTCGCAGACCTCGACCACCGCCGGACCACGGCATACCACCTGCAGATTGACGGGCTGACGGTGAGACTAAACAAGACCATCGCCGACATGATCTCGATGTATGTGGACGTGGAACACAAGGCGTGGGATGAGGTGGTGCCCTACATCACGTTTGTGTACAACACGGCGGTTCAAGGAACCACTGGGATTACACCTTTTCAGTTGGTGCACGGCTGAAAGGTGACGACGATGCTCGACGCCGTGATGCCTCACGACCCGACGAACGACGGCACCGACGAACGACGGCACCGACGAACGACGGCACCGACGAACGACGGCACCGACGAACGACGGCACCGACGAACGACGGCACCGACGAACGACGGCACCGACGAACGACGGCACCGACGAACGACGGCACCGACAAATGATGGCACCGACGATGCTTAGTTGGTCACCCAACGAGCAGAAGTACGCCAGCTAGCCCGCCTTCGCATAAAAGATCAGCAACGTGTCAAAGCTGGCCGGTACAACTTTCGTTGCCGAGACGGGGAGTTCCAGCCCGGAGACAGGGTGTGGGTGTGGATGCCCATTCGTCACCGCGGCCTTAGTGAGAAACTGTTAAAACGCTGCTTTGGACCCTACAAGGTTATTCGCCGCCTTGGGGACTTGAACTACGAGGTGCTCCCCGACGGAACTCGCCCATCAGGACGCTGCCAGCCACGACCCGAGGTCGTCCACGTAGTTCGACTCAAGCCGTTCTACGCGCGTTAGGATTGTGACACTGCATGTTTGTTTTGTTTCGCCGTAATTGTTTTAGCCATTTCCGTTTTCCTTTCGTTTTGCATCGGGGCGATGCACTTTTAAAGGGGGGGATAATGCCGCCCGCAGAGCCGAGAAGGCAACGCTTGGTCACGGTCTTCTAGAAGATTCCCGGTCATCCTCGCAGCAGACGTAACTTTCCCTCTGCTTTGTTATTCTCGAAAGTGCCAGTTCATCCTTGTTTTTGTTGTTCTAGAAAGTGCTTGTTCATTCTCGCCCCGAGCGCGCGACGCTCGAACCTTCTTTGCCGAACTGTCGAGATAGTGACGCACGGTAGATAAGCAGCTGCCCGCGACCTTGTCGTGTCAGTCCCAGTTTCGCTAGCGCTCCGTAGTGCCGCCGAACCGCCGCCCGCTTTTCTGCTACCTCGACGCTCTTTCGTTATTTATTTTTGGTTGGCACAAGTTCGCCCATTAAATCTTTATTTTCAGTTCACTGTTCGGCTTTTCGCCACCTTCATTCGTGACAATATCAGGTTTCGCAGGTCGTACAGAAGATCCTCCACCTCGACAGCAGGACGGACGACTAAATCTTAGACAGCATCAAGAATAAGTACATTGGGCAATGCCCTGCGGCCATCTACGCGGAATGCGGAGGAGAAGCGAATGAACACCTCGAGCGGGAAATCACGTTGGCAGAAGTGCAATTCGCAGCCCAAGCTATTCGCCGTAATACAACTCCTGGAAGAGATAAAATTTACTTCAAAATTCTCAAAAATCTGAATAATAAAGACTACGAACGCTTGACCAAGATCTACAATAGCATATGGGAAAGTAGCTCGCTCCCCCCTGAATGGAAGCACGCCGAAATCATACTTATCCCAAAGCCGGGAAAACCACCGGGCATTGAAAATATGCGACCTATCTCGTTAACATCTTGTATGGGTAAGCTCCTCGAGCATATTATCCTCAATCGGCTGCAGCCCCACCTGGAAAGCGTCAATGCCTTAGCGGACACTATGTTTGGCTTCCGCAGACATCTCTCTACACAGGACGTGCTCCTGCAGATCAAGGAGGAAATTTTAGACCGCAAATCCAGCCAGGCGAAAGCAATTCTAGCTCTAGATCTAGCCGGCGCATTTGATAATGTGCGACATGAGGCTATACTGGAGAACCTCTCACACACGAATTGCGGAGCCCGAATATATAACTATGTCAAGGGTTTCCTCAGGGATCGTACCGCCACAATAGGTGTAGGCACCCTTCGCACTCCGCAGCTCCGTATGCCCAGCAGAGGCACACCTCAGGGGTCAGTGCTCTCACCTACCCTGTTTAATATAGCGATGAGAAAGCTTCCAGAAGCTCTCTCTCAAATAGCAGGCATACGCTACGGGCTGTATGCGGATGACATTACCATATGGACTCCGGCAGGCAGCTTGGGCGAACAAGAGAATACACTGCAGAGCGCTATAGACACGGCACAAAACTATGTACAGCCTAGGGGCCTGCAATGCTCTGCCGAAAAATCTGAGCTCATCCTCATAAAAGAACGCAGAGGCCAAAAGGGACCTGATCCCCCCCCCCCCCCCCCCCCCCATACCTACACCTGCAAGGCCAAACGATTCCACCGGTCAAGTCGCTACGGATCCTAGGAATGCACCTGCAGGAGGGAGGGGGAGCAGGAGACAACGTCTCAAAGGTGCTTCGCTCCCTCGCGCAGGTGGAAAGGATGGCCACCCGTATAATTAACAAGCGAAGAGGCCTTAAAAAGATTGACGGGGTGCGACTTGTGAATGCGCTCGTCATTAGCCGCATAGTTTATGCCTTACCGTATCATAAACTCAACCAGGAGCAAACAAAGAAGATTGACACTGCAATTAGGAAAGCATTTAAACACGTCCTCGGCCTGCCAGTAAGCACGTCAAATGCGAAACTCGCAAGCCTAGGCCTGCACAACACGTACGCCGAGCTTGCAGAGGCCCAGCTGCTCAACCAGCTAGAACGACTCACAAAGAGCCCGACCGGCAGAAATCTCCTCGCAAAACTAGGATATGACTGTTTCCTCCGTGGCAGCGAAGACATCGAGATTCTAAATGATCAACTCAGAAGTAAAATTACAGTTCGTCCAATCCCCAGACACATTCAACCGGGGAGACATGACGGCAGAAGACAGGCCAGAATTCGATTCTTAGAGCAGCAAATACAAAGCTGGGACAATACTCTCTACACGGATGCCTCTCGACGCTCGAGCACAAATATTTACTCCTTGAGTGTAATCGACCAACATCTCTTAACCCGCTGCACGGCATCAATAAAAACATCCACCGTCGACGCCGCGGAGGAAACGGCTATAGCACTTGCAGCCTCGGCAAGCCGCGGACGGGACAGTGTCACTCTAATCACTGATTCCCAGCAAGCGTGCCGGAATTACGCAAAAGGGCAAATCTACAAAGCGGCAGCAGCAGTACTCAGGAAAGGAACCAACCTTCCAAAGGTGACGCTCATCTGGGCCCCGGGGCACGCGGGATTATTAGGGAATGAATTGAAATTGAATTGAAATCACGAGGATTTCAATTCGATTAAACTATCCAGTATGCGAAACATTCTATAAATAAGTAAGAAAACATAAATGACCCATAAAGGTGCGGGAAAAAATGAAAGCCGTTTACAATTCCCTGTAACGCCGGTTAGAGCGCAGCTCTTGAGGAGGAAGATGGAAGCGTACTGAGGGATAGGTGACTCCTTGAGGTCGCGTGACCTCAAGGGGGTCACGTGACCTCAGGGGGTCACGTGACCTCAGGGGGTCACGTGACCTCAAGGTGGTCACGTGACCTCAAGGTGGTCACGTGACCTCAAGGAGGTCACGTGACCTCAGGGGGGTCACGTGACCTCGGGGGGGGGGGGTCACGTGACCTCGCGGTTACGCCGACGCCGCTCAAGCCGGAAACGGGCCCCTAAGAGCTGCGCTCTAAAAACAAACATTCAATATTATGTGTTTCAGAGCTAACAAAAGCCAGGCGTCACGGAGTGAATTTATATAATTTTCGAAGTACATATTACGAACGTTAGAAGTAGTCATTCGGCTAGGATAGCACGCTCTATGAACAGAAACGAGATTAAGGAAAAAGCTAACATTCTTATCTACAGAAAGTATAATTCTAGCTTACGTTCTCAATGACGAAGATGAGATTCCATGGGACTCCGGGGTGGAGATTCTGCTGACGGTCCAGTGGACTTCATCAGCAAGAGTACTGAATATATAGGCAGTGGGGAGGTCGGAAATAGTGAAGACATACGGGTGGTGTGCAAAGTTTATTTTATTTTTGTGGAACAAAAATGGGCATGCAGGAACTTTTTATTTGTTGTTTTGTCTAGTGTAGGCAGGTCAAGACTCAAGAAAGTTTTAACATAATGGTAATGTCACACTATTCGAATGTATTTTTTTATAGAGCAATATTCATATGGACAAGGTGACAATATCCGCTGCGCAGTGCAGCGGATATTGTCACCTTGTGCCACTGCGCAAGGTGACAATATCCGCTGCACTGCGCAGCGGATATTGTCACCTTGTCCATATTGTCACCTTGTGCTGCGGATATCGTCACCTTGTGCTTGTCACTGCGCAGCGTGTAATCCGCTGTGCAGTGTGACGCATTTGAGAGATGTGTTTGTGTAGTGTCGCCAGAATCTTGGGATGAGAAAACAGCACCCTGCTCACAGAAGTTGGGATTCCGGCAGCGTCGAAACACCAACAAGAGGAAAAATGAAAGTAATGACAAAAAACAACCCCCACCCCTCTAAAAAAAAAAAAATCGCCCCTAAGTTGGGATTGTGGCGGAAGCTACATCCTTGTTGGACCAGTCACATGCCTCTCTTTGGCGACGTCATCCCACTCCCGGCCATACCCACGGGCGGAGAGCCGGGTCAGGTGATAAGAGGGAGGCGGCTGATAGGTCCGGCGGGTAACGTGGTCTCAGCTATGGGATGAATGGAACACGGAAGGTTCGACAATAAAGAGGTCCGTATCGTCTCTCTCTTCCTTCTGGCCGAGCAGAGAGGAAAGATGGTTTCTTTGTATCGACTTGAGGCATTCACGGTGGGTACAAAGGAGGATTTGGCAAAGTCGTATCGAGGTCACTGCGGCTAAGTGGCCAAAGAGGATGTAGCTGACGTTTTGGATCTCGAAACGAAAGAGGGGGGGGGGGGGGGGGGGGGTGCGGGGTGCGGCATGGCGCGCACGTTGTTCGCGTGTCTGGGTGGCAGCACATATTTGGAAAGTGAGGGTTTCTACTTGATGCCGGATGTCTCTTGGGATTCAAGATCGTTTCCGTAATCGGCTCACTTTTCAATAGGGAATTGTAGTAGACCGTTGTTCTCCTCCGCTACGGTATTAGTGAAGAAAACGCTCCAGCTGCGCATGCGTGCCGCCAGCCTTATCTGCATAGTTCAAGGTCTTGTGGGGATTACAGAGCGCTATCCGAGTGCTTAGCGGGCTGCGGAAACGGTCTACTACAAACACGTTCATGCCTAGCCTGTGGTTTCTGTTTCTCAGTATATAAATGAATGTATGACTCCCAGCATATCTATTTATTTGCTGCTATATTTTAAGTTGATGTAAGATTTTCGGGATTGTATGTCACTAAAATTAGTTCGCTTGTAACTCAAATTGTGCATCTCACTTTTTTAGATATTTAACTCGTCGCATCGTATACGAAATTAAGTACTAGTTAGTATGAGGATTCCGGTATGACAATAATTCCTCGTGATAGATGGGCTTTCACGAGCTGGCCGATCGGAGGAGCTGCCTGTGACGTCTGGGCTTGTGACGAGTTCTCCTAGAGCCGAATTGCACATGAGCATTGCGTGACTGTTTCGCTTTGCGCATGGCTTTGTTCGCATGAGAAGTTATATTCCTAGTGACATGGAGGAAAGGTAGAGCGCTCATGTTTTTCTAAAGAAGCCGACATGTCACCTCGTCCCTTCCGCTGACCGACTCTAAGCCGTGGCTGGCGTTTCATCATTTGCCATTGGATTGATGGAGCGAGCTATTTTTCACTGCTGTCCTATGATTTGGCTGCATCGAATCAATCGCCCTTTTGCCCCCGTCGCAAAATGTACTGTTCGTTTTTCTTTTCCTAGTTATTACACAAATTCGCTTTATTAAACGTTTAACTTTCCTCGGTTAGTCATCGTTTCGTTGGAGTCTAGGAGAACTCGTCACAAGCCAACTCGTCCCAGCCTACTCGCCATAGGCAAACTCGTCAAATATGACAAGTCGTCTTAGGACATCTCGTGCACGGGGAAGCTGTAACAGAGGGCAACTGGGCACTTGTCCACTTCGTCACAACTTACATTTTTCGCCGATGTTCCGTTTGCAAGTCGGCTTCGATAAGTGATGACAAATAGTAATTTATAAATAAAAGATAACATAACGAAATGGTCTTGTGTAGATATTTCTCAAAACGAGCTTCTGCTGCCATCTCGAAGAGTTTGTGCGTGTGACGCGTGGTTTGGTCGCTTTCCGAAGTGACAAACACTCGCGTGCAGGGCTGTAAATATCGCACGCTGGGCCGTACCTGAGAATGGTGGGAAACGCAACAAATGGTCCCGGAATAAATGGTCCCAAAAAAAAAATGGTCCCGGAACAAATGGTCCCGGAATAAATAGTCCCGGAACTAATGGTCCCAAGTACAAACTAGGAAAAAATGGTCCCAGATAAATATCGCCAATTTGGCTTTGCGTTTTCGGACAAATCCAATAAAATCCACTAGCACTCGCCGAATTTCGAGGCTGCCGGTTGCACGAACTCGACCAATTTTTATATTTTTCTGGGAAGCTCAGAAATGTTTTGCGCTATGGAAACGTAATGCACTTACTTCTAAAGGCATCGAGCTCCGCTCGTTATGTGTGCTACCACCACGTGCTATGGCGAAAAGGAAGTAATTCAACTTTTATTGCTTCAACAGGGGAGGCACTCACTTGATCGAATGACGTTTTAGCAAACGCCTACGTTGCACCGAATGACACTTTAGCGAATAGTCGGCCGCCGCGAAGCGTCGTTTACGGGTGAGCCAAGGGGGTTCACAGTTTTGTAACGAGCCGCAGCAGATTGTCGCCACGAAGCGGCGTAAGCGCAGCGCAGGGGGGGAGGGAGGAGGGAACACCCACCCCCGTTATTCGCTAAAACGTAGATTCTTTCAAATGTATCTGTTCGCTAAAACGTCATTCGCTCATGATATATGAACTAGGGGTACTCATTTTTCGTTTCAAAAGACCCTACTGATATCATAAATATTCTAAAGCCCCTTATATGAAAATGGTACAACTGATATCGTATAAGGTCACTAACTTAACAGTTAGGAGATAACTGTTGGACAGTACTCAATTCATTTTTAACAAAATGAAGTTCAATATCCGACCACTTTCTTCGAAGCAACCGGCCTCAAAATATAGAGGAGATCCTTCATTCCACCAGGAAATCACTGATTACATAGCGATGAAGTATATTGCATGGTATATCTTAGTTCCAAAACAATCTTCTGGCGGGACCATTTTTTCCTATCTTGAAATTGGGACCATTAGTTCCGGGGCCATTAGTTCCGGGACCATTTGTTCCGGGACCATTAGTTCCGGGACCATTAGTTCCGGGACAATTTGTTCCTACACCCGAGAATAGTATATTGTCTGGGACAAGTAAAGAACGCGCACGTTAGCTTCCGTCGTGCTTTGGTTGGGCGTGTGCGCTCGTGCTATCAAGGAAAGCAAACTCATTAGCCAATGACCGACTATAACAGCCACTCTGAAACATTAAAATATTGGATCTAGGAGAACGGATCACAAGCCAACTCGTCATAAGTAGACTCATCAAGTACGGCAAGTCGTCATAGAGCATCTGAGGGTGACGGCTTGGGCATTTGCAATGCTTTTTATCTCTACAGACCCAGTACACAGCGTCGGGGTCTTTTCGGCTACGCGTATAAAAATACCTTTCGCACAGAAGTATGGGACCGCCACGCTGGGTTTTAATTCGGTCAATCATATGAAATGCGGTCGCGCTGTACGCACATTTCGCCCCTATATATAAACGTATTCGAAGCCACTTCGAATGAAAAACTCCTTTGGACTAGAGAGTGATAGAGAACTGAGAAGACGCCTCTAAAGACGAAACCTAAGTGCTACACTTCCTAGCACCCTGGTGCGGAGGTCTCCATACCACAGGGCAGGCACGTAGCCAGGGGGGAGGCCCATGGGGCCCGGGACCCCCCCCCCGAAATCTTCTATTTTGCTGGGACCTCCTCTTCCCCTCCCCCGCATACAGCATTTTGTCATGGGCGCCCCCGGCCCCCGCCCCCCCCCCCCCCCCCCCCCCCCGAACCAAAATCCTGGCTACGTGCCTGCCACAGGGTGACCCCTCTTTTGTCCTTGCGCAATAAGTTCCGACCTAGCAAAGCTTCCGAAAAAGGTTTAATAACAAAGGGACGTCGTAAGTAAAGATGACATCGAAAAGCCGACCCCAACCGCCCCCTGCAAACAAGAAAAAGGAGAGGCCAAGTTTGAAACTGCGACAAGTTCGATGCGACCACTTTCCAAATGAAAGCCCCCCCCCCCCCCCACCCCTCTAAAAAAAAGTTTGTGACAAACTTTCCAAGATAGAGAAGGTCACTACGACCACTTTCCCTACTACGAGTTCACCTAGAGCGAGATGCCCTCTTTGACCAGTTCACCTATGACCAGTTTCCCTATGACAAGTTGGCTGTGACGAGTGGGCCTGTTCCCATTTTGTTGCATGTCATTCGTTGTGCTGGGATACACAATATAAAAAAAAAAACTTCCGATTCTTTCATCATTGAAATCGTTGCACTACCCTTTTAAATGGGCGGTGGAAGGAAATTAAATAGGAACGTTTTCCACTTTACACGAATTTACTGGCGTTAGTGGGTCCCAGATATACTCGCACGCAACGCCACTGACCCAAAAACTTTTATGTTGCGGTGTAATTTCAAGGATAAGAGCTAGCGTGCTCTTTCGGTCTCTCCTTCGCAAGACTTGATGACGTAGCGTGGGGGTCGCAGTGTCAGCATAGTCCCCCAGTGACGATATTAGGGGCGAAGCTCCTTAGAATCTAGCCTTGTCCGTCTGCACGTCCGTCCGTCCGTCCGTGCTCACAAAAAAAAATAAAAAAAAATGTTTGCGCAGTCGACAAGATTCGAACCTGTGCGGGGAGACCCCAATGGATTTCTAGTCCATCGCCTTAAAGGGGCACTGAAGTGGTTTTTGGGGAAGCTACTTTTTTGTGTGATGGCGTTAAGGATGTGTCAGTGAATGAGTATCTTCAGTTTTAGAAGGCAGAACCGCCTATTAATCACGCAGGAATAAAATACGTGTGGACTCTTTTTCTGTTCCTGCGCCGACCATTGAAATTATCGTATATTTTTGAAAATTTTGGCGGCCTTTGCAAAGTTTCGGTAAAGAAACAATTTTCAGTCCATTTAGGTATGTTGTACATGATAATTTCACAAGACGTAAAATAGTTATAGTTTAGAATACGCAATACTACAACTATCGTTTCACAAACAACAGACAACGGTTCTCTTCTTGCCTTCCGTGGGTGGTGAATTTCCCGTTCCCATGGGATGCGCGGAAGCGCACGTATCATGAACTCGCGCCTCAAACATTTCGTCGGTGGTGATCGTCGACGTGGACGGCGTGGTAAAAGCTCATCGTACCGCGTAAAAGCGCTATCCTTGACTGCATTTTCGTCGTGTGTCGCTATGATAACCCAGCACGTACTAGAAGGGAAGATCCACCTACTCGTACGGCGATATCGTGGCGGCACTCTCAAGACAGCAGAAACGCCCGTGCCGTCGTGTTTGTTTACTTCGACTACAGTGGTGCTTTCTAAGCATTTGTGTCCTCGAACATCGCCCGCATTTCTAATTTGGCGCATTTCATGCGTGTGCTGAAGTTCAAGGTATTACTGGCGCGTACCGTATAACCGGATGCGAATTTTCACGCGTTTTCATCACCCGAGAAATGTGATTAGTGTTAGCAATCCTGAACGCTCGTAACGTCTATCTGATCACGAAATTATATTTCTACGTTGCTATATCACTGCTTACATCGTCTTTTACAGTCGAAGAAAAGGCGTGTGGCGATATTTGTACTGTTGGCAAAGTCGTGTATTAGGGTCGTGATCGTCCAAGACGGCGTACTCAATCTTTTTTTCTTTCTTTTTCATCCACTGTACCCTGCAAGCCTATCATGAAAAAAAAAATAGAGCTTTAGGCTATATGAAACTGTCTGTCTATATTCTGTTATGGCATTGAGTGGCAGTGCGTCTCCTTTTTAGAGGCGCCGCTGAAACACCTAACGGCGGCGTGGAAGCGGTCGCCGTGCTGCCGACCCGCTGCGCTTGTTGCAGTGATTGCAGGTGTGTGTACGCGCGGCGCAGAGCGGTCGTTCCGGTTAGGGAGCCTTCATGTGGAGGCACCCTAGTTCCGGTCGCTCCGGTTGTGACGGACGCAGTCGTAGGTACGCGCTCGTTGCACATGTCTGAACCAGCCTGCCGTCCTCCTCAGGCGAAAGTCAACGTGGCGGCACCGTTTGATGTCACGTACCAGAGGTTACGCTGCGGTGCCAAACGTTTCTTTGGTTACGGCTTGCCCCAACCGCAAATCAAAGAACACCCGAAAAGGTCTGTCGTCGTCCTCGGAACCCGAACACGACTCCGAAGCGCTGCTATCGTCCACAACGCACGTCGGAGTGGCGTCATAGAAAATCATCCCCAGGTCGGCTGTCCGCCGAAGAATTTCAAACTCTAACGGCGTCAGGTCCTCGAGCGTAAAGAACTCCGCCATGATCGAAGCTCGAATGACGAAGAGGTTCGGCCGGTGCGGCTGCCTCGGGATCACTTCGCGACGGAACGTCGTCCGCCCGAGATCATTTTGATATGCGAGCGGTGACCAATGAGAGTGTTTTCGTTTTCGGATGGATCCGAGGTTCGGCGGCCTTTACTTACATTTTTATTAAGGAAATAATCATCGCATGACTACATTTTTTTTTGTTTTTAGGTATACTTAGGGCGTCTAGATTCAGTTGTCATCATCAAAACACGAACTCAAAAACCACTTGAGTGCCCCTTTAACCACTTTGCCACGACTGCGGTACGAGTTGGGGGCTCTGAAATGTGGTAGTAACTCAAGAGCTGGGGATGTCACGGATAAACCTTGCATGTAGCCGCTCAACGTCTATACAGGAGAGGGCGCTGTCGTCAAATGCGTATATAATCGCGTTAAACTTGGCACGCATGGCTCTGCATTTCACCGACCATAAAGCAGTAATAATGAAGTCGAAGCGCGACCCAGAACTCAGCACTACTTATGAGCAATAAGAAAAAATCAGCACCATCAGCACTACCTATGAACAATAAAATCAGTAGCATCAGCACCACTACAGGTTCACCCCAATGAACATTATTCACCACGTGAAGATGCGGCCATTTTTTTTTTAACGTGGCGCCGCTTATAGGTTGAAACCGAGCATTGCGTGAACACTCGATTTGGGCTCGTGATAATCAATAGCTAGACATGCATTCGGGTTGGGGGTCGCGTACAGCTGCCGAGGCCGCGGTCCACGATCCAGCCTACTGCAATAAAGATCAGTGGGTAGTACGGTTGCAAAGATAGCTTCGGAGGCGACAACTTTCGCGTAGTTAAGACTGCTGGACGGGCGCAACCTCAGAGTATTTTCCTGTGAATTGGAAAGGGTGGCTGCCGCCATCTGTTGTCTTGGGCAGAATTGTCTCATCGCGGCACTTCAACTAAAAAATAAATGAATCTAAAACAGTAATCAAGAATAAAATAACTCAAACAAATTCCAGGTGACCAACGCGTGAGCCAAGCTAGCAGCAATGCGAAAGGTTGGTTAAACAAAAACCGTCGTTAATTAAGGGGGGTATGAATTTCATGAAGCAGCATTTAGCTCCTTTATTTATCACTTATTGTCGCATCGCGTGACATTCGCTGTAATTGTCTATATTCAGTGAGAACTCAAACTAAGAATTTAATTCTGACAAATCTCCTGAACGCAACCATCAGCTAAAAAAAGTGTGCGCTTGCTGTCAACACGTATGGCGCCATCTCTGGATAAGTTTAACAAACATGGCCGTCGGTCAATCTCGTTCCGACAGCTGTCACTGCGTCATTGAGAAAGATCAGTTTTGTGAGACCAAGCTTGACGGCTTCTATTTTGATACAATTCCACGTCACTAGTTCTCTCCTTCCATTAGTGTCGTGTCACGCACGCCCAGTGGCCCTAATCTGGACACTTGGCTGAAAAGTCGGCGAAAAATTTGGCGGCTATGATTGGCCGGCGCCAAGGTAAAGTGTGGCGTTAGCCAATTGCGGCCGTCAGATTTCTCGCCGTCCTTGTCTCCAAGCGTCCAGCTCAGGGCCCCCAGGTCAGCCAAACCACAGGCACCATCTCCTAACCCCATTTCCTTTTTATGGCATTAAACGCTTTTTGAGCTGAACGGTATTTCTTATTTTAACATTCTGGGATTTGAGACTTCAAATATAAATCTTTGAATTGGACAACTAAAACACTTAAAAAAAACTATCGCTTTTTACGGAAAGTTGAAGTTTTTTACCAACCATTTTTGGTGCGTCATATATTTCAGTGGACACGAAACACAATACTCTCGTAAGCGCTAATGATGAGTATGCCTAGGTAAAGTGCTTTCCTTCGGGGTGTTTGGTGTGTGACTTTCTTTGGAGCGGACGGGACGAGGCCAGATTCGGTATGAACGTAACAGAAGTTAGAAGGGAATAGAGGAATATAGTGCAAACTATGAACGAGTGCTACGGTGGTAGACCTCCGTGCAGTCGAATTTGTACGAAATAATTTATTACACTCCCATCAGGTACAGGGCGGTGCGAGAAAGACGTTTTTATATCGGCACTTCGGTCAATGAGAAATCTAGAGCTTAAAAATAATTCAGAGGAAGGTTTCGACAGAAGAACATTGAAGTGTAGTATAGACCAACTAATGCTTGCAAACAAACCGGAGCGCCCTTAGCAAACGCCACCGGCGCCGCGCATGCGTGAAGGAGTGTGGGCAAGAACCTCGCCATCGCCCATAATCAAACCATATAAATGCGACGTTGTTTGCGTCGGTTTGAGTCCCTGTGCTCTTTTTCGCGTTGGAATTGTTGATTCAGGGCAATGTCTGAGTACTTGAGCGGCGCGAACGAAATTACTGAGGCTCGTTACACCGCGAAGCTTGGCATGAATGAGGTCACATCCGGCGATTCATTCCGCGTGGACGGCGCAGAATGGACGCCGAAACCTGATTCGCATGATGAGATTCCGCTCTCAATTTTCAGTCCCGACTTCACTCGAGCTGCAAAAGCGTGAACCGTAGTGGAGAGGGTCGACGTCGATACTGAAAACCGCAAGAAGAATCGCACCAAGTGAATCAGGCATAACAACTCGGTGATGGCCACTGGTAACAATGATCAACATCGCCTTTTGTCTACTGTTTACATCCTGCCTGCTTACCCCAACCAACCTTCAAACTTAAAAGTCTTTTGAGGCCCGCACTTCTTATCGCAATTACCGGGCCAACGTTTGGTCTACGGCCGGTGTCGTCTGAAAGAGCAGACAAGCAGAAACGTTTGAAAGAGCAGACGACAGTTCGAACGATCAGGCGGCCGTTTAAACTTGAAGACGCACTGAACGTAGTCTGCAGGTGGTCATGCGTTCATGTTGGAGCAAAAGAAATAAATCTGATGACAAGAAGTATCCTTGGAATCAACCTAAAGTGCTTCCCGCCCAAGTAATCGTGGTCTGATGGCGTCTGGTTTTCCTCTTTCACAGCACATATCCACGTTCTCAGACGAACCAATCACATGAAAACTAACCTTCAAACCTTTCTCGACTCGTCTGGTACAGCCCCAGTCGCGGTGTTTTCACGTTAAGGCAGGTTTCTGTCTCTTTCCTTCAAAACAACGCAGAAATGCACGTCCTGCATGGTGACTTTCGCCCACAACCGCATACTGAATGTGCGCTCGACGCGGCACCACCGCGCCGTGACGTAACAAAGTTGAGTTCGTGTATATCTTGAAATATCATGGCTTCCGTGAGCCTAGATTACCTTAGGTGTTTCCTTGCAGTAAGCCCTAGTAATCTTTTCGCTTTTTAATTTCGATACTCTCAATGCTGTATATATATATATATATAACGGGCATGGTGGCGGAGGGGCCGAAGGCGTGGGTACAGAAGACGAAAAGAACCCTTGGTGAAAACAGCAACAACGGACGATATATATATATATATAAATATATACAGGGTGTTTTTTTTTAAGCTTAACAGAATGTTTAAAAACAAACAATGAAAGCTAGGTTAATGCGGTCTGCGCAGGTGAGTTATACGGCCAGGGGGACATAGTATAGGGGACCATTTGTAACGATCAGTTGGCTAATTAGTTAAAATTCGTTAATTAACTGTTTAATTAATGAAAATACACATATAGTTTCAACTAGAAACTTGCTCAGCGTCATCAGCAACCACTAGATCAGTAATTTTCAGAACAACTTTGAACGCGTGAGAAGCGTAATAGTGCACTAATGTTACCGCTCGTGGAGTAGGTACAAAGCTGGTGCTACATAACAGACGGAAAAAAGGCGCAGGCGCCTTACCGCAACCGCTAGCTTTGTACGTGCTCCACGACTGGTAACTTTAGTGCGCGACTACGCTTCTCACGCGCTCAAAGTCTTTCTGAAAACTACTGATCTAGTGGTTTTCGATGACGCTGAGCAAGTTTCTAATTGCAACTATATGTCTATTTTCATTAATTAAAAAGGTAATTAACAAATTTTGAGTAATTAGATGACTGATCGTTACGATTAGCCTCCTATATTATGTCCCCCCGGCGGTATAACTCACCTGCGCACACCGCATTATTCTAGCTTTCATGGTTTAAAACAAAATCTGTTAAGCCTAAAAAAACACCCTGTATATATATATATATATATATATATATATATATATATATATATATATATATATATATACAGGGTGTCCCAAATGACTTGCACCGAACATTAAAAAAAAAAAAGGAGCGCTCTGCGGTAGTGAGATTAGCTGTATGTTGTTAGCAAGCGTTTGAGAACGTGCAGAATTTTCTTTTTTCAAGTCTAGTTATTTAGTTCATTAAGACTAAGTAGCTATCTTTTGTGTTTTTTGTTTAAGAGCCGAGGTGTCACTTGGAGAGTTGTGGAGCACATTGAGAAACACCCAGTTAAAATGGGTCCTACGTGATTCGCTTTGGCGGGGATTCCTTTTTATTAGCCTAAAGAAAAGCCCCCAACAAAAAAAAAAAAAAGGAAAACACGTGACAACGCGTTTGCGCATAGCGCTTGCAGCTTGTCAGACGTGAACCGAAGGAGCGAAGTTCACCTCATCACTGGTGCCCTGTCCAATACAGGGCTTTGCAGCAGCAGGTGCTCGCGCCCCTGCTCCACCAGGGGTAACTTTAGCGCACTACAACACTTCCCACGCGCTCAAAGTCTTTCTCAAACTTACTGATTAAGTAGTTTTCGATGAGGTGGCAGGCAAGTTTTTATTGGAAACGGGTGTCTATCTTCACTAACTAAAAAGTTAGTTCGTCATTTTCAATTAATTAGCAAACTGATTAGTAAGTCTTCCGCATTTCCTGACGTCCGCCACCACAAGTAAAGCGGTGACGAGATTTTTTTTTTACCTCGAATACACTAATTTCAGGAACTTTTGTCAATCTTCGCTGTAGCACCCGGTATACATTTTCGCATTGTTTTTGCGCTCAAAGGCGTTCCTTTGATGAAACTATTCAGACGAACTGACAGGCTAGCCGGTTGCACATAGCAGAAAAAAGACAGTGCAAGAAAGTGTTGTACAAATTCCTCTAAGACAGGGACGAAAGTTCTTTTCTCGTGCCTTCTGCATCTTGGAACGAGTTCCCGTTACAAGTTACAACGGTTCGACGAAATGCGTTCCCGTTACATTTGTAAGATGAACCGTGTCGTTAAATTAATGGCACACTTGCGTATTTAACTCAAGTACTGTGCTAGATAATTCATAGATAACCCGTGGCGCGTGCTCACAGGCTTGGCAAACGTAGTTCAAAAAGACCGATTATTTTATGCTTTCAGGATTACAATGAAAAAACAGAGGTTCTGCGCAATTCTAAGAAAACTGAAAGGCTTGAAAGGGTTTATAAATAATGATTATTCGCAGGCTATACTCATAAAAAGAAAAATGCTATGGGGAGCCCGTGTTTATCTATTTAATGATAAGCTTCACGTAAATGACGACGTATTTGTATGGGACGAAAAGAAAAATGCACGCGCAAATATTTCAACCCAGATAAAAACCACCCCTTATGACTGACTTGAACCTAATCGTAAACAGGTTCGAGTTTTGAACTTAAATGCACGAAGTGTCGTCAACAAATCGCTCGCACTTCAAACCATCCTTCTGTTGCATGAACCGAAACCTGGCTTACTGATTACATTAGTGACGGAAGGGGCCGCGGACTGGCTGTTTTACTTAAACCAGGCATCGAAGCGGTTCTGGAAACCCAAACAGAAAATCATGAAAGCTTGTTTTTACGCCTTAACTGTTGGGGCAACACTGATATCCTTGGAGCTGTTTATCGACAACCCTCTGCCACCCCTGACAACTTGTGCAAATTATTTGACCATTTGTTTAAATTTAGCAACAATAAATAATCCTGGTTTGTGACTTCAATATCCCTTCCGTTGACTGGGCGAATCTGCGTAGTTCCACATCTCAAACAGAAATTATGTTTGATATGATGTTCGCCTTTGATCTGAAGCAGTTGGTACAGGATGCAACCAGAGTATGTGGTACCAGTGACTCCATTCTTGATCTTGTTTTTGTAAACAATTCGCTTACTGATGCACCATATGACATCTGTTGAGCAGGGTATATCTGATCACTAATCGATCGTCTTGACATGGTTTCTGGAGGGCTTTTCGCTTAAAAAATGAGTTATATATTCGCCTTTCAAAGACTTTTCACGAGTTGACGATACTAGCATACTTGACTATCTTGACATAAACCTTGATAATTTCACTGGTACATTTGTTGTTGCCCTTGGGCTAAAATTTAAACACTTATGTGAGTACTGTTTGGACAAATTTATACTTACAAAATACAAGCGCCTTAATCGTGATAATTCGTGGATTAATAGAAAAATAATACATTTCAAATGCAAAATAAAACGATCGATAAAGGCACGGTCGATTAACTGAGATGTCAATAATCTGCAGAGCGATCTTCGTAGCCTAATTTCTGAGGCTAGTGACAATTACTCCTCCGATACGCTTCTAAAGTTTCTAAAACAGGACCCTCAACTCTTTTGGCGCTATTTGACTGAAAAAAACAAAACCCGTTTAGCAAATCATGATGAACGACACTCCCTCTACTGACCATGGTGTTATAGCGTGTCATTTCAAGAGTATTTCCAGTCGGTTTTTTTTATAACTGTAACCATGATTATGTCCTTCCTACCGTAACAAACTGTGAATCTGAGTTCATAACTTATCACCGCATAGTTTCTTTGTTGTTGTCATTGAAAACGAATACAACCCCCAGCCCATTTTCTTCTCATTATTTTTCCTACATCATACTCGAACAGCTCGATGCCAGAAGACTGGCGTACTGCCATCCCTTACAAAAAATTTATATCTGGCCAGATCTGAAGATTTCAGATATGGCCATATCAAAAATTGGCCACATATAACCTGATATGGTATATCTGCCAGATATAGCCTGATGTATGGAAATCTCAGATCTGGCTAAGTAAGGAAATTCCAGATCTGGCCAGGCATTTCAAAAGAACACAAGCCTGAAATTGGCACTTCATATCTTTTTATTGTCTACAATTCTACCAACTGCCCGGCCCGCACTCGCGGAGTTATTTAAACGGTGATTAGTGATCGCTAGTTTCGACCAATTCCATGTTTACACAGTTTCGAGTGTAACTCGTAGTCACCCTGAACAAGCGTCCCATAGGACTCAAGTACCTGTCACATCACTTTTAAATTTTCTCGTCAATGGCTGCGTTTATGATACTGTGCATTCTGTCCAACCTTCAACCAGGGGCCCTAAACTCGTCGAACACAAAGTTGGAGCCCAAAGTTAGCGGAGCACGCCGATTGGACGCCGCTGAAAAAAGCGCCAAGTCATCGTCGGGATCGTCCAATCGGTGCGTTCCGTGAACTTCGGCTCAAACTTTGTGTTCGACGAGTTTAGCACCCCAGGCTGAGCCGCCGAAATCTCTTACCATATTATCATTCTCGTAATTGCTGTTTAAGCAGGAATTACTTAAAAGCCGAGAAATCACAACAACCAAAAGCGAAATTTAGCTGATTCAGCGGAACTGTTAATGACATTTTTAACGTTTCTAATTTAATACCAGCGTCTTTGAAGCTGTACGAGAATGATAATGATGTAAGAGATATGTCTGCAGCTCATCCAGGTTGAAGGTTGGCCGGAATGCACAGTACTGACATTGGCGGGACATTTTAAAAGTGCTATGGCAGGTATTTGGGTTCTGTACGGCACGTGCTTAGGGTGACTCCGAATTGCACTCAAATCTGTGTAACCATAGAATTGCTCGAAATTTTCGATTACTATAGGCCTGAAGAAACACCATCCCCATGATTCCTCGAGTACTGGTCGAGGCATTGGGGGGATTTAGCAAATTGTCTATGCGGGCGTAATGTTAATATTTTGAAATAATTAAGCTACATTGAAATCCTCGTGAAAACTGACGCAAATAATCTCAAACTTAAGCTTGTCAAAGCTGAAGTTTGGGATTATTAATGCTAATTTTTAGCTCGCGAATAATGAGTCATTCAGAGTTTGATAACAAAGAATTTTTTTATTACTTTTTCATCTTTTTAATATATTGAAAACCGGCCGCCAGATAAGTCTGTATATACGCCAGATAAGTCTGTATATAAGCCATATAGGCTGTATATATGCCAGATAAGTCTGTATATACGCCAGATAAGTCTGCATATATGCCATATCAGGCTGTATATACGCCAGATAAGTCTGTATATACGCCAGATAATTCTGTATATAGGCCGTATAGAATTATATAATGTTTGATATGGCCAGATATGGCCCAGTTATAAGATTTCCATACGGGATAGTAGTACCTGTGCACAAAAAGGGGGATCGCCTAGCAGTTGCGAACTACCGTCCCGTTTCCTTAACTTCTTAATGTAAATTATTAGAGCATATCATCTGCAGTCAAATCAATCAACTGCTGGATAGCCGTAATTTCCTAACACAGTTTCAACATGGCTTTTGCAAATGCTTATCAACTACGACCCAACTCGTTACTATTATCCATAAGTTTGCGCAAATCCTCGATAGGGGAAGTCAAATTGATGTGCTCTTTTTGGGCTTCAGCAAAGCTTTCGATAAGGTGCCTCATGAAGAATTGCTTTTTAAACTTAAACAACTTGGTCTTCCACATGGTTTTGTTAACTGGATTGCTGCATACTTGTCCCATCGCACACAGTTTGTTTCCGTCGGAAGCTGTCTCTCTCCAGTTCTGCCTGTAACGTCAGGGGTCACCCAAGGGAGCCTTTTTGGTTCTCTTTTTTTCTTGCAGGTGTACATAAACGATATTGCGTCAATGATTGACACATCTGTTCATATACGTCTTTTTGCCGACGATTGCATTATTTTCAAAGAAATAAAGTCGAGCTCGGATCAGTTGCTTATAGACCATAGTTTGCAGTCCGTTCTATCATGGTAATACCTAGAAAATGAAGCTTAATTCTGCTAAATCAACACTTTTACGTATCACCAAAATTAAAAAGCAACCCTTCAAATTCATTTATAAGATCGCGGATACCCCGGTTACTGTGGAGCGCAGGAATGTAAATATCTTGGTTTAAACATATCTGACACACTTTCCTGGTCTCCTCACATAAACCATATTTGTGCCTCGGCATCCAGGAAGTTGGGCTTCATTAGAAGAAAGCTGATAGACGCCCCGACTCAGGCTAAGGTACATGCTTCCTATTCATTAGTAAGATCCAAGTTGGAGCATGCAAATGTCGTTTCGGATTCATTAACTTAGAAAGACATCCGGAAGTTGGAAATGGTGCAACTTCGAGTGGTTCGATTCATTTACGGAAACATAGAAGGCTGGATTCCCCGTCTCAACTCATACAGGCTAACGGAATACACACCCTTCAGACGAGAAGAAAGTTTGCACGATTAAAATTTTTGTTTCATTTTAAACAAGGAAAGACTCGCATAGACCCATTGCAATATATAATTATCCACCCTTAGAGTGAAGATCTACGCGGCACAGACATCAGTTTTCACTAACACTCATTTTTGCGCGTACTAATATGTTTAAGTTTATAGCTTTTTCCCCTGCACTATTAGTGACTGGAACGGCTTGCCTCTCAAACTATTTAATGACAAATTTTTTTGTACAAGGCCTTGAACGTCTTGGTGATTAGCACGTTGCTTTGTATATTGCTGCACGTTCATCCATTTCGCATGACCTTTAAGTCTGTATAAACCTTCATAATACATCTGGATAGATCGTTTTGTATTACAGCATGATTGCACTCCATGCGGCTTGATGGTTGATTTTCTCTCCCCCCCCCCCCCCCCGGCCCCTTTTCTATATATATATATATATATATATATATATATATATATATGTCTGGTTGATTGTTGGAAACCTTTTTAATGCCACGTCATTTGTTGTATGTGCGAATGCATATGTTGTACCCCACTCCTACTTGGGCCTCAGTGGCCTGTAGTATCCTCTAAATAAAAAAAATAAAAAAGCAAGAGAGTGAAAATATCCACATCAAACTACGTATCGAATTGCAAGAAGCAATAGTGTTCAGGCGAGTTAGTTAGGAAATATCGCAACGTCATGGTTCCATTTGTTACAGTTCTTTATATTCGTATATCTTTCAGACACTTCCCAATCCCTTGAAATCCGAGATTCGAATAGGCGATAATTAAAACGCCTATATTCGGTGACAAGTGAAAAGCGAAATAGAAGCCGACTCTGATCTCTCTCCACTTTAGAAAAGCGAACGCTGGAGAGGAAGTAGCCTCATCTCAAGTGTTCGCTCCGCCGATGTGGAAATCAAAGGGAGGAGCTCCCACTTCACTCGTAACCTCTCACCGACTACAAATTTCTACCATATAGTTAAATAAATTTTAGAATAGATATTAAAAGCATTGCCGTTCCTTCTTCCATTTTTTTCAGAAACGTTGTGAGTTCCCGTTGCAGTTCCATTGATGCAAGATGGGACGGCGGAGTTCTTTCGTTCCGACAAAATACACGCATTCCAAGAAGGTTGTTCTTTGAAACGCCGTTTCGTCAGCACTGGTGCAAAACAGAAGGTCTTGTAAGAGAAGACAGAACAAAAACGCATTCTTTTTTGGAATGAATAAACTCGCATGGAAAGTTTTTAGCGATTCATGCTCAACAAATGTGCAAATCTCATTTAATTCGCCATTTAGTGAAACAGCAATACTTTATTGTGTGCCGCGATTGCATTGAAAGCCAGCCATAACAATGGGCAGACAAAGAAGATGACAGGCACGGAGCAGACGTAGTCGAAGCCTCACGTAGCCGATCAACCCTACCGAACGGCGAACAGATGGATGTTCAGAGCAGCGTCGGTGCGCATGGCAGTCTGAGATTGAGTTATTTTTCAGGCGTCGCTGCTGTGCATAATGTCATGCCGGGCCTTAGGGTATTAAACATCCTTCCAAGCGGGGGCTTCATTGCCTGACAAAATAAAGGAGACACACCTACGTAATCCCCCCCCCCCCCAAAAAAAAAAGGTGGGAGAGCGAGATTTTTGTAATTGCTTCTTTTCACAACAAAAAATAAAAATAACTTTCGATTCTTCCAAAAATTACGTAATCGGTGAAACGATATAAAGTGAAGACGTCTGCCCATATCGCAACTACGTTTAAGAGGTCGCCAACAATGTTAGCCCTGAAACATTTGGTGTTCTGTCTAAGGGTTTTTGCGGTATACGCCGACGTAGAGTTTCAAAGTTGGAAGAAACCACCAGACAACAATCCCGACCTGAACAGGAAAGACCTTGGCGCGATGCAGGATGCGTGGAAGGTAGGATTCATTTTCACCGGGGATATTAATTTTTGTAACGATATTAGCCATCTGCCTTGTCACGAATCGATTGTTGTTTCAGTCGAGATCCTGTTTATATTAGTGAGGAGATGCCAGCCGAATGACCTTGTGAATACATGTTCCCGAATAATGACCCTGCTGAAAACAAAACCCATTGCATAGTAAAAAAATTGCTGTCAATTGCATTAAGCGTTTATATCCGGAAACCGAAAGTTACAATTTGCTTTTAATTTTATTTTTCACTAACGCTTTGCGCTACGTTTGGGCGAAGTCTGAGCCTTCGAAAATGTCTAATGTTTAACCGTGGGAAAAAAATGCACTTTTATTTTGTTGGCATCGGCTTGATATATTGGTTTCCCAGGTGGCACGAATTTCAAAGGATGACACAATAAAATGTGATGCCTATATTCTTAATTAAAGGCGAGCTGAATGAAAAATACTGAATGAAGGTAAAACAACGCTGCCATAGTTGTTACTTAATATCAATATTGTCTCCTCGTTTGCTTCATCGGGCATTTTTGTGTATTAATGTTATTTCTACAAGCACGAATATTGTATTTAAAGCCTTTTTACTATTTTTTACATCGATAATATATTTGTCACCTTTATTCTTCTAGAGAATAACAACGTGTTTTCACTCGTAGACTGCCTGGACGAAAGCGGACTGTGCGTTTTGGCGATGTCTATCCCAATTTATTATGAACGGAAACAAAATTGTGCGGTGGTCTTCTTATGTTTAGCTTAGCTTTGATAGAAATGTCGTCATATTGCGGCTTTTTCAATGCATACCCAGCTATACCAGAGGACAGGATTTAATTTACATAAAAATAATTACCAAAAATATTGCTATTTTCAGACAATCAAGTGTATGACGAACCAGAGCTATTATCTAGTGTATAGTAACGGGTGGGGCACCCAAGAACATTACGAAGATGTGTCATGCCTCCAAGTGCAAACAAGTGACCTCAATTACACATTGAAGAGCGCCCAATACACATCAAAATGGTACAACACAAAATCTAAAACAATGTGAGTATTTTCATTACTTCACAAGGTCTCTGGCATAACGTTTTAATAAAATATCCAACCATTTATTTCTTGGTGTCCATTGAAGCGATTTTAAGCTTTTTAAAGACCGATACGGATCCACGAGCTTTACTGAAGTACAATCGCGTGCTTGAATTACTTTATTGCTTAGCCAATAATTAGGTATATATACTATATTGAAATGTATACTGAGGCTTAAAAATAGGATGCATGCAGAAGTACGGAAAGTCCTCTCATAAGAAAAATAGGGATCAATATTACAGCAGAATAGTTTCGTCGGCTGAGTACCGCATATGCACTTGGGCGCAGCCCATATGGGTCTGCCATTGTGAATATACATGGCGAAAATACAATTCAATAATAATGCATAGGCTGCGAGAACAAGCAAATCTTTATTTTACGTAGACAGATTAAAGAAACATGTAGCAAACATCGCTTATAAAAAAAATGAAAAAAAAAATTGGTCTTTCTCGCAACTACAAACCAGTATGGAAGCTTCGTAAACTGAGCCAACTAAGGCTGACAAGATATGATTTAACAAAAACTGCATCACATGCGATCTTCGGGACATTTTCGTAATCTTACGTGGTCTCTAACGAAGAAATAAGAGAAAATATGCCAGCTGAAGGAATAGTACTTAATATATTCTTAATAAGTTTCTTTCATCGTCGTGTTTTCGATTATTTCCTCTTTAGAGACCATGTAAGGAGATAAAAATGGCCCATGATATCTTCAAGCGTGGCTTTTGAGCCCCGCAAGTGTTGATATTGTGTTTATAAAGCTCCTAAACAAGAAATTATGCATGTATACGTGGCCGGACAAACAGTAAGAGAACCTCTGGAGCAGAGCCCTGTATAGAGATAGTTTGGTCGATGGGAGGCGCTGGAAGAGCTAGGGCGTGCACCATACGCAGATAGAGGGCTTCACATGCTCTCTTGGCCAACCAGAAGCCGAAAAGTATCCCCTAGCGGTGATAGCGAGAAACAGTCTTAATCATAGATATATGTTGGTATTTAGTTCTAATGAGCGCGTAAGTGTGAAGCCTAGTAACCCTTATGCTTGAAAATAGTCTGCACGTGCTGTTTCGATTATGATCTTAGCGAAAGATGTAAGAAACAAATGTGCCGCTCAACTCTGTTTTGCTCAGACAGAGTGTGACCGTTCGGACGGCAGATTCTTGGCCCCCTGCGCTTGGCGTACGAATTATGTCGCACGTTCCACTATAGTTGCACTCTTCACCATGACTTTGGATGACAGGGATTGAAACATCACGTGCACCATATTTTTAGTCACCAAGAGTTACTCCGACGCACTTATTACGTTTGTTTCTCGCGACCACCGCGAGGGTATTATTTCCGGCTTCTGGTTGGCCACAGTCGAATTTGTGAAGACGCCCTGGAGCACGCCCAGCCCAATTTCGGCCATTGGCGCCTCCTCATTTGTGACCTATACTTCCCAACAAATGGCCAAACTCTCTAGATATACGGCTACAGTGTACTAGAATACTTGGGTAGTGTTGGGACCGGAGGGGCTCGCCTGAAGCGCGTGGCATTGATCGCGACAGGTGTCGACACCGGCGCATTATTCAAAAGGTGTGCGCGTGCGCGGCTGCACGCGCGAAAATATGAATCTTTGGTGCCGCTTTGGTGGAGTGCACATATAATTTCTGATACAGCTACGACCTGCCAGCGGTCACACCGCGGCATCAATTACGCTATGGCACGATCGTTAGCAACATGATGCTTCAATGTATTGGACGGTTCAAGCTACATTACCCTTCCTTTACATAAAAACAATAGTGACTTTAAAGAAGCGGATTGCAAGTTGTTTCAGCGTAGAAAATTATCTGCGACTTTCGGTTTGTCGGATGGTAAGCAATTTAAATGAAATGCCCATTTCCTTGGTCGTAAAGGCCGAACATTAAATATTTGAAAGGGATATCTAAAACTCGGAAGCAGTTTTTTTTTCTATCTTATTTTATAATGGAACGAAACGGCACATACGAAAGTCCAACATTGTTTTAGTATGTTTTTAATATCCCAGGTTAACTTCTCTGTCTTCTTTTCTGCACATCTTCTTTTTCTTGACCTTAATCAGCCGGCTTCACTTGTCAGTCATTCTTGTGTTCATTTATGCGACGAACCACCCAAGCGACGGTCGCAGAGGGGTGAGAATCTTTTATTTCTTCATGGCTGCCAGGACCATCCGAGGACTATCCGACTTTCACTTGTAAGAAATGGCTTATAAGCCGTGACAATTTTTATCACGCGTTTTAGCATTGAACTTAATTCCAAAAACTGAGACAACGCGGGCTGAACAAGTTATGCTTTATAAGGTTCAAAAACAAAATAAAAACAAGCAGCTATTTCACATCATTTTGATCAGAATGCATGAGCACAAGTGAAAGATCAGGCAAGGAAAAAGTTGTAATAGTTTAAAACACGGGATTGAAATAATGGTTACAATGTGCAGCGCATCCAGGGTTACAATATGCAGCGCATTATCCTCTTGAGGGTAAACCATCCGAAACCTATACACGCTCCAATTGAAAACGAGCGTGTTGGTTAATAGATACAAAACTTGAAACTATAAAACAGAGAGGACGAGGACGGGAACAGGACATCTTTGAAAGATGTCCGGTTCCCATCCTCGTCCTCTCTGTTTTATACTTTCAAGTTTTTTATCTACACGCTCATAACAATATATTTAACGGACAGCTGCGTTCTGACAACCAGGTAAGTCTCGCCTGAGCTGGGTATTCGAAGAGAAAGACCCACGGTTCCACAGGTGGCGTATCTGGTTCACGCAGACATACAGGGTGTTTTTGTTTTATTCTTTACAGAACTTTACATATTTTACAAATGAATGCCGTCTTTCGTTATATCTGTAGGGCTCGGTGGACAATAAATGGGTGAATAACCGTTGCAGTGTTTAATAATTAACCAAAATCTGTTAGTTAACTTGTTTATTCACGGCCATGGTGCAATTGCAGTTTTAAAAGGAGTTATTATTAAAGGCAAACACAATTTCGACAATTCGCGACAAGGCAACGAGGTTCGCGAAATTTATCGTAAAAGTTTGCCTTTCTTTGCTTGATTCAGAAACCGCGTTATGAAAATAATACCTAGAATAGTGACTTAGTCGTCTTGATGTGTGGCGCCGGCGAGTCCACCGAAGACACACTGTCGAGTTAGTGATGAGGGGACAGAAACAACTGTGTCATTCTTCTACGCATCAATATCAGCACAACCTCATTCGCGCTTTCAGCGCGCAGTTTTTTTTAATTAAGTCAAGAAAGGCAAACTTTTAGCGATGAATATCTCGTGACAGAACGAGCGGGTTGGCAGAGATAATTAAGCTTCAGGAAGAAAACGAGAAGGGACGGACAAACACAACGAAAACGAGCGCCTTGTTGCTTTCGCTCAAAGCTCGTTGTTTGTACGCGAACTTTCTATATTGGGTTGGCCTTTAATAATGGCTCCCTTCAAATCTGCAATTCCGTTGCAGATTTGTACTCTGTTGCAATCTGCAACAGAGTACATGGCCCATTAAACCGCTCATTACCCTTTGCCTACCGCAAAAAAAAAAAAAGATTTGAAAATACTGATTTTTTTTTAGTTTGTTTTATGTGCCCTGTACTCTGTTTCACCTTGTGTTGAACCGCAGGAAACGCTACAAGCGCGAGCTCTTTGCTCTAGGGCACATCTCGGCGGCACAAGCTCCCGTGCACCAAGGGTAGCTGCCAACGCTATGAGCTCGCGCTTCTAGCCTTCGCTGCGGTACAACATAAGGTGAAACGGACTGCATAAAATCGTGGTACCGGCACGTGCACCGCTCAAAGTGAAAAAAGAAAAAAAGGCGGGCTGCGCGATTTCTTCCGGATAACTCGACTACAGCGCCGCCACGAACTGTCAATAAGCGCCCTCACGAGCTCCCGTTGCCGAGCCGCTCCGGTCCCAACACTACCCAAGTATTCTAGTACACTGTAATACGGCTCTGCCCCTGGAGCACCAGAAGCGCGTGCCACATGCCAGACATTTTCGTACCGCATTCCACGCGGCACCATGTGCTTCCAGAACACCTCTGTTTTTCTGCAATTCCGTTCGGTGCGCTCATAAGACAAATAGAAACGCCAGAAATCAAGGCGGTGTGGTGCAGTGGTTAGCATACCTGACCGGTAAGGATGCGAGTACGTGATCGAATCACGGCGCCGTTAGGGAATTTGTCTTTTGGCGGCTACGTAACAATTATGTCATTCGATCAGTACGGTTCATTTTATCTACATATTTCGACGTATGATCTTGGTATGTTCTTCAATAACATAATACGCATACGACACTGGTCTCTTTATTATAACACCGCAGCAGATATGTATCTGGATTGGGTATCGGCGTATACATTCTCAGAAAGAAAGTATATTCTTACACCTCCTGTCCCTTCTACGACACCCCAAAACTTCAGCTCTTCGTGCAGCGCGCTGACGTCGAACAAACGGGCTCAATTTTAACGAGGTGCTTAAAAACGGTGAGATACACCTCAGCAAAAAAGCTAAAGTACATATCAAAGACTACAGAAAAAAAGAACACTGAGGTTTTCTAGTAATGCCAAGAAAACCCAGTTTACTTTTTAGTAGTCAATATTACGCACATTAGCTATTTTAATAAGTTGTACCACTTGGCTATCAATCTGCCTGTGAAAGTTGCGAACGTCGATTCGACATCAGAGCGCTGTACTCAAACTAGAGTTTTGGGGTGTCGTATATGAGACCAGGGGTGTAACAATATACCTTTTTTTCTAACACTGTATGACGTGGAAGTTCGTCTGTTTCTTGCATACTTAGTACGTTTGTTTACTCCCGAAACGCGCACAAGTGCTTTTGTCTCTCGCCGATCTCAGGCAATGTTGCCCTTTGACTGGCATGCTCCTCCATTGTTCTGATGTGCCAGCAACGGATATTGAAACACAATTGCTCGCCATATTACGTCGCTATGCCTGACTTGGCACGAACGAAAAAAAAAAAAACGCGTCCCCTTCCCCTGAAATATTGCGATTCCGCTGTGTAAACGCAAAAATAAAAACAACGCATTATTTGTCGATATGTAGCCGGGTGTAGCAGTTATAAGAGTGACGGTGTGTCGTCATTGGGAGCACACCAGCAAAACCATTCCTTCTCCGCTGCTAAAATCGGCGTCAGCACCTTGGTGAACAGTCTCTTGTGTCCACCGTACGCCGCAAACTTTGGCGACGCTGTTCGTTAAAAATTTTGGAATCGCAGAGGGTGCGCTAGGTTCCCAACCCGACGGGAGACAAGGTAGAAGTACAAGTGACGTCACTCAAAAGACGGGGTGAGAGTTGAGGGGTACGGTGACCTTCGATTTCTTTTTTTTTTTATTAAATCAAGACAACGCGCGCAAGATAAATTGGTTTCGTGTTCTTCGTTCTATAGGAGACACGGACTAATCATTGCAGTTAACTGGAAAAAGCCCCAAAATCGTTGCACCCCCTCTTTAAGGTGTATAATCTGCACTTACTGAAACCATGAATGTGTCCATAATGATCAGGCCGCGAAACTAAAAGCAAAATTAGTAGCATTAAAGTAATATAAACATACGGGAAAACGATACCCACCATTCAGTGTAAGCAAATCAAAAAGGCCGTTTACTGAAAACGTACATAAGTTGCCGGCCCCCCCCTGGGCGCTGGCTCGAAATAAAAAAAAAAAAAAGGTTTCACAGAATAATAATCCAAAAGTGAACATTCTTATTTATACTTTCTCAAATATAGCGTTTTCGCATACTTGTCACATTCATAGTGTCAAGCATGTGCAAAGTTTTTAGGGCTAAGAATATTGTGTCTAACTAAGTTCAGAAAAATAGTTTAGTTTATTTTTAATAGTATTGTTTCGTTAAAAGACAGTGTTATTTTCTTTTTTACTAATAACGATTTTTTTAGCTCAAGTTTAACTTCATTGCCCTAAGGAAAAATTAAAAAAAAAATAAAGTTTTTGAATAATTTTATTACCTTGGCGGGATTTGACCCACAGAAGGATAGAAGTTTAAGTCTTTTGGTAGGAATTCATATAATTTTAAAACGCGCAATCTTCCAATTTTTTTTTAAATTTCATGTTAGTTGTTTTGTAGCGAGAACGAGTGAAGTCTATCGGATATTGCTGAAATAATTGTAGCTAATCTGAAGGTACGCCAAACTGCTAAATGGTAACTTGACGTTTACTTTTGGTTACTCTTTACATTTCTGATTTATGAATTTGAGATAGACTAAGTACGCAATGGCTAAAACTTATAATACTAAGGCTTAAAAAAAAAAACATCAAAGATATTGCATAGTCAATATTTAACAAACCTTATTTTTTTCCCGTAAATTTGTACCGAGCGTCTTCACCTAAACAAGATTTCTACAAATTGGTGTTTTTCATCTGTTGTACGACAGGGTATCAAGCACACAATATGTTCAAGCTGTAAAACAAAAAGATTATAGTATTGAAAATATTATGTATCTGGGTACGTATCTAATTTTTGCTAGTAATAATTAACGCTAACACCATCACCGCACGATTTTTGGCTAGCGTTGTGCGCGGACCAGTTGTCGCATAGGTGGGCACCATAAGTGCAGCAGCTATTTATGAATTTATCGATCACAGTTTTATTGCAAGATTGCCAACAGTCCCTCCACCGACTAACAATGCCAGTCATGCCTTTTTACGGGCTTTCCGCCGACATAGTTAAGTACTCACATAAGTTTGATGCTGCAGCAGCGTGGAAATATTAATTTTTTTAATATTTGCGCACCAAGTGCTACTATGGTTTTGGTGTGGTTTACTACAGTGTCATGTTTGTTTGCATAACTTATGCGGATGCAGAGGGGTCAATATTAGTCTAGATAGACGCCACTGAGCTGTTTTGTATCTAACTCTTGGCAGCAAACTTAAACCGGTATGACTTTTCCAGGAACTCGAGGTCGCTAAAAATATGCCGGTCCCTCACGCAACTAAAATGTTGCCATTCAAACTTTCATTCAAGTTTGACGTGTAACATTTTGTTCCTCGTGTGTTTGAATAAATTGAAACAATTCAACACGTTTTTACTGTCTTTTTTATGTAGGCATTATCAGTTATAAACAACACTTGAAATAGTTCCGATTGGGTTCTTTTCATGAAATCGTGGTTCCATATGATATAACATTACCAATCTCGGTTCATTTCTGCATAATGCATACAAAGGCAGTGTCTAATGCACCTTTGACACGTTTCTCACATTAACTCGATGCCACTGAATGTTCTCAGATTACCTAAACCTACTAGCTTGTTTTTATGATAACATCGCAGCGCCGAAATTTAGAGTAATAAAATGGTAGCCGTCTGCTATGGAAGCAATCCGTGTTACCGTCCAACATTTTTTGTTTGCGCGCGCTTGATGTGCGCACTGCGGGGCCGGTCTTTTTTTTTAGTTACAGCTTCTTCCAATCTTTCCGAGCTTGAGCAGGACTTGCGTTTTGTCCTCAGTCTCTACCTTCTGCTTTAAGACTCCCCTAATTCAAAGTCAAGGCCTGGCGCATGAGGAGTAGGTTTTGAAAAGCGAGGGCAAGCTGGCGCTCCTGCCTTTGACACGTACCGTTTTTTTTCTCGTGTTTTTTTGCGGCAGCGTTTGCTCTGCGAGAGCGTGTTTAAAAATCGCAATCTCGTGTTACCCTGTAAGTTTAATTCTAAGAAGAATATAGATTACCGTTTACTTCTTAAATAATTGTTGCATTTACTTCATTTCTTATGTAGTTCGTGTATTCGCCTCGAGTTCCGATCGGCGCGGCTTATATGGTGAAAAGGCAGAACTACGCTTTGTTTTACACTTGAGCAAAAGGAATGCGACACACGTGGGGCCGAAGCTATGGGAAGCGCTAATGCAGCGCTCGCGCACAGGAATCAAGTGCTAAGAGCTCGTGCTTTGTACCCTTGCACGTGATCTGTGCCGTTAGTGCGGATGCTTTGTCTACACCCGCATTGTGGGCAGATGGCATCATCGCATGCCTCATACAGAACCACGGATAAAGAAGAGCACGCTTCCCTAATTCCAGTTTAGGTCTAAAGGTCAATGGGGTATGGGGTACAAAAAAAGTATAAAATATTATAAGCAGGAGTTAACTATAAGAAATATGGGGAGGCAGAATAAATCGAGTTAGAGTTGCCTACAATGCTAGCAACTCGTGATGCCGCGGTGTGAGCAAAACGCCCATAAAAGAAGTTACGCCAGTCAAGACGATAACAGGCTGACAGCTACGTAGAAGTGGTGTATGGAAGACCTTTTTCTTTAGTTATTATTTAAGGAGTGAATATGGAAGACTTCCGCCACCGACATCCACAAACCAGAAAGCTCAATGGCGTCTTAACCTCTGGTTGAGCAGACGCTATGAGAGGCAGTACTCTGTGGGAATTAGACGGCCTTAGTCGAAATCATGAGTTCCATAGACCCTCCTCAAAAGTTTATCGAGCAACATTGGCCGTCGCCATTTATTGGGCACGAAGCGTGTGATTTAATCCGAGTCTTTGCCAAACGCTGCCGCGGCACTCGTGTCCATTACTTGCTCAGAATACGTGCTCAAACAACGGCGCATTCGGATCATTGACCCTGCAGACACTAGGTGTGCTCATTTAAGAAAAAATGTACCTTTAGCTATTGCCACATACCCATGTTCTGTCTTCTTTACTTGTTTTGTCTAGTTGCTGACGCCGTTTATGGTTGACTGCAATTGCAACTGTTTGTGACATTTTTTCTTTATTTTGCTCTGTCACCTTGGGCATTGATGCCGCACGCCAAGTCTTGCCTCAAACCCGATTCGTGTTTATGGTGTTGTGTTCACAATGTACCACTTGATCCAACAAAAGAGTAACTTTTCTTCAATTTTTTCCTCCCAAGGGCAACCTCAGCGTAAAGCCACATCACCAAATGGAACCTGCTACAATCTCGATTTCAACTTCCTCTGTGAAGCAAACGGCTGTATCATATATCATCAGGAATGTTGGCGAAGACCCTTCATTAGATATTCAGAAAAATACGTTATATTTAGCAATTCTTTTTGTCACATACTGAGAGCACTGCAAAATGAAGAGGACTATGAATGTGGGTATTATGAATTGATTTTACCTACTGCGGTAACTTATAAATAACATTTTCTATGCGTAAACATAAAGGGATTGAATCTAAGTATATGCAAGATATTCGACATCTTGGTTTAAAGCAGTGCAACCAAAAACAAGCACGAAATCTGGACGAGACAGACAACAGTTTTGTCGTCTGTCTTGTCTTCATTTTGTTGTTGTTTTGTCGCGCTGTTTTAAATCGGGATGCTCGTCAATCGAGCAGTCCAAACAAAAAAATGTAGCAAGATATTCAATGTCGTTTCGCCCTTAATACCAACTCAAACATTTTTCGAGTCACCTGGAGTCCGGGAACCGACAACTATGCGTTCAATAATTGTACAAATGTCGCAAAGGCCGGGAGAATTCATCCAAGCAAAGGGCGATAAGTGTAAAAAGTACTTCGAGTTCAAGCAACAGAGCTATAACAAAGAGATAGATGTTTTGCTACCTATGCAAGTGGCATCTTCAGAATGAACTGATACAAATGAAGCAAGACCCCTCTTCCATACAAACTAAAAGCAATGGACCTTTCCATCGCTGTCACCCAGACTAAAATTCCGAATCGCTGGGATGTTGACTCATGCGCGTCGCCTGATATTCCACGGAAGAAAGCAACTGTACATGCTCAGAACGCAGTTGACAACCCAGTTGACAAGTATGGCAGCGCGCAGAGGGTGACTATTGAGATGATCTATAGTCGCTTGCAAGTACGGCCTCTGAGCGCCGCCATCTTGCTGCATGTGTGGGGATATCCTATGATAGTTAAGCATTGCTGAGGCGTGCCCACGAATTCCAGAGTGGCTCCAAAACAAAGCGTTTTCTATCCACGTTGTTCTGGCAAACTCCTAAAGCGCGGCTCCCTGCTGACATCTATAGGATCCGTCGTTGTCGGCGTGGCAGGCAGGATTCCACATGACCGTGATGCTGAAAGTTATGACTTTTTGTCATAACTTTCTCTTTCTGTCATAACGCTCTTCCTCTCTTCTCTGGTGGTCATCGGAGCGCTCTTTGAATGACGTCACGAGCAGCCCATGTATACAGAATCTTCAGAATAAACAGACGCGAATCAGGCGAGAACCTACTTCCATACAAGCTCAAGGCAATAATCCTTTCCAGCACTTATCACCCAGATTAAAAAGGCCGAGTCAGTGGGATATGGACGCGTGCGCACAGCCTGAAGTTCCGCATGAGAAAGCAACTGCGCAGGCTCAGAACGTGCTCCCCAGAGCAGAAGCCAAGAATGGCAGCGCGCAGACGGTGACTGTTTGAAGGATCTATAGACGTTTGCAAGCACGGTCTCTGAGCGCCGCCATCTTGCTGCATGTGTGGGTATACTCTATGAGAGTCAAGCGTTTCTGAGGCGTACGCACGGATTCCAGACTGGCGCGAAAAACAAAGTGTGTTTCATCCATGGTGGCCAGACCAGCCCTTGAAGCGCGGCTCCTTACAAAGGTCTATAGGATGCGTCGTTGTCGGCGTAGCAGGCAGAATTGCACACTACCGTGGTGCTGACCCCATGCGGAAACTTATATGACTAATTCTATACTCATGCCAAAGTCTGGAACGTTCCTTTTGAGATCGACGGTTGATGAATATACTCAAGCATTCCACCAGGTCAGGTGAAGCGTAAAGAAGTGTTGGGAGCTAAAATTAAATAGATCCAAAGACACTGCCCACGCAGCCACGAACCTGGCAAATAATTGCAGTCCCAACGCTTGTGTAGCAACACGGTTCGTCCGATGCTAATATTAAAAGATACTCCTCTTATTGTTTGCTTTTTCCGCTCAAGTAGAAAAAGGAAAGACATAAATGAAGCACGCAGTTTAGGTAGCAATAGGCCGGAGGACAATATAGTTTATTATATCTGCACAAACATCTCCTCTTCCAAATTTCATGCGTCATAAGGCTTGGAGACCTGAGTTTTGTGCCGCCCCGATTGCAGCTAATATTCGAAGCGTCAGTGAAAATACAGGATATAAAAAAAACAGCCGATTAAAATGTAGTGAAACGCCCCTAATACAAGGGTAGAAACAGTTTCACTAGCGGAGACCATCGGTCGAGTCGCGTGTGCTATCGTTTATTCTGATTTTCGTATTTTATTTCTACCTAGACAAAAGGCTACGGATGAAAAATTAGGCTGGTTTTCCTTACATTATATTTGACTCACTATCTTGACTCTACTTGTAGAAAACCTATTTAAGTGACGAGGATAAAGCTCCTTATTGCATGTTGATTGGGAAAAAGACGTTAGCCACCTTGCTCAATCTTTGTCTTAATTTTCATAGACATGTTAATATTGAAAGTGCTCCTTCATTAACTCGTTCGGATTCTAAAAATCAGGACACTGGTGATGTAGTGCAGCATTACAGATCGCAAAAGCTCGCAGCGATAGCTACACTGGTGAGCATAGCGTTTAAAATCTCAGAAAAGTCAATTGAAGTGCTCGGTGCCACACCTTTGAAAGCACATTTAAACGATTAAACTCTGTAAAACTTGATTGGCATTTTTCTGTGCACAATTAAATAAGAGTCTCTTCGTATTCTTCTTTATTGAACTTTTTCAAGTAAGTCAAACTTATGCTTATATTTTCGCCGTTAAACCGCTTGTTTTTTGTTTTTTTGTTGTTTTACCCTAGGCGAACTGTTATATACTAAAATGCGCGTCTTACCCATTGTCTCAAAGTATCGCTCTTTTCTTGTCCTTTCTTTGCAGCTTGTGAATTCTGGTTGAGGGAAGATTGGTTAAAGAACGTGACCATTCCCCAAGTCGTTACAAGAGCAGGAAGCGAAGAAAATGAGAAAGAGAAGAAGGAGCTTGGCAGTTCGAGTAAAACTACGTATTTGTATGATTCCTTATTTAAGGAACTTCCGTCCAGCTGTCGATACGCATTTCTTCTCAACTGTGGATATCCGACATACCGGATTTATGACAGGGAAGATTGCGACAACGTAAATAAAAGAGAAAATGGCGCATCAGATGACGCAAACAAATGTAGATAACACAACTATTTCGCAAATACGCCTCCCGTCTCTGGGTCACGCATCTCGCTCCAACCATCAACAGCGTGTTCTTCGAAATTTTCTTTGGTTGCTCTGTGAATGTGAACGAGTACAGTATCTAATGCAGCCATCTGCGGAACCACACTGCGGGTGATTTTGGACAAGTGTAGAAAGAAGCTGGACTTTGTGCTGTGTGATAGCTCGAGAAGAAATCTTGCACACTGCAGTGCGGAAAATTAAAAATACTAGTGATGAAAAAGCAAACTATAGCGAGGAGTACCTAAGATAGACTTGGTGTCTGCTTTATACAATAAAAATAGCAATACAATCAGTATGTTTTTGTTTCAATTACTATAGGTGACTGAAAAAATTGTTGCTGTGAATAAAACAAAGGGTCTGCGTTGCTGCGGTGCTCGGCGACAGACTAAGTAAAATCAAATCAAATCAAAAGCTTTATTTTCCAGAAACACTGGAAGGAGTCCCAGACAAAAAGCTGTTGAGACAGCTTGACTGGGTCTGGGACCCTTATTACATGGCAGCAGCTTGGTAGTGCACAACACTCTCCTAGCGTAACATTTAAAAAAAAAAAAAAAGATTGGAACTTTGTAAACATTATAACACTAAATTAGGGAACAACGAAGATATAAGAGCGCAAGTCTCGTTTGCTAATCGTGTATATGTTTATGTTGTTTGTGAGGCATTTATTTAAAACAAGTGGTAGGTTGTAATGTAAAGTTTGAAAGTTGTAGTTCGTGCGGGAACAAGGGAGGACCCATGCTTCTCTGCGGCGTATGTTGACATCACTGCTATGCCTTACAAGCTCAGAAATAGTGAATAAGAAATCGATGAAGTGTGTGGAGGAGAAACGAATGGAACAGAGCAAACGATACTCATACATGCGTTCAACCGGAATTATTTGATATTTTAAAAATAAAGGTTCTGTGTGGTCTGTGTAGGAAACATCAGCAATATATCGTATTATTTTCTTTTGCAGTAATAGTATGTTTTAAAGGTTTGTTTTTGTTGTAGTAGCCCATACAAGGTGACAATAACTCAAGTGGGATTGAAATAATGCATAATAAATTTTAAGTTTAATGTTGAGTGGTAAAACGTTGCGACAACGAGAAACAATACCAACGATCCGAGAAAGTTTAGCTGTTAAATAATTTACATGACAATCCCACGTCATATTCTCTGAAAAAAATACACCTAAAGTTTTATGCTGGCTGACTATTTCGATTGACGACGTACCTAGTGAGGGAGTGGAATTTATTGAAATGGGCTTATTTTTTTATCTGAATAAGATTGCTTTAGATTTCATTGTATTTACCTTAAGGCCGTTAGTATCAGACCACAATGCAAATTTGGTAAGAGTAGAATTGGCTTGGCATAACAGTGTATCAGCATCAGCCGCAGAGAAAAACATACTCGTATCGTCCGCATATATAACAAACTGAACTTTGTTATCGATGTTTACTAGGTCATTGATGTAGACGATAAATAGAAAAGGTCCAAGTATACTTCCCTGCGGTACACCACAAAGAACACTTTGGAAAGAAGAGAAAAAACCGTTAATAGCTACACACTGTTTCCTATTTGTTAGATACGAGTGAAGCAAGGCAAGTGGTACACCGCGGACGCCATATCGACTAAGTTTCATAAGTAGCACTGTATGATTTAGGACATCAAACGCTTTACTAAAATCAATGAACACACCTAAAGTAATCAGCCTTTTTTCTATATTTCGTAATATAATTTCTTTTTGATATAACAAGGCGGCTTCCGTAGATTTGCCTTTGCGAAAGCCGAATTGATAGTCTGTTAATATAGAATGTTTACAAAAAAAGTGATCGAGGCGCGTAAGAATAATCTTTTCGAGTACCTTAGAGAAGACAGGTAACACAGATATTGGCCTATAGTTATTCATTACATGCCTCCTTTATGCACAACAGTGACTTTAGCCAACTTCATTTTTGCGGGAAGCTGACCAGATGATAATGATAAGTTGTATATGTATGCTAAGTGTGGGGCAATTATATTCATTACAAATTTAACTGGCTTTATTTGTAATTTATCAATGTCAATACTTTTGCTGTTTTTTAGTCCTAGAAAGATGTTATAGACCTCTACTTCGTCAGTTGGATTGAGAAAAAACGTATCATCAGTATGTTTCACAGAAGAAAGGACATTTTCATTATTTCCGTTTGCCTGTGCGGTAGGTAGTGCATTTGAATAGTTAGCATTAAACTGTTCCGCCAAACGTGCACCTGACATGTTATGACCGTCTATAGTTAATTCGCCAATAGAGTGGGAAACCTTTCTACGATTTAAAACTTCATTAATAATTTTCCACACTACGTCAGGTCGTTGTTTAGTAGCCTCATGAAACTTTTGCTTGTAATATGATGATTTTGCTTTCCTAAGCTCAGATGTCAATTCGTTCCTAAGTTTTTAAAACATGACAGTTTATTTTGATCCCTCGTCTTTAAAAACGCTTCATATAAGCGAGTTTTCTTCCTCATCATTTTTATGTGGGCTGGGGTTACCCAAGGTTTTCTTATTTTTTTGCTCGTGGTTACAGTTTTAAACGGAAAATGTAGGGCATAAAGTGATTTAAAAATATTTAAGAATTCATTATATGCATCATTCACATCTAGTTTAGAGAAAACCGATGTCCAATCACTGTTGAATACTGCATTCCTAAATGCAAGTAGGCAATCACTAGTCATTTCTTGGTAGGTTACAGAAGATTTAGCAGCACCTTTGTATGGGTCATGATTATGTAAAGTCAAAAAGATTGGAATATGATCGCTTATGTCGCAGCTTATGGTTCCGGTTACTTTGATGTTGGTTGTAATATTGGTAATAAAAAGGTCAATTACACGTGATGTGGATGTAGTGATTCTAGTGGGAGACGTGATAACATTACGAAACCCGTTAGAATACAACGTATTATTGAGTGCCTTAGTTTGGAAAGAGTCCTCTAGTAAATTAACGTTGAGGTCACCCCCTAGGACGAAGGAGTAGTTATTAGCCGATACGTAGTCTAGAAAGCGCTCAAGAAAAGAAATAAACATTTCAAAATCCGCCGAAGGTGGGCGGTACATGACAGCTCTTATATTAGCCCCATATTTTAAGCTTAGGATCTCATAAGCACTTGTAATTTCAGTAAAAATATCTAACAGCTCACATTTAATTGAAGATTTCACTTGAATTGAGACACCACCGCCACGTTTATGCTGACGGTTTAAAAAGAAATGTGTGTAATCCGGCAGAACGAGCATATCAGCATCCTGCTGATACCAGGTTTCCGTGAACATTATCATATCGAATGATACACGGCACTGATCCAGAAATGATATAATAGAGTCATGTTTATATGTTGCAGAACGCATGTTCAAGTGAAAGATATGGGTAGAATTTTGGGAGGATAAGAACTGACCCAGTTCTTCCGGCAACACAAGTTCGATGTAGGCCATAAAAAAAAAAGGAACAAATGGAAGAGACTGTACAAGACAGCGTAGCTAAACTAACAGATTTTCCCTACGTCAGCCTCATTGCTAATCTGAACAAGTGGGGTCCTCTCTGCTTGACGAGCAAAAATCTTGCCATTTCGAACCCAGACATACTTCCAAGTACATTGATGCTTTCTGGCAATCGCTTTTCCGAGAACCCGCTTCAGAGATGGGCATAGGTGTTCGTTGACGAAGACAGGGGCATCCGTGTCAAGGCCAAGATCCGAGTTCTTAATGCGCTTCTTTTTTGCCTTATCGAGGACGGCATCACGTTTGCTGCGGCTTACAAATTGGAGAGTAATGTTAGATTTGGTGGCGTCCTGGGTGGCACGCGATGACAGATCGCAATGTCACTTCTAGCGATTGACTCGCCGATTGATTCCCCTAGCCTATTGATCAGGTCGGGAAGTACTTCGTGATCGTGCTTTACAACGCCCTTGATTGCTAGGTTGGAGTTTCTTGAATATTGCTCAGCTTCTGTGAGCCGATCCTGGTAGTCGATTAGACGCTTTTCCATTTGGCTGATTTTTTCTGAAAGGTTTCCATTTTCTTTCTTAAGCTCGGCATTTTCCTTTAAAACTGTGCCAAACTTGGCCTTAACGTCTTCGAACTCGAGGTTCATGAAGTTCACACTGTCTTTAAAGCTATTTATGACAGCCTTCATTTCACGGATGTCACTTCGAATGTCTCGCTCTAGTGATACTTTGAAAGACTTCCACTCTTGTCGGAATTCTTCTTTAAAGTCACTAAATAATTTGGCAATGTCCTTCGCCATGGAATGTCACTTGATAACAACAAAACAAAACGAAAGCGCGAAAGTGAACAAGCAATATAGTTGCAGGTCAACTGATAGCAGCTGTGGCAGCAGCGACGGTTATCGTTACCTAAAATTGATTCGAGAAAGGAAAATGCCAGCAAACCTGTAACGATGATGAGTCGTGAGCGTGGCTGCTCAGTACCGTCGCTGCTGCCAAGTGTCAGGAGGAGCAGACGCGTCGCTCTTTTGTAGCGCAGGGGCGCTGGAGTCCCGTAGTTCCGACGAATGGCAGGACGGCAGGAAGAAGAGCACAGTCACGATGATAGTGACGACGACGACGGGCTTGATGTCCAACGGAGATCGATGCAGCACCACGTTGAAGTTTCCGTCGGCCAGCAACGCAACGGGCAATCTGTAACGATGATGAGTCGTGAGCGTGGCTGCTCAGTACCGTCGCTGCTGCCAAGTGTCAGGAGGAGCAGACGCGTCGCTCTTTTGTAGCGCAGGGGCGCTGGAGTCCCGTAGTTCCGACAAATGGCAGGACGGCAGGAAGAAGAGCACAGTCACGATGATAGTGACGACGACGACGGGCTTGATGTGCAACGGAGATCGATGCAGCACCACGATGAAGTTTCCGTCGGCCAGCAACGCAACGGGCAATCTGTAACGATGATGAGTCGTGAGCGTGGCTGCTCAGTACCGTCGCTGCTGCCAAGTGTCAGGAGGAGCAGACGCGTCGCTCTTTTGTAGCGCAGGGGCGCTGGAGTCCCGTAGTTCCGACGAATGGCAGGACGGCAGGAAGAAGAGCACAGTCACGATGATAGTGACGACGACGACGGGCTTGATGTGCAACGGAGATCGATGCAGCACCACGTTGAAGTTTCCGTCGGCCAGCAATGCAACGGGCAATCTGTAACGATGATGAGTCGTGAGCGTGGCTGCTCAGTACCGTCGCTGCTGCCAAGTGTCAGGAGGAGCAGACGCGTCGCTCTTTTGTAGCGCAGGGGCGCTGGAGTCCCGTAGTTCCGACAAATGGCAGGACGGCAGGAAGAAGAGCACAGTCACGATGATAGTGACGACGACGACGGGCTTGATGTGCAACGGAGATCGATGCAGCACCACGTTGACGTTTCCGTCGGCCAGCAACGCAACGGGCAATCTGTAACGATGATGAGTCGTGAGCGTGGCTGCTCAGTACCGTCGCTGCTGCCAAGTGTCAGGAGGAGCAGACGCGTCGCTCTTTTGTAGCGCAGGGGCGCTGGAGTCCCGTAGTTCCGACGAGTGGCAGGACGGCAGGAAGAAGAGCACAGTCACGATGATAGTGACGACGACGACGGGCTTGATGTGCAACGGAGATCGATGCAGCACCACGTTGAAGTTTCCGTCGGCCAGCAACGCAACGGGCAATCTGTAACGATGATGAGTCGTGAGCGTGGCTGCTCAGTACCGTCGCTGCTGCCAAGTGTCAGGAGGAGCAGACGCGTCGCTCTTTTGTAGCGCAGGGGCGCTGGAGTCCCGTAGTTCCGACGAGTGGCAGGACGGCAGGAAGAAGAGCACAGTCACGATGATAGTGACGACGACGACGGGCTTGATGTGCAACGGAGATTGATGCAGCACCACGTTGAAGTTTCCGTCGGCCAGCAACGCAACGGGCAATCTGTAACGATGATGAGTCGTGAGCGTGGCTGCTCAGTACCGTCGCTGCTGCCAAGTGTCAGGAGGAGCAGACGCGTCGCTCTTTTGTAGCGCAGGGGCGCTGGAGTCCCGTAGTTCCGACGAATGGCAGGACGGCAGGAAGAAGAGCACAGTCACGATGATAGTGACGACGACGACGGGCTTGATGTGCAACGGAGATCGATGCAGCACCACGTTGAAGTTTCCGTCGGCCAGCAACGCAACGGGCAATCTGTAACGATGATGAGTCGTGAGCGTGGCTGCTCAGTACCGTCGCTGCTGCCAAGTGTCAGGAGGAGCAGACGCGTCGCTCTTTTGTAGCGCCGGGGCGCTGGAGTCCCGTAGTTCCGACGAATGGCAGGACGGCAGGAAGAAGGGCACAGTCACGATGATAGTGACGACGACGACGGGCTTGATGTGCAACGGAGATTGATGCAGCACCACGTTGAAGTTTCCGTCGGCCAGCAACGCAACGGGCAATCTGTAACGATGATGAGTCGTGAGCGTGGCTGCTCAGTACCGTCGCTGCTGCCAAGTGTCAGGAGGAGCAGACGCGTCGCTCTTTTGTAGCGCAGGGGCGCTGGAGTCCCGTAGTTCCGACGAATGGCAGGACGGCAGGAAGAAGAGCACAGTCACGATGATAGTGACGACGACGACGGGCTTGATGTGCAACGGAGATTGATGCAGCACCACGTTGAAGTTTCCGTCGGCCAGCAACGCAACGGGCAATCTGTAACGATGATGAGTCGTGAGCGTGGCTGCTCAGTACCGTCGCTGCTGCCAAGTGTCAGGAGGAGCAGACGCGTCGCTCTTTTGTAGCGCAGGGGCGCTGGAGTCCCGTAGTTCCGACGAGTGGCAGGACGGCAGGAAGAAGAGCACAGTCACGATGATAGTGACGACGACGACGGGCTTGATGTGCAACGGAGATCGATGCAGCACCACGTTGAAGTTTCCGTCGGCCAGCAACGCAACGGGCAATCTGTAACGATGATGAGTCGTGAGCGTGGCTGCTCAGTACCGTCGCTGCTGCCAAGTGTCAGGAGGAGCAGACGCGTCGCTCTTTTGTAGCGCAGGGGCGCTGGAGTCCCGTAGTTCCGACGAATGGCAGGACGGCAGGAAGAAGAGCACAGTCACGATGATAGTGACGACGACGACGGGCTTGATGTGCAACGGAGATTGATGCAGCACCACGTTGAAGTTTCCGTCGGCCAGCAACGCAACGGGCAATCTGTAACGATGATGAGTCGTGAGCGTGGCTGCTCAGTACCGTCGCTGCTGCCAAGTGTCAGGAGGAGCAGACGCGTCGCTCTTTTGTAGCGCAGGGGCGCTGGAGTCCCGTAGTTCCGACGAATGGCAGGACGGCAGGAAGAAGAGCACAGTCACGATGATAGTGACGACGACGACGGGCTTGATGTGCAACGGAGATCGATGCAGCACCACGTTGAAGTTTCCGTCGGCCAGCAACGCAACGGGCAATCTGTAACGATGATGAGTCGTGAGCGTGGCTGCTCAGTACCGTCGCTGCTGCCAAGTGTCAGGAGGAGCAGACGCGTCGCTCTTTTGTAGCGCAGGGGCGCCGGAGTCCCGTAGTTCCGACGAATGGCAGGACGGCAGGAAGAAGAGCACAGTCACGATGATAGTGACGACGACGACGGGCTTGATGTGCAACGGAGATTGATGCAGCACCACGTTGAAGTTTCCGTCGGCCAGCAACGCAACGGGCAATCTGTAACGATGATGAGTCGTGAGCGTGGCTGCTCAGTACCGTCGCTGCTGCCAAGTGTCAGGAGGAGCAGACGCGTCGCTCTTTTGTAGCGCAGGGGCGCTGGAGTCCCGTAGTTCCGACGAATGGCAGGACGGCAGGAAGAAGAGCACAGTCACGATGATAGTGACGACGACGACGGGCTTGATGTGCAACGGAGATCGATGCAGCACCACGTTGAAGTTTCCGTCGGCCAGCAACGCAACGGGCAATCTGTAACGATGATGAGTCGTGAGCGTGGCTGCTCAGTACCGTCGCTGCTGCCAAGTGTCAGGAGGAGCAGACGCGTCGCTCTTTTGTAGCGCAGGGGCGCTGGAGTCCCGTAGTTCCGACGAATGGCAGGACGGCAGGAAGAAGAGCACAGTCACGATGATAGTGACGACGACGACGGGCTTGATGTGCAACGGAGATTGATGCAGCACCACGTTGAAGTTTCCGTCGGCCAGCAACGCAACGGGCAATCCGTAACGATGATGAGTCGTGAGCGTGGCTGCTCAGTACCGTCGCTGCTGCCAAGTGTCAGGAGGAGCAGACGCGTCGCTCTTTTGTAGCGCAGGGGCGCTGGAGTCCCGTAGTTCCGACGAATGGCAGGACGGCAGGAAGAAGAGCACAGTCACGATGATAGTGACGACGACGACGGGCTTGATGTGCAACGGAGATCGATGCAGCACCACGTTGAAGTTTCCGTCGGCCAGCAACGCAACGGGCAATCTGTAACGATGATGAGTCGTGAGCGTGGCTGCTCAGTACCGTCGCTGCTGCCAAGTGTCAGGAGGAGCAGACGCGTCGCTCTTTTGTAGCGCAGGGGCGCTGGAGTCCCGTAGTTCCGACGAATGGCAGGACGGCAGGAAGAAGAGCACAGTCACGATGATAGTGACGACGACGACGGGCTTGATGTGCAACGGAGATCGATGCAGCACCACGTTGAAGTTTCCGTCGGCCAGCAACGCAACGGGCAATCTGTAACGATGATGAGTCGTGAGCGTGGCTGCTCAGTACCGTCGCTGCTGCCAAGTCGAATTTCGATAGCATTGCGTGTCTTCTATGAAGGCAGCATGCAGCTGGTTAAGTTGAGACTAAACCTATAGAAGCAACCGAGCATGAAATGGTCGGCCATTTTCATTCAACATAAATGGTCATCCTCAGCAGATTGACACTTCTTTTTAGCTACATCCTTCTCAGACCACTTGTTCCTCTTGCATTGCGCTGTGAAGACTGCGGTACATCCCAGGACCTGTCCATGCACGCGATAGGGAGATAAAAGGGAACTTAATAAATATCGCTTTAAAAGTTTGTCCGTTGGCTCGTGCATTTAATAAAAAAATGTCTTCCTCGTGGCCCGGTGTTTGAACGTAGAGCTAACGATTCATGGTGTCCTGGGTTTGATTCCACTTGAAAGGCATAGATATTTTTTTTTTTAATTTATTTTCTAATTTTTTCCGCGTGGATTTGCGTTTCGTGTTGCATATCAAAGTGCTTACGATGAAGCAACCCTAAAGTGGCTATCGCATTAACAACTAAGAAGACCAGCACCTTTTCATAAAAGCAAAAAAAAACAACTTGTCTTTATATTTTCAACTAACCCCAGGCAGGACAAAACTGAGTGAGTGCTTTTCTGTCTGCAACAAACACTAGTGCTTAGCTGCTATCTGGGTAGTCGTAAAATTTCGATCGTACTTGTTTTGACGCCCGTTTTATTTTTTTTTAATGATTACTGACCATCACGCCCTTTCAGGGTTTCCTTTTTGAAGGAACCTCCGGCTTGTTTTAGAAGTAAGCCATTAAAATGTAAGAGTGTGATTTCAACACAACCTGTAATTGTGTGAGGCTCCCTCAAGACGTCGACTGCCTGCTTTGCCGCACCATGAGCCCAGGGCCACTTAACACCATGAATGTTGTAGCTGTGCATCATTCTGACAACTACGTGAATAATTCTGGCGAGAGTTTTCTTTTTCCTATTGTTTTTCTTTGTGAATACGCCGTTCCCAAAAGATTTACATTTTTAAGCCGACCCTGGGTATCATTTGCATTCGTTTGCGAGAATTAAACATATCGAGGCTCGTGCTGTCAATAAATAGAAGAACTGAAATACTTCAGGAGTAGCCAACAGTCTCATATGTCTGGGAAATATCCGATGAGCTTCGGGGTGGAGTAGCTAAATCATAGGAACAATCCTCATAAAGCACAGCAGAATGAACATAATGCGTTTTGCTGCAGCAGCTGCAGCAAAAACAAAATTGAGAAAACTTCTACATTGTAAAAGTGAATGTATTGCTCGCATCAATCAACGCCGTACCAAGGAGCCAATCCTGAAGAATATTATAGTACAAACTCGTCGTGCAATTCAACGATGATTTATTTTTATTGTTAAATGGCAGACGAGAGTCTTATGTATCGTGGAGCAATGCTCTCGCTTGCTGAGTTATTCTTATATGGCTTTCCGCATGAAAAAAGAGCTGAATATTAAAAAAAAAACAGGTGGTGCAACGATTTTGTACTTTCAGCAAATATCACTTGATACAATCGCTTAAGTTCTTAACCCATGCATCGCGCTTTAGTTGAGACTTAGTTACCGAGGGTCACAGGTACCAAGTCTCAGAGTTTTCGATTTTATAGCGTTTTTTTTTCCGGAAGTTGCTATAGGACCCGAAACTTCGAGACATGAGTACTGGAAGTTACAAGTGCTGTCAGACGACCAGATACCCCTAATGCAATATATAACTATTTGCGAAACGTGTTGATAACTTCGGCATGGTATGGCAACACACCTGGTATCAACAGTAACAGATTACACGGAAGTGTATTACATACACCAAATTGTGATTAAATCTTTCTGTGATAATAAGATATAGTCTAACCAAAAGAGAGTTTGTGTGCTAGTGAGCTGGCGATAGTTATTCATTTTGTGGAACAGCCAACACATCTGGTGACCAATAAAGACTTTCAAATTGAAGAAAACGACACAGATAACATCTCCCCCGAGGAAAAAGAAACAGGAGGGTTATTGGTGACAGTGGCATTCAAACGCGTCGCTGTGATCGGCATTTGCGATTGGGCAAACATTCACTATGGTATTTTATTAACTTTGACGATAATGACTTAAAGGTGCTATGCAACAATTTTTGTGCTTTGCGCAAATACCGCTTAAAACGGATCCCTAACGTTACTGACCTATGAAACATGCGTTCGTTTTTCACCCCACGCAATAGAAGTCCCAGAAAAAAATTTAAGAAAAACGAGCAGCGTTCACCCCCTCAACTCGCAGCCAGTACAAGCGGCCACGTGATCTGGAGCCGATTATATGCCGCCAGTGTTGATCATAGCCACGCGCTGGGGTTGGCAAAGCGCAGGACACGCGCTGAGTTCCAGACATTGTTATGGCTCGGCTGTTGTCGTCGTTGCAGCGATTGGACACGGGTCACAACCCGAATGCTTCTCGAGCTAGCAATTGTCACGAGCCCAAGTCGAGTGCCCACGCAATGCTCGGGTCCAATCTATGAACCGCATTCAAATATCGTCACTTGGGTGTACTGCGATCCCCGAGTTACGTCATCAAATTTTGCAAAGGAGAGATTGAATGAAAATGATCGCTTTTGTCCTTGAATTTACACCGCAACAAAGGAGTTTCTTGGCCAATGGCGTTGCGTGTGAGTATCCTTGAGTCCCAGGTGTGCCAGTAAGCTCGTGTAGAGGGAAAAACATTCCAATTGAATATCGTTGCACCCCTCCTTTAAGAACGCGATGATTCCAAGCTTGTATCGTACTTTTTACACAGACGATCGAGCTCAGTTTGCAACTGATAATAAGTAAGCAAGAACGAGAGTCGTGACCTCCCGACGAGGAAAATTCTGCTCGTCACGTCACGAGCGGAAACCATTAGAGGGCGCCACCGAAACATCTTGGCACTCTGATTTTATCGAAGAAAAAAAAAAGAGCTTTCGTTTGAGTGTGGTTTTATTAATTTATAGAGTTTATGAAGTAATAAAATCAATTAATTGCATTATGTTGTCATTCGTGCCTCCTCTAAATTTGTTTGTCCGTGTTTTCTCGTTTTCTTTCTCAAGTTTAATTAAATTTAGCGGTTCTTTTATTTTAACTTGGCGAAACTGACAATAAAAATCTGTTTTGATTGTGAAACCAAAACTTGGCTGTGAAGTTTGCGTGTGAAATAGTACAGTGTGTTGGCTGAATACAAGTCCCTCCTTTCGCACACCTTTTTTATGCAGTGCAACATATGCACTAGAAAATATTTACTTAATCGAGTAACCTCGGGTTCTGCACAAAAATCTGGGCACCCTTGACCAGAAGTATTGCTGACAAACATTCACCCTTACAAAACTTCTTTTTTTTTTCAAGGTAAATTGATAAAGGGCCGCTTAAACCTATTTGCGACTCCAGCGACCTATAGGAGGCGCCACCACCATACAAACATGGCGGCTGGGAACAGGTCGCGCCGGCTCGGCCGGGCCGCCTGAACGGGTGGCACATTCAATTTAACAGATTTTCTCTTGTTTAATACCCTATTTTATATGTATTTCAAATGCGATGGTTAAGTGTAGCCTGTGCACATAAACTTGCAGAGCATAATTTTGTTTTCCCCGTGCTTTTTTTTTTTTTTTTTTTTTCATGTCAAACTTTTGTTTCGGAGATTTCGTTAAAATTCGGAACTATGGGCTCCGGAGAAATGGTACTAGACTCTAATCAGTTTTGATCAGCTAAGGAAAGCGGCGATGACTACAGAGTTGCGCCACCGAGAGTAATTTTCAGCATATCGCATGCCTCGATCATGCGACTTATCTGTCCGCAAAATCGAGCTTTTGTTCGTATCCGCGTTTAAAGGAGCTGTGCAACAATTGACCTTTCCGTAAATAATTTGGAAGTTGGCTCCTCGACCTAATGAAGTAAAGAACAAAAATCCGCTTTTGCCTGCATGTCCTAGCTTTTATTTTAAAAATTGACAAAGATTGACGTTATCGGCACCTCTCAACTCCTTCACCATCTTTCGAGTCACGTGCGCTGTGACGTCAACGGGGGACGCGCGGGGTTCCCGTGGAGCTCTCTCTCTAGAGCCATCAGTGAGCAGCGAGGGCTCACCCGCTCGCGACCACGTGACCACGTGCTTGCGCTGCGGGATCAACATGGTGAAAAGTGTCCGAGTCCGGCCATCCCCGTCCGGCTCTGCCCCTTTACCCTCTGGCTTCTGGCGACTGTTCGCGGTAGCAGATAGAACTGACGGTTTTGTTGACCTCGAATAGATTGTGCCACAAAAACTCCGTACAATAAAAGTTTTGTTGATGATACCAGGTTTTTAACGCATTTATATTTATGTTGGAACAACAAGATTTAGAGAAAAATTACCATTTATCGAGCAGGAGATTTGCACAACTTCCTATATTTTTACAAGTCCCCCATTTACGTCATGCCGCGTGGTTCGCATGGCCGCCGCTCGCCGCTGAAGGTCGGGAAATATTGTATTTTTTGCCTCGCGATCACGTGTCCTGTGCCTTGCCAACCCCAGCGCACGGCTATGATCAACATTGGCGTCATATAATCGGCTCCAGATCACGTGGCCGCTTCTTCTGGCTGCGAATGGAGGGAATGAACTCTGCTCGCTTTCTTTTTTTTTTTTTTTGCAACTTCGATTTTGTGTGGTAAAAAAAGAACGTGTATTTCACAGGTCATTAACGTCATGGATCCGCTCTAAGCGGTATTTGCGCAAAATACAAAAACGTTGCATTGCCCCTTTATATCTGAAACTTTGAAACGGTCGGCAAGCCTCGGTATCAGAATGCGGCGCGTTAACGTAACCGACTTAGGTAGATGAACAGCACAACGCGCCGGCGCTTGTGGCTTCTACGAAATACCGCTCAGCCCATCGAACGTGGGCGTGCATGGGATCGGCGGACGTTACGTCACAGTCAGTGTTACTGTCTTTGCTTTCCTCATTGAGGGGCTCCAATTGGTACGTAGGGCATAGTTTCACGCTCAATTACCCGAGGGAGCGGTCTAGGCTCGGTTTGTTTTTCACTTATCTTCGAAGACGAGTTTGTCTGAGAACACTTAAGGGGTCATAGATCTCGACTGCCGACTTGTCGGTGAAAGTAAAACGGTGCTCTCTGCCGTAGGCTTCGAGACCTCTATTCCTGCTGGGCTTGAAGCGAAGCTCACCGACGGTTTTGTTGGGCCGGAACAAAATTCCGAATACCGGATTTTCGGTACTGCGTTGTTAAATATGATGCACCGGTTGACCTAAGTGTTTCCGAAAAGGCAACTAAAAAAATTACCGCATCTCCTCGTGGTGAATGATGTTGATTGGGGCAAAGCTCTGGTGGTGCTGATGATATTGATTTTATCGTTCATAGGTAGTGCTGATGGTGCTGATTTTTTTTTTTTATTGCTCATAGGTAGTGCTGTGTTCCGGGTTGCGTTTCGACTTCATTATTACTGCTTCATGGTCGGTGAAATGCAGAGCCAGTGGTTGTTCTCGCGGACTCATCTATTTGACCGCAGAGCCCTCTCGTCTATAAACGTTGAGCCAATGCATGCACAGTTTGACGCGATTATATACGCATTTGACCTCAGCGCCCTCTCCTGTATAGGCGTTGAGCGGCTACATGCAACGTTTCATCCATGACATCCCCAGCTCTGGAGTTGCTACCAGATCTCAGAGAACTCTACTCGTCCCGCAGTCGTGGCCGAGTGGCAAAGGCCATGGACTAGAAATTTATTGGGGTCTCCCTGCCCAGGTTCGAATCCTGTCGACTGCGGAAAAATTTTGTCTTTCTTTAAGACGACAGATGAAACGGACGGACGGACGGACGGACAGACGGACACTAAGGAACTTCGCCCCTAAAATTTGTTCAAGACAAATGACTATTTAATGCAACTTATTACTAGGATAATAAATGGTGATACTACCAATCGAAAGCTTTCTTGTTTTTCAATCTTTTTTTTTTACATTATTATGTAGCTGCGGTAACTGAGAAGCTTACAGTTTATCGTCAACTGGAAGTCTTGTTTGTTGGGAAGAGCGCAAAAGAGATGTAGGACGAGGTCGAAGAAAGACAGACACGGCGCTGACTTATAACTGAAAGTTTAATGCTCTCCAAAAAGAGAAATAAACACAGAAAAGAAGAAAGGGGAGAGAGCAAACAAATCAAACCAATAACAGTATGTACCACATACTAGCCCAACTACATGCCTTGCTGGAAGTCTTGGTTGGCTACGCTCTCTAACTCTAAAGGATGCGAGAAAGTTTCTGCACCATAAATAATACAACACGCATGAGCACAAACTATAGCCACGCGCGTCTGCCAGCAAGCGCGCCCGTGGCCGAGAGGTTGTTGTCCATGGTTCTTTCGCAAAGGGCTCGAGGCTCGACGCCCGGGAGCGGACGCGCCTGTAAATGTCGCGTTCTGGTGAATTTGAGAACATTGTTATTTCTTTTGGGTCTGAATGTTCCACGCGTCGAACCTTCTACGACGATTATTCCAGAAGCCCACGCGTGTACATAGGGGACTTCGGCTGGCGAGCCAAAGTCAGTCTCGCCCCAATGTTCGATCCTGCTGTTTCGCCGCCGTCGACGCCTGCGACGCTAGCCTTTTTCTATTTTGTTTTTCCCACAAGTCCGCCCCATTAAACGTTTAGTTTGCTTCAGTTTTCACCGCTTCATCAATTGTCATTCGTGACATTTTGGTGGAGCTGCGGGGTTGACCGTTACATGCTAGTGAAACGTAGCCCTCAGACGACTGACGCCTCGTTGGCGTTTACGAACGAGGCATCAGTGGTCTGAGACGCCGACGCAAGGCCTTAACGCTCTCCTAAAAACATGTCTTATTCAATTGAAGTGGACGTTATCCTCACTTCCATGCACCCTCTTTCCGTTACATAATCATACTGGCGCTTTAATCTGAAGGGCCGTTCACACAGTTGCAACCGAATAGGACCGGGTGAGACAATACCAGATTTTAAGCCTCTTGCGACGGCGTAGGACCGGATGTGCTGCTGAAGAGCGGGTCCTAAGCCGTCGCAAGAAGCTTAAGAACCGATCTTGTTTCATCCTACCTACTCGGACGCAAGTGTGTGAAAGGTACATTACGCTACTTCTACGCAGGTAATTGCCGACGAACGTAAGCCTGCATCGTATGCTACCCGAGTATGGAAATGCACACAGCGCATCGGCCTTGTCTGTCGTATGTCCAAATAGAAAAGCTATTCAGACTGGATAGCTATTGACCGATGCAAAACGATAACAGCGACCGGCAGCATAAAGGCCTGTTCACACATACAACGGAGCGCTAAGTTAGCACTACGTGAGCACTCCAAGGAGCACTCATGTGGCGATTCCTAGCGTGCGACTCAGTTCTAACATAGCGCGCGATTAGCGCTTCTGTAGCGCCTTGCTAGCGCTTCAGTAGCACGTGTTAGCGCTTCAGTAGCGCTTCTTGTACCGAGGTGCTGCGGATTAGCCCGTGCACTGCGGTACCGGTTCCTGTGGTTGGGTGTGCATCAGCAGCACCATGGCGGACATGTGGGATGCTGAAATAGAAATGCTACAAATGCTCTTAGATACGCGATTAGTGCACATGTGTGTGGTCGGCTTAACGCCCAGAATTAAGAGCCTTCTGGGTGCGCGAAATCTTTCGCCACCGAAATACCGACGGGTACACGGCGAACCTTGTTTCCAGGCTGACGGACCGAGGCACAGAGCTCTTTCGAAGGCGATTATTTTTAACTGCGTGTCTTTGAAACCAGGGTCACGCATATCGAATAGAAAGCGATGAGATCGTACCCAATCAATTAGTCGCTCAGAGTCCATGACTCCGGATCGCCTGCCCCAACCCTTTGCTTGAAGAGCGGCTGTTTTATTTCCTATCCTTTCAATGCCAAAGTAAAAACAACAACAAAGGAATCGCCGTGCACGCGCGGTACCGCAGCAGCAAGCACGGCACAAGGAGCGTGAGAGTGCTAACAAAGCGCTTCTGTAGCGCTAAAAGAGCACTTCTGTAGCGCTAACAAAGCACTTCTGAAGCGCTAACAGAGCGCTTCTTAAACCCTAACAGAGCGCTACCTCACGCGCTAGGAAGCGCCACATGAGCGCTAACTTAGCGCTTCGCTGTATGTGTGAACCGGCCTTTAGACAGTTGCCGTCGCGTTCGTTTAAGTTTATAGGCACATACTCAGTCCCCTTTAAACTTTAAGTTCTCTCAGTTATTTATCGTCTGCCATTTTTCATCCATGACAATATACATTCGGTGCTGTCTACTGCGTTAGAACTTAAACTGTAAAATTACACCTAATCATATTTTCATGCGTATGAAAATAGTGGTGTAAAATATGTATTTTCGATAGGTGAATATGCCAGTTCTAAGCTAAATAAAAATTCATTTCCATTCAAAATAAAAATACATAAAGGTGACAATGCGTAATTATTGTTCGAATAAAAATAAAATAAACATCATTTGCTTCACCTGAACATACACAACCACATGAAAGTAAAAAAGTAAATGGTGCATTATTCTATCCGATTATAAGATTGTTTCAAACCTCAGGATTGCTTTAAAATTGACAGGAAATATGGCCGCCTACCCGCAGCAATCTTAAAATCTCATCAAAGCTGTATAGTCGTGCCACGTGACCTTGTGAAATTTTAAGGCATAGCTAGCTCCCTTTGCGCAAGAGAATTGATAGCGATATTTATCTTCAAAGTCCTATAATGCATGGAAGGCGGTATTCGAGAAGAGATCGTTTAAATTTCTTTAGAACATATTAAACACTCATTTCTGGGAATGAAGAAGAATGGTATATTTCTGAGAATGAAGAAGGACGGTATACGGTATATAATGTGTGAAAGGTGCATTACGCTACTTCTACGCAGGTAATTGCCGACGAACGTAAGCCTGCATCGTCTGCTTCCCAAGTATGGAAATGCACACAGCGCATCGGCCTTGTCTGTCGTATGTCCAAATAGAAAAGCTATTGAGACTGGATAGCTATTGACCGATGAAAAACGATAACAGTGACTGGCAGAATAAAGGCCTGTTCACACATACAGTGGAGCGCTAAGTTAGCGCTACGCGAGCACTCCAAGGAGCACTCATGTGGCGATTCCTAGCGTTTTTTTAATTTTTCTTCGTCTCAGGGTTATTATGGATACGGTATATTTTTATCAATTTCCCCGCCAAATTTGGCCAGTCAGCTAAATTGGTGTACAGGTGACGTAACGTCAATTTTCCCGTTAAATTTAGCGGGTAAACCGAATTGGACCGTAGGTCTCCTGATGTCAGGTCACGTGCCATCAAATGTCACGCTAAATTTAGCGGGGAAACTGAATTAGTGTTTAGGTCAGGTCACTGAAATTTCCCCGCTAAATTGAGCGCAAAATTCTGGGACGAACGGACGGACGGCCAAACATTTTGGGAATGGGGGTTTCCGTTAGAAACCATTTCGTGCTATAAAATGATACCGCCATCCCTTTAATGTTTAAAGGCGGACGACGACTCAAGCGATCGAGGGGGTGGGAGTTGTGCCTATCACAATATTCCTCTACGGACGCGTCAATCAGTCGACGCCATTGTCAGCATTGCGCTGCTGCACCCAAGTGACGTCAATTCCTACAATGTTGGAATACCTCAGGAGTTCAGTTCCTTGGGGGATCCGTTGACGTGTGTTTTTATCCACGGAAGCTTGTAGGGAGCAGTGCGTTAGCCTGTGCCAGCCGCCGTGCCTTCAATCTCTTGCTGCCATGCGCAAGCGAAGATTGAGCACGGCTGTGCTGGGTTCAATCCCCACACGTGCCGGCCTGTCGGCGTACCGTCCTGTACCTCTACTGCGCGATGTACGGTAATAAACTCTTTTAGCGGGGGTACCGCACTGACTAGGTTTTTCATCTGCAACAGAGACACCTGGTGGACCGTTTTGCTATTCGCGTCTCCAGCTCGTTGCTCGCCCTCCAGCGGCAGAAAGGGGAAGGGCTCTAGTGAGGGTCCCCCGGTTCTCCTGCTCAGCCGGCACGGTGGAACTGCTCGCGATCATGGCCCTCGAAATGTAATTTTTGAACGCAAACAACTCTATTCACGGTCCCAATGAAGTGCTGCAGCCGGTATTCGATAGACCCTTTCCGAAATTCAGTCCGGTCACTTTGATCACCATCATCATCGGAAAAATGGCATATGTGCCACACTAATGGAGCCTTCTGTTTACTGATGAACGAAGAAGTTGAAGATGCTCCTTAGCAGATAATTCGAGGCTATACATTCGTGACGTTAGCACGATGCGAAGCAGGAATTGACAGCAAGATTTGCGTACGCGTTCATTTCTAGCTCGGGCCCAGCCAATCTGTTGGTAGCATCAAGGTGCTCCGAAGCCCCTTGATTTGTAGAACTTTATAAAGCCGTGTACGTGGGTTGACGCTTCGTTCTGACTGGTTGCATATTTGTTTCTGTTGTCACTGAAAGAGATTGAGAAGAAAATGTACTGTGAAGAGTACACTGTCGCTTGCCGTTGACTTGCCAAAGTGGCGGTGCCCGATAAAATACGGCAGACTCCATTTTCACTGCCGTCATTAGTACGGCAAAAGTTAGACTGCCATTATAACCACGAGATGTCACTGAATTTCAGGAAGGGTCTATTGTACCTTATTAGAGAGTTTTAGTATTGCGTATAGAAGCAAGCGCAAGCACTGTGTGTTTGCGTTAGAGTTGCGTGCTCCGCAGTGTGCATCTGCGTCGTCGCCATGCTCCAATCCAAGACCGGAATTTCGGGCTCCGCAAAAGCGCAGTGTGGAACACGCAACGCGAACGCAAACACACACTGCTTGCGTTCGCTCGCATACGCAATACTAAAGCTCACTACCGTTTCACCGGTTTGCAGCGCCAACGAAATGTGTTGCAGTAAGCAGACGTGCAAGCGGGCAGGCGTCCTTCGAACTGGAAAGCCATGAGATTGGCAAGACGACGGCGCGTAAGAATGAAACTAAATGCTCTGAAAAGATTATTTTTTCCGAAGTGAGAAAGGGGGTGCGGGCATTTGGTTCCAAAAGATTGGCGGCGACTTTGGAAGTTTTCCCGATAGTCAAAAGTAGCTTTGACAGCACCATATGCTTTGCCCACGAATAATGTAGTTTCACGTGGATTTCTCAGATTACCTAGAATGTTTTATTTTATTGTAGGCTACTGTAAAACCCTTTATTTCCGCGGCCCCTATATTTCGAGACTCGTTCACAGAGGATATAATCCCCTCCACTAAATGTCGCGAATTCCAGACGCCTGCATTCAAACTCTAAAAACCAAAATTTTTGCGTGCCCCTAAGTTTTGCGAATTTATTTGCGAAATTTGCGAAAATTAAGGGATCTCGAACATTGAGGGTTTTAGAGTATTTATATCTTATAAATCGTTAATTAAAATTTCAAGACCAGTGATGATAATTCGCACACTTTTAATTGCCATACTTGTTCGCGCGTTTGAAATAATATTATACGAAAAAAATTATATGAATTAAAGCTTGAAAAAATACGTATTCAAATATCTTCATTGTATTGTAGTTATTAATACAAACTGCGGCAATGTGAGCCCTAAATAAATGCCACGATCACAAAAATACGCCATTTAACCATTAAAGACTGAGAAAGGTCTCATTTTGTTTTGTTTTAAGCATATAAAAAATTCTGACGTTGTTATCAAGATATATATAGACAAACAGCCAACAGCCAAACAGTGGATGCAATATAAAGTCATATGCGTCACGCGTTACTTAAAAAAAAAAAAGAAATCACACACAGTTTTGCTGTTTGACTCGGATTTCGCCTTAGGTGTTCTGTAGTGAGAACAGGTTTTTCTCATTTATACGTTTTGTGAGTATATTCTAATCTTGTCACCCGTGTCGATATTTCGTAATATCTGGATTGATTTTGTTATTCTCGTGCTGTGAATTAAATCAAGTAATCATCTGAACACCCTAAACCTGCTGGGGAGAGGGGGGGGGGGGGTTACTTCCAAGTTCCAAGCCCCTCCGTCTCATTGGTCATGCCGCAGACTCAAAACACAGGTTTAAAATATTTCCTTCGGCAGGCCAGGTGCAAAGGAAATATTTAGCTAATTGGCTTTCGAAGCGAAATGACGGGAATGTATCTGGAGAAACTTGATGCGTGCACGAATTGAAATCTGCACAATAATTTATTTTTGATCAATAAAAAGGACACCAGCTGTCTGGGCTCGATAATTAAGTCACGAATGTCACGTCTTACGTTCAAAATATCAACGTAAAGCCGGGGCCACACTGTTTATGCATCATACAAAAGAAAGTCTGCACAGATTCGAACGCGAATCACCGCGAGATCCGTGCTTTGAATGCCAAATGGCAATGAGTTTTAAAGAGGAAACTCGGGCACGCGGCATTCAGACCCCGGATATTGCGGTGATTCGTGTTTGCCGACTGTCTATTGCATGGTGTATGAGCAGTGTGACCCCGACTTTGCGGATTTCCTTGTAGCCTCGTCTAAACTCCGGCGTCTAGCCAGTGCGGTACCCCCGCGCTGGCTAGACGCCGGTGCGGGGGTACCGCACTGGCTGGCGTACCCCCGCACTGACCGGGGTACTGCACTCGCGTCTAGCCAGTGCGGTACCCCCGCTAGACGAGTTTATTAACATGCGTCGCGCATTAGAGGTACACGACGGCACGACGGCAGGCCATCACGTGTGGGGAATGAACCCAAGACAGCCGTGCTCAATCTTCACTTGCGCACGGCAGTAGGGTTTGACTTTCTAGTGTTCCAAATTACGTTTTATTATTCTAGCGTTGACCAAACAATTGCTTTATCAAACGGGTAACGAGGCACGGGCCAGGGAGACGCTACTCTCCCCATGGGAGTTCGCGCGCTCGACAGGAGCGCACCGCCTAATGTAAACGTTTTCCTACCTATGTTCCCCTTCCCCCAATGAGGCCATGGCGCCACCCTGTTAAAAATAAAGTTAATCATCACCACAAGCTACGTATAGCCACTGGCGTCTTAAGAAACACCGGCCGTAACTCATTACATTCACTCTTCTCGCTCCGTGATGCATTCTTGGGCGTTGTTATAAAAAAAAAATGCCGAAATCTAATTGGTTTTGGAGCGATAAAAAGACTGTAGGGTCCTGCCACGTCTCGCGTTGCCGTTGCTTAGGACGTCAGTGTCCATAGTTGGCCACGTCGTACCTCGTTTCCTTGTTTCTGACAATAATCGCCCCACGCCAGTGCAAGCCGGAGTGCGATAAAAAGTAGGTGATGGTCTTGATCTGGAATATGCCCATACGCGGCATAGTTAGTGTTTTTTTGTGCTAATCTCGTCTGGTTATGAGTTTATTCTCCCAGCGTGTACGACGAAGTGTGACTTTGTCGTTTCTGTCGCTTCAAGGCTGTTTCAGGCGTCTGTGTCAACTGCAACCACAAAAACCATGGGGACGAGGACATGGGCACAACCAAAAGACACAATTGCCTTCCCGAGCTGCTTCTGGCATTTTTTTTTTTTTTTACTTTGTTGTGTATTACGAGCACTCGTCTGACACGTAAACGCAACCTCTCTGAAGAATGCTTTTGCCTCACGAGAGTCTCGTCGCAAACGTCAGCTGTGATCCGGTACAGCTGTATTTTGAAATAACAACAAAGAAATAGAAATTTATTCTATCGCCTAGGCAGTGTTCAGTCGATCTCGAAAGACGAGTGTACGTTGTAATGAGGCTCCAGTACGCATTATTGTTCGCATGCGTCGCCGCGGCTGAAGTCTGGGCGCAGTACGAGGAATGGACGCCGAGCTTTCACTGGACGGAGAAAATGACCATCAAGAACCCGGAAAACAACCCTACCTTCAACGACCCAGAACTTGGGTCTCTGCAAGATGCGTGGCAGGTATGTGATTCAGATAAGAGGGGATGAAGAATTGAATTCAGTGTGTTTCTTTAAGGCTTTACAGATTTGTTTTAAAAATACACGAAAGCTATGCTTATGCGGACTGTGCAGGTGAGTTTCACGGTCAGAGAGAAATGATATAAGTCAAGAATCATCACGATAAATCATTACCTAACTAAACTTTGTGAATTAACTTTATAATGACTGAAGGTAAAGATATGATTCCAATCAGAAACTTGCTGAGTATCATCGAAAACCACTAAATCAGTAAATACCAGAAAGGGTAGGAAGCTCGATAGCGCACCAGAGTTAAACAATCGTTGAGGTGTTCTGCGGGCGACATGAGGCCATAAGAGATGAAGTCGTCGAAGGCGTCCGGTTTAGAAAGTAACGACCCCAAACGATGACCAAAACGAAGAGATCGCTATTGGACGGAAAGGACACCTGATTTGGCGCCAGCAGAGGCTTCGGTGTGGTTTTGGTCACCCTTGGGGGCATTCCACCGACCGCGTCCTCCACTTTCGGCTTCACTTGGGATCTTCTCGCTTGTCTGGCTTGAGTCGCAATGTCGTCTCTTCTTCTTCCTACCTCCATGGTTACACTAGAACTACAGTGTACTGGATAGAATACCGGGTGGTGTTGGGACCGGAGCCGCTCACGTGAGGCGCGTGGTGTAGATCGCGACAAGTGTCGACACCGGTGCATTGGCGGTAAGGTCGACAGGGTGGTGGCTGGGCACTTGCTCCTTGCTCCATGCTCACGCGCGTGCGGGGGCACTTGCTCCATGCTCACGCGCGTGCGGCACGTGCGGCGGCACGTGCGGGCTTCAGCGGCTTTCTGCTTCCCTGTCGACTCCAGCGCCGCAATTGTTGACTACACGCGCAGCCACACAGACTGCCATCGCCTAGCCGCGCCGGCCCAAACACTGCCCCGTATTCTACAGGTTTTCCCGCTCATTTTAATCCAAGCGACGACCAATTTAAGCCCGGGGTCACTCAATTTAATCCAAGCGCCATACAATTTAATCCAAGCGCCACACAATTTAATCCCGGGGTCAGTCAATTTAATCCACAATATATATATGCACTTATTGTGTTCAGTGGTCCTGTTTTGCTTACACATTTGGTAACTTAGAATAATTGATTATACAATTTGAATTTTTGGGGGGCAATTGAGAATTTGATCACTAATGTGATTACTTTGAGTTACTAGTCCCACTATTGACGAGGCTTAATTGATATGTTGGTTACTCTTTTTAGAGCGCAGCTCTTAGGCACCCGTTTCCGGCTTAAGCGGCGTCGGCGTCGCCGACGCCGTCTCCGTAACCACGCGGTGCATGATGGGCAAATTCCCCCGCTACATTTAGCGGAAAATTTTTCCTGCTAAATTTAGCGGGAAATTTTCCTCGCTGTTTAGCGGAAAAATTTCCCCGCTAAAATTTGCGGAAAATTTTCCCCGCTACATCTAGCGGAAAAGTTTCCCCGCTAACTTTAGCAGAAAATGTTCCCCGCTGAATCTAGCGGAAAAATTTTCCCCGCTGAATTAAGCGAAAAATATTCCCCGCTAAATCTAGTGGGGACATTTTCCTCTAGATTTAGCGGAGAAATCTTTACGCTAGATTTAGCGGGAAAAAATTTTCCGCCAAATTTAGTGGGAAAAATTTTACACTAGATTTAGCGGGAAAACGTTTACACTAGATTTAGCGGGGAAAATTTTCCGCTAAATCTAGCTGGTAAATTGCTCCGCTAGATTTAGCGGGGAAAAATTTCCGCTAGATTTAGCGGGAAAACTTTTCCACTAGATTAAGCGGGGAGACTTTTCCGCTAGACTTGGCGGGGCAAATTTTCCGCTAAATGTTGCTGGGAAATTTTTCCGCTAGATTTAGGGGGAAAAGTTTCCGCCAGATTTAGCGGGAAAAATTTTCCATTAGATTTAGCGGGGAGGCTTTTCCGCTGGACTTTGAAGCGGCAAATTTTTCGCTAAATCTAGCTGGGAAAATTTCCTCCTAGATTTAGCGGGGAAAACTTTCCGCTAGATTTAGCGGGAAAATTTTCCCGCTAATTGTAGTGGAAACATTTTACACTAGATTTAGCGGGGCAAATTTTCAGCTAGGCTTAGCGGGGAAAATTGTCCGCTAAATCTAGCTGGAAAATTGTTCCGCTAGATTTAGCGGGGAAAATTTTCCGCTAGGTTTAGCGGGAAAATGTTTCTACTAGATTTAGCGAGAAAACTTTTCCGCTAGACTTTGCTGGGCAAATTTTTTGCTAAATCTAGCTGGGAAAATTTTTTGCTAGATTTAGCGGGAAAAAATTTTCCGCTAGATTTAGCGGGAAAAAATTTTCCGCTAAATTTAGTGGGAAAAGTTTTACACTAGATTTAGCTGGGAAAATTTTCCGCAAGACTTAGCGAAGAAACTTTTCCGCTAAATCTAGCTGGTAAATTGTTCCACTAGATGTAGCGGGGAAAATTTTCCGCTAGATTTAGCGGGAAAAATTTTCCACTAGATTCAGCGGGGAAACTTTTCCGCTAGCCTTTGCGGGGCAAGTTTTTCGCTACATCTAGCTGGGAAAATTTTCCGCTAGATTTAGCGGGGAAAACATTCCGCTAGGTTTAGCGGGAAAAAAGTTACCGCTAAATTTGGCGGGAAAAAGTTTACACTAGATTTAGCGGGGAAACGTTTCTGCTAGACTTAGCGGGGAAAATATTCCACTAGAATCTGCGGGGCAAATTTTTCGTTAAATCTAGCTGGGAAAATTTTTCGATAGATTTAGCAGGAAAAGTTTTCCGGTAGATTTAGCGGGGAAATTTTTCCGCTAAATTTAGCGGGGGAATTTACCCATCATTCACCGCGTGGTTACGCCGACGGCGGCGGCGACGCCGACGCCGCTTAAGCCGGAAACGGGTGCCTAAGAGCTGCGCCCTAAAAAGAGTAACGAACATATCAGTTAAGCCTCGTCAATAGTGGGACTAGTAACTCAAAGTAATCACATTAGTGATCAAATTCTCAATTGCACCCCAAAAATTCTAATTGTATAAACAATTGTTGTAAGTTACCAAATGTGTAAGCGAAACACGACCACTGAACACCCCCAATGAGTGCATATATATACGAGGGGGGACCCAAAAGAAACCGAACTAAATTTTTTGCACTTATTTATTCCCATTTCAAGTACAAACGTTCAATCTCATGCAAAGTACTGTCCACTTGCACTAATACACTTGTCTAATCTTTTAATCCATGTGTCGAAACATTGTTTAAATTCATCTTTTGTGATGCTTGACAGCGCCTCCGTCGTTTTTTTCTTCACCTCAGCAACGTCAGCAAAACGCTTTCCTTTCATTTCTCTTTTCATTCTAGGAAACAAAAAAGAGTCGCACGGGGCAAGGTCGGGTGAGTATGGGGGGTGAGGAACAGGGGTCATACCATTTTTGGTCAAGAATTGTCGTACAGTCAAGGCAGTGTGAGCCGGGGCATTGTCATGATGGAAAAACCAGTCACCCGACTTCCACAAATCGGGCCGCTTCCGCCGCACACTGTTGCGCAATCTTTTCAAAACCTCCAAGTAGAAAGCCTGGTTAACTGTCTGACCCTGCGGAACAAACTCTGAATGGACGACTCCTTTCACATTGAAAAAAACTAATCAGCATTGTTTTGATGTTTGATTTCACCTGACGAGCTCTCTCGGGGCGAGGCGAACCTGAAGTCTTCCACTGGCTTGATTGTTGCTTTGATTCAGTATCGTAACCACAGCACCAAGTTTCGTCACCTGTAATAACTTTTAAAAAAACGTTTGGGTCACTTCGGGACTCTTCTTTCAAAGCACAGCATGCTTCTACGAGACCTTGCTTTTGTTCAGCAGTCAGCAGTCGTGGCACGAATTTGGCAGCCACCCTTTTCATTCCCAAATCTTCTGTCAGAATTCGCTGCAATGAACTCCAACTCACTCCCGACAGCTCCATAATTTCGTCAATGGTCCGTCGTCGATCTTCGTTGATGATTGCACGAATTTTTCCAACGTTTTCATGTGTTCGTGCCGTGGAAGGGCGACCGGAACGAGGTTTGTCATCAATTGACATGTCACCATTCTTGAAACGGGAAAACCACTCAAACACTTGAGTTCTCCCCATGGAATCGTCCTTGTACGCCGTTTATAACAGTTCAATAGTTTCTGTTCCACTTTTTCCGAGCAAAAAACAGAATTTAACCGCCGCACGCTGTTCACAGAAATCAGACATTGCAAAAACGACGCCCGCACGAAACACTTGTCACTATAAACCCAGCCGCAACTAGTCCTCACCTTCTTCGAGGACGGAATTAGGCCTAATGACTAAGCATCGTTCGCTTTATCAACTCCTAGCGGCAAAACGCGGTACTGCAAAAGCTCTGCTTAAAAAAGAATTAGTTCGGTTTCTTTTGGGTCCCCCTCGTACATATATATATATATTGTGGATTAAATTGACTGACCCCGGGATTAAATTGTGTGGCGCTTGGATTAAATTGTATGGCGCTTGGATTAAATTGAGTGACCCCGGGATTAAATTGGTCGTCGCTTGGATTAAAATTAGCGGGAAAACCTGTAGTACACTGTAATAGGAAGTATTCACTGGCGGCCATAGTTGTGTGCGCGACTGCTGAGCGCGTGCTGATGGCGGGCTTCCACGGTTCTTTAGCGACGTGCATTCCACACTATCAGGATTGCCGGTCTTAGCAGCCTATTAATATGGGCTCGTTCTGAGCTTGCTCTCTAGACAGCACCCGCAAATATGGCGCCCAGTGAAGACTCCTTACAGAACGATTTCACTAAGCGTTCCACGCATGCGTGACGCCTCCATACTTGTAGTTCATAGGAGGCAGGCGCCACTTCACAAGAAAGCTCGTGCCGCCTCGTGCTCTGCTCGCGCAGACCCCCCGCGTGGTTGTCGCGCGTGCAGAGAAACACTAGGTGCGTTCGATTTACCTTCACCTCTCGCACCGGTGAAGAGAAATGTAAGGCAGTGTACGACATGAAGCACACCGCCCTACACTTTTCTGCACAAGTGCTGGAGGCAGAGTGTCGAACCGGAACCGAATCAAACCGAAAACCGGAACCAAACCGTTATTTTTAGCCGAACCCAAAGTTACTGAAACACTTAGTTGGGAAACTCACCCTTGAAACCTGGACCGCTGGCGTCCACCGAGACCTAGCTGAATACGATAACAGCGCCGCCTTTGAGAAACAAGTTGAAACATGAAAGCGTCTTTATATCGCTACGGCGAGAGCCACTGAATGTTCCCAGGGTACCAAACTCCCGGGCTCAAGATGCGAAAATACCGGCTGTATTAATTTTTTTATTTTTCTGTGGTCACCATGACCTTTTAGAAAACATGTTTTTGTGTAAAAACGAATGAGAAGTGCTCTTTGTTTATGAACTTTTATTGGAGATTAGTACAGAATGAGAGGCACGTGATGTTTTCTAAATTATCTAGTTTACAAGGCTTTGTGACATAATATTGTTTTTATACGACTATATCTCACCGGTTATTTTAGGTAGCGCGACCCAGCTTCGGTAGTACTCGCGGCGCGTCCGCTTCGGAGACAGGGCTGGCATCCCTGAAACCCTTTCCACGGTCCACCGTATATGTCTCGAGGCCAAAATGCCCGATTAAAGCCAAAATAGAAGAGGAACAGTGGATGCTATCGAATTAGATACTCCTAAACCAATAAAAGCAGCCGTGCAGTTCCCAGAGTGGCCGCTGCCGGAGAAATAGCGGCGTTGCGGTCGCTATTAGCACGGTTCTTGGGTACGGACCGGTGCCACTTTTTCATAGCAGGCTCCATGGTAGTTTCTCAGTTGAGTTGTTCTAGTAACGTTGGCCGAACCGGAACTTAACCGAACAGAAATTTTCACCGCCATCTTGGAACTGAACCGGAAAGATACACCGGTAGCCGGTTCGAAACGGTTCCCGTTTTTCTTCTTTTTTTGTATTACAGAATGAATGTCTGAGAAAAAAAGAATGGCAGCTAGTGTTTTTATGCAGTGCTCAAATTGTCTTATACCAAATCGCAATATATGAGAAATTATGGGTTTTCGTGGCGCTTTTGTATTGTCACTGTGATTAATCATATGTCACGTGGTCACGTGACGTCATGGTTTTAAGACATGCTGTGAAGTAATGTCACGTCACGTGACTTCGTGACGTAGTCACGAGACTAACTACGTCAATTAGGCTTAAATTGAGAATGTCCTTAGATAATGTGCGTTGTCGACACTCTGACGTCACATGGCAACACGAGTTTTCACCGCGAGTCACGTAACACCTTGACGCATTCGATTTTCATGAGCCCGAGTCGGGTGCTGGGGTTCATGACAATGAGCATCGCCAAACATACGGGTAACGGTTCGTGTTCAATCAGATGTGAGGATAGCCGAACTCTGACAACGTGTTCAGCTCAACCCATGCTTGATTCTTTGTGAATGCCAGCGCATGTCTTTAATGAACACGCGTTCGCTTGTTCTAAACTCAGCGCATGTCTATAATGTTCACGTGTCCGCTTGTTCTAATAGCGAGTTGAGGAGGGGAAAGCTGTTTCTGTTCTTTATTTTTTCTGCGTCTGCCATTGAGCGGAGACGAGAACTAAGGGGTGTTTCTGCAAGTTATGAACGTCAGGGATTACCTCTTACTGGTAATTACTGAAAGTACAAAAATCGTTGCAGTACCCATTTCACATGTACACACCTTTGAGGCACCCAAACATGTTTTCGCTGTTGCTGAACTGTTTCAGAAAGTTGTCCCCGAGAATAGAAGCATTGAAAGGACTAAATTTAACCTTTTAATCCGACGATAAATAGAACTAAAAGTGTGGACGGTAGGGTTACCTGAACAGAAAGATCCCAGTGGCTTCAGAGGGACAGCCGAACTTGGCAGCCGCTCAAAGTCTCACAGGAGTGTCGTTCTCAAGTTCTTCCCGAAGCATTGACCAACCGTCTTGGAGAGTGAAATAAAAGAAATGTAGGATCACTGTTAACAAATGACACGACTATAACTGTCGAAATAACACCCCAAGCAGAAGGAGTTCCTCAGGAGTAAAAAGTATTCTCAGGAGGACCATCGATAAAAGAAGAAAAAGTTAAACCTGTTTACAAATCTCTTTGATGTGAAATTAGAACGCAGCTCTCCAGGAGGAGGAGAGGAGGGTACGGAGGGGAGAGAACGCCCCTCCTCTTCCTGCATACCCTCTTTTCCTCCCCTCCTCCTTTCATCCTCCTCCTCATCCATCCCCTCCTCTCCTCCTCCAATTCAGTTTTTCCCACTAAATTTAGAGCGACAAATGACATCACATGACCTGGTGTCACATCACCTATGAACAAATCCAAGTTTCTCCGCTAGATTTAGCGGGAAAATCTACGTCGCGTGACCTGAAAAATTCAATTCTCCGCTAACTCTAGCGGGGAATTGAATTGGTGTTGAGGTCTTGTGACGTCAATTTTTTTGCTATAACTAGTAGAGAATGAATTTCTCCGGTAAATTTAGCGGGGAATTGAATTGGTGCTTCGGATAACAAGTCTGGGGATAAAAACCACCTGGGAAATCATAGACCTGTTTCCGCGCTCCCAGTGTTTTCAAAGGGGCTAGAGAAAAAAATACATGCCAGATTATACACCTTCTGCGAAAAACACTCTATCCTAACATCTTACCAGTTTGGTTTTAGGAGGGGGCATTCGATGGAACTCGCGCTATTAAAACAGAAGGAACTAATTTTAAACACCATCGAAAGAAAATTGACTACCTTGCGGGTCTTCATTGATTTTTCAAAGGCTTTCGAGCGTCTAGATAATAAAACTCTGCTTCAAAAATTAAACGCATACGGTGTGCGAGGAGTAGCCTCAACGATGATGGAGAGTTTTTTTTTTTTTTTTAAATATCGGCATCAGTGTGTCGTGATTAATAGTCAGTGCTCTAACTTAAAGAAACTGACCTCAGGGGTGTCACAGAAAAGCATCCTTGGTCCCTTTCTGTTTAACTTATACATCAATGATATAGTAAATGTGGGCGACTGCGCAGATTTTATAATTTACGTAGACGATACCAGTTTATTCTTTTAAACTTGTCCACCAGGTTTTATGTGCGGCAAATAGCGTTTTGCGGAAGATAAGTGACGGGACAATCTCAAAATCTTTAGTCATTAATACAAATAAGACGAAAGCAATACTTTTTTGATCCAAAACTACAGTGTTTTTGTCTACTCAAGGGCTCTCTCTCTATGGACGAAGTATTGACTTTGTACAAAGTGTGAAGGTTCTTGGTGCGATATTTAATGAGTACATGAGCTGGGACGCCGAAGCACGATGAGCTGGGAGACTTTCAAAAGTTGTGGGCATTACTTATAAATCCCGTCATATATTACCCCTTTCGGTCTAAATTCTTGTTTATAACTCCCTCTTTTACCCTTGCTGTAATTACTGCTTCCTTGTTTGGGGTAGCACAACGGCTACAAATATGCATCACTTGCATGTTCTCCAGAAGAGAATAATTCGAATTGTGTGCAATGCGGAGTTCAACCCGCACACATTACCACTTTTCAAAAACCTTAATATAGTTCAAGTTACAGAGCATTATAATTACAAACTTTTTCTAACATATCAAGCGTCTGTAAGGTAAAATCAACTTGTTTTTCTATCAATCGCCAATATGAAGCGAAGAGTGCCTGCATATGCAGGCCGTTGAGTTGACGCATGGTCAACGCCTCGCTCGAGAACAGGCTACGCCCTCCAGATGTTGCAGTACTCGTTGCCTAATGTTATAAACAAAACACATAGATTGGGCACGGACTTGATGAGTTTGAGCAGAAAGGATATTCGTTCATTGTTTCTCTAGTGTTATTTGTGCCTATTATTGATGGGACCTCCGAGCTGCAAAAAAATGTTCGTAATGCACGTCAGATTTTTGTTTTATTTTGTTCAATGTTGTGTTTTGATCCTAAGCAAACCTTGTTCTAGGGGTCACTAGTATGTAAAATAGTTTCTTTCGTTGCTGGTGGGGTGGAGAAACTGCGTCAAGCGACAAAAGTCTGCTTTTTTTCTTTTTCCTCCCCCTGGATAGAAATAACAAAGTTGAAGTTTAAGTTTAAGAAGGTAAAGTGACCTCAAGTTTCCCGCTAAATATAGCGTGCTTACACCGACGCTGCTCAACCCGAAAACAAGCGCCTAAGAGCTGCGCTCTTATAAAAAAAAGGGGGGGGGGGAGAGAAAGAGAGTTTTAAAAACATACCGTGTTCTAAAGTTTTCTCTGCTTTGCATCTTCGGCACAGAGCAGCCAGTGTGATCCCGGAAACTATTTTGCTTGCGAAAACACCCCTCAAGAGATGCCAGAAAGCGCGTTTTCGTGTTGCCAGACGCTCTCGCCGATCCTCATGACGCAGCACCAAGCAAGAACTAATTGTGTGTCTCGAATGCATGATCTTTCACTGAGCGCGAACCTTCTGCAGCGTGCATTTTGCACCACCATATTTTATTGTCTCAGCGAGAGGAAATCGCAATGACAAGCAGTATATAGCGCTATGACGTCATTAAAATTAAAATTAACTGGTGGGTAGTATGTTATTCATTACAAATTTATAGCGCAAAAGACTAGGATGGGACTACCCTGTCCCCCTGTGCCGTCCTCTCGTAGTTTTTTGCGCTATAATTTTATGGCGATGACGTCACATCACATGTTAAACAGTTCTGTTTTTTGCTGAAATGCAATGTTCTCAACAACAGCAAAAGTGAATTTCCAAATTTTAAAGTTGTACAGTATATATAGCGGTCTCGCAATGATATGCGGCGTCGGCAGCCTAATAAAAAGTCAGAACGCGCCTGACTGATAAAATACAATGTTGTTAAGTGAGGGCCCAGAGCAAGTGCACGTAAGACCGAATAAAACATTAGCCTCCCGAGACAGTATTTTGCGAAGTTACGAGCTCGTGCGAACCGATGTCCAATTATCATTTATATTACATATATATATTGTGTGTCTTTCGCGCTATTTATGTCTAATTAGGAATATTATTGTATGCATCTCTACGCATTTCTTTTTGCAATAAGGCGTTGTGTATAAAATGTTTTAGAATACCATTTATTATGCCTTTCTTTCTACAGATTTAGCCTATTCGCCTTCAGATCTATCATGTGAGCACATAGTCCTTTTTGGCACACCCAGTGAACCGGTGTTTCTCTCTGCCAAACAGCGAACAAAAAAAGCCCGTTTCCGCAGACTCAACACATGGCGTATTTTTGACTATCGTCCTCCAATGTCGGTCTCAAGTGGTTATGTGAACTTCATGCAGTCAAAGTTATTGATCATACTACAAATATATTTACTGACTGAAAATTTGCCAACATAAGTAAATGACAACCGTCTTCAAGATATACATGACAAGCAAACGCACCACCAAATTGTCTTAAGTACGCCCTGCTAGTATTTTCTGGTGTTTTTATCCTCGCTAGAAGTGATTTGGGAGAGCTTTAAACAAATTTCTGAGTTTGAAGATGATTTAAATAACCGCGTGTCCTTGGCACATAAATGTGTTCCTGACACAAACTCTGATGATTGCGCACACAGACCATCAGAAATGAGTAAGTAAGTAGTTGCAATGTCGAGTAGAGTATGAAGTACTACTTTGTTCTTCAGAAAGAAATCTCGAAATAGCAAAAGTGATGTTTATTTGCAAATTGCATTGACCGGCATCTTGTCAAAAACAAACCTCAAACGCCAAGATATGCCGAGAGGGTTCACTTGGGTAGGCACTATTTTAGGACAGATTGAACAGAGTACGAAGGTACGTATAGATTAGAGTGTATATATTTTTAACTACCCTTTTCTGCATGATTATTCACCTACATCACGGTGCTGGGCGTAAACAATGTTGGTCAGGAAAACAAAAGTTGTGATGGCCGCTCAGTTTCTCTATCAACGGTAGAATGAAAGGGCTTGTCCTAAAACTTTCGTGGCATTTTGAAGATAGTGATGCTTTTAGCTCAGTTGCGCCGTTATCGTATAAATTGTGAAACATGTTTCGTAAACTAGATTTCACGATATATGAGCCGAGGTGCTGCCAATTTCATGATTTTATGCATTGCAATTAATTCCTAAGCTCGAGAGAACAACTACATTCAACTTTTATTACTGCGACGGAACTTTGTACTAATCACAGGGATTTTAGGCGACCTACAAGACTGATGACCTTTCAATTCAGGTAAAATATATGCGACTGAGGTGAACTAATACACGTAGTGTCATAAAAACATGACGTTTTTTAATGTTAATTTAGCTTTTATTTTACTGTTTCGTCAAAATTAAATATCGCATTTTCTTATTTTTGATATTTGAAAATAAAAGTGGATAGTACGAATAATGATAATAATAAAACTATACAGTTACTCGTTTTTTTTGGAAAATATATTCTCAATTTAGCGGTTGAAACCAGTTCGAACCGTTATTTATGCTCCTCGAAACTGAACCGGAATTGAACCGAAAGGAATATGCACTAAGTGCGGACTATGGACTGAAAAGTGCAGTACATTGCTGCCCGATCATTCTTAGAAACCCAACTACTTTATTACAAAAACTAAGAAAGCAGAAATAACTAAACTTTGACCAAACATAATCCAAGGAGCGCTCTGAACTCATTAAATATTGTTTCCTAAAAGTATGAAATGACCCTACGCAAATTAATTTTTTCAGTATACATTTTAGTATTAAAGAACTATCATACCTACACATGCGCGCGCTAGATATGATTGAAATTTGCTGTGCCGTTTGCAGGTGTTCTCTGTAATCATATACTTGTGCTATACGGTTACACAAATACGCGCTTGCAAGTAATATAGTGGCACCTGCATATTTATTTTGTATTCGTGTTGAAACCAATGTTAGTGATACAGGCGTTCGATTTGTTCTTTGTGTAAGAGCGTTCATTGAAGGGTATGCATTATAGACGAACACAATTACTTTTCTGTGATTTAAAATGAGGCAACGCCTGATTTTTGCTGTCGACCGAATACGGATGCTTAAATTTGAGTAAGTACCTTATTTAGTTGGCCCTGCCATGCGTCTTCTCGTAATATTAAGGAAATAAATAAAAAATGTGTTGTTTTCATGATTGCAGGTCCTAGAAGAAACGTCAAACAATACGTATTTTCTGTTGTTTCGCACCCACGCTCCCGTTTATAAGATATGTATCTCCGCAACAGCAAAAATCACAGACAAAACGAACAAAACTGCCAACTACACCGTAATGATTTACGATTCGGAAAAAAAGAAATAGTAAGTACTTCACTCACCAGCTAAATAATAATAATAATAATATTAATAATAATTATAGTAATAATACGATTTTATTTGTGAAGGATCAGCATATTCAAGGCCGAGTGCAGGTTTGCATAATAATAATAATCATAATAATAATAATAAGCTATTCACAAATGGCGCTCTCTCCAAGTGTGTTATCGGGTCTGATCAAAGTCGGCAGGGGCTTGTAGGACAACACCCGCATTAAAAATAAAACAAGTCGAATCGCGCACAGTCTCTCGCGCACAAAAAACAAACAAAAAACCTTTACGTAAATCAAAATTTGCACACAAAAAATTAACAAAAAAAAAATCGATAAGGCCAGGCTTTGCGGCCAAGTAAACGAAAAAAAAAAAAAGACAGCAGAAAACAAATGAAAAATGCCTTAAATATCTTAATTTAATCTACGAAGTTCGCTTTTTATTTTCAAAACTATCAAGGCATCTGGTATCAATGGCATCAGCGCGGATGATCTGCGCCGAAATTATGAGTCCATAAAACTTGTGCTCCTTCACATGTTCAATGGTTTTATCTGCTCCGGGATGATCGCGGTTGATTTGAAGAGTGCGCTAGTGAAGCCCCTACTTAAGGGAAGAGCATACGAAACTTGACAATTATCGACAAAATTCCATTTTGCCTTGTATTGACCAAATCTTAGGAAAACATAGTTTCCAAACTATGACAGCCTTTCTTTCTTGATCGCTTTAGCATTGTGTCGCCCAATTAATATGGATTTATCAACGGGCGTGGAACCCAGCCACGTCTGGAAGATTTTGCAGAGGAATTGCATGTTGCCTTCGAGAGGCATCAGGCTGCTTGCGCGCTTTGTGTTCATGTGGCAGAGGCATTCTATACATTGAGTCAAAGGATTTTACTGACAAAATTGCAAAAATTGGATCCCGCGGCCCATTCCTTTCTCTTCTCCGAAACTTTTAACTGGGACGACACAACTAGTTTCAATAGCTCATAGTCGAGGCTCCTGAGTTACCTTAAAAGCTGGGGTTCTCTCATGTCCTTTTTAAAACGGAGCTGTTAAGGGCTAGTTTCCCCAGGATCGTGTCCCCCGCCAAGAAATGTCGACACAAAACTCTGGACAACTACCACCATCTATGAACGACGCCGTCAACGAAGCAACAGGTTTACCTGCCTCGCTCATAGATGGCGGCAACCTTTTTAGCCTTTCCGCTCTGGTTTTTACCAGAGTGAAAAGACTGAGTCTCTCTAGGCGTCGCCCTAGATGTCGTCCTAGAAGTCGTCCTTGAGGTAGTCCTTGAGGTCCCCCTTGATGTTGTCCGAGAGGTTATCCGAGAGGTCGTCCTAAAAGTCATCCTTGAGGTTGTCCTAGAGGTCGTCCAAGAAGTCGTCCTTGAGGTAGTCCCACCATAGTACAGCTTCGCTGGTCTTCCTTCTGCACCAGAGTGGAAAGGCTGAAAGCTTCTTATCACATCTTATTTTTAACATTTTTGTTAACGATTGTCATACTCAGTTTCAGCATGTAAATTGTTCCAGTACGCGGATGACATATTGTTACTTTCGAAACATCTTTAATGTTTTGTAGCAATCGCTCTTACTCCAAAAGGTCACTTGCCAACTTCATGACTGATTAAGACAAATCGTCTTGCGTTAAATACGTCTAAAGCTCAGCTTGCCTGTTTTCGTAATCCTCTTAAAATGTTAACGTCCGATTATTCCCTCTATTTGTATACCTCTCTTTGTATATCTTGTAACTGTTGTCCTATTTCTTATGTGAATCATGTGAAATAATTAGGAATTCAATTTGACAATGGTTTGTCGTAGAATTCCCATTTGTCAAAACTTCGTAAACGACTGAGAAACATATCTTGTTTACTGCACAATTCCAGGTCTCTAACTCCTGCTTCAACGAAAAAGAAAATAGCTCACGCTTTAGTATCCAGAGTTTTGCGTTACGGAATAACCATTTTGAGGCACAGCCCCGTAAGATGGGGTAAAAAAAGACAAAATTTTGAAAGGAATATTTAGAAGCATTGTCAACGGCTCAATGTCGCAAACCGAAGAGATTATAACAGCCTTGGGTTTGCCATTGTTCAGCTCTTTATTGGTTCAGACCATTGTACTGGAACACTTCTAGCGTCATAATTTCAAAGTACCCCCCATGTCGTGTCTAGATCGCATTGGTACACCGAGTGCTATGAAATGCCTCTTGTTATGACGAAGTACTGAAAAGGTATTCGAAATTTTTATGCACCCTCTATATTTAATAGCTCACCGGACGATGTTTACACCGTGGACTCGCTAAAAAGACTTAAGCAAGTACTCCAATGTATTAGTGCAACTTTGTGACTGTGCTGTATATGTGCATGTTTTTGTGACCATCATCGTTTGTATCACAGTGTATGTGATGAACGTTTGAGCTTGAGCCTTTACGCATGTGGGGACGCTTTTTGATCACGAACTGCAGGGTGCTGTCCAACAAGACTTTTGCCTGGCTCTATCAAGTCTGATTCGGAAACATAATCAACATCAATAAAAACACTGAATTAAAGGCTGGTTAAAAAACGAAAATCGAACGAAAACAATACGATATTATGTCCGACACAGATGAGCAGAGGAATTTTCTTTCTTGTACTGGAAGCCAAAAGGAAGGAAGACTGACTCTGTGAGCTAATTGAACATATCAGAAACAAAGTGCGCTGTGCCTTCGCCTTGAAAGAGTCGTGGACTTGACGAATTGTTGAGTAAACATCGCAGTAACGATACCATTGGAGAAAAGAGCTCCAATCGTATGACAAAGCCAATCTGTCCAAAATCTTTCGAAGGATTTGTTGATCCCTTTTCACAGCCGCTGACGGGGTAGACTGCCATACTATTTGACACGAAAACAAAAAAAACGGTGAGCCTTTTTTTTTGCGAAATTACTGCCGATTTCAATGTTGCTTCTAACGTCCTGACACAAATATGGTCAATACACGAAGACACCAATCTACCGCCAACCACCTCTTCTATGGTTAATGCACTGATAACACTTTCAACATAAACATGAGCAAGTACTAAAGTAGTCGCGAATCTCGGACTTATAATCTTTCAGAAAATCTTAGTTCAAATCTTCTACGATGAAAAATAATTCCTGACTGCAACTCGCGCAAACGCTCGCGGTGAGCTCATGAAGACATTGCCTGTATCTTTTAGAAGGAGGTCTATAGCGAACTAATAGACTGAAAGAGTGGGAAGATTCTCAATTTCTAGAAAAATACATTCTGCGTAATAAACATTTACGTCCTGACTTGAGACACAGTTATTCACTTTTCGCTTGTACTACGATCCCCCTTCCGACTGAATACTCACGAGAAAACCAAAAGAAATTGTAGCCCAATAACTGGTAAAGATCCCACAAACCTTCGGGTTCGTTAGATTCCGTTAAAACAAGAGCGTTAATGCGAGGCCAAACTTCAATCAGTACTTTCTCGAACTTCGAATGTTAACGTGCAGAACAGCAATTGGGTGGTAGGCTGTAACGAACAACCGCTTCAACTCATCGAAGTCCTTACACTTATTGAAAGTCACTGCCGTTCTCCAACACATTGTTTTTCTTCAAGATCCTGGACATTGTTGATACGAACGATGTCCACATTTTCGGATTTCTGCGTGCAAATTCCTCCCGACTTTACCTAAACAAACTTCTTCCGCATTCTCTTCCCCTTTACTCTAGCAATCCAGAAAAGTTCCCTGCATGAAAGATGCAGGTGTTCTTTAAAAAATACTGAAGAAAGAGCGCCCGAAGAAGGCAGCTTACGCAGTCTACGTTAGGCGAAGTCAGCTTGCTTTAGGTCTACCCACTACTCCTTCCAATCAGAGCTCGACATTTTGACGTCCCCGCACGCTCTCGTCTCCTTCTCTCACTTAGTTTCTCCGCGCATATGTTTTAAAATTAATTTGCTCGTAAATTATTTTAATTTCAGCAAGAATACCACAATACAAGTGAGAGCTTTGAATCAAACTGACTACCCGGTTGAAAACGTCATAAGGGCAAACCTCAAAGGTATGTATACGTATGCAAATTTCAAATGATTGCATGTATTCACTTCAACCATGCTTTAAGGGGGGTATAGTCTGAGAGGGTAAATTTTTTATCCCTTCATTCAAATTTATTTATATTTTCAGGACAAATTAAGCTCTATTGGGAATTTTAAATTCCGAAGTTTCAACCTTATAGGCCAATTATACAACATCCTACTCTTCTCAAGCTCCAGAAAAGAAGTGACTTCATTATGAAATGTTTAAAAAAAATTATATTTAAAATCCGAAAGTAGTGTTTTTTAATGTGAAGTAGAGTGGCTTAGTACATGTTAAGGTACAAATTGCAGAAAAATCAATTCTAGAAGAACAACAAAGCACTATAACACCCAAAAATCAAAAATAAAAATTCACAAAATTTTTATCATGAAGGACCGAGTGTTTTTTGTTTTTTTTTAGACTGAGTTTTATTTATTTTTCTCCTCATGAAATTTTAGTTCAGGACATTTCTGAATTAACTTTTTACGCTATCAGAACGTGAAATTATATGCTTTCCTCGAACAGCGTTTCCAGCTAAAAAGTGAAACTGAGAAAAGTTCAGTGAAGTTTTAACTTCAGGTTTTTCTATTTTCTGAGTCTTAAGCATACAAATTTCACCTGAAGCATAGGTGTCAATTTCCCTTTGAAAATTCATTGTCCCCATAGAGTTACCTACCAGCTTGCGTTGTTTGTGTGCAAGCTATCTTTTGTAGAAGGCATTGTTCGACAGATAAACAGCCGAGAACATTAAGGGAAATAATACTAAAGAGCAGCAAAGTAGCAATCTGGCTTGTATTGGAAGTTATTGTCACAAGGTCACCGCTGAAGATAACACACTATCATGACTGGGCAGGACCAATTGTAAGCCCTGTTACGGGTCTCGACTCTCAACCAGTAAGATTGCTCATATAATATTTTTTTTTTTACATTTTGTCTGTTCGAATTAATGGGGTTGTCCTGGCCATTGATTCTATTAAACTTGGGAAGCTGCGACAGACTAAATTTATAGACAAAGGCGCTTCCAATGGAGGGTTAGATGTTCTGACTATGAAACATGAAAACGACACAGCCATAGTTTAAAAAAAAAGCAAAAATTTCCTTCCTGCTACTTTGGAAGGCTGCCGACATGCCAAAGATATATTTTCTTTAGATAATTCCTCAATCTAAATAAATGAAAGTTTCTGAAACTATTGCTTAGAAGTTTGTAAGCCTAAATATAACATTAAATAACGTTTTCTAAAAAAAAATTTGGGACCATTAATTCGTTTCGGACGATTTGTTTTAATCGGTGGGAGATTTAGTTTATCAACACAGCACGCACAAATATAGAAGGGCTAGATAAAAACGAAGGCCCCATCAAGCTTGTCGTTTTGTTTTGGCACAAAACAATGGGATCCAGAAATCACTCATCTACTCCTTCATTTGTCTTCAAGCATCTAAGCGGTGGTGAAAGCCCTACAGTAAGTCTGCCATTGGAAATTTGTGACATCCATATAAATATATACTTTTAAATTCGTGGCTTGCAAGCCATGAATTTAAAAGTACATATTTATATGGAAAAAGAGTAGACTTTTCCTTGAGAACGGGGGATCTCATGAGATCTCCCGTTCTCAAGGGAAAGTCTACTCTTTTTCCCAATAGATACTATTCTCACACAGAACGACGACACTCATTCATTTGGTGAGGCTATTTGTCTTTTTAAATGTCGCTTTCTAACTCTAAATCTTTGAGTGCCTTACCCCGATGTTCATATATACATATATATATATATATATATATATATATATATGGGTGGTTTCATCTCAAATCGTGCAGGCAAAAAGGGTCGAATTTTTAATTTCGATGAAAAAAATATATGTTAATGCGCCGTTTCTAAAACCGCAGTCGACACAAACCGCAAGTTCGTTGGATTTTTTGTTCTCGACTTATACATTTTTAAAGAGGCCGCGGCGAAAAGCAGTGTTTTTCACACCCGTCGTGGGTCGGATGTTTCGCTTGATCCCCCGCCATGGATTTTCAGTCCACATTATATTATCTTTTTTCAAGCACTCTGTGGACACATTTAAAAGGCTCCAATACCATCAAATAATTTTCGGCCTTTTGCTTTTTTTCTGTAAAAATGTCAAAAACGCCTCCTCGGTCAATTGTTGACGAAATTTGACAATTAATTACTGGCGATCTACTTGGGTTACACCAATATTTTTTATGTCCACGGAGAGCCCAAAACACGCTATTTATATTTATTATAAAATGTCTTAGCTGTATAAAATATCCTTTGCGGTACGTTTACGTTAATATTATGCAAAAACCAAAAAGTACCATTCTTAAAATTGATTTCCTCAAAAAACCCATTTTTTTTATTTTTTTTATTTTTTGTTCAAATGTAGATATGATAGTTGTCTACACGAAAATTAAGCCTAGAAAGTGTATATTTTGTTTGTATGTTCTACATTTAAGCATCAATATCGTACAAAAACGTGTTTTTACGGCTCGAAATGGACTTGCGAATTGCGCGTCTTCACAAGCTTGGACATAGTTTTTTATTTTTTTCAACAATCCCACATAAAAATGAAATACAGTATTTCCACCCTGATATATTTATTGATGATTTAAATTTTATTATAGGCGGCAAGCTACATCGGAGGTGTTCCAAAAAGAGAAAGCAACACTTCTTAACAGACCAGCAGGTGTCGTAAATTTTTAACGTGTAGGAGTCGGCAGACGTCTTATTGATTCGGGGCCCTCATTGGCCTGCATGAACGTCCCGCCCTTTCGGAGCCAGCAGATGACCACGACCTTTCGCGCTCGTTGTGTTAGATGGGATGGCCCGTGACAGTAAAGCGAGCAGCGCACCCTGTGTCACGAGGAGTGAAATGGTACGATTGTGTCGTTGACGGCGAACAGTGACAGCCACCCAGGAGAAGTCTGTCAGAGTATTGCACAAGGGAAAGCAAAGGAATCGTTGCCTGAAAGGATGAGGACACCACGGCCTTACAATGTCGACGGTCAACAACTGTTCTGCCAGCCAAAACAACGCCGCGTGCGCGCTAAAACCGGCGGCGCGGGACAGAAATCCCGCAGACGCACACACGAAGATGGCCGGTTTCGTTAGGGATGTGGGGAAATTTGAAACCAGCCATCCGTGCATGCGTGAAACGATACCGCCTGTTTGCCCTAGCTTCGAGCGCCCTATCCTTACCTTGAAACGGCCGTGCTCTCTCTCTCTCTCCGGGGAGATCCGATAGCACGAAGGGTTATCTATTAAACTTGAGGAAGAAAACGAGAAGGGAGTGTTTAAGTTTAATTATTCCCACCAACCCGCTCGTTGTCTCCTTATAAAGGGTTATCTCTTTTGGAAACAGCAAAGCCCGGAGACTGACATTAAAACGAGCGTGTTGGTAAATATACTTGTGTTTTTATTCTGCCCGGAGACTTGTTGGGTCGAAGTCAGCCTCCTTGTCAACTATAACCGTTTGTGAAGAGTGGGCTTCTCCCGAGATGAAACGTTAGCGCCGGCTGACGTGTCCTTTTAAAAAAGGGAAGGGGAAAGAGAAAGTTTGAGTAACTGCAGAAACTACCTCGAAAGCTCCTCTCCCGATATGAAGCTTGAAGCATAGTCTCGGTTACCTTCTCGCGCATCGCCTGCTCGAATCTATTCTTCACTTTCTTTCGTACAGCCACTGTTCCGCACAGCCGTCGTGGATGTGCGTAATAGAGGGAGGAACAGATTCGAGCATCATCTGGACGCCGTCATCCTGCCAGACTTCAATGTCGTGGGACCGACTCGTGTGTGTTTCTTCGCCCCGCTGAACTTAGTTTCTCGAATGCGGTTTTTTCTGAACGTTTTTTTTTTTTTTCAATGTTTTCTTACTAACTGTTTGTTAGCAGTGTTCAGTTGTTGGGTTTACTTCGTAATGGCGTAGCGGCGTGGCGGTGATGTAGAGAGCGTGTTCGCACGCATTTGGTTGCGTCCCGTTTAGGGAATGCCCGGGGGAGTTGGTTTTTGTTCTTGCCATGTGCGGCTGAGTTTTCCCGTCTTTATTAAATTATTGATTTTTTTGTTTGTTTTACCTTTACTTGCCGTCGACTTCTTTGTCCGACTCTCCACCAGGCGTGGACCAATCGCCTTGCCACCGCTCGCACCTAAATACTTTTTTTTTTACGCAATTTTTGTTAAGATCGGCGTTGGGAAATTTAATTCCTATTTATTTATTTTTATTTCCTACCCCTCTCCATGACACACTCTCTCTGTGTTTCGGACCGTTTCTCTGTCACCACTTTTGTGTATTACGGAAGTGAAAGGGCATTCCCTGGTGACCTGTGCGATGTGCGGTGAACAAGCCCCAGTGTTTGGTTTCGTAAAGAATTGTATATAATATATTGACGATGTGGTGAATTTCTTTGTCTTAGTAATATGACAGCTAATAGCTAGTCGTGCTAGTTTACTTTGAAAGGTTCATAAATCGAAACAATACAACGTCTGTGCCTTTTGATTATTGAAAGTCTACAAGACCTGCTGATTTGGTTAAATATGTATCTCATGGTTCCCGTTCTTATCAAAACATACATAAATATTCAATACCACAAAATCTGCTTATAATTGATTACAAAATGCAGAAGAAAATTCAAGAAAACTTTTTCACAATTCATAGAGACGCATGGGTCGCTATGTCTGACTTAGGTCTTGCAAAACAAAGACGTCTTTTTCCGATATTGAGGCCTAAATATAAAACATGCAAACAAAATATACACTTTCTAGGCTTGCTTCTCGTGTAGACAACTATCATGTCTACATTTGAACAAAAAATGAAAAAAAATAAAAAATGGGTTTTTTGAGAAAATCAATTTCAAAAATGGTACTTTTCGGTGTTTGCATAATATTAACGTAAACGTACCGCAAAGGATATTTTGTACAGCCAAGGCATTTTATAATAAATATAAAGAGCGTGTTTTGGGCTCTCCGTGGACATAAAAAATATCGGTGTAACCCAAGTAGATCGGCAGTAATTAATTGCCAAATTTCGTCAACAATTGACCGAGGAGGCGTTTTTGACATTTTTACAGAAAAAAAGCAAAATGCCTAACATTATTTCATGGTATTAGAGCCTTTTAAATATGTCCACAGAGTGCTTAAAAAATAAAAATATAATGTGGACTGAAAATCCATGGCGGGAGATCAAGCGACACATCCGACCCACGACGGGTGTGAAAAACACTGCTTTTCGCCGCGGCCTCTTTAAAAATGTATAAGTCGAGAACAAAAAATCCAACGAACTTGCGGTTTGTGTCGACTGCGGTTTTAGAAACGGCGCCATAACATATATTGTTTTCATCGAAATTAAAAATTCGACCTTTTTTGCCTGCACGATTTGAGATGAAACCACCCATATATATATATATATATATATATACCTGAAAATAAAATAAAACTCTTGGTAAAAACCGCAACAAGGGACAGTTTATTCTTCGACGTTTCGGCCGGAGTCCGGCCTTCGTCAGGAAGAACTTATACAGATGAACGCGGGAGGTATTTATACAATGATACAATCGAGCCAGAGTCAAAAACGGCGAGATTACGGTTGGAGTTTTCTTAGAAGTGTAGGGAGAGTTAGTGTCCGGATGGGCAGACGTTTATACAATGCTACGGTCCAGTCCGAATTTCAGAATCGACGGCGCGGCAGTTGGAGTTATCTTGAGAGGGAATCGTGGGGGCAGTTCGTATCCGGGTAGGGAAGCTTGATGGCCAGGTACAAGTTTCAAAGACGGTGGGATGACGGTTGTCGTTTCTTGACAAGGGATGCGCAGGGTGAGTTCGTGTCCGGGCGGGAAGGCGCGACCTAGATGATAGCGTACAATACACGAGAGTTGCAGGCGCAAACCATACAGAAGTGCTGTCAAAAAAGGGCCTCATCTAATGTGTACTTACTCGAGTGCACCGTATGCCAAATGCAATCATAGCGCAGACTAAAACGGCATCTCGACTCGCGCTTTATTAATTATAAATCTCACGCCATATCGCTTCCGAAACTGCCTCTATCCAAACATCTCGCTCTCCGAAAACACTCATTTGAAAAATTGTCAGCGACGCTCCTAGAATCTAAGTTTAAATCAAATCGCGAACGGGATCAGCGTGAATCCTATCTTTCTCGGCACCGACACCATCGCGCCCCGTGGAGAAACCGTGCTACCAACATCTGCTGCGCTGTCCTCACGAAACGTAGCAGAGGCGGGTTGCACTATTTCTCCACGGGGCGCGGTGCCGTCGGGGCCGAGAAGCGTTCCGATTGCAAAACGAAACTTAAAAACCCGTTGAAGTTGTGCGGTTTTTCAGAAAATCGTAAAATGCCGCGCGCGCCTTCCATCGTTCTGCAATTGATTGATTTGTGTTTTACGATGATGCTCAGCAATTTTCTAATATATACAATGCCCTTAAACACAATGTTAAGAAAGTTAATTACGCAAAAAATAATTAAGAACTTAATTATCGCCAACTTTGATAATTTCCCTAAATGAGCCCCTGGCCTAGGACCAAAACAGCACAAGCCTTTTTTTTGTTGCGATGCGGAGTTTTTGCACAATCGAATTTGTCCACTTTTCGTGAAACACCCTGTACATATTCCTATATGTTCCCGAGGTGAAACATTGTGTTGAGCAAACATTGTTTTAAAGCAAAAACGTTGGGTTGAATGATGAACCGTATTTCACAAAATTAAGCAGTATGAGTAAATACTAAAACCTGCTTGCTTCGACTGGCCATTAGTACAAATATTGCCCCACCATGGTGCCCACATTTGCTTATTATCAAACTGTGTAGGCTATATTTAACCACGTTAGCTACCTTGTTGCAAATATTCGGGCAATGCATGAGGGCTGTCGTAAGCCTAACCGAGTTATAATTGACTCCCGCGTAAGAGATGATCTACCGAGGTTTTTAGGTCACCTTTAATATACTGAAGCTCCAGCTACCATGAGAGGAATGCTAGGGTTTAGTGTTTAGGGGTTAGTTTCAGTACGTGATCATACGGAAACATATTTTACAAAGTAATAAAAAAAAGAGAAGCTCTCTTCACTAATATAAGCTTGAAAAATTTGGACCTCGATATGGTGGCTCTACGGTCAAACACTGAACCCATTAAGGATTTTTATTAAGAAAGAAGTGCTCGAAATATTAGGTAGGTTGTTGTAGCAAACGCGGGTTAATAAAGGCAATCAATGCGGGTTTGTATTGGGTCCCCACGGGCAGACACGGTTGGGGCTTGGAAGCATACCTCGGGAAACCTCACTCATGAGGGCCCCCACTCACCCCCACTCACCCTCGTCTTCACAAGTGAGGTGAGGGTGAGTGATTTTCTGAACCAGGAAAATTCATGTGTGTGAGGGTGACGGAGGCCGTGAGGGCTGTGAGGGCTGTGAGTGCGTGAAGGGTATGAGTGCGTGAAGGCCTTGAGGGGCGTGAGGGTCATGAGTGCGTGAGGGCGTGAGTGCGTGAGGGCCCTGAGTGCATGAGGGCGGTGAGTGTGTGAGTGGCGTGAGGGACGTGAGGGCCGTGAGGTCCAGTGAGGTTGAGTGAAGGGCTGAAGGTCAGTGTGACTGTGAGGATGAGGGTGAGTGAGTGGGTGAAGGTGAGTGTACTTGTGAGGTTAAAGGTGAGTGACGGGCTTAGGTGAGTGTGGCTGTGAGGGTGAGGGTGAGTGAGGGCGACCTAAAATGCCGACCTCTGCTTGGAAGTGTCCAGATTTGCATCTGGTAGCAATGGCGTAGCCAGAAAGGTTTTTCTGAGGGGTGCTGAGATTGCTCGGGTGTCCATGACTTGGAGGCGGGGGGGGGGGGACCGTCAAGACATATGTATAATATTGGTCGGCTGAACGTTGCGGTGGGGGGAGTCTGAAGCCCCATAAGCCCCTCCCCTGGCAACGCGAATGTCTCGTGGCATCTGCTAATATTAGCCTATATTGGTGACACTATCGACCGACATAGCTTTACTGCAGAGCTGTAAAAGTTATATATGAAAACTAATTAAGTTACAGTTGCAGTTACCTCGCCTGAAATGGAGTTAAGATACGATTACACACTTAAAATTGCAACTCGTTAAAGGTAGCTTAAAAAACATTTAACTAAGTTACATCGAAGGCATTTCGTCCGAAGTGCCCATGGGTTCCAAGCAAGCAGGGGGGTGAAAAAGAGCCTCCGGTAAGCCTCAGCAGAGCAGCAGACTCGCCGTTTCACTGGGTATCCAGTGACACTACGGTGTCTGGAACGCATCTCCGAATGCAGTGCTTACAACGTCCAAAAAAGTTGTCCCTAAATTTCCGCTTGAAGACGTCATACAATTGTCAAGCTGTCGCCAGTCGCGATCCTGGTGGCGTCCCAGCAGCGGTGGGGGTGTGTGGCGGACGCCTGTTCTTCTCCAGGTGGCCCTTCAGTGTACCAGTTAACGAAAGCTTCGGCAGCGAGAAGTTGGGGCGCCGCCACAACAGAGGCACTCGCGTTCAGATGTGCAGCATTTCTACGGTAAACCGCCGCGATCGCGACATATGACAGCAGGACACTCCGGCTTCTGTGACGTCATTTGTTGCGACTTCGGCACCACTTCGCATGTGTGGGCGAACTAGAACGCTAAACACACCAGTCGTCACTCTATTATTTTTAACACATATTGAAGAAGAAGAAGATCCAGGCCTCTATTAAAACGTCGTTGCCACTCTGCTTAAGGCCCGGAGGCTCCTTTTCACGTTGCAGTTCCTTGTAAACTATCCCGTGATGTATGGCCATAAGTGATTTAATTGCCGACGCTCAATTTAGTTTTCAAAAACATATGTGTTGAGAGCTGACATTTTAACAGAAGGTGAAGCCACGGCACTTTAGGTTAAGTTCTGATTCAGTAAAGTGGGGTGTTACCAGGTCTGTGCTAACGAACTCACCAAGTTTCCTTGTTCTAACCGTTTGGGCGCCGGTTTGAAAAATCAGCTTCGTATATTGTTCTTAGCTGACTACAGCAGGGAGTTCGGGTCTTCGGTCATTCTTCGTTTGATGACAAATTCTAACTTAACGAAACACGTACGAGTAGAGAAAAGTAGGGTTCCTTGTTTGTATTAATTTTATGTCTCCCATCACCTTAAGCCGCTAGCAGGAACGTTTGGTGCGACAGCTTTTTTTATGGTAATAAAACCCGTGACTCAGGAACACAGAAGGGGACGAACACACCACAACGTGTTGTGTTGTGTTGTGCTGTCTTGTGTTCGTCCCCTTCTGTGTTCCTGAGTTTCGGGTTTTATTACCATGAATCATCACGAGCTCGCTTGTTTTTTAAGTATTATAGCTGTTTTTAAACCTGATTTTCAGCTCGACCGGCTTACGCCTTTTTTGTGACAGAAGGCAGACTGTAACAAAAATAAAGGACCTTGCAGTCTATGGCATTGTGTGTGTAACGTACAAGATTCCTGTGAGGTGTGCTTCTTGCTATGTGGGTTAGAAGTGTCTTAATCGCAGGTTAATTGAACACCAACGAGCTGTAAAAACAAATCCAGAATTTCAAAATTAGCAAATAACCTCACTTCCTGTAGAAATTGTTTCGTTGTTTGGAAAAATACTGAAGTGTTCCACACACAAAAAAAAGATTGTTACAAACGTTTAGAGAAATAGTCATTGATGATCGATGTGCACGCTAGTTGTTTTAGCGACATGATAGTTTTTCTAGATAATAACATGAAAGCGTTTCTTAATCTAGAACCGTTTTCTTTTTCTCGTATCAGTACTTGGATTACCTCATTTATTTTATCGCTTATTGATCGTTCGGTTGTGCACTTGGACTATGTCCTCAGTTTCTATCCGTAGTACGGTAAAATCTATCGTCTTTTAGTTCCGGAATTTGGCTTGGGGTTTATGTGTACAGAGCGCGACACTGTTTGCGCAAACAAGCGGTCGCCGGTTTTTCCAGTTTTTCTCTTGGAAGCCAAGGGATGTCATCCAAGACATTATTGCAACAGAAGAAGCTCATTCAGTTCTATATTGTAAGCGATAAAATTTCCTGGTCGGTAATACTATTTAGAAGTAAAATGCGAAAATGTGCCGATGTCGTGTTCGCGCTGTGCCGTGATGTGTACCCTCTTTGGGTACGTGTATCCTTGTTAGGTACGTGTGACGTCATCGCTGTCGATGTCTCCTTTTGGTCTGTTCGTTTTTTTTTTCTTCTCTTCGTTGTGAATTTAAGGTTGTGTTTCGTAAAATAAACTTCAGCTGTGCTTGGAGATTCGTGTGTCCTGTCCCTCTGTTTCCCAACTCTCCAGGGCTAATCATGTCAGCTCTTCAGCAGCTCACTGGCACCCTTGCATTAACATTTGTTCAGACTCGTTCTATTTGGATCTAAATACTCTTTGCCATTTTATTTTACTTAGTAAGGTACCTGCAGCGAAGAAGCTTTAGCGGGTTTCGTTCAACATCATGTTACTTGCTCTATTTACCACACTGCGGTTATATGTTAGCCTGTTTCAGACGATCGTCTCACGAGTTATATTTCCTAAAGTGCTAAGTGTTTGCTTTAATTCCAAAAGTGCAGACCACGAACACAATGCTAATTTATGTCATTTGCAATTAAGTCAGGCTCCATATTTATCCCTCACATTTAACAAAATTCAAGGGTCATCGAAGACGAATATAGTAATAAAATTCAAGCACTCTCACCAACAGGTGCTTCTACAGATTCCAAGTGCTCGGCGAGGACGCTGAAAAGTGAAATTTCTTAAAGATACTGTAACTATGCCAAGTTACAAGCTATAACCAAGTTACCGTTATAGTTACGAACATTGTATTTTAACTTATTTAGTTACAAAACATGTTACTAATTACAGTAACTTACATAATTGTATTAGTTATTTTACTGCTTCGCTTCACTCTCAGGTCAGGATTAGCGTGCAGCCTGGAATGATTTCAGCTGCCTAATCGTCTAAACTATTGTGAAAGTGCAATAAGTTGTTTTTGCACCCCAAACCAGGAACACTCCCAAGTGCTACTCCAGTACCCCCAGGAAGCTACACGTACGCTGAGTATGATAACTCTACCTGCTATTCCAGGAGTACCCCCTTCCCTGACAGGGGTGAGTTCAGGTTTCGTGCTCGCCAAACGTGGAGCATTTTCTGTTGGTGGTACCTACAATTTTCACTGCAGAAACAATTTTTCCACGCAGGGGACGCTGCAAAACCTCAGCTGAGTACACTAGACTATAATGATTTAAATGAAGATATTCTAAAAGAGTTGTTCCGCTTCCCGGAAAATCCTCAGTATGTGGACATGTATGTGGTATACAACGAGCCGCAATGTTACGTTCTCAGGAGTCCCGCAGCCTGGGGAGGTAAGGTTATTAAAACTTTATCGACGTAAATGTCACACTTTCTTGTTTTTCACTCATTTAGGTGGTAAAGATAGTAGTACAGTTTGCTTAATAACGGAAGAAGAAATAGCCAAATCAAGCTTGCTTAACAGAGGATTCTAGAATGAAGCGAGCTGCTTATTACCAATGATCTATTTTGCTTTGATTTGATTTAGACTTGTACGTAGACACGTACTATATGTGTAAGGTAAAGGTAGTGACTATTTCGGTGTTCACTTTCAAAATAATTTTCAATCTTTTTATATCCGTGACGCCACCTCCTCAATACTTGAAAGTATTTTCAGAAAACATTTTGGCGTCTCTCGTCAACATATATTTGCCATTATTTTGACATCTCAAACTACTTTGGAGCTTCCGAGTCCGGTCTGGGGAGCGATCGAAAGTGGCGGTCAAAAAATTATCATCTTGCTTGCCGGCAGCGTTGCGGATTGACGCGCATTTTCCGAGAACAAATAACGTGCAGTCGGCTGCAATTTTTATGACCTCAAGGCTTTTGCCTTGAGGACTTTTAGGTTTGTTTTCGTGTATGAAGGAATGTCCCAACAGGACACTTCAAGGACACGTGATGCGGCACTTCTCCGCGTAAGGCCATCCACTTCTGTCCGTTAAAACTTTTCTTCGCTACTGTCCGCTTCTGTGCTTGACGGAGGCATAGTCCATGCTCATCACGTGGGTCCAGACAACCACTCACACGCTCTGTTGGCTGTCAGCCAAATGCTCAAGGCTTCCGCTGTTGTTCAAGTCTATTTCCAAATATGGCAAAGGGGAGGATACGTAGGCGCGGCAGAACAGATGGAGCGTTATGACGTAAGAAAAAAGCAGAAGAGGTAAGGCCGTGGTGAAGACGGACTGCCGGACTTCAACTTTCGCGTCAAATGGCGGACAAGTATCGCTTCACACGTTCCGAAATATCCTGTTCGGACACTTCTTAACCCGTTATTTTGAGAGCTTTCATGTCTCGTCAGGCTTTACACTACTATTTTGCGTTCGTGACTAGAGTTTGATGCTGCAGTTTGGAACTGTATGGGAGTAACCAGCTCTGAGAACCTAGAACGTGTGCAGAGAAAGTTGGCACGCATTGTGTACGACCGTTATTACAACCGCCGGTCCTTTTTTTTAGATAGGAGTTTATGTTACTTGGGCAAAACTTCGAGATTATGCATTTTTGCATAAAACTGTACATAACGGAAACCGTTGCCCTAGACTTGTTTCTCTGCTGTCTCCAGAATACGTTCTACGTGAAAGATATGTTTTCATTGGCCTCATTTTACGAATTCAGAGCAAGTTGAATGCACTGAGTGCAGCGGTTGACATTTTTGGAAGTGAGCAAGAGTTTAAAAGTGTACTAATGATCCAGATTTACTAACATCATGTTCGTTTTTTTTTTGTGTTCTTTTATTTTGTGTTTTTTTTTCCTCGTGAAAATGTATGTGTGCGTATGAATGTGTACCAGTACTAAGGCATCGACTGTTTCTGGACACAAGACAAATAAATATCTGAACAAATATCTTTAAAATAATGTTTTCAAGGAATATAACAGCGATAGTTACGAAACGCTGTGTCAGAATAGGCAGCTGAGCTCTAAATATAAAACAAAATTATTCAATGCCTGTTCCTGCCTTTTTCGTTTAACAAACAAATTATACCATTAAATGAGATATTCATTTTTTTATCGTGTAGTGAAGCGACGAAAATCTGGGGTTTGAAGACAAAAAAAAACAAAAAAACTTTACCAATATAAATTTTGTTTACCATTAGTAAGGGTTAATATTAGAACTTGATTAACAAAACAAAAAGTGAAAAAAGACAGACAGACAGAAAGCAGTAAGTACTTAGAACAAGCGCGGTCTGAAAAATGAAATTTGTATTTTACATTACAGTCATGTCCCGTTAATATGAACCCCGTTAATATAGATATCCCGATATATCGACACCATTTTCTGGAACAACTTTAGAAAATACATGCATTTTTGTCTCGTTATTATGAACAACTCGCATTATGGACGATCTTTTGGGGAGAACGGAGGTGTCCATATTAACAAGACATCAATGTATTAACTTTCACCAACTCCTCGGTGCTGCCACTGATTTTCTTTTTCATTTGGAGTCACCTGCTTCCGCAGGTCTCAGTACTTCCCCATTCGCCCAAAACTGTCTGTGCAATCTTTTCTCAATTAATTGGTATCTCCTCGCTTTTATAGGATGCGACTTGTGGCTGAGAAAAACCGAGTTGAAAAGCATAGTGGAGGACCTGAAAGACGAGACTATAAGAAAAGAAGAGGAACTGATTGAGGAGTATAAGAAAAAACTTGGAATTTTTGAAAACTGTACTGCGCAACATTATCAAATAGAAGAACTAACAGATTACGTACAAGATGACATTGAAAGATGGTTTCAAGATGTTGTATGGAAACGAATTTCCCTCGACTGCATTCTCGCCTTTATGATAACCTGCGGGGCCCCCGTGTTTAGAGTTTACAATCCGGTAACCTGCAATGCCTCACTAACGGGGCAATACGTGTGAAGTTTCTACAATTATCACTCGTGATCCTCAATTGCACTTCGGGGGGTGAGGAAACAGCCGCATATATGCACACTTGACATTCAAAAAATCTGCCAACGTGTCGGGGCCTGCATCTCTAGAAATAAAATGAATTGGGGAAACCACCGATTTCATTTGGTTCTGATAGCAAAGAACACAAAAATATATACGGGGTGTTTCAGCTGAATTGCGCCGAGTCTTTAAAAAAGCACTATGCGCGCTACGCGTTTCAAACAAACCCGGAATTGTTCAATTGAGTAAGTCAAGTTATTTTTATGCAACTCTACACCTGCCGGCAATATGAAGGTGGACACCTTACCTGGTTTCTTGCCTCTTTTACGGCTCCCTAAAGCTATATCAACTCTGAACGTCTCAAATGGTACGTGGCTTGGGGGTCTAAACTTTGCGTTCCAGCCCTCTTCTGGAATATAGCTTGTTCCAAAACTTGGAGGAGCGTCAAAAACAAGAAGGGGGCTGCTCACCTTCATATCGCTCACGGGTGTACAAGCAACCGTACAGACAGCAGGTATGTTTCTTGTACGTTTTTTAATAGGGTAGTGAGCGTTGAGAACCATCCGATAGTGTCGTTTTTTACTAAGGTAGCCCTTTCGTGTCTAATGTTTTAAAGCAATAAAGCTACATCCGGTTTTTTTTTTTTTTACGTAGTTAATGGCAAATGCATTGCAGATCACCAGTTGGTAATTACGTCTAATGCTATTAATATCGCTCAAGATCTTCGAGCAGTTGTTGAAAGATAAAAAAAATTCGGCACACAATTTCTACATTTATGTAAATGACAGGATAGGATATTGCTCAACTCACTCTAACACTTGTGTATAGGGGGATTTGTGCGCAAATTAAGAGTTTGACAGTTATCTGATATTAATCAGCGATCTTAGCATATCACAAGAAATATCTGGAGTTGCACGAGAGGACTATGAACACTACTGTATTGGTTCATCAAGCGTAGCGTGCACCAGCTTTTTTCCAAAGTCATGGCACAAGCTAAGTGAAACATCCTGTATACCGTGTTGCGCATCCATCCATTCCGAACCGCACGCCTTCCTCCCGCAGCGTGTACAGGAAGCATCAAGTTGCTTGTGTTGCCGAGGGCTACAACCCTAAATCGGTTTGAGAACCGGGCTTTACTCTAGCTGCTTTTCTCATCGGCCTCCGCTACTGCAGTTGAAAGTTTTCTTTTGTTTAGTTTTTTTTTTTTTTTTCTTAAAACGATTAAGAAAACGTGCCAATATTTTGTTTCATCTTCTATTGGACCCTTTATCTTGAAACTATAAGGTGCTCAGTCACGGCATAGCATGTTAATGCGGGGTGAGGTGGCATCGTCCATTTCTTTTGGGCTGAAACGCTATCTTTTTATCTAACTCCTTGCATCCCTTACGATGGTGCATATTCACTTGCGTCAAATTCACCGAAGGAAATTCGACAGAGCGGTAAATTAACCAGGTGTTTTTGCACTTGTAGCGCCACCGGCGGCAATCCTCTAAATTGCTTTCAGAGTGTCGCGTCTGCAGCGAGGAGGCGCGAGATTTGTTTCTATGATGTCGGCTTACCTTACACTCTTAGAAAAAAGGGTCAGTATAGTCCTCCCTAAAGGGAGGAACGCTCTTGACACATATGTTCCTTCAGAAAGGGAGAAACTTTCGTCCCTTAAGCAGGGGAGGAAAAGTTCCTCCGTCGACTGCATCTCATTATGGCGGCCACGAATCTAGCAAATCGAGCTCGGTAAGGCTTAACGGGAACACTAAGTCTATTGCACGAAGCGAGAGGAGCAGGAAATAAAAACGTAACACGAGCTTTCCGCGAACTGTATTTATTTCCGAAGTTTCTTTACCCCTGCAGGTAAAGAAACTTGCGTTTCGAAAGCATGCAGTCACTCAGTCTTCTCATCGTCAGCACTGCGATGTTCAACGGAGACAACCGGCACTCAGTTCGCGGACTTTATGTCCTACCTTTGCTATTCCTCGAGCCACAATTCCTTCGTCAACCGTTGTGTCAACCGCACATCACGGAGGAGTGAAAATCATTCGCCCGCAAAACCAAAAGCCGCTCTCAAAAAAAAAAAAAAAAAGCAAATCCGAAGCAACCTCTTGGCTTATCTCAGCACGGTAACACGAAATTATGGCGTAGCCGCGTACCGTAAAGGATGTTAAATCGCTTGCCACCAGATGGCAGGGTCAAGCAGAGTAATCGCACGTAGCTAGGCTAGGTGGCCCTAGGTACCGCCCAATTCATGTTTTGCAAAAAATATTTTTTTCCTTACGCCACAATTGCGTTTCCTTTTTTTCGGAATCTCTAGCACATGTAGACACGTTGCGCACACTACATACATCAGGTCAACATATATTGAACGCATACACAGGCATCGCACATACAAACATCAATACAACAGCACACTACCCCGATCACTACTACCCTGCCCTGCGTTTCCGTCTTTTATAGTGGTCGTTTTGAACGTACGGAATTTTTCGGTGACTCCCTAAGCAAAAAAAAAAAAATATTCCGAACATGTTCATTTTTTTCCAGCAATGTCATACATCTGAGGCTATTTTTAATGGCTCAGGGGATGAATCTCTTATTAAAAAGAAGACGCTCGATCATGCCATAATTATTTGAAAGCCAATAAATCGAGCCGCTCCAATGTGGTTCCAAGCCATGAGTTTGTTTTCCCGCATGGTCCTTCGTAGCCAGTATTTATATTGTAGTGTTCGTTTTTCTATTTGTGCTGTTCGCGCAAAGCTGCAATTGCCGTCTTGAATTAATCTCTGTAGAGCGGATACCCACTCAGCTGGAAGTGATGCTTCACGGGCACAGAAATCGCTTTTCGATCAACTTGAATGCAGTCAAAGCCGCGACTTGCGACAACTGTTAAGTGTACGGAGCTGCGCCGTTGCGAGCTCGAAAACGTCTAGCGCTCATCCCAGCGCGCCACTTAGAGGGCAGTTTCTAGAGGAACCGTAATATATATAAACAGTAAAATAAAGGATAGCGTTTTTTGTTATTTTTTTTTCGATTTTGCCTGTCTTTTTTTTTTATGCTAAACTTCCATTATAAATATACGTACTTTCCGTCATACTTTCGTAGTGTTGTCTTTTCCCCAGAGCGCAATCGCTCTCGGGGACCGACAGTCACATTGGCCACTGTACGATAGGAGCTTACCGTTCAGACCAGCGTTCCAACATGACTATCCACACGTCGATCGACTGCACCTAATCCCTCAAGTGGTTTTAAACTCTTTAATGTAAAGCGGGATGTCATCCTGCGATACCCCGGCCCCTCCGATAACGGCCCGACCAGCGGCATCAATGCCCGACAGTTTACGTCATCTCATCTTGTTGTTACACCACTGATACGCGAACGCACGGTCACATCGGCGATAATTCCAGCCTTCTGTTCACAACCCACAACACTGCCATCACGATGTCGCTGACACGAAGAAATACAGAATCACGTTGACGATGTTGCTGACACGCAGAAGAATCACGTTGAACGCCGGTTGGCACTCGGCACGGGACAACGGAACCGAACTCAGCACGGAAGGCACCCAGGCAGCCGGCAGGAAAACCTGCCTTCCTTGGACGCAGTTCCCGCGATTTCCATAACGTCGAAAACGTCGAAACAGTTCCTCGTAGTTTCGCTGCTGTAGTTCCGCATGTGTCCCGCAAATTGGAGACGGCCGTCTTACCCAGTGTATGTAGCGCTGCTGGCACTGCTCCAGAACTTCGCTGTTTCTAGCGGCTTCGTTAGCTCGTTTGATAAAATTAGTGGTAAAAACGTCAATGCAACCGAAATGTTCTGCACGTTTGGACTAGAAGACGGAATTACAGGCGGCCTTCGCTGCCGCTGTAGCTCAATCAACTCAACATTAATTTATTAAACAACGTGCGCGATGTGCTCGAAAAACGAAACCGAAAGAAGATGGGTCGGAAGGGCGAAAGCTTTCTCCGGTCTGCCTGGAGGAGGAAAACGTCTCGGAGAATAATAAGGACTTCAATTTTCCTTTCATCGGTCTGGGTTTGTTTATGTGTGTTTTGGTAAACAAAAATAATTAAAAAAAAAACTTTACAAAAAAAAAAATAACTTTTTTGGGGATTGAACCGTTGACCACCTAGTCAGTAGCGCGATGTTCTACCCCTGCGCCAACTGAACAAGGAGGAACTCGCCCTCCTCCTTTCATCTGAACTGCCGTTCCTCCCTTCTCTGGGCAACTTGTCCGCAACAAGGAGGAACAGTCGCTTTTGCTACCTTTCTCCTCCCTTTTTTCTTAGAGTGTAGGCTTAGAGCGGGGGTTAGGGAGCACCTCGTAGACTATACTCCGCGACAACTTTTCTTGGCAATGCAGCGGAAGGTACAGGCACGCGTTCCCTCTTTCATTTTGAGCGCTTAATAAAGCTGTGTGCGGGCTCTCTTCCTCCCTCCGGAAATGGCCGAAAGAGAACGTCATCGTTGCCGCTCTAAAGCGGGGAAGAGAAGGTAAAACGCGCGGGTTTACCTTCCTAGCAACAAGGTTTTATCGATGCAATCTTGTTCATTTCTTTATATTCCAACTGTTAAAAAATTTGGGTTAGGAAGCTAATTTTCTTAAACTGCCAAGGTATTCTTTCATAAGATCATTGATGTAAAATTCAAGAACAGAGTAGGTGTATAATTCTCGAGATAGGTAGGGCTTACTTTTAAGCACGAAATTGTGCATGATGTAATTATTCCTGCAAAATGGATTATTTCTAAGCAATATTTGCCAAGAATTACAAGATGAAGAACGATTGAAAAAGGCATTGTACATCACAGCATCAACAAGGTTGACTTAATAAACAAATGTAATAACTGCATTCTCGCCTGAAACTAAGCGGTTCAGAAAGCTTCTTCTCAAGAGCTACTTGCATCTACACCACATGTCAAGCTGAAATTATGACAGTGCGCTATGGCGTACGCGGGGAGGCTTCAATGGAACGATGACCTGTGACCCTGTAGCATCATCCGCGTGTGACCTCTCTCGAAGGATATCATTCTCCGTGAAGTGAAGCTCGCGCACTGGAAAAACAAATGTCCCTTTCCATTTCATTTCATTTCATTTTATTTTATTACCTTAAAGACCCCCTTTTAGGGGGTGTTACATAAGGGGTGGGGTTACAAAAATAATCAAACATAGGTGCTAGTCTTCAGGATGAGAGATGATTGGTAACATTTTCGAAGAAGATTGATGGGCAGGTGATGGCAGCAATGAGGTGGGGAAGGCCGTTCCAGTCTGCAGCTGCTCGGGGGAAGAATGACGCGGAAAAAGTGACAGTGCGAGCGCGTGGGCGAGCAACCTGGAGAGGATGACTGGTGCGGTGAGATATGCGTGTGGGAGGTACTATGTAAGGTGAGATATAAAGGGGGGAATTAAATAACTTGTGAAACAAACAGAGGGTGGCGATGCGGCGACGACAAGCGAGACTAAGTAAACCTGATTCAGCTTTCAGGGGTGATATGCTGGTATGGTACGAGTATGAAGAATGAATGAATCTAGTTGCGCGATTTTGGACTGCTTCGAGTGCGTTGATGAGGTATACTTGGTGAGGGTCCCAGACGGCGGATGCATATTCAAGCTTTGATCTTATTAGTGATTTGTAGGCTAGTAGTCTTACTTCCTGAGGGGCGCGGCGTAGTTGACGTTTAAGGAATCCCAGGGTTTTGTTAGCAGATGAGGTAATGTTAGTAATATGCGTACGCCAAGATAAATCGCTGCAAAGGGTGACACCAAGGTATTTATATGATTCGGTTAATTCTACGGGGGTGGTAGTGGTGGTATAGGGAAAGAAAAGGGGATTGCGGCGGCGGTGAAAGGACATAACTTTACATTTAGTAGAGTTAAGTGACATTAACCAACGGTCGCACCATTGCAGCACGTGGTTAAGGTCGTTTTGGAGGGCAGATTGGTCCGATACGGTAGTGACGGAATGGTAGATTACGCAGTCATCTGCAAACATGCGAATATTGCAGGATAAATGTTGCGGTAAATCATTAATATATATTAAAAATAAAAGCGGACCAAGAACAGACCGTTGGGGGACGCCCGATGTGACTGGGATGAGATTAGAAGACTGGTTGTTAACTAGGACAGATTGGGAGCGGTTGTTAAGAAATTCTTTGATCCATCGTAAGATATTATGGTCTAAGTTCAACTGAGCAAGTTTTAGTAGCAAGCGCTGATGAGGTACTTTGTCAAATGCTTTTGAAAAATCTAAAAATATGGCGTCAGTTTGTACGTTACAGTCGAGGTTAATGTGCAGATCATGAAGAAAGAGGGCTAACTGAGTTTCGCAGGAGAATCCTTTACGAAAGCCGTGCTGCGAAGAATGGAAGAAGTCGATCGAGTCCAGAAAATGCATGACTTGAGAAAAAATGACGTGTTCCATGATTTTACAAGGCACGCTCGTTAGAGAGATAGGGCAGTAGTTTAATGGAGATTCTTTATTACCTGATTTGTAGACGGGAACGACCTTTCCCACCTTCCAGTCTTCCGGAATGTTACCTGTAGAAAGTGACTGAGAAAATAACAAGGACAAACATGCTGCAGAGATGTGTTTAGTATTTTTTTTAAATTTGGAATTAATTTCGTCTACGCCGGCTGATGATGACAGTTTAATGTTATCGATTACTGACGCAATACCATCAGCAACAAAAGTGACGGGAGACACTGGATACTCGGTGTTTGCAGGGAGCATTGTAAATGACACATCAGATTCTGCAGTAAAAACCGATGAAAACGCGGTGTTGAAAATGTTCGCACATTCAGCATCATTCACAGGTTCGCCCAATTCCTTGATAATGGCAACAGTATGCTTTTGCTGAGGGTTTATCACTTGCCAGAATTTTCGGGCGTTTTAATCAACATATTTGGTAGGTCCACGTGGAAAAAAGTGTACTTGGCGTTTCGGATTGCGGTTAAATAGGCATCCTCAGCCGTGTAGTATTTTTCCCATGCACAAGGGCCAGCCGACAGCTTGGCTGAGCGGAAAAGACGTTTTTTCCTGTTTTTTTAATTTTTTGAGGCTTTTAGTGAACCACGGTTTATGTTGATCTGCGTGGAAACTGAACAAGGGGATGAAATTATTTGCTAGTTCGTTTAACTTATTTTTAAAAATCAACCAATTTTCATGAATTGACTGGTTGTGAAATGTTGCTTCAAAAACTGGAAAAAAGGTGTTCAGCTCGTTATTTATAGTTTCATAACTTCCTTTACAGTACAGGCGTATTGTTTTCTTTTCGGTATGACGTTTTGGAGGAGTAAGCTCAAAGACAGCATGAATAACTTAGTGGTCACTAATCTCTCGAAGGTAGTTTATGGATGATAGACTGTCAGGTTGATTGGTTAATATGAGATCTAAAATATTTGCAGATTCGCGAGCGACGCGCGTCGGTTCTGTTACCAGCTGGGTGAGATTAAAATTGAGACAAACCTCAATGAATTCTTTTTCTTCTGAGTTGCTTACAGTTAAGGGTGATGGGTCAATCCAATTAATATTTGGGAAATTAAAGTCACCAAAAAGAAGAATTTGTGCATTAGGGTACTCTGCAGAAAGTTGACATAGTAGGTCGTTTAGTTTACGGGAAAATTCGGTACTATAATTTCGTGGTCTGTAGCAGATGCCCAGTACAACTGTTTGCGGAGAAGCCCGACAGATGAGCCACAATGCTTCAATAGCAGAGGGAATGGTAATGAGAGAACAGGACAACTGTTGGCTAACGGCGATGAGTACACCTCCACCTCGTGCGCCTTTCCGATCATTTCGAAAGATTTGAAAATTCGGCAAGTCAGCAAGGACTTCTGCGTCAGTGACGTCGGCAGTTAACCATGTTTCAGTTAGTAGTAATATATTGCTGCTGGATGACGACATGAGATTAGATACAAGATCCCGCTTTGAAAGGAAGCTCCGTATGTTGGTAAAGATAACAGATAAGGAAGTATTTCCACGAGGGGTGGATTGAGGGCGGTTTATTGGTCGTTGATAGATTGGTGATTGCTATGCAATTTCTTTTACAGTTTGTGACAACTCGTCAAACATATAATGTTGTTTGCCAATGAATAAAGTATAAATGAGAACAATTTATCAGCACTTTGTATTTGGTTCCCGCGTCACACGATGCACAAATGATCCCGATAATTATATTCGTGCAGGAACACGCGAGTCAGCATATTTTCACGTGCACGTCTTTTTACACGAATAGATGTGACCTTTTACACGCGTCTTATCTTTTTTTAATGATTTACAGCATAAATAAACTGAGGAAGCTTTGCGGTTGCCCAGTCGTAGTAATAGAAAAAATTGTTCAATGAATGAGCCGTTAACCTGGCCACCTGGCACCGCGCTCAAAGTCATATCCGTTTGCAGAAGGAATTTCACTGGTTCTGTATAAACAGGCTGTTAAAGTATAAGTAGCATCGCAAGTCCTTGACGTAAGCTGTCGAACTTAAACGGATGCCGAAGTACTTTGATCACATTGAGCCTATTTCTGTAATGACCCCCGACATGATGGTAATCGACGTAAGTCATTCGATGGAAGCTCAGAAAAATTAGAAAGCGCCTGAAACTGTGCAAGATAACCGGCAAATCACAACAAGGAGTTTTTATCCTGGTTTTTTGAGACTCAAGATTCTCCCTTGGGGTGGCTCTTGCCCTCACTTGCCGGTCACCGTGTTGAGAGAACTTAAACACATTCACTTTTTTGTTGTTTTTGAAGTGGATGTAGTGCAATATTTGTTCGGCATGCCCATTCGCCGGACAAACAAGCGCGCGCGTGCGTTATAAACGAGGCAGAGCAAACGACGCGTAGAGAAAAACAAAGAAACAGTGCGAATAGCTCCGACGGCTACTCCCGATTTGAACTGTAGAAGCGTAGAAATATGGGCGAGTTGGTGATGGATCGGAACGAGAATACAGCGCAAACAAACAACGGACCAGTAGAAGAGTATACCCAAAGGCAAGGCGCTGACTTGCAACAAAAATTTAATAGAAAAAAAAAAACACATAAAGGCCGCGAAAAAACCCGAACAATACACCACACCCACGTTCCCATGGGCCGAGATATTCTATCTCTTTTTGATAGAGGGCTACAGAGGGGGCAGGGCGCTGGCCCTACATCGTGATCTATAAAATTCCCCCGTTATCTCCTTCGTCCCCTTGCAGTGTTGTACACGTGCCTCAAAAAAAGGAACGCAAGCTCGTTCCTCGTTCCTTCTGATTTTTAAAGCGCGTTCCCGTTACAAGTTCCATCTACGAGAAAGGAACTCGTTCCCGTTACAATTTAAAAAAATGAAACATTTCATTACATATACGTTACATCTGCCTTTTGTTAATTACCATATTTTAATTCTTTCACAAGATGTTTTTATTTTTATTTATCCCATCAAATGGGAATATACGAATTTGAATGCCGTGATGCAAGGACACCGGAGAAGAAAACAAGCGGAAACAAGGTTTCATTTGTTGATACATTTATTTTAAAAATTTCAGCGTGTTGTCATATTTATGTTTATGGTGGTGGGCGATGCAGGCGAGCTAAGTGTACCGTTGCCCCACAATGTACGAGCGTCTTACAACAACCTCATATGTTTTAATTCACACAGTCCCTTGTTCGAACTTAACAACAGTTGATTCTCGATATCGTTGTGCGCGAGACGAGCAAGTTGAAATGGGGTAGGACTTTTGAATTTTGAAGGTCGGTCTTGAAAACCACCAGTTTTTCGTGAAGGTTGGATTCGTTGTTCAGTTTGAAGGTGGGAAAAAAGAAAAGTAAATAAGGTTAATTTTTTTTTTTGCATCTGGTTAATGTTCTGGATATAAGGGTACGTTCGATGTCTGGTAACCTGCTCTCTTTGTGTAACTGTAGGTCTCTTTGTAGTTCAGTGATAGCCATAGTCGGCCTTAGTTTTCTGAGTGCATGAGGATTCGTGGAAGCAAAGAAAGTGGTTAAGTTTGACACGTCCTTTTTTCTGTCTTTTCCTTTAACTAAATGTTTTCACTTCTCTACCGCTATTTTCGGCACTGAAAAGAGAGTTAATGCCAACAACTTCTCCTGAAGTCGACTGTAACCAAGAGAGGACTTCACAAAATAAACCCTAAGTAATAAAAAACGTTAGATGTCCTGCTTATTGTAAATATATTGTTTCTTTTAAACTCTTTTTAGAATTTACCTCTTAGAAATAAAACAAAAATTTCCCCACCGGAAGAAGGAAAGGGAACGCCGTTTCTTCTTCCGTTCCCGTAAAAATGTAACGAGTTCCCGTTCCAGTTCCATGGATGCAAAATGGAACGGCGGCGTTCCTTCGTTTCTCCTAAAAGGAACGCGTCCCAGGAACGCCGTTCCTTGGAACGCCGTTCCGTACAACACTGTCCCCTTGTTGTGTCGCATCATTATTGTTGTCCCTTCAACATTAGGGGCGCACCCACACCTGTCACACTGAATCGCCAAATGCGGCGGCAGATAATGCATGCTCCCTCAGTCTAAAGTTGGCGCATCTACCAAACTGTCCAATATATACTGCTAACCACATGATAGTGGTACTCTATACAGAGTTTTTATTTTGCACGGTGCAATCTGTTTTTTTTATGCTTATTTTCGCATCGCGCTGCGTTGCTGCTCTCCTACCAATTCTACCATACAACTTCTCCAGCTTCTCGGGAGCGGAGAAAAGAACCGGGACCTTGTGTCTCTCCGCCACCTTAATCCTGTGGCTGACCTTGTGTACGTGGCACCACTGCCGGGTCACTCTGAGCTTACACTTCTCTGGGGCCACAGCAGTCCCCCGATGCCTTTGCAGCAGTGATTTACCCACTCCTGTAAGGAGTGGCGATAGAAAACCCCCGTTCTTCAGCCTGTTCACCTGGGATGCAAAACCCTCCACCATCCTGTGGGACAAGACTTCGCCCAGGATGCGCGGAGACAGGTAAAAACTATAGCTCTTTTAACCACCTTAGAATGGTTTTAACTGTGCGGGAGCAGACACTTCTTTGATTTGGTAGCATAACACCAGCATACATGTGATTGCTGAAGCGACAATGTAAGGTCCAGAAATTGCAAGTTACCATTTTCATGATCCTCCTTTGTAAAGTCTAACCCCCGGGGAGCATTGACTAAAAACTCCCAATATATTTTAGACAAAATGATCGTTTTGGGACGCTTCTTGTGGGTGTAACAGCAGCAAATAACTATCCACATATCTGTAAATGCGGATATCATCGGCTTCCAACATTTGTTCAATCCCTCTGCCACACTTTTACAGATCGATATCACTTAAGACTGGTGCCACGCTTGAGCTAATGGAGATACCTTCTTTCTGCAAATGATTCGCGCCATCAAAAACAACATACGTGGAGCCGAGACAGAAACGCAGCAACTCTAAAAATCTTTCCTCATCAATTCCGCAATCATTCTGAAAGGTGTTAGAATGATTTTTTTAGAACTTCGTTAGAATTATTTTGCATTCTTACGTGTATCGGGCTTAATGTCCTCTTTTGCATATTGCGATTATCAGATTTTCCATTTTCTTAGCCTTTTGCTCTGTGAAAATATGCAAAAGTTTATATGCGTTTTGATTCATGCCTGGTGAATGTCTGGTTTACCATTACTTTGATATGTCATTATTACAAACATATCGAATTTAAAAACAGTGTATGTATATGTACTCGGCGTTTCCTTTCTTTTCTAGCTTATATTTTTGTATTTCAGTTGTTATTTAGATTTTTTTATTCATTATTTGTCTTTTATTAACTTATTTGTGTCCCCCCCCCCCCCCCTGCTTCCCCCGAAGTTGCAACATATTCCAAATCTGGCCCTTAAAGGAGCCCTGCAATCATATTTACGCGTCTACCTGTTTTGCGGTTTCCACATCTCTTGGGGTTCGGACAAGCCAGCGGGCACGGAGAGAGTAACTAAATATCAGTGCGTCATGTTTTAACCGGACGATACGGAAACCTCCTCCACCTGCGGGGGCGACCCACGGTGCCGAAAGCGCGCGAAATGTGAGGTCTTTGGTCCTGGGTTTACTACTGGTGAGAGCCGCTAAAAGCTTTTTTTTAGTGGAAATACAAAATATAAGTGACGCGAACCGTTTCAATTATTTATGAAAGTAGTTTTTGTTCGGTATTTTTGATCAGAAAAGAAACAAATGCAGTTCATAAAGTCCGGAAAATAGAAATGACTCGTCGACATACCCGCCACCAAACGGTAAAAAAGGCGGTGGGATCAGGCACCATCAGGCACCTAGGAGCGGCGAGCGTAGAAAGGTCCTGGATGTACGCGGCGGCGCTGCGGTCGTTTAGGGATTCGAGGATCCGACCGATTCCGGGCGTTCCGAAAACCTTCGGCGCAGGTTTGGCTTGCTGTTGGCGGTTTGGAGGTATGGCAGCGCGAGGTGGCTTCCGTTCTGTACTGATCATTACCCTGTGTTTGCTGTCGTTTCTGGCCAATGAAGTGTCATGCTGAATTAGTGTTTAATCGCGGAGCAAATGCAATGCCAGCCGCCTTGGCTGCCCACTTCATACAGCCTATCTAAAACATGCCTTAGTGGCGTCCTCTCGAGCCGTCGACACTGAGTGCGGCAGCCGTGAGCGCTCGCTGAGCTCACTATACCCTTCCTCTAGTTCATATAGAAGATAGTTTTATTTTGAAGAAAATACATTTTCTAAAGTACAATAGCGAGCCGGTGAAAGCCTCAAGGGCTTGTGGACCTGGCTTGGCAGGTGCGATACAAAAGAAACACATGCACATTGTAATAATCACGAAATGAAACCCTTACGCCGGAACGCGTGGCCGTTGATACAGGCTGCTCCACCCGGAGGGCCCCTGAGAACTAAGGAAAATGCGCCGGGGTGTGAGGGTGCGGGTCCTACTAAAATGAGCTCGACCCTCGCTTGGCGCGTCTGGGAGTTCCGGGTTTCGCCGGTGGTGCGCTGTAAGCGCCGTCACATCCGATACAAAAAGCACTGTTACTCGCTTTGTGTATCGGATTCCCAGCGATATCTCTTCAGCGCTGTGATTCATTATCGCCTTGAGTATGGAAAGGGCGAAATGAAAGTTGAAACATTTCGTGCACAGAAGACCCGTAGTGCTTGATGACGTGTCACCGGAACCACGCTGGGGCTCCGGTGTACAACGTGCCACGCACGGTAAATAGTGAAACGTCATAAACGCGAAATAAAATTTCTTTAGTCGCGCGACCATACTCTTTATGAAAAAAAAAAATGCTGCAACAGACCGACATGGATGCCTCGGCTTTTTATGAAAAATGCCCATGTTTTTGTGCGAGGTTATCAGTCGAATGTTAAAATGCGAGAAATTGCTTGCTGACGCTCTCTTTGGTAACCACCGATATGCCGGGCGTATCGATTCCGTAGCGGCTTAAGTTCATCACCCTGTCTGAGCAGTGCCTATCGTAAAGAGCTATAGCTAGGTTAAGCGGCCGCCCGGTGTCGACCGGGCGACAGTGCGGCGACAGAAAAGCACCCCGAGTGACGTAAGGCCCATGTATACTGAAAGGTAGCGCAAACCATCGTCTGAAATGGGTAAGAGAAGTTTCTTTTCGCCGATGCCCTCTCCCTCTCAAAAGTTCTCTTTCCCCTCGCTTCAATTGGATCTGGCGCGACACGTGACCGTTGTCTTCCCATGATCCCGCGCGATTCGGTCGTCTGCTCGAAACCAGCGCCATCACTGGGCTAGGCGTAGCGGCCGCTCTGTTGTTCGCGGCCCGGCCATAGGTTTTTTTTTATATTTTACCACAACCTCAGCGGCAACGCGATGCCATCATGCTGCGCTGTAAATTGCACAAACAGCATTGCGAAAAGAAAGAAGCTTTTTTTACCGTCCCGAGGGAAAAGGAGAATCTTCAACGGCGGAGACAATCGCTCCACCGGATCGGTCGGAAAGGTTTCGGCTGCCTCCGAGGGAGACTTTGCGGTAAATCATTGTCAAACTCTGAATCGTATTACCTGTCTCTTTCGGTCTCGCCGATGAAGATCGCGTAGTACATTCATGAGACGAGACAAACACGGAACTATATTACCGGCACGAAGGACTTATACACGTCTTTTCCCGCGTATTTGAGCATAGAAACTGATTCGCTCACTCTTAGCTCGCTTGCATTGAGTCGGCCGAGTTTAGAACGATGCGCGAGAGACTAGGGTGCCACTAAAATAAAAAAAAAAGGGTTGTAGTGTTACCGCGTGCATCTTGCGTCACTGCAAGGAGAGTCACCAACGATTGAGCGCCTCGCGATTTTGTTTGTGCAACATATTTCCGCGATCGGTGCCTCACAAATGGCAACTAAAAATATGCGATGCTGCATTTGTTTTTCAGGATCACTTCACGAACGATCAGTTTGTGCCGGTGATCTTGGCAAAGACTGGCATCAAGAAACTCAAGCCATATGCAGATCCTTCCATTTTTTCACACCGACCTCTTCCGAATGTGCAGCATTTTGCCTTGTAGCAATAAATATTTTCTGGTCTTCATCTTTGTATGTGATTTGTCTTTTGTGATCAACAAAACATCAATTATTGACAATAAAAAAATTTCTCTTGTATATAGAAGGCTTTGCTGAAGGATCTCTGTCTTCGTTTTGTAACTCACTCAGTAAGGTACGCCCGCGGGTGTGCGGCAAAGCTTATGCGCTTTGAGAGTGAACTCAAGCGTGAGAACGTCAAAACACTAATATATGTGACAAATGAGAAACGTGTTGGCAAGGCAACCGAGCACACGCAATTTTTCATTTTAACGGAGGGGATAAAAGGGAGTGTTTTTGATTATTTGACGGGTAGTTTTATGCACGAGGCGCGTAAACAGCAGACGTCGCATATTCCGTAGTTGCAGGTAGTATTCGACGCTTATAAAATGTGTATGAAGTAAACCAAGCGGCTGGATTGACAATACGATCGGTGATGCTAAAAATTACCGAAAAGTCCTGCTTTACACGCATAGTGGTGTCATTTATTTGCCTCACTCCAGCGATGCCGATTCTCCAAATGCACTTCGTTCAAGATACTAAAACGTTTTAGTAAAGCGTACGCTAAAGATTGCGAGCCTTGCGGGGGCGTGCCCAATAGACCAATCTCACCAAGCGTTCCACGCATGCGTGACGCCGCCATGACTGTGGTTCGTAGGAGGCAGACGCCAGTTCACGAGACAGCTCATGCCACCTCGTGCTCTGCTCGCGCAGACCTCCAGCAGGGTTATCGCGCGTGCAGAAGGACTACAGCTCCAACGATGCATGTCGGCAGCGATGGTGTACTCAAACTAGCTGGTGAGATCGGTGTGATGCTCAAAGCGACGGCACGAGCTCCCGCTAGCAACGCAGTCCTTGCCTACGAAACTCTATTTAGACATAAGGAGAGGTGCATTCTATCGTGTGCCGGCTCTCGGCTTTTGCTGCAATAAACGGGTAAACGAAATAAATTTTCGCAGTGCATGCCGATGTCCCAAAAAACTCAACTGCTTTTTTTTTTTTTTCATCGTTTGCGTTTAGCGGAATAGGAGAAAGCTTGTTTTCACGCCCGAGGGATTCCAACTCTGCTCGTGCTATTATAATTGCCGATAGAGACGTCTTCCCGTACCTTATAAATAAAGGTGAACAAACGCTAGTTTCCTCATGTTAGAAAACAAAACTCTCTTGATATTTAAAGAACAAAAAAAATAGTCCGCCGTATTTAATAACATGAACGGCCCGGCACCGGGTTGTGCTCGGCACACAGGCGTGCGCAGTCGCGCGCCTTGCGGGCCCCGCTCAGACATGGCGGCGGGGGGCGCGAGGCGGACAGATGGCGAGGAGGATTGCCATCGATGAAAAGGAGGAAAACGAGGGGAGGGGAATTACAGCGCGCCACCGGCGAAACGCGGAAGTCCCAGACGCACCGCGCGAGGGTTGAGGGCATCTTAGTAGGACCTGCACCGTCGAACCCAGCTGCATTTTTATTAGCTCTCAGGGGCACTCCAGGTGGAGCTGCCTGCATCAATGTCCACCCCTTCCGGCGTTCGGGTTTCATTCCGTGGTGACTGTACGTTCTAAAAAAGTGTAAATAGTTATTTGACACGTTCTCGGGATCACAAGGTCAATTTGTAGAGCTAGAAAAAAAATTACCGCATCTCCACGTGGTGAATGATGTTGATTGGGGCGAAGCTGTGGTGGTGCTGATGATACTGATTTTATTGTTCATATGTATTGCTGATTTTTTTTATTCCTCATCGGCAGTGCTGAGTTCCGGGTGCGTTTCGACTTCATTATTACCGCTTTATGGTCGGTGAAATGCAGAGCCAGTGGTTATTCTAGCGGATCAGCTTGGGTCCGCTAGAAGCCGTGGGAACGCATCTCCACCGCTTAAGTCAACGGATCATGTCAGAAAGAGAATGTGTGGTATGGATCGTGGTTATATATGCAGTTGAGCATTTGACCGCAGCGCCTTCTCGTCTATAAACGTTGAGCCAATGCACGCAAAGTTTAACGCGATTATATGCGCATTTGACCGCAGCGCCCTCTCCTGCATAGACGTTGAGCGGCTGCATACAACGTTGGAGTGTAGCCTAGGGGTTAAGACGTCTTCCCCATGCGGGCGTACGTTTTCTTTTTGTGACATGACAAGCATGTCAAAAAAAAAAAAATCTTCCGCGAAAAAAAAAAAAATTTTTTTTGCATATTTACGTTACATGACGTAATTTAGTCGGAGTCAGATCCTCTCAAGATTTAAAACTCCCGTTCTTTCGACGCGCGCGGACTGGCTTGAAAACGTCGCTCCGTGACGTATCATACTAACTTTCTGGCGCGCGATTTGAAACGGACGAAATAGCCGCAAACGAAAATCAGTCCCGCGCGATAAATATTGCTTTAAAAAATTTTGTTTTTGTTTGAAAATTTGTTTTGTGACATGCTCGTCCCAATTGGTGTGACAAAATTTGTTTTGTGACATGCTCGTCCCAGGTGACCTACAGATGCAGCAAGTGGTATACATTTTTAATACGGCGGCCACCACGGAGCGCCGTAAACTCTGAGGAGGGTGCGTAAGAAGCGGCCGCACCTTCCCTTGCAGTTGAAGGGTTGAAGCCAAAACGAAACCAACTGCAATATCACGTGTTCAGATCGAGGGCACGCTTTTTATATCCATTTTAACCTTTTAGAACGAGTAATTAGGCCCATAATTCTATTTGTGGTATGTAAGAAACTATTATCAAGACCCTTAAAATCAATACAAATATAGACGACATGAGGGAAGCCGCATTGCCATCGACCAGAATCAGTGGCAGGATGGGCAGCGAGCGTGGTAAGCGCGGGGTTCGCCCCGTCCCGCGACATGGCGTAATTGCTTTTGGTGCATATCTGTCTCCGATACATGTTTCTTTCGGCGGCATTTGTCTCCACGGTCCTTTCTAGGTATTTCCCCAAGCATTCCGGTGCTTCGATAGCCCGCAGTGCTGCGGTCGTCGTCGGGGGTGAAGCGTGTTTTTAGGTCGGCTACACGGATATCCGTGTATGACCGAACCAAAACACGTTTTTTACAACCTCGCATGATGTTTGAACTAATGATCCATTACTCAACGTGTAAATTTATGGTAATTTGTGTAACAAGCGTGTTTTTCACCCCAAATATTCGCTAAATACACAGTATTTGCTAACAGTGTACGAGCTCGGACTCGCAGTTCTCGCCTTGTTTCACGGCGACCATGCCGTATTAATTCGCATGTCCCCGGACTTGTCCGTTGTGACGTCGAAGCCACGTGATACGCATATTTCGCAGGTCTGCGGACATTGTTCTCGGAATTTGGCGGCCATGTGAATGCAGCTTTAAGGTGGCGCCGGAGTTATTTTTTTCAGGTGTACAGCCTGCACTGTGATGATTGTAGATCTGTCCTGCCCGCGGCGTAGATGCAGCTTAAGCGAAAATACCGCACTAGTACAACCGAGCACCTTCCGCCCTCAACGGTGAGTGCGGTGGTGTCTGCAACCCCACGACAATAATTGTTGATTATGAACTTGCGGCCAGCAATCCGTTCGGGAAGGTGTTTCCAAACTGTAAAGTCCGTCGGTGCTTTTTCACGTATCGCAGTGCGTGTACCGTAGGATTCAGTCGGAAGGACTACAGGACTTGTATGCGTTTGATTCCCAGATTAACTTGGAGGCTAGGATGGTCCCAGCTCTATCAATTGTCCACCGGAAAGACGTGGTGGTCGTGTTCGCCGAACTGGCGACAACCATCCGCACGTAGTTGCTCCCGGTACTGGAGTACTTCGAGATGTTTTAATAGGCCGGCCGACAGCTCGAGGAAGGCGAGACACCCAGTTCTCGGTGTAACTATGAAACCACCACGAGACCGCTGTACAGGGCGACCCCAAGACCACGAACTTAGTAAAGGCTTGGCACCAGGGGTTTCATGCCCACCTGCAGTGCCCCCACCTGCCACTATGGAGGTTTCTGGAGGGGCTGCAGAGGGAGGACTGCCTGCAGCTGCACCGGCTTGGGAAACTGGAAATGAGCCGCCGGTTCAAGCTATTCAAAAATATGACAAGGCTGCGGAGCGCTTGCAGACGCTTTAAAGGGACTACGACCGCAAGCAGGACGGGCGATTCCTCTGGGGCGTTGCCCGTAATGTAGCTTTTTAGATATTTTTGACAAGTTTTCGTAAATGGACAAGGTTGTATTATATGTCTGCGAAATGTATGAAATGTGTCAGCGTGGCCCCACTGACAAGCATGTTTTGCTTTGAAGGACAGATTTCTATAACTAGTTCGACGAAATAAAAGCACATGTTGATGTTTAAAACTTATGCTGCATAGAATCAACATATTTCACTAGATATCTTGACGAAAGGTGTAATATCCCTTCTTCTAACTCGGCTGCCGTTGAAACTCATCCTTCTTGCAGTACCTTGATGGACTAAAAGGTTAAAAGGCGCGAGCAAACAGGACGAAAAAAAACACACTTACAACACGGACAGGCGCCAACTTCCAACTGATTTATTGAAACACGAACCATCCTCAAACCCAATCCCAATCACCTAAATACATACAACTAATAAAAATTCTTATCGCTCATTTATCGCTCATCACCTTTTATTCGATATGAACCAACTAACTCCAACCGAAGCTTTATTCGATCCTTGATGGACGAGAGAAAGCCCTAGCAGTCAGTTATGAGATCCGCAACATCTTCTAAATTTGGGCGATGAAAATTCTCCACGTAACCTAGATTGCACATACAGCTCCACATTATATCCTTCATGTTTTACGGCGCAGCGAAGAGTTTGAGTGCTCAAGTTACCGTACTCGTGCACTTCATGGCCAGCAAACAAAATCCAAACTAAATTAGCCCTCACTTCTTTTTTTTTTTAATATTGGCAGATTATCGATTTGGTTACAAATCGTCCAAGGAACCAATAAGCATATAAATAAATCTGAATTTTAAATATTTTGTTTGCAGATTTGTATGCAGTATCGACTCCGTCAAACTCTCCAGACAAGTTGAAAAAAAAAAGAACTTGACGGGAAAATGATAAGCAAGGCCGATAATGAAAGAGCGATTTCATGTCGAACTCTACCCCAAGAGCCCAACAAATTGTCCTGGGGCAAGTGGGCCTTTCCGACGAGTTTCTCGCTCCGCAAATTGTCCAATGACCATATGGCTTATTTAAAAAATTGGCCTTCGAGTATTCTTCGATGGATTGACTTTCGGCGAGTTGACAAGGTCACCCACAAGGACATGCAAAATTAGTTTTATATATGGTTTATGTAGCGACAGTAGTTTGTGTGAGTTTGTCAGGTGTTGCCTTTCAGAGAATTCTAGGGAACCATATTAGCAATATGAACCATCGAGCTACTGGCGCAAAATGTTTGCTGAGCAACTCCGCTTTTTTTATTGTAGAAGCTTGATCATTGCCTTGTTCTCAAGCCAGGCATGGTTTCATGTTTGCACTTTTAATAATAATAAAACAATAAAGGTTTTAGTGCTAATTTGTAGTTCTTAGAGTTCTCTGGCCACAACCGGGAAAAGAAAACAATGAGCCCAGAACGTTGCTTTAGAATTGAGAGTTGTTCTCATTGGAGAGTTTGCAAGCTGTTAAAAAAAAGTAAAATGCAGTTTCAGATATAAAAATTCAATTGTAATCCTAAAGATAAATCGAGGCACATATTTACACCGAATTGTCCATGCACAGAAAAATCCGTGCACGAAATGTCTATACACCGAAGCTCTTACACTGAAAAGGCCGTGCACCGTAAATCCGTCCACCGAAAGGTCCGTGCACCGAAAAGTACGTGCACCCAACAGTTCGTGCACAGAAAAGTCCGTGCACCGAAAAGACCGCACCGAAACGCCCTATTCCGAAACGTCCGACACCGAAATGTCCGGATCCCCTCATGAAGGTCCCGACAAAGGTCACGACCTCCACAATGAAGGTCACGTGAAGGTCACGACCTTCACGAGAGACGTCTCGAGGGTCACTAGGGTCACGAGTGACGTCACAAGGAAGGAGGGAGGGGAGGAAGGGAGGGGAAGGAGGAGAAGGAGGAGGGGGAGGAGGATAAGAGGAAGAAGAGGAAGCACGATAGAGGACGGGAGAGGGAGGATAAGGAGAGGAAATGGTGAAGGAGAGGAGGGGAGGAGGAGAGGGTACGGAGAAGGAGGGGCATACCTTCCTCCCGCTCAAGAGCTGGGTTCTAATTATTTGTTACAGAGAGTTGTAAACGTCTTCTTTTTATCAGAAAAAAGGTTTTGTGCCAGTAGGGGAGGTCGGTGAGCAAAGGAGCAAGAGTCAAGCCCGGTTCTCAAACCGATTTAGGGTTGTAGTCCGGGACACCACAAGGTTCTTTGGCTTCCTCTACCCGTCGCGGGAGGAAGGCGTCCGGCGGTATGGACGGATAAGCAACCCTGTATAGGGGGTGTTTTACTTGGGCCGAGAATTAAAAAAAAGCTGGTGCGCGCTTGTTGAACCAATGCAGTATCGTTCATAGTCCTGTTGTTTGTCTAATTTTTTTAGCCTTAAAAAAGCTTAAAGATCTCGAACGAAATTTAAAATGTCGTACTTAACTAGTGACTGGCGAACTGCAGTGTGAACGCCCTTAGTTGCCTAGAATAATAGTTTTAAAAAAATCCCATGCATCCTTTAACGCTTGAAAACATTAGGCACGAATGGAATGAAAACAAAACGATCGGATGGTTTTCCACACGCCCTACAACCATTTCGTTGAAAGGATGCGCAGAAAATATTTAAAAACTCGGCTACTTCATTTACATTCATTAGCGAGCTTGGCCCATTAAAAAAAGTGACCTGACTTGCTCAATTGAACAATCCTGCCTTCGCTTAAAACGCGTCGCGCGCACCACATTTTTTTTAAAGGGTCCATGAAGGCAGTTTCGAAGTTTTATTCGACGATTGAAATGGATGTCGGGCAGGTCTCAGATACTGTTGACCAAGTTCTAGCCCGAACAAAAGTTTTGGGGCCGCACCAATCGAGCAAACAGGCGCGGTAATAATAGCGCCGGAACGATGCCTGAGACCCCACCGAGGCGGAGGCAGAAAGGTGAACTAAAGTGCGCCGTCGAAGCGTCACGACAGCGGGCTCCTCGTCTGGCGATTGGTTCAAACGATAGACGCGGTCTTGGTTTCGATTTCGGTGTGTGAGATGTGATGAAAAAAGTTTATTTGAACGTTGGATAATGTTTTGAAGTCGTAGTTGGGAATTAATAGGTTTCATACCGTGTATAAAAGCATAATATGAAGCGATCCCTCCGTTTGTCACTGGTTGAAATCATCCCGCACTGCTACCTCGGGCGCGTAACAAGCATCGAGCAACAATGGACAAAAAAAAGAAAAAGAGGTACGAGCGCCGGGGCAGCGGACTTTTGGTTTTGGTTTCGTGCGTCGTCTCGTGTTCGCTTTGCGAACTGGTGTCTCACCAATCATGTCGCTTTTATGGGCAGTAGTAGGTTGCGCGAATGGTCGGCTAAAGACGTGCGGTCGATCGGCAACGTTAGTTTGCAGAAACTGCCGACCGATGCAGCAATGCGCAGCATTGCTGCATCGGTCGCCAATCCAGAGTTCTGCGTCCTTAGCAGCATCTCCTGTTCAGTCGGCGTGAAGTCGCTGAACGGGAGCTCAAACTCGTTTGCGAGCGCGGGGTTGTCGTCCATTTATTCCAGGTTTTCTTTACAGAGCGCCGTGCACTAGAGCGAACCACGGGAACCACACTGAGTGTGCGCTAAATCCTACCGATGCCGACAGTGCTCCCTGACGTCACTTCTCTTTCCAGAGGCGAAAAAAGGGAAGAAATCTGAATGGTTGTTTCGGTTTCCCAAATTTATTTGCAGGTACGAAAATAAGAATCACAACGTTCTTGAAAAAATTGTGTGGCATGCCAGGACCCCAATGCTTCCGAAAACACATTCTTAAAAAAAAAAAAAAAATGCCTTCATGGTCTTTTTAAGTCTTGGCGCAAGTTAGCTGGAAGGCCCTGTACGTTTTTGTTTTGTTTGCACTGAGAACGAAATGAAATCATTGGTTTCCCCAATTCACTTTATTTCCAAGGATGCAAGACACTACACAGTGACAGATTTTTTTTTTTTAAATGTCAAGTCTGCGTACACACGGCTTTTCCTCACCATCCGACATGCAATTGAGAATCACTCGTGTGAATTCTAATGAATTGACACGTTTTGCCCTGTTAGTGTGGTATTACAGGTTATCGGATCGGAAACTCTATATAATGGCGTTCCACAGTTTATCATGAAGGCGAGAACGCAGTCGAGGGAAATCCGTTCCCATACGACATCGTGCAACAAGGTTTCAAAGTCATCTTCTACGTAACGTTCTAGGTCTTCTTTTTGATCATCTGTCGCAGTGCAGTTTTCGTCGATTCCCAATTCTTCCTTATTCTTCTTATAGATTTCCTCTTTTTTTGTTATAAGTTCATCTTCCAGGTCATCCACTATTTTTTTCAACTCGGTCTTTCTCAGCCACAAGTCGCATCCTATAAAATCGACAAAATACCAATCAATTGCGAACATGGTACGGACAGTTTTGGGAGACTGTGGAGGCACTCAAACGTGCAAAAGCAAGGGACTCTCTGCATGTATGTTTTTGTTTCTATTTTTTGCGTGTTCTTTTTTGCTTTCGTTAATCATGTCGTTACTAAAGTAAACAAAATTAAGGTAAGCATAGTGTTTTTTTGTTACGTCTTTTAGCCCCAGACTCGAGCCATTTCACCACACGCCAAAAAAATTAAATAAGATACGAATATCTCATTGAATGGGTATCAATTTTTCTTGAAAGAGAGAGGCAAGATTAGACATTGAATAATTTTGTTTTATAGTTAGAGCTAATCACGGAAGAGCCATATAGTGAAAGCAAAGAAAATAAGCCAAGGCAATGTATTCTGTTATGTGCAGTTTAGACAAAAATGCATACTCTCGAAAATTCCGGCGCCAGTATTGGCCAGTTCAACCGAAGTAACATTGACGCGTAGCTACTGAAGAACCGGGTGCAGTAATAAGAATCGTACTCTATTTGTGCCAACTTTCTGTGCACACGTTCTGGGCTAGCAGGGCTCGTTGATCCTAGACAGTTCCAAAGTACAGAACAAAACTCTAGTATGGAATGAACAATATATATATAAAGCCTGACGTGGCATGAAATCTCTTTAAAATAACAGGTTTACGCGAACACAAACCTAAAAGCCACAATCAAGAACTAACCGAATTCGACAGATGATAGAACTGAGGGATGGATCAATATAAACTCCTAAGTCATGTATGAAATATTCACGTCGCTATGGTTGATTGTCTTGTTTATAGAAATAAATTAAGAGCATATTTCTTCCGTGACAAAAACAAAACGTGTCTTTTAATGTTTCGACGTAATTTTTTGTTGCTCATCACGATGAGATAGCAGATTTGTCTTGCAGCAGCTCACAATCAACCTGTGACTTGGTCCGTCTAACATCTTAATATAATCAACGAATCGAAGGAAATACTAAAGGGGACATTACAGGAAAAATGTTAAACGGCAAGGGTCCTAGAATACAACCCTGAGGAACGCAAGATGATATCTATGATCTACATAACACACCGTTAACATGAGCGTTGTTGATGCGCCAGGAAAGTTATGATAAAACCACGAGCACACCGGTAACCACACCTCATATTCCGATAGCTCGGGCACACATTGATCATGATGCACAAGGCTAAACGCTTTGGTTAAGTGAAAATAAATGGCGTCGACCTGCCCATAGTAGGCAACCAATGGAGCCAACGTCACTCAAATAGTCTGCTAAGTTAATTTCAACACTTTTGGACTTAACAAAACCTTGTTGCGATTAATTCAATATTTATTTGAAGTAACTAGAAAGCTGAACTTCTACCACGCTCTCAGACCGTTTTGAAAATGTGGTATATACTAGGGATGGGAGAATATTCGGTTATTACGAATAGCCAATTGAATTCTGTTCTATTTGGCATTCGCTTCGAATCGAATTTAAGTATTCGACAATATCGAATTATTCGACTCTATAGAATTATTCGACCTTACTAAATACAGTCAAACCCGAAGATATCGAACCCGTTTACATCGAATTATTCCTTACATGGAACAATTTTAGTGCACATTAATGTTACAGTGATAACATATAGTAAAAACTATGGTTACATCGAACAAAATAAGCAGCCGCTACCGATATATCGAACTGCCAAGAGCGCCGTTTTGCTTTGCAAGCTGGCTTTCCCCCAACGCAAGCGGGCGCATTGGGGAAAAGCCAGCTTGCAGAGCACACTGGCTTCCTTTTTTTTTTTTTTTTTTTTCCCGGCGGCCGCGTTGATTGTTTGGAAGGAAAGAAAAAAAAACATCTTTTGCAGAGGGAGCGGGGAGAGGGCGCTCCGTGCTCCCTCTTCCTCGAGTTCCTGTATATGCTACCTACGGTAGAAGAGTTGCGCATTCAGCCTCGGCGCGTGGCCGTAGCGCCGGCTTTCCCCCACGAGATGGATGCTTTGCTCCTCACGTGACTAAATTTGGCGAATAGCGGCGCCGCGCGCGCCGCCGCGCATGGAAAACAGGAGAGGAGGAGAAGGAGGCGGAAAGCAGGGAAACATACGCCGGGGCAAGAGAAACGTCGGCGGAGCGACCGTAAAGGTGGCTTTCTTGCACGCAAACGGATGCTTTGCTCCTCACGTGATGGATCTCGGCGAATAGCGGCGTGGCGGCGCGGGGAAAACAAATGCGCAACTCTGGCTCCCGTAGGGAGCCTATACAGGAACTCTACCTCTTCCCGCTCCGTCCGCTAAAGGGAATATTATTTTTTCTTCCGAGTGGTTACGCAACCGCCAACGAAAAAAAAAAAAAAGTTTGCTTTGTTAGGGTGCTTCCCCCAGCGCGGCAACCTGTCTTAGGGGAAAGCCAACTTGCAGAGGAAAACGGCGCAATGCAACAGCAGGTGCTCCTGCTCGGACGTACTCCGTGCTCTCGGCATAGTTCGGCGCTAATGCGCGAATATAGAAGGCAGCGGCCTCAGCATTTTGGAGTCCGTCGATACCGTAGAAAAATATCGTTATCGCGGATGCAATGAAGAAAAAACAGCAGTGGATGCAAGACTACTCCACTGTGTAATATTTCAGCAGAAAGTGGATTTTTGAGAGTCAAATTCATTAAAACTTTTATATCGAATTACCCGTTATAAGACCCATTTTGCGAGTTTGAAATAAATGGGTTTGACTTACTCTGGCTTGGATTTCCAGCCAGGTGGCGCAAGCTTCCGACCATTTCGTGCTCCCGAACTCAATACACTTCAAATTAACAATTACAGTACTTCTAATACCAAATAAGGACAAATATAAAACTATAGTTTAAAAACATCTTGTGGTATTTGTTGCTTGTACTATTCGAACTATTCGATTCGAAATTATTCGGCCAAAATCACTATTCGCTTCGAATTCGATTCGGATCCAAAGTTCTCCATTCGCCAATGCCTAATAAATACACATAGTGTTTCATTTTAATTTGAAGTGATACCAAAAGACGTGAAAATTACACAACTGCTGTGTGTGCACATGAGGAGTAAAATCAGGGGGTCATATTATTGTGGGATAGCTGTCACAATAAGTCGGACAATTGACTAAAACTTGTTAGGTAACTTTTAGTTAGTGAAAGAGACGTATGTTTCCTATTAGAAACTTGCTGTAGGTCATTAAAGACCACTAAATTGTATAATCTTTGGGACTTAATGAACATGCAAAGTGCGGAGGTACGCTAAAGGTACAACTGCAAAACAGGCTGGCGGTGCGAAACGTGGATGACTATCGTCCGCTAAGCCCAGGAACAAACTTTAGTATGTATCGTTTCACGTTGGCTTGGCAAAGAGCGAAAACTACGGCACCTTCGAGCCAATCAGAGTGACGGTGGTAAAACACCTGACAGTCCTTAACAAGGACACAAGGGAGAGAGCGTAACTCGAGAAGTCGGAGAGGAGAGGAAGAAGGAACTTCCCTTTTAACCCCAACCCTACTTTTGTGTGTCCCAGACGTCGCTGTTTTCCCCCTCGGGGATTCGCCCGTCGCTCAAAATGTTTCCAAAAGGGGATTTCTCTTCTACACCGCTCATGGCTTTGACAGCACTACGTACAGCACCACTATCAATTCGGCCGATAGTTCCGGTACGGCTGAGCGTGCATTAAGGCCTAGAGGGCCGGAAGGGCCGGGAGTGGCTTTGAGGCCGAATAGGGCATAACTGCCGACAACTGCATTAAGGTCGATAGTCTTTGAATGTGCTGGTGTGGCCGCCTCCTCGGGGGTTGCGTTGTGGTTGACGACCGTAGTGGCCACCATATTGCAAAGATGGCGCCAGATGTTTATTTTATTTTTCAGTGCACATCGTATACCTCTCTGCAACGGCAAATAGAGCGTTTTTTTTATTTTATTGCTTCATTCTTTACGGAGACGTGTTTGGCATGTCTCCGCAACGGAGAAGTGCCTTACACGAGCAGGCCAAGGTATGCGGCAATCGACGCCATCTGCACCCAAAAGACGAACCTGGCGCGAGAGTGGAGCTGCATCAGCGCCGCAGCAGGAATGGGAGTGACAGACATGTGAAACCTACAGCACCAGTTCGCAGACAACATGAACGCCTTCCTTGATGAAGTGTCCTGGCTGCTGGTCAAAAAAAAAAAAAAAAACTTGGCGGCCAGGTTTTTTTTTCTTAACATGGCTTATGTGTCTGTAATATTTTACAGCTTGCATGCATGTGTTCCCTTCAGTGTTTCGAGGTAAAAAGATTGAAAATGAAATTCCTAAATTCAAACCTCACTCATCTTTTTCGCAGCCGCCCGGTAGAACAATGACATTTTATTAATTTAGTTGAAGTGCTAAATATTGAAAAGACGCAATAACGTTTTTACTGAGCTCCTATCAATTATAGTATTATAAATAGTTTTGTTTATTATTTTATAATTTATAATTATAATTATGTCTATAATATTATATTATTATAGCTAATAAAGTCGATTATTAGAATATGGGAATGTTATACCAGAAAGGCGCCCTAATTAATAGCATTCATTTGAAAATACGTGTGCGCGTGCGTGCATGCGTGCGTGCATGCGTGTGTGTGTGTGTGTGCATGTAATAATCAAAATATGAAGATGAAGCAACTACTGATCAAACAAATACGAAATGATAATGAGCAGAAAAGCAAATAAATAAATAAACAAATTCGGCTAGGCAAGGTCGGCGTACCGACTGGTGCCGGCCGTGAAACAAACCCAAAACCGCAGTATTTGCAGTGACTGACAGATACACCCTTAAAAATACCCATACGTCTAGTTTCCCGCATCCTGCTCGGAGCAATATAGAATGACGAGATTGAAAATATATTAAGCCTAAAAATGAAGTCTGAGTTGTGACACTGAGAATGGCGTTTCATCCGCCTTGCTCAGTGTGGCGCCATCTATCTCATTTTCTGGAAACTAAAGTTGTCAACCACAACGCGACAGAAAAGAAAAGAATAACCATTTTTACCGATTCACCAGAGGTTATTAGAGTATGTAAGGTACACCTCGCGGTAAGCACGACAATACGAAAAGTCCTAAAGGCGGCAATAACAACATTGAAGAGGAAGAATGCAACGATACTCCTGCGTTGGATCCCGGGACATACGGGGATTAAGGGAAATCGGATTGCCAACAAAGTCGCGAAAGAGTATAGTCGTTCCCTCTTTTCCGACAGACCAGGCCAATCTCAACGAGATCACCCGTACTCTACTGTATTAAAATGTTTGAGTAAAAAATACGATCCTATAGCTACCATAAACAAGGCAAAGAAACAGCTACAGCAACAACTACAAAACAGGCATCCTGAAGAACAGGACCCTATCCCTTCTGGTCTCAAAAGATACCAAACAAATCTCTTGAGAAGGGTAAGGACGGGAAGTGCTATAACCCCGCACCTCCTCAAGAAATGGGAAACACAAGCAAAGTTGAGACAGGACCCGAAATTCATACCCAAGCCACCAGAGTGTAACTTTTGTAAAGAAAAGATCCAACCAAATATCGATCATCTCCTGTGGGACTGCAAACACTTCAGAAGAGAAAGTTAGGATACACATGCAACAATAGATCCCGAAGATAAGCCCAAAAACCTTAGTGAATGGATAAAACCAGCAGGAAATTCCGGAAGAAGACTTCAACTGCTCAGATCCGTCATTTCCTACCTGGAGAAAACGGGCCTAAGTAAAACTTTTTGAATTTTTTCTTAGGCCATGCCGTAGAGAAATTGCCTGAGCTTTAATGATGAAAGAAAATAAACGTATTTTATCATCATCAACGCGACCCCCGGTAAGGCTGTCGCACCAGTCCATTCAAAGACTATCGGCCTTAATGCAGTTCTCGGCCCTTACGCCCTACTGCTTCAGAGCCACTCCCGGCCTTTCCGCCCCTTTCGGCCCTAGTGAACTCTTGGCCGTAATGCGACAATTCACCTTAGCGGGATGCTCCCACCACGTATAACTAGTGAAATAGAGTATTGTCACGTGTCTTGTTCTGACGCTTTTAATTGGTTCACTCGGGCAGTAAGTAGCCTTCGCCGTTAGCCAAGCTATGGTGATACAAGAATAGACGCAGATTTTTTGATCGCCGGGGGGCTGAGAATGCCCCCAAGGTGTTCTCTTCATAAATTAAATCTTCATATTATCGCTGACGTGGGCTATTCACTTTTAGGTATTTGTTGCACAAGCGATGCATAAAACATCTATTGTGTCGTTGTTGTTTTGTACTAGGGCCCACCTCTCATTCTCAATTATCTTGCAAGTTTCCCACTTAGCACGAACTTACACTGAAATTAAGTTGCACTAACATTCTGAATGTATTTGAAATCCCACACGACACCTGCATTGCAAGACATTTCAGTACAGTCCTGCGAGGTCACCTTCTGCAATCGTTATTGCGCGATACTGGGCAATGTTGGGAGCACTCGTTTTTAGTTGAAACAAAACTTTAGTACCAATAGTATCCCTGTTTCGGTTAACCTATACCCATGGATCAGAGCCTGCGAGGCATCGAAAATGACCAACGGCTTTAGACACGACCTCTGTGCAATGAACATACCGCGGAAAGTAGGGTTTATCTTACACATGTGGGACGCGTCTAAGCGCGAATCCTAATAAAAGCATCGCAAAGTAAATCCTTCGTAACACGCCTCATGGACAGCTGGTTTAATTCAAGGTTCCTGTTTTAAGTAACCTTAATTTGGCTGTTTCTTCTTCTGCTATAAAGCAAACCGTAGCTGCTATATTCATCATTTAAATTAGCGAAAAACGAGACAATGTGTTAAAAGTTTTAATGCACGTACCTCCTTCGGCTGCGGAACTCCTAAGGATATAACATTGCGGCTCGTTGTATACGACATACATGTCAGCATAGTCACCACTTTCCGGAGAGGGGAACAAATCATTTAGAACATTCTTCGCAGATTCACCATGGTGTCGTGCACCCTGCCAAGAACTCACAGCATTTCCTAAGTGAAAAAATCATATTCGCAATTCAAATTGAATATAGCGCCAACAGAAACAAGCTCCAAGCTTGTCGAGAATTAAACCTGAACTTACCCTTATTAGGAAAGGGAGTACTTCTGGAATAGCAGGTGGAGTTATCATACTCAGCGTACGTGTAGCTTCCTGGGGGAACTGGAGTAGCGTTTGGGAGCTTTCCTGATTTGGGGGTACAAAAGCAATTTAACGCACTTTTGATATAGTTTAGGCGATTAGGCACCTGAAATCCTCCCGGGCTGCGCGGTAATCCTGACCTGACAGTGAACCGAAGCAGTGAAGAAACTAATTACAACTATTTGAGTTTCTGTAGTTGGTTAAATTTTTTCTAACTAAATACTTTTTCAAGTTACAATAAAATGTCTGTAACAACATCATGTAAACTAAGGCTTTTAATTAAATATAGACCGCCTGCAAAATCGGTTTCTCAACGTATCGCGCTGCGACTTTCTAAAGAGGTGCAAGCGGGTGGTGGAATTTTACAGCGAAAAAAAATCAATAAATGATGTTACGTCGTTTAAAAGGAAAAGAAATAGCCGAAATCATCAGGCTTACTCCGCTCCTTTGGGTTAGGGGAACCTAGGTACCGTTTCGGGGGGGGGGGGGGGGGGAATGGGGGGGGGGGGGCGGGGGGGGGGGCTAGGCGTTTGGCCAGCGAGCCTACGTCCTCGGCTTCTAAGCCGAAGACGTAGGCTCGCTCCAAGGGAGAGTTAATGCTTTCGCATTAAGCGCAGCTCTTTGGCGCCTGTTTCCCCGTATAGGACGTCGCCGTCGGTGTAACCACCCCGCTAAATTTAGCGAAAAATTGGATTCGTGTTCAGGTCACGTGACGTCAGTTTACCCGATAAATCTGGCGGAGAAACTGAATTTGTTTATGGGTGATGTGACACGAAGTAATGTGGGGTCATTTTCCCCGCTAAATTTAGAGTGGGAAATAAACTGGTGTTGAAGTAGTGTGGCGTCAATTTTTCAGCTAAATTTAGCGGGAAAACTGTGGGAAGAGGAGGATGGGAGGGTACATAGGTGGAGGAGGGGAGTGAGGGAGGAGAAAAGGAGGAGGAGAGGTGGAGGAGAGGGGGAGGGGAGGGTACGGGGGGCATACACTCCGCTCCGTACCCTCTCCTGCTCCCCTACAAGAGCCGCGCCCTAAGTTCAATATAGAGATTTGTAAACGTCTTTCATTTTTTTTTTGTATTGAACAAGGTAAGTTTGTTCCTTGATTTTTTCATTGTAGCCGTCCACTACATGCTTGCACCTTTGGAGTGAATCGCAGTGTGATACATTGAGAAACCGATTTTTCGGGGACGTCTAATGTGCCTTAAAAGCGTTAGCTTACATGCGGTATAAATGGAGCTTAGTAATTTCTGTGTGACTTGTAACTTGGCTTGGTTACAATTACTTTCCGAATTTTCCCTTTTGAGCATCATCGTCGAGCACTTTAAATCTGCGGAAGCCCCTGTCGTTGAGATTATTTGAATCATTACAGGGTTGATTTTTCATCACACTACAATTTGTTATTTTTGAGTAATACATATGGTGAGCAGCACTTTTGGAACTGAAGCAGACGGTTAACACTATCGGTAATTAAATTCATGAGACGATTGTCTGAAACAGGCTAACATATAACCGCACTGTAGTAAATGCAACGAGTAAGATGATCGTGAATGTAACCTGCTAAAGCTTTTTTGGTGCATCTGTTCTCCAGCGCATGACAAAATGACAGGGTATCTCGATCCAGATGGAACGGGTCTGAACAAATTTTAAATTCAAGGGTGCAGGCGAGCTGGTTAAGAACTGACGCCTTTAACCCTGCAGAGCGGGTAAACGGAGGGACAGGACAACACGATTCTCCACACACAGCTGAGGTTTATATGACGAAACACAGCCTTAAATAAAAACCAAAACCAAGACGAAAAAAACAAAACAAAAACGAACAAATCAAAAGAAGACACGGATGACAGCAATGATGTCACGCGTACCCAAGCAGGATACTCGTATCCAGAGTACATATCAACGTCCAAGCGAGATCCGGCAAAATAGAAATGATAGATTACATCCTCATACCAACACAAACAACTGAGGACGAAGTAAAAGTTAAACACCGAACGATCACTCAACAACAAAAAATAATGAGGTCAACCAACTTCTAACAGAGCCACAAGAAAGAAAAGGTCTTAGATTACGAAACGCTTTCATGCGAATGTCTAGAGAAACAAACATGTTGGTAAAACAAATAGCATGCCTGTCCATCATATCAATGACTCTTTCACTAAACATTTGTAACAATCCCTTTCCCAGTAGGGCACTTCACTATTTTCTCCAAACAACGACACAATTGCTACATGAAGAGAGATGATTCGCTAATTCTGAACGTGCGGATTCGTCTTTGTGCGCTCGTTTGTGTTCAGTTAACCTGTCATTAAGACATCTAGCCGTCTGACTCACATAGCAAGAACCGAACTTCACAGAAAGTTTCCCAACTACACCCAGATTGCAATTCAGAAGAGGGTCTTTGATTCTTGTTACAACCAGCCTTCTGTGACGAAACAGGTGTAAGCCGGTCGAGCCGCACAGCTGTCGCACCAAACGTCTTCACTAGCACTTTGAGGTTATTGGAAGCACTGTGAAAATGAGGCAAACAAAAAAAAAAAAACCTACCATAACATCCCCAGAGTTAGCCCACCTAAAGTCAAAAGCAAATAGGGTGAAATAAGAGGTGGGCTAACTGTTTGGGTGTGCGATCAATAAAAAATTGAAGAAAAAATAGTTATTTTTAGATTTTTGGATTTACGAAACCTGTAATGCAATAGAGGGGCGAGGAACAAAAGACAACTCTCCCTCCCAGTCGGCGACGTTCGCTTATCTCTCGCCGTGTCTAGGTAACACAATTTCGGCCGAGGTCATGATAGGCCAAGACCCTGCAATTACTAAGTGGGCTATTTCTCGGCGATTTATAAAAATAGCAAATCGTCCAAAAATAAGCGTGCATTATTTTTCAAAAGTGGGGCATCTCTGGGAGCTTACGGCACTTTTCCCTACTCCGACACCTTTCGGTAAGTTCGAACTTTTTTAGCAAATGATGGATGACCGTAAACACGAACGCCCTGCTGTAGTTCGCGAAGAACAATCTACGAAGCTGCTTTACCAAACCGGTGCCCAAACGGTGAGCACTAGAAAACTTTGTTGAGTTCATTAGCACAAACTTAACAACTCCCCGCCCTACAATTTTAGAAGAAAAACTTAGCTCAGAGTGCAAGCAATGGCTTCCCCACTTTGTTTCCCCACTCTCCAGGGTTCAAAATGTCAGTTCAAGGCAGATAGTTTTTCTTTGAACTAAAAGTATAGAGTAGAGTGAAGTAACTGCGATGTACAACTTAGTTAAATTTTTTTAAACAAACTTTAACGAGTTACAATTGTAAGTGTGTAACTGTAACTTGAATCCATTTAAACTAGGGTAACTGAAACTGTAATCTAATTAGCTGTCATAAGTAACTTTTACAGCTCTGTAGTAAAGCTAGTTCCGACGATAGTGGCACCAATATGGGCTGATATTAGCAGGTGCCACCTAGCTGTGACGTTGCCAGGGTTAAGAACTTACGGAGCTTAAGCCTCCCCTGCCCCCACCTCAAAATTCAGCCGACCTATAATATACACAGATATATTTGCACCCCCTCCGCCTCGCCTTGCCCTCACACCCCAAGTCATGGACATCCGAGCCATCACCCCACAGATAAACCTTTCTGGCTAGGCCACTGCAACCAGACACATGTCTGGCCGCTTCAAAGCCACAACCATGCCTGCCCGTGGGGACCCAATACACACCCGCATTGATTGTCTTTATATAATCCACCTTTACTACAACAACCTACCTAATGTTCGGAGCACTCTTACTCTGAGTAGAAATCCTCAATCGATTAAGTTTTCGACTCTACTGCCACCAATGTTGAGGTGAAAGTTTTCCAAGCTTGTATTAGTAAAGAGAGTTTTCTTTCTTTTTTTAAATTCATTACTTCGTAAAATTTATTTCCGTATGACCCACACTGAGCGTATCCCCTAAAAACCAAATTCTAGCTTTCTTCTCGTGGTAGCGGGAGCTTCAGTATCTTAGAGTTGACCTGAAAACCTCGGTAGATCATCTCTTACGCGGGAGTTAATCAGGGCTCGGTTTGGTTCACGACAGCCTTTAAACATCGGCCGAACGTTGCAACAATGAACCTAACATGGTTAAATGTAGCCTACACAAACCGATAATGAGCAAACATGAGCACGATGGTTTGGCAATATTTGTAATATTGGCCAGTCAAAGCAAGCGAGTTTGAATATTTACTCATACTGGTTAATTTTGTGTAGTCCGGTATGTCATCCAACCCAACCTTTTAGATTTAAACCAATATTTACTCAACACCGTGTTTCACCTATTTAAGTTAGAAGAATCTGCCTCTCTCTCTTTATATATATATATATATAAAGAATCGGGCTAAGGTGCACGAATTTTCATAGTTAAAAAGTGACATTGAAACGATAGATAGCCTCACCATATGAATGTAGGTCCTCGTTCTATGTTTTTTTCAAGTGTGCATTGAAAATATTCTTTATTAAGAAAAGGATTAGACAGAAAAGTAGCACAAGTTCAAAGGTCACCAAATTAAAAAAAAAGCAGAACTGTTTTTTAGAAGATCTCCTACTTTTCTTTGATTCTCTCTCACTCTCTCTCTCTCTATATATATATACATATATATATATACTTTTTTTTCGGCATGTCGGCAGCCCTTCAAAGCATCAGGGAAGAAATTCGCACTTTCTAAATTAGGCTATTTTGTTCTCGTGTAACATAGCCCGAACATCTAACCCTCCTTGGAAGCGCCTATTTATCTAGATTTAGCCTGTCGCACCTTCCCACGTTTTTGAGACCCGAAACAGGGCTTACAATTGGTCCTGCCCGGTGACGTGATAAAGTGTTAATTATCTTTAAAACTGACCTGTTGACATCTTAAAATTCCAATCAGATTGCTACTTTGCGGCTCTTTGGTATCATTTGCCTCTTTGTTCTCGGCAGTTTATCTGTAGACGAATGCCTGCTACCAAAGATAGCTTGCTTATAAACAAAGCAAGCTGTCAGCTTGCTTCGTTTATGAGGACAAGGACGTTTCAAAAAGGAAGGTCCCCCTATGCTTCAGGTGAATTTCGTAAGCCTCACACTAAAAAAAACTAGAGAAACCTGAAGTGGAAACTTCAAATGCATTTTTCTCAGTTTCACTTTTTAGCTGGAAATGTCATCATTTGAGGTTCTCATAGCGTAAAACCTTAATTTAGGGGTATCCTGAACTAATATTTTCTAAAGAACAAATTAAAGTACTCACTGGCGAAAATAATCCCTGGGGAAGAGGAAAAAGAGGGACAAAGGACAAACACAAATCTCCGAACACAGCTGGTGCGCGACCGAAAAATTCCGCCTAATCCGGGTACCGCTTGCACCGTTGCATTTAATTGCATTATCATCATAAAGTACTCAATCTAAGAGAAAAAGCTCTTTCACAATAAACATTTTGTGAATTTTATTTTTTATTTTAGGGTGTTATTTTTTTTCTAAAATTACCGTTTTTTGTACAATTTGTAGTTACCTTAACTAGTACTATTTGCACTTTGCTTCAGATTAAATATAATTCTTTGGATTGAAATTACAATTTTTCTTTAACACATTTCCTAATGAAGTCACTTCTTTTCTGGAGCTTGAGAAGCATAAGATGCTGTATAATTGGTGTAAGAGGCTGAAACTATGGAATTTATAATTCCTAATAGGACTTAATTCGTCCTGAAAATTTGAATAAATTTGAATGAAGGGTCGAAGGTTTATGCTACCAGGCAATAATCCCCACCGCCCCCCTCCCCTTTAAAGCGTGGTTAAAGTTTATACATACCATTGAAGTTGGCCCTTATAACGTTTTCAAGCGGGTAGTCAGCTTGATTCAGAGCTCTCACTTGTATTGTGGTATTCTCGCTGTAAATATTATAATTTACGACCAAATTAATTTTAAAACATATCCGCCGAGAAACTGAGAAAGAGAAGGAGACGAAAGTGTGCGGGGACTTCAGAACGCTGAGTTCTGATTGGGAGGATTAGTGGGTAGATCTAAAGCTGCCTTTGTCTGACGTAGTTGACTGCGGAAGTTGCCTTCTCCGAACGCTCTTTCGATTGAGTCAACTTGTTTTTGCCCATCGTCCGGTCCTGTGCCTAAAAATAGTTATTCCGTAGCCCAAAACACTGTTCGCTAAAGCGTGAGCTATTGTCTTTTTCGTTGAATTAGGTATTAGAGAGCTGGTATTGTACAGTAAACAATGTGCGTTTCTTAGTCGATTACAAAGTTTTGACAGATTGGAATTCCACGACAAATCACGTTGTCGAATTGATTTTCTCAGTATTTAACATGAACCCCATAAGACATAGGACAACAATTACACGATATACAAATCGAAGCATGCAAATAGAGAGGTTGATCGGACGTTAAATTTTTAAGGAAATTACGAAAAAAGACAAGCTGAGTTTAAGATGTATTTATCCTAAGACATTTTATCTTAACCAGTCATGAAGTTTGCAAGTGTCCTCTTAGATTAAAGTGATTTCTACGGAAAAATTAAGATGTTTCGAAAGTAACACTGTGTCATCCGGGTATGGGAACAATTTGCGTGTTAAAACTGAGTTGAACATATCGTTTACAAAAATGTTAAATAGAAGACGTGATAAAAAAGCAGAACACCAGCTTTTAAGGTAACTCGGGAGCTTCGACTATTACTTATAGAAACTTGTTGTTTCCTCCCAGTTAAAAAGTACCGGAGGAGAAAAAGGAAAGGGCCCGGGAATCCAACGATTTGCAATTTTGTCAGTAAAATCTTGTGACTCACTCTATCAAATGCCTTTGCCACATCAATAAAAAGCGCGCGAGCAACCTGATGCCCCTCGAAGGCTGGATGCAATTCGTCTGCAAAATCTTCCAGAAGTGGCTGGCTCCCACACTCATTGACAAATCCATATTGATTGGGCGACATAATGCTAAAGCGATCAAGAAAGGCTGTCATAGTTTGGAAAATGTGTTTTTCTAAGATTTGTTCAATGCAAGGCAAAATGGAAATCGGTCGATAATTGTCAAGTTTTTTATGCTCTCTCCTTTGAAATAGTGGCTTCACTAGTGCGCCCTTCAAAGCATCCGCGATCATCCCGGAGGGAATGAAAGCATTTAACATGAGAAGGATCACAAGTTTCAAAGAATCATACTTTAGGCGCAGATCATTGTCAGTGACGCCACCGATAAAAGACGCCTTGTTCGTTTTGAAACTAAAAAGCGAACTTCGTAGATCGATTTCCGACGTTTGGGGTCTTTCTTTGCGGGGTCTTCTTTTGTGCACGAGAGACTGTGCGAGTTTCGACTTGTTTTATATTTAATGCGGGGTCCGGTCCCACAAGCCCCTGCTGGTTTTGATCGGCCCCAGTAACACACTTGGAGAGAGCGGCATTTATGAATAAATGATTAATAATAATAATAATATTATTATTATTAATATTATTAAAGCACCTGCAATAAATATATTATTATAATAATAATAATTATTATTATTATAATTATTATTAAGCTGAGTAGTAATGTACTTACTATTTCTTTTTTTGCGTATCGTAAATCATTATTATGTGAGTGGCGGTTTTGTTGGTTTTGTCAGTAATCTTTACTGTTGCGGAGATACATTTCTTTTTAACGGGAACAGCGGCGCGAAACAACAGAAAATACGTATCAGTTGACGTTTCTTCTAGGACCTGCAATCATCAAAAGAAAAACATCTCTTATTTATTTCCTCAATACTTGGAGAAGACGCAAGGCAGGGCAACTAAATAGGGCACTTAAACCCGTGCCACACGGGAACTCGACTGCCATTTCCAACGAATGACATTCGTGTGATCGACGAATGAGCTCGCGATCTGCCGCGCGTGGAACGCACCACGCTCAGGGCGTCGCGCGCTCATTGGCCGATCGTTCAAATGTCATTCGTTCTAAATGGGATTCGAGTTGTCCGTGTGGCACGGGTATTACTGGTCCTGTTGACAGTAAAATTCAGGCATTGCCCCACTTTAAATCACAGCAAAGTAATGGTGTTCATCTATAATGCATAGCCTCAATCAACACTCATACAAAAAGAACAAATCGAACGCCTGTATCACTAAGACTGGTTTCAACACGACCACAACATGAATGTGCACGTGCCAATATATTACTGGCAAGCGCGTATTTGTGTAACCGTTCAGCATAAGTATATGTTTACATAGAAGTAACACGTGCAAACGACGCAGCGGATTTTAAACACCTCTAGCACGCCGCATGTGTAGGTTTGATAATTCTTTAGTACTAAAATGTACACTCAAAAAAATTATTTTGCGTACGGTCATCCCATGCTTTTAGGAAACGATATTTAATGATCCTCTAGCACTCCCGAGATTATGTTTAATTATAGTTTAGGTATTTCTGTTTTTTTTTTTTCGTTTTGCGTAATAAAGTAGTATGGTTTCTAAAAGATTGGGTGATAATGTACCGTACCTTTAGGTGTATATCCCACAACGGTCACTTTGGGGTCAAAATTAGGCATCTCGCTTAGATATTCCGCAACCCATTTATAGTGCACACTTAGTACATAGTCCTTTCATTTTGAATTCCTCTCAGTTCAGGGGAGCAAAAATTGTGAATATATTTTCTGCGTTGTTTTGGCAATGGGCATTATTTTAACCGTGAAACGAGTAACTATACATTTTTTTTATTATTCATACAATCCACCTTAATTATCAGGCATTAAAAATAAGACAATAAGTTATTTAATTTCGACGAAACAGTTTTAGAAAAGATAAATTAACATTAAAAAACAGCGTGTTTGTATGACTCAACACCTTGTTGTTTACCTCAGTCGCATGTATTTTACATGAATCGAAAGGTCATCAGTCTGGTAGGTCGCCTAAAATCCCCGTGATTGATACGACTTTGCGTCGCAGTATTAAAAGGTGAATATTAGTTGTTTTCTTGAACTCAGGAATTAATTACAGTGCATAAAATCATAGAATCGGCACCTCCTCGCCATACATATCGTGAAATCTAGTTTAGGAAATACGTTTCACAATATATATTACAACGGCGCGACTGAGCTAAAAGCAACACTATTTTCAAAATGCCACGAAAGTTTTAGGACAATCCATTTCATTCTAAGTTTTTAAAGATATTCAGTGGGAATAACAACGTTTGTTTTTCTAACCAGCATTGTTTGCTCAGAAACTTTGATCACCCAAAAAAGGGTGGTCCAACGTTGTTCACTCTAATCTATACGCAACTTCGTATACTCAGATCCAATCTGTCCTAAAATAGCGCCTACACGAGTGAATATTTCCGCCATATCCTGATGTTTGACGTTTGTTCTTGACAAGATGCCTATCAATGCAATTTGCAAATAACCATCACCTTTGGAAATTCCTGATTTCTTGTTAAATAAAACAAAAGCAGTATTCCATACTCTACTCGACATTGCACTACTTAATTACTCACTTTCTGACTGTCTGCGTCCGCAATCATCATAGTTTGTGTCAGGGACACATATGTCAGCAACACATTTATGTTTCAGGAACACATTTATGAGTTGGGAGCACGTGAGTATTTATATCATCTTCAAACTCAGAAATTTTTTTAGGGCTCTTTCAAATGACTTATATATGTGCTTATCGAGGATAAAAACACCGGAAAATACTTGAAGGGCATATTTCAGACAATTTGTGGGTGCGTTTACTTGTCAAGCATATCTTGAAGATGATCGGCATTTATTCATGTTGTCAAATATTCAGTCACTAAATATATTTGTATAATCATCAATAAATTTGACTGCATGAAGTTCACATAATCACTTGAGACCGACATGAGAGGACTACACTCGAAAATACGCCATATGTTGAGTCTGCGGAAACGGGCTTTTTTTGTTCGCTGTTTGGCAGTGAGAAACACCGTGCCTTGACACCATGCCGTCACGTGACCACCTGGCACATGATTAATCATGGTAACGATACAAAAGCGCCAAAAAACCCCACATTTTCTCATGCATTGCGATTCGGTATATGGCAATTTGATCACCACGTATAGACCGACACGCTGTTTATAAACAAACCCGTGTTTTCCCACATGGGCACTGCGCTTGCGCAGAAACCAAATTCGCGTGAAGCGAAGTGTCTGCGCATGCGCAGTGCCGTCGACAGCGCCACCGCAGCTGCGTGACGTCAGGGCCGCGTGTTGGTCTATAGGGTAATTCAAGGAGACGCCAGGCTCTTTAAATCGACCGCAAAATTCGGTTTCTTAAAGGGGCACTCAAGTGCTTTTTGGAGAAGCTTGTTTTTGGAAGCATATAGTTTGTTGGGCTTCAGTCAATAAAAATGACCAGTTCTAAATGGCAAGGCGCCCTAGTAAACTCACAGCAATAGAAATACACAGGCACTATATCCTCTTGCGGGGTCCATCCCGTGTCTCCACCACCTCCATAGAATTCGACCAATAGAAATAGCGAACTGCGAAAAGGTTGCTAAAGTTATTATTATTGCTCTTTTTAGGCACATGCACATTATATTTTGACAACAACGTCAAATCTTTGGCTGTAGGTGACGTAATACAGCTATTATTGTTTGAAAAAGAGCGAACTACGTTTTCTCCTCGCCTTGTTACGCGGGAGTGATGTGCCCACGCACATCACTCCCGGGTGTGCTACAGGCCAGCTGTAGCACACCCGGATCGAGGCACAGCCCCTCGAAATCCGGGTGGCTTGTCACGCCGCTCTGCCGGCCCTGCTGCTTGCGAACGGCGGCCGGGTAGTCACGGCAGCAGACACACTCTGCGACGGTTTCCATCGGCACGCAGCAACTGCATTGGCACCTTAAAACAGAAGACCAGCATCAGCTATACATATGAGAGGTATAATAAACAGCTCATCACCTACTAGTTGGTGTTCCCAAGCCGCTGGGTTGCGTCGTCGGTTTCGTCGTCTTCCTCCGGTGTCGACATTGAGCATCGCGAACTGTCGTCCGAGTCCGTCGCGTTCGGGGCATCGGCGTCGCGCGTAGGAGTGGCGTCGTAGGAGATTGAGCTGATATCTGCCGTCCGCCGAAGAATTTCCACCTCCAACGGTGTTAGATTTGGCAGGTCCATCTCCGCACGACTCAACACCCGAAGTAAACAAAATGAGTCCCAACGAGAATCCATCAAATACGCGCGCATTCAGAAGATCACTCCGCCGGTTCGAAGGATCAATCCGCCGGGAAGCCGTCACTCGTGATTGGATGGCGCACGCCCTTCCCTGCTGCCTTCCCGTCCGACAGCGCCCCTGACGGCGTGCGCCTAGGCGCAGAACAGCGATCTTTGATTGGATTTTTAATAGGGAAATCGGCCGCCCTTGAATGTAATTTTGGGATTTCTAGGATGCTTAGAGCCCGCAGATTGAGTTATGACAATAAATAGACGATCTCAGAATCCACTTGAGTGCCCCTTTAACCTATCCGGCTACGACTTTGTGCAGCGTTGCCCACAGATGGTGCATTTTTTTGTGCAATTTTTAAGAGCTAACTTACCTGAGGAAAAATCAAAGAAAGATAAAGGCTTAGCTCCTATGGAAACCCAGCGACGCCATCGGTCTTCAAACAACACGGCACCGTTTCGCACGGGAGACAAGAGATGGCGCAAGCGGTCGCGACGCCAACTGCCGCCAACGAACGAGCATACGACGCCGAGAGCCGGAGTATTTAGCAGACAAGGAACTGCAGTTCCTTGTTGTTACCGCGCCTTTTTTTGTTTCTGCGACTGTCGCCGCCTGCGGAACGCGCGCAGCTTTTGAGTCAGAAAGTTCGTCTGCTAAAGACGCCGGCTCTCAGCGGCGAATGCTTGTTCGTTGGCGGCGTTCGTTGCGCCATTTCTTGTCTCCCGTGCAAAACGGCGCCGTGTTGTTTGAAGACCGGTTGCGTCGCTGCGTTTTCATAGGAGCTAAGCCTTTTTCTTTCTTTACTTTTTCCTCAGGTAAGTTCGTTGTTTGCAAACTTAACAAAAAAAAGATGCACCATCTGTGGGCAACGCTGCACAAAGTCGTAGCGCGATAGGTTAAGAAACCGAATTTTGCGGTCGATTTAAAGAGTCTGGCGTCTCCTTGAATCATACTGTAGAAATACAGCTGCCAATTTCGATTAAAAAAAAAAAAAAACATTCATTTTGTAATACAAAAAAAAAATTACAGTGAACCGTTTTGTATTGGTTACTATCATAATTTTTCGGTTCAATACCGGTTTGGTTACGGTTCAGTTCCAAGATGGCGGCGGAAATTTCGGTTCGGTTCAGTTCCGGTTCGGCTAAAAGTAACGGTTCGGTTCGGTTCCCGTTTTCGGTTCGGTTCGCTTCCGGGTCGACACTTTGCCTCCTGCACTGGTGCAGAAAAGTGTAGGGCGGTGTGCTTCCGGTCGTATCGCAATATTCATACCGGAAGTACACCGCGCTATACTTTTCTGCACAGGTGCGAAAGGTTCAAGTAAATCGAATGCGCCTAGTGTCTTTCTGCACGCGCAACAACCGCGCCTAGGGTCTGCGCGAGCAGAGCACGAGGCGGCACGAGCTGTCTCGTCAACTGGCGCTTGCCTCCTGTGAACTACAGTTATGGCGACGTCACGCACGCGGGGAACGCTTAATGAGGTCGTTTTACTACAGTGTACTAGAATGCGGGGTAGTGTTTGGACCGGCGCGGCTAGGCAGTGGCAGCTCGTGAGGCTGCGCGTATAGACAACAATCACGACGCTGGAGTCGAGAGCAGAAAGTCGCTGAAGCCCGCACATGCCGCCGCACGTGCGCGCGAGCATGTAGCGTAGCCTCCCCTATTGGCGACGTGACCGATCGAAAGCGTCGCAGTGGTCGGCCTTCCACGATTGGCCGAATGCTGTCTTCAACGTCAGCAAAGGATTTCTCGTCGACAGAAATAAGAGTAATGTAAGTACTTCGATTTTGACGGTATTGTTAGTGTTCGTTTAAAAGCGTATTGGTTTCTAGCTTCCACCATCCTAAATACAAGCACCATCAAACTTCTGGTTCAGAAAGTAATGACGTCACGAGAGGTAACCAGGGAGGGCGCCACCCAAGCATCTCGCCGGTAATACTCACAAAGCCTGGCGGTTCGAGGACAAAGTCATGGAGTGCCCTTCGCCGATTTGGAGCGGGGGATCTCGTAGCATAGAGCATCGAAGAGCCGTTTCTCGGGGAACCCGAATGTCAGCGCACAGCTTTTGTAGCGGGGAGGACCCGAAACACTCTTTTTTTCACTCGGGAGAAGTGTGTTTGGGCTTCTCGCGGCAGCGGGGAGCAAGTCACGTGGCTCTCCTCTCATCTGTTGTCTGCCGCTCTACCTTTTCCATTTCGGCGGCAGCTTATCGTGGCCATCTGCCAGGCTTTGTCAGTATAAAAGAGGCTATCGAGGAGCAAGTGCCCAACCACCACCCCGTTGAGCTCACTACCAATGCACCGGTGTCGACACCTGTCACGATCTACACCACGCGCCTCACACGAGCGTCTCCGGTCCCAACACTACCCAGTCTTCAATAAAACACTGCATTTCTATCGAAAACATGGAGGTAGGAAGAAGAAGAGGCAACACAGGGACACAAGCTAGCCAAATGAGAAAAGCCGGTGTGAAGCCGGAAGTGGAGGACGTGGTCGGTGGAACGCCCCTAAGGGTGACCAAAACCGCACCGAAGCCGCTGCTGACACCGAATCAGGTGTGCGTTTCGTCTAATAGCGTCTTTTGGTTTTGGTCATCGTTGGAGGCGTGTCTCTCTATACCTGAAGTCTCCCCCGGCTTCACCTCTTATGGCGTATGTCACCTGGAGAAAAGCTGCAGATGATATAATTGTAACTTTAGCGCGATATCGAGCTTCATACACGCTCCACGCGTATTTACTGATTCAGAAGTTTTCAATGACACTCAGCTAATTTCTGACTGGACTCATATCTTTACCTTTAATCATTAAAAAGTTCATTAACACATTTGAGCTAATTAACTCATTGGTCTTGATGTTTATTTATTCATAAAATGTCTCTCTGACCGTGTAGCTCACCTGCACAGTCCGGATAAGTATAGCTTTCGTGTATTTTTAAACCAAATCTCGTAAAGCCTCAAAAACACACTGAATTTCATTCTCCATCCCCTATTATCTTAATCACATACCTTCCATGCATCTTGCAGAGACCCAAGCTCTGGGTAGTTGAAGGTAGGGTTGTTTTCCGGGTTTTTCATTGTCATTTTCTCCTCCCAGTGAAAGCTCGGCGTCCATTCCTTGTACAGTGCCCAGACCTCAGCCGTGGCGAGACATGCGAACAACAATGCGTTCTGGAGCCCCATTACAACGTATTCTATCAGCATTCACTCCTCTTCTGAGACTGACTGAGCACTGCGTATGTGATAAAATAGGTTTCTATTTTTTTTGTTATTTTACAATACAGCTGTACCGGATCATAGCTGACGTTTTTGACAAGATTCTCATAAGGGAAAAAAAAGCATTGTTCACAGAGGCTGCGGTTACATGGGAGACAAGTGTTCGTAATTCGCAACGGAGCAAAAATTCCAGAGGAGCTTCGGAAAGCAATGCTTGTTTCGATGCCCTAGTCACTTTGGTTTTTGTGGTTGCACCTGGCACAAACGCTTGAAACAGCCTTGAGGTAACAGAAACGAAAAAGTTCCACTTTGCCGTACACCGTCGTTCGAATAAACTCAACATTAACCCGAGAATATTAAGAAAGAAAAACAGTTAACTATGCCGTAGACGTACTCCAGATCAAGCCAATCGTCTACTTTTTATCACTTTCTAGCTTGCACTGCCGTGGGGTGATTATTATCAGAAACAAGGAAAGGAGATATAACGTGGTTAACTATGGACACTGACGTCCTAAATAAGACAGCGCGTGGCAGGACCCAATAGTTTTATTATTGCTCCGAAACCAATTAGATCTCGGCATTTGCTGAAAACAGAGGCCAAGAATGCATCACGAAGCGAGAAGAGTGAATGTTATCAGTGACGCCCGGTGTTTCTTAAACCGTCAGGGACTATATGTAGGGTGTCCCAAGTCACCAGGCTCAGTTTAAAACGGACCGTAAAAATCGACGCCTGCACACAGTAATCTAAAGTTTATTTTACAGGTGGATTTTTTTCTTGTAAAACTGAAAAGCCAAGAAACTTGCCAAAGCCAACGGCGGGCGGCGACGCAGACGACCACATTGTGTTCCGGGGCGTGTTTGGCGTTCGTATTGATAGATGGCCCTGCCTCCATATTGTCACGGGTGGTGACTAATAATCAAGAAATAAACAGGAATAAATAAACGTTTAATGTGGCGAACTTGTGCCAAAAATAAAAGGGTACAAAAGAAAGATAACAACAGAGCGTCGCGGGCGTCGAAGGCGGCGAAGCAGCACGATCAAACGCTGAGGCGAGACTGACTCGACAAGGTCGCGGGCGGCCTCTTATCTAGAGTACGTCGCTATCTCGAAGATTCGGCGAAAGCGGCTCGAGCTTCGCGTGATCGGGGCGAGAATGAACACGCAGTTTCTAGAAAACAAAAGCAGAAGATACATGGATATAAATAATAGAAGTTACGTGCGTGCGCTACATGAATAAACGGGAACTTTCTGGAGGTCCGAGACCGAGCGTTGCTTTCTCAGCCCTGCGCGCGGCATTACTCCCCCCTTTAAAAGTGCATCGCCCCGATGCAGTGTAAAACAAAACAAAATAAAAAAGAACGATAAACTCAAGAGTCTTTTGGAGCATGCACATAAGGTCAACAGTCCTATCGAGCGTAGTACGGCTTCAGGCGCACGACGTGGACGACCTCAGGTCGTGGTGGGCGGCGTGACGATGTTCGTGTTCCGTCGGGCATCACCTCGTAGTTCAGCTCGCCGAGGCGACGAAGTACCTTGTATGGTCCAAAGTACCGTTTCAGCAGTTTCTCACTGAGGCCGCGGTGACGGATGGGCGTCCAAACCCACACCCTGTCTCCGGGCTGGAAGTGAACGTCCCTGCGACGAAGGTTGTAGCGGCCCGCGTCGGCGCGTTGCTGGTCTTGAATCCTGAGTCGGGCGAGCTGGCGGACTTCTTCGGCCCGTTGAGCAACCACCTGGGCGTCGTCGCTCTCACTGTCAGCTGGCTCATGGGGCAGCATCGCGTCCAGCATGGTCGTTACTTTGCGCCCATGCACCAGTTGAAAGGGTGTCACTCCGGTGGTCTCTTGTACGGCCGTGTTGTAGGCAAATGTGACGTACGGCAACACCTCGTCCCATGTCTTGTGCTCCACGTCGACGTACATGGAGATCATGTCGGCGATGGTTTTGTTGAGTCTCTCCGTCAGCCCTTTGGTCTGCGGGTGGTACGCCGTGGTGCGACGATGGCTGGTGTGGCTGAGACGAAGGACTTCTTGCGTCAGCTGGGCCATGAATGATGATGCACGGTCTGAGATCAGGACTTCGGGAGCGCCGTGCCGGAGGACAATGGACTCGATGAAAAACTTGGCGACTTCAACAGCCGTTCCTGATGGAAGGGCTTTTGTCTCGGCGTACCGCGTGAGATAATCGGTTGCGACGATTATCCATCGGTTTCCTTGCGTCGACGGTGGGAAAGGTCCGAGTAAATCCATACCGATTTGCTGGAATGGGGCAGATGGCGGCGCAATAGGCTGAAGAAGTCCTGCCGGTCTCGTCGGTGGCTTCTTCCTTCGTTGACACTCGTGGCAAGATCGGGTGTAGTGGTGTACTGTCTTCGCAAGCTTGGGCCAGTAGTACTTTTCGCGTATCCTCGCAAGAGTCCTGCTGTAACCAAGGTGTCCCGCCGTCGGGTCATCGTGGCAGGCTTGAAAAATTTCTTCTCGAAGACTGGAAGGGATTACCAACAGCCACGCCGTGTTGCTGTCGCTGAAGTTCTCCTTGTACAGTACGCCTTGTCGGATGGAGAAGGTTGGCAGTGTTCGAACAAAACCGCGGGGAACGGCGCTTCCTTGCCCCTCTAGGTGTTCGATGAGTGCTCGCAGCTCAGGGTCGTCTCGTTGGAGTGCTGCCATGTCGCTTACATCCAGAGCGCCGAGGAAACACTCATCGTCGTCCTCTTTGGTGCAGGCAGGACCGGCCTCGACTGGGGCCCTTGACAGGCAGTCGGCGTCATTGTGCTTCCGGCCGGACTTGTACACCACAGCCATGTCGAACTCCTGCAGTCGTAGGCTCCACCGAGCGAGGCGTCCGGAGGGGTCCTTCAGATTCGCCAGCCAGCAGAGCGAGTGGTGGTCTGTGACTGCGCGAAAAGAACTCCCATACAAATATGGGCGAAACTTTGTTATTGCCCATACGACAGCGAGGCACTCCTTTTCGGTCGTTGAATAGTTCCTCTCCGCTTTAGACAGCGTCCGACTTGCGTATGCGATAACTCGCTCGACTCCGTCCTGCACTTGGACTAGTACCGCACCCAGTCCGGTGTTACTGGCGTCGGTGTGGATCTCGGTTTCAGCAAACTGGTCGAAATGGCCGAGAATCGGGGGCGTCTGGAGTCTTCGTTTGAGCTCGTCGAATGACCTCTGGTGTTCTTCTGTCCACTCGAACTTTACGGCGTCCTTCGTGAGGTGTGTCAGCGGTGCGGATAGCTTGGCGAAGTCTCGAACAAAGCGCCTGTAGTAGGCACAGAGTCCGAGAAATCTTCTCACGGCCTTCTTGTCAGACGGCGGCGTAAATGCAGCTACGGCGCGGGTCTTCTCGGGGTCAGGTAGAACACCCTTGTTGTTCACGACGTGGCCAAGGAACTTTAGTTCCCCATAGGCGAACCGACACTTTGTTGGCTTGAGTGACAGGCCGGCGGTTTTGATGGCTTGAAGCACGGCTCGAAGTCGTCTGAGGTGTTCGTCGAAATCTCGTGAGAATACCACGACATCGTCCAGGTAGACAAGGCAGCTCTGCCATTTCAGACCTGCCAGCACGGTGTCCATGACGCGCTGGAAGGTGGCTGGTGCTGTACAAAGTCCGAACGGCATCACTTTGAATTCGTATAGTCCGTCGGGAGTGACGAAGGCAGTTTTCTCCCGGTCACGTTCGTCGACTTCAATCTGCCAATAACCACTCTTCAGGTCCATCGACGAAAAATATCGGGAGTGGCGCAGTCGGTCTAACGTATCATCGATGCGGGGGAGCGGATAGACGTCCTTCTTTGTCACGGCGTTCAGTCGACGATAGTCCACGCAGAACCGCAGGGTTCCGTCCTTCTTCTTTACAAGGACGACTGGGGACGCCCATGGGCTCCTTGAGGGTTGAATGATGTCGTCGTCGAGCATCTCCTGGACTTGATCTTGAATCACTTTCCTTTCCTTTAAGGAGACCCGATACGGCGACTGGTGGACAGGAAGTGCGTCGTCGTCGGTAACAATGCGATGTTTCGCCATTGGTGTTTGGCGAATCTTTGATGTCGTGGCAAAACAGTCACTGTATTCGGCAAGGAGATCAATCAGTTGCCGGCGCTTCGTAGCTGGGAGCTCGGGGTCAATGTCGAGCGGCGGCGGCGTCGTGCTTTTCTGCTGTGGCGACGAGGTTTCCTCGGAGATTGCGGTGACCACCGCTGGCGCTTGAAGCTCCTCGACGTGGCCCACGGTGGTACCCTTCGTTAGGTGCTGCGGCTCCTCTCGAAAGTTCGTCACAAGAACAGTTGTACGTCTTTCTTGGAGATCCGTTACGCCTCTTGCGACGCCAATTCCTTTTTCGAGGAGCAGTTGGACGCTGCCTTCCAGAAGAGCTTCGCCGTGCATGGCGACGTCGGCCATAACGGTGACGAAAACACTCGACCGCGGCGGTAGGTTCACATGGTCGGCGATAACTCGGATCGCGGTTGATGTTGTGTTGGTCTCCACCGGCGGTAAAACAGGTTTCCGCAGCGTCAACTGGTTTGCCCCGAGGTCGATGACGGCGCCATACTCGCAGAGAAAGTCCATTCCGAGGATAACGTCCCTCGAACAGTCTTGCAGAACGACGAACTTCACAGGGCACGTTTCACCGTGGATCTCGACGCGAGCAGTGCATCTCCCGACTGCCGTGATGAGATGTCCTCCGGCGGTTCGTATTTGGGGTCCATCCCACGGCGTCATGACTTTTCGCAGGCGGCGAGAGAGCCTCCCACTCAAGACTGAGTAGTCTGCTCCGGTGTCCACGAGTGCCGATGCATCGAGGCCGTCGATCATAACGTTCAGGTTGTTGGACACCGATGCAGGAGCGTCGTTGTGATGCGTGGCGTCGGGATTGTGGGAGCGCTCCGTCGTTCTTGGAGGCTCTTTACGTCGGTCGTCTTCGGCAACTATACCTTCAGGGGTTGCCGCGCCTAGTTTCCCCGGCGAGGAGTGAGGGGCGACAGGCTTTCACGTCGGGGTCGGTGCATCGGCGAAGCTGGACGTCGCGGCGATGGCGACCGGAACTCTCGGCGGGACGCAGGCTCGGGGGACTGGGGTCGTCGCAGGTACTCGCCGATCTCCCGAGGGCGTTCACCATACCGGGGGCGCGGGTCGCTTGGGTGGAATCCGCGCAGCCCGAGTCGACGGTATGGGCATCGGCGGTAGGTGTGGTCTGCCTCCCCGCAGTGGAAGCACAGAGGGCGTCGGTCGGGCGTTCGCCACACATCGGTCTTCCGGGGTGCACGGGGCTCCTGGCTGGCGTACTGGGGCTGGTCGTCGTGGCGTCGGTCGTGCTGCGGCGCAGGAGACTGGCGTCGGGGCGGCGCGACATAGGCGCGAGGAGGAGGCGGTGGCCGTCGGGCCACTGCGGCGTAAGTTAGCGCGGGTTCTTCGGAGACTGCTGCGCTGATGGGAGCCTCTGGTTGAATGGCTCTCTGCACCTCTTCCCGCTCGACCTCAGCGATGGAGAGCGAAGCTGGTCGGTCCGCGGCGGGTAGTAGCTTTCGCAGCTCCTCCCGGACGACGTCGCGAATGATCTCGCGAATGCTTGGGATGCTGGACCCAAGGTCGCAAGCGGACGGCGGAACCGCGCTGACGCCGGGTAGCCTCTGGTAGTGGCTGGCTCGGGCTTGCAGGGCACGCTCGATGTTCGTTGCCTCGGCGACAAAGTCTTCGACAGTTGTCGGAGGGCTGCGGACACGGCCACCAAAGATGTTTTCTCTCACGCCCCGCATGAGGATTCGTAGCTTCTTCTCCTCTGTAGCCCGAGGGTCGGCGCGGGCGCTCAGGCGCAGGACGTCCTCTACAAAGCCGGTGACACTCTCGTTGGGGCCCTGGGTTCTGGTTCGCAGTAGGTCCTCGGCTCTCTCTCGGCGGTGGTGGTTGATGAAGGTAGCCTTGAGATCGTTCTTGAAAATGTCCCACGACGTCAGGGAGGACTCATGATTCTCGTACCAGTGCTTGGCAGTCCCCTCAAGCGAAAAATAGACATTGTGTAGGCGCTGCTCGTCCGTCCAGCAATTGTGGCGGGCAACGCGTTCATACTGGTCAATCCAGTCTTCGGCGTCTTCGTACTGCTCGCCGTGGAATGGAGCCGGTGTCCGAGGAGCGACGGGTAGGTAAACGACGGCAGGAGCGGCGGGGGTCTGCGACTGGTTGGCCATCGTCGGCTGCCTGGTCCTGGGTGGTAAAGGTCCGTATTCCGGGTGTAGCCCTTGGGTTCGGCGACTTGATCGAGTCTCGATCTGGTCTTCGTTGGGTCCTCGGGAGCTTGGGTTCGGACTTGCAGTGCGGGAACTTGGGGGGCTGCGCTGCACGAACATGCGGTACCCCGCACCTCCACCAAAATGTCACGGGTGGTGACTAATAATCAAGAAATAAACAGGAATAAATAAACGTTTAATGTGGCGAACGTGTGCCAAAAATAAAAGGGTACAAAAGAAAGATAACAACAGAGCGTCGCGGGCGTCGAAGGCGGCGAAGCAGCACGATCAAACGCTGAGGCGAGACTGACTCGACAAGGTCGCGGGCGGCCTCTTATCTAGAGTACGTCGCTATCTCGAAGATTCGGCGAAAGCGGCTCGAGCGTCGCGTGATCGGGGCGAGAATGAACACGCACTTTCTAGAAAACAAAAGCAGAAGATACATGGATATAAATAATAGAAGTTACGTGCGTGCGCTACATGAATAAACGGGAACTTTCTGGAGGTCCGAGACCGAGCGTTGCTTTCTCAGCCCTGCGCGCGGCAATATCAAGGCAGTTGAGACCAGAATCGAGACTGCTCGCGACAACCATGGTTTATTAAAATGAACATAATCTTTCTGTAAGGCACCTTCAATTGAAAAATACACGCGAACAGTAAAAGCAAAACATAGCAAAAAAAAAAAGAAACGCTTGCATGGCGACGGCTCTTTTGCTGCCAACGGATTTCTTCTGCGTGCGGTCTGCTAATATAAACCTTTCGAAAGAAATGTGTGAGGGCGCGTTCCCTGCTGTGTTCGAGTGTTATGCACGCACAACTGTGCGACACGCAGCAAGTGCACGAAAAGGCACGCGCCGTCTTATGCTCTGCTTGCGCAGAGCTCCAGCAAGGTTGTCGACGTGCAGAAAGACAAAAGTTCCCTCGACGGATTGCGGCAGCGGCGGCGTGACTAATCTGGCTGGTGAGATCGGTCTATTCGCGAGCGAGCGCTGGCTGGACTGTGGTTAACCACTTGTGGAATGTGATTTTTGTAAACCGTGGAAACTAGCCGAGACCCTTTCTAAAAAGGGCTCCTGACCGTTTTCATTTTCAGTATTCTCGAGTTATCGAATATCACGAGCCCAAATCGAGTGCCCACGCATTGCCCGGGTCCAATCTATGAGCTGCATTCAAGTAATGTCAATGTGTGGTACTGCGACCGCCCAGGTAAGTCATCAATTTTTGGGAAGGAGATATTGAATGAGACCGCCCGCTTTTGTACTTGAAATTACACCACAACAAAGGAGCTTCTCGCCCAGTGGCCTTGCGTGCGAGTATCGTTGTCTCCCACTAATGCCATATAGCTCGTGTAAAGTGAAAAACATTCCAATCGAATATCGCTGCACCGCCCCTTTAAGCAGAAGCGAAGTAAAGCAAAATGGGATTTTCAAACTGTACAGTTGTGCAGTATATATAGCAGTCTCGCCATGATATGCGGCAGCCCAATAAATTGTTAGAGCACGCATGACTGATAAAGCACAGAGTTGTAAATTGAGGTCCCAGAATAAGCGCACGTAAAATTGAATATAACTTTAGCCACCCGACGCAGTATCTTCCGAAGATTCTAGCTCGTGCAAGCCGATGTCCTAATGTAATAAAAATTAGAAATACATTGTCTCTCCTTCGCGCTATTTATGTCTAATTAGGAACATCAATGCACGCAACTCTATTAGAGAAATACGGACCATAACCAACCATGTCCTAAAGTGTTAGGAACCCGACGTTTCAAAAACGATTTTTTTTTCTTCATCATGGTCAACTATTTGCACGTAAAGAGCAGCAGCTTCTTTTCCATCTACGCTGTGTCGTTTTCTTCACTCACTTTCTCTTCTTCAAGTGCCCTACTCCGTTGACATACGCCGGTGGTTAAGTGCCTGTCGACTTATTTAGCTGGACCTATTAAAATGAGCTGTAAGCAGGTATGGAGTGCGGGCGAGCTAGTAATGAATCGACATCTTGTAGACCCTGAAAGGGGGGGGGGGAGGGGGGGGGGAGGGGGGGAGGGGGGGAGGGGGGGGCTCCTAAATGTTTAGGACATGGTTGGTGAAGGTTTTGGTGCTCGAATTTTTGACCCAACCAGACGGAGTTCCGTCAAACGTGTTTACGTTTAGAACATGCATCTCAATATATTTTTTTTTGCAGTAAGGCTTCGTGTATCGGATTATTTAGAGGAATACCATTTATTATCTCTCGTCCAGCACATGGTTTATAACATGAGCACACAGTCCTTTCTGGCATATACTAGCGACCCGGTGTTTCACACTGTTAAACAGCGAAAAGAAAAAAAAAATCTTTTCCGCAGACGCAACAGATGGCGTATTTTCGATTATCGTCCTCCCGTGTCGGTCTCAATTATCGACACGGGAAGACAGTAAGCGACACGGGAGGATCTGAAGTTCGTACAGTCAAATTTATTAATGTCAAGAAAAAAATATTTTATTACTGCCTGAAGAATTGACAACTTAAATAAAGGACCGATCACACTAAAGATATAGATCGTAAGTAAATGCAACCCCAAATTATCCGAAATATGCTCTGAAAATCTTTACCGACGTTTTTATCCTCGATAGGCACGTCTATAAGTGATCTGGGAGTTCCTGACGCATATTCAACTTCCCAAATATAAAGAAGTATGTTGCCTCTTTTATGTGATGGAAAAAAAAAACTTTTAGTGTCTGTGGGCTGGACGAAAACAAAGTACACAGCGGCGCGTGGCAAAAATACGGCGATTGCGGACGTAGGCCGTCAGAGAGTAACCAGTTAAGTAGCTGCAATGTCAAGCATTGCTCGATTTAACAAAAAAAAAAACAAGGGTGATGCTTATTTACAAATTGAACTGACCGGCATCTTGTCCAGAAAACACCTCAAACGCCAAGCTATGTCGAAAATGTTCATCTCGATACGCGCCATTTTAGGTCAGATCCGATCTGAGTACGAAGGTCACTCTTTTCTGCAGAAGTATTCGCCTGCATCACGGTGCTGAGTGCAAACAATATTGGCCAGGAAAGCAAGCGTTGTTATTGCCGCTCAGTGTTTCTGTAGAAGGTACACTGAAAGGGTTTGTTCTAAAGCTTTCCTAACACTTCGAAAATATTATTGCTTCTAGCTCAGTCGCGTCGTCATCATATATATTGTAAAACGTATTTTGTAAACTAGATTTCACAGTATATGTGGCGAGGACGTGTTCATTTCACGACTTTATGAACTGTAATTAATTGCTAAGTTCAAGAGCACAACAGGATTCTACTTTTAATAGTGCGACGTAAACTTGTAATAATCATGAGTATTTTAGGCGACCTATTAAACAGATAATTTTTCGGATCAGGTAAAATATTTACGACTACGGTAAAACAAAACAAAGATGTTGAGTCATATACGGTGACCTAGCTTTTATTTTACAGTTTCATCGAAATTAAATAAAGCGATTTGTTTTTGGTCCTTGAAATTAAAAGTAGATTCTACGAACGATGAAAAGCAATATAGTTACAGTTTCACTTTAGAAATCGTGCCTATTGCCAAAAGAACGCAGAAAATATATTCTAAATTTAGCGATTCGAACTGGTACGAACCAGTTCAGACCGGTTCGAACCTCATTTTCGCTGCCCGGAACTTAACCGGAACTGAACCGAAAGCCATGAACCCCTAACCGATTGCGAACCGATAAAAATATCGGTTCGAGACTCTGTCCAATAGTAGTGGGCGGGGCCACTGATCTGTGCGCACGTGTCGTGTCCTGCCCCCCACCGAAATATCGTCTAACAACGTAAATATTGCAGGGTTTCTTCTTTTTTTTGTGTGAAAAAAAAAAAAAAAAACGAAAATATGTATAAGTGTTTTATCTTTGCGCTCTAAAGAAAAATCTTCTTTTTCTTCATTCATTTCAAAGTCTCTTAAAGTGTAAGCGCAACGGATGCTACAAGAGCGAGCTACGGGCTCTCAGAGTCTCTGCCAAGCACTCGCGCTCGTGCAGTGCAAGCGCTGCTCAGGACCACATGCTCGCCTTTGTCTCATCGGCGGCGTCTGGCTTTAAGCAGAAACGCAGTATCGCAAGCCGGCCCCGCAGGTGTCCCCGCTGTAGATGAAAATCTACCCAGTGCGGTACCCGTGCTATACTCCGCAGCAAAGGCTAGAAGCGCGAGCTCATCGGTGCACCGTAAGGTGAAATAGAGTGTAGACGTGTTTTTAAGATGCGTCACGTTGTAGTGGTACGCGACGGCACGCCGATACGCCGGCACGTGCGGGTATTGAACCCAGGACACCCGTGTCCATTATTCACTTTCGCACGGCAGCTGGAGATCGAAGGCACGGCGCCTGGTACATGCTAACGCTTCTGCTGTTTACGAGTGCCGTGCCTAAACACACACGTCAACTGATTCTCCGGGGATCAAAATTCCTGAGGTTTTTTTTTAGCATTGTTGGGTTTGACGTGATTTAGGTGCAGCAGTGGAATGCGGAAAATGGCGTCCCACTCACTCGATTGTTTGAGTCGTCGCCCAACGTTGGAGATTAAAGAGATTGGAGTATCATTTGATAGCACGAAATAGTTTTTAACTAAATCGCCAATTTCTCAAATTTTCTGACTGTCCGTCCGTTCGGGTGGGCATTTCCCGCTAAATTTAGCGGGGAAACTTCAGTAACGTGGCCTAAACACTAATTCAGTTTCCCCGCTAAATGTAGCGGGAAATGCGATCTCATGTGACCTGACGTTACGAGACCTACAGATAAATTAATTTTCCCCACTGAATTTAGCGGGAAAATTGACGTTACGTCACCTGTACACCAATTCATTTGACCCGCTAAATTTGGCGGGTCAAAATAACCCGCCGAAATGACTGTTTAATGTGTTCTACAAAATTCAAAAGATTGCTTTTCGAACGCCGCATTTCAGTCATTAAAGAATTTTGAAGACAAAAGTCACTGTCAAATATCTTGCACAAAGGAATCTATGCCTTAAACTTTCACAAGGGCCCGTGTCACGACCTTACACCTTCGATTAGATTTTAAGATCGCTGCGGGTAAGCGGCGATATTTCCTGTCGATTCAAAGCAATCCTGAAGATTGAAAGAAACTCATAATTAGATTAAAGAATCCAATATCTTTCTTCTTTACTCTCATGTGGTTGTGCATGTTCAAGCGAATCAAATAATGGTGTTTCCTTGTTTACACACCCTAATTACGCAGTGTCATCTTTTTGTATATTCATTTTAAATAAAATGATTTTTATTTAGCTTAGATTTGGCATATTCGCTTATACAAAATCCAGATTTTACACCTCCGTTGTCATATTCGTGAAAATATGATTTCGTGTAATTTTACAGTTCAAGTTCTAACGCAGTACAGAACAGCGAATTCATATTGTCACGGATGAAAAATGGCTGACGATAAACAACTCAGAAAACTTAAAGTTTAAAGGGGGGCAAATTGGCGCCTATAAACTTAAACGAACCCGATGGCAGCTGTCTTATGTTGCCAGTCACTGTTATCGTTTTCCACCGGTAAATACCTATTCAGTCTTAATAGTTTTTTTTATCTCGACATACGACAGAGAAGGCCGACGCGCTGTATTCGTTTTCAGACTCGGGAAGCAGACAATGCAGGCCTGCGTTCGTCGACAGTTGTCTGGGCAGAAGTAGAGTGATGACCCGTTGACAGAGTTGCGGCGGAATAGGACCGGATGAAACAAGACCAGTTTTTAAGCCTCGTGCGATAGCGTAGGACCCTTTCCATAGCAGAACATCCGGTCCTACGCCGTCGCAATTTCAGTATCTATAATAATTGGCGCACGATCATTCGAGGAGCCAGCAGCCGCAGTTGTGCGCGAGCACACGCAACAAAATTGACATCATAGCTCCCCATTCACGCTTAAGATGACACTGAAGTTTGTGGGCTCCAGGGAAAATGAGAATGATGAGAAGCTTTTCATCTCCACAGTAGGGCCTGGTGTAAAAAGTAATCGATCAATTGGTCTAACGAGCACGTAGCTTTCACTTGTGGAGATTAAAAGCCGGTTCCTATTCTCCTTCGGCCAGGAGCCCATACATTTCACTGTCGTCTTCAGCGCGAATGGGCGACTATGACGTCATTTTCGTCGCTTGTGCTCGCGCACACCGGCGGCTTCGACTCTTGGAAAGAACGTGCGCTACTTATTATGGACACTAAATTGTTTGGTTTAGTGTCCCTTTAAAATAAAAACGCCAGTATCACTACCTAACGTAAATAGAATGCATAGAAGTGAGGATAACGTCCACTTCAACTGAATTGAGCGTTTTTCAGGAGACCGTTGAAGGACCTTGCGGAGGCGCCTCACACCGTTGATGCCTCGTTGACGAACGCCGGCGTGTGTCGCCCACGAGGCGAGCGCCTGGCAGCATCATAAAACTCATCTTTAAAAAAAAGAAAAAAGATATATATATATATATATATATATATATATATATATATATATATATATATATATATATATATATATATATATATATATATATATATATATTAACAACACAAGTTACTTCTCTAATTGTTATATATGTTGAGCATATGAGGTGGATTGAACTTTTGGCTATTTCGAAAGTTGCGGGCACCGCTGCCCACATTGCTTTTTCTGGCTCTTAATAAGGCCGCTTCTGTATAAACTGAAGATATTGTAATTCAAATAAACGCAACAAAAGAAGGCTTTGGAAATTTAACACATGCAATTTAATTATCACTTATATGAGAACAAAGGACACAAGTGCTGTGGCTGAAACCGGAGCTTGAAGATTAATAAAAAATAAGTAATACCGTAATGTCCCGTGTGTTTGGAGCTCCTATTTGGACTTAAATTGGCCCCCTTTAATGTTTGTATCTTAGTGTAATATAGGGAATATTATTAAGTAAACACCAACCTAAAGTTGTGTACTAAGCGATCGTTCTTTCAAATATTTTTATACCTTCCTGAGTTTTTTTTTTTTTCAAATTCCGAAAAATTACAAAATATCAACAAATATACAATTAATTTTACGATAAGGAAAGAGGGACATTTAAGACAAACAGACAAGGCAGGGCTTTCGACTTTCAACAAAACCTTTACTGGCTCGACTTCGCCTCCTGAAGCTCGAGGGCGGGCGTCGGGGAGGTAGAGAGGGAGGATGGTGGGTGAGAGAAGCGTAAGCCTTGTGGCCCTGGCTGCAGCTAAGCGTGCACGGTGGAGAGGAGGGGGGGGGGGATTGTCTGCTGTGTGTCAATCGACACGTCGCTGTTACACGCAGCCACGAGTGCCGACGTTCCCCTCTTGGGGAAGGAAGGGAGGAGGGGAGAAAGGCGCCGAGAAAAGGAGGAGATGTGCCGGCGATGCCCTCTTGGGGAAGGGAGGGGAGAGGGGGGAAATAGGCGCGGAGAATAGGAGGAGAAGAAGATACAAGACTTTAGACTTTTTATGTCTTTCGAGGAACGTTCTCGCAACGCAGGAAGCGAATCTCTCGATCGGAAAGAGAAAGAGATGGGCTGGACAGGTTTGAGACTGAAGATTTGATATGTAGAGACTCAAGGATTTCCCTGCCGAATCTAAATTTGTGCCCTCCAAAAATGTTGGCTGTCGAGGACTCGGAGTTGCAGGAGGGGCAGTTTTTGGCGTGAGCCACGACTGGATGGAAGGAGCCCGGAGAGGGTGACGAGATCTCCTTGGCGTGCTCCCGGAGACGGTCATTCACGCAGCGCCTCGTCTGACCGATGTACTCAGCTCCGCACACAAGAGGAATACTATACACCTTCTCCCTTGTGCAGGATCGAAAGCACTGCGCGTGTTTTTTTGTTTTTGTTTTTTTTGTTGTTATTTCTGTGGATGTGGGGGGGGGGGGGGGGGGATTTTGGCCTTGTGACTTGCTTGCACATGCGTCCCAATTTAAATTTGCATGTGAAAAGAACTCTGGTGCCGAATCGATGTGCAAGCGCGCAGAGTTGGTGTGCCGTGTTGTGGGAGTAAGAGATGCAAGCAGGGCGTCCAGACCGGGTCCTGGAGGGGGCCTCCTTTGGGTGGCTCCTAGACTGCAGGATGAGTTTCTTGCTGATGTTATCTAAGAGGTCAACCGGCAGCCCGCCCTCCGGTGCCTGGTGGCCTGCAGCGACAGGCTCCCTCTGATCTTTTGATCGTAAGACTTTTTGCAAGAGGAGGAAAGGAGAGACTGAATAATTCCGGACTTAACGGTTTTTGAATGATGGCTAGAGAAGTTGAGGACAGGTTTCTGGGAGCGCTGTTGAAAAGACCAGCATAGACCGTGAGACAAATAGGTCAGTAAAAGATCAAGGAATTGAAGGCCCTCCTGAGTAGGGTCTTCCCTTTTGAAGGTGAGGCCACTGGCGTTAGTTTTGAATGCCTGAAGGATGGAAACATCTGAGTTTCAGATAGTATAAAGAACGCGATAGTCGTCAACGTACCGGAAGATCTTACATTCATTACCCGAGCGAGCAAGATGCTCCTTCACCGCGCGATCCACAAAAAAGAGATAAATCTCGATGAGGATCTGCGCGAAGCAGGAACAAAAAGTTAAATTTTATTATTTTAGTTCAGTCAAATGCCATATTGCATAGAAGGTGTGAGAGAAGTTTCATTGCTTTATTAGCACTAGCTATATTCTAAATGTTCCTTAAATAAGGTAAGAAAACTATTAATTTCATATTTTTATAAGTTAAAGATGCCTCACTACTTTTACATAATTTTTTGCTTGGTATGACTAGAAGCACAACATAATATGCCTGGAAAGTTTGAACCATTTTTACACCGGAGAAGTTGAGATAATGTCAGAACATCTTGAAGTCATATGTCGGGGTGCCATTCGCCCTTAATAATATGACGAGAGGACGTGCCTTATGGTAGGAAGTTTTATCTCGTCTTAGAGCCCAGTTCTTAGGGGCCCGTTTCCGGCTTGAGCGGCGTCGCCGTCGGCGTAACCAGAAGGTTACGTGAACCCCCAAGGTCACGTGAACCCCCGATGTTACGTGAGCCACCTAAGTCACCTGACCCCCAGTCCACGTGACCTCCGAGGTCACGTGACCCCTTCCCCCGAGGTCACGTGAACCCCTAAATTCCGTGACCCCCCAGGTCGCGTGACCCAACCAGGTCGCGTGACCCCCCATGTCGCGTGACCCTTTAGGTCACGTGACCCCCCAGATTCACGCGCCCCCTCACCCAAAGGTCACGTGACCCCCCCCCCCCCCCTCGGAGGATATTGAAGAATGAGGGGAGGAGGAGGAGAAAGAGAGGGAGGAGGAGCCTACCCTCTTCTCAATACCCTTCCCTCCTCCTCCCCCTCATGGCCTTATGGTAACTGTATTAATGAACAAGTCTGGAAGTTTCATCTCGTTTTTCTTGTAATTTCGTTTACGCAGCTAATGCCTGGTCGGGCGCAGTTCCTTTACGCGCGCTTATATTTGTGCCGGTACCAGCGGGCCGGCTCTACGCGGCCCGCGGGCAGTGTTTCATTGGGAGTACTGCAGCCAGCTACGCGCCAGTCGAAAGACGTCCGCGGGCCGGATTTGGCCCGTGGGTTGGGGTTTGAGTATACAGTTTATGATCGTACATGCTGTATTGTTTATGGTGCAGAAACTTTCGCGCAACCGTTAGAGTTAGAGAACGTGCGCAACCAAAACTTCTAGTTGATGAAACAAATGCAAGTTTCGCAATAACTGCGGTAAAATAGTTTTATAAAAAAAATATGAACGGAAATTTTTTTGAAATGGTAGAGTCGCCATTTCTTATCACGGTCATTGTTTTCCATTAAACAGTCATTCGCCTCGTTAAAATCTTTATTGTTCCCTTTTTCCAAACATGGCGCACCAAATTTGACTATGCAGGACTGAACGTTCGGGATTTGAAATTTTGTCTCGGCCACACGACACCCGGTCGGTGATCTTCGATTCAAGCCAAGAAAATAGACTTCTCGTAGCCTAATACCTACGGCAGCGAGCAGCCTTCCAGATTCACCGATAAGTTGACTGTTGAGGTCTGTAACCCCTTCAGTGTTCTCGCCTCGACAAAATCGCGTTCGAAGATTAGTGAAAAACAAGCTGCACCTACACCCTTCACTCGGGTAAATGAACGTGAAACAATGCCCACGTTCAATTGAACCCCTTAACTGAGGAAAGCAAAGGCAACGGCACTGACTGTGACTTGACGCCCGGGGATCTCACGGACGCCCACGTTGGATGGGCTGGGCGGTATTTCGTAGAAGCCACAAGCGCCGGAGCATTGTGCCGTTCATCTTACCTGACTCAGCTACGTTAACGCGCCGCGCTTTGATACTGAGGCTTGCCGGCCGTTTCAAAATTTCAGATGTAACGCGCTAAGACATTCACCGCCCCATAAATGGCCGAGTGGGAAATCATCTCGCTGACAGAACTACCGAATTAGAATTGAACCTCCCGCGAACATCGTCCCGACTAACGTTTGGGTCCCGTCACTTGTCGCTGAGTTTTTCGAATTATAGGGGAAATAAATACTTCAACTGCAACCATGAAATTTCAGAATTTGAGGCTCATGAAGACGTAGCAGATAATTATACTCTGAGTATTATATACGGCATTGACGAAGAAAAATATCTCTGAGCCCTTTATAATTAACTTAGGGTGCTGCAAGCATCGCATAGTGAGTGCTGTACTTCTCGGTGTAGAAAGACGGAAGGCTGCTGAAAACTTTGAAGGCCAAGGTAACTCTAGATTTTAGCCAAAATATGCCTGCATGATAAGAGAGGGCGTCTATAAAGTTGCATATTTCAAATTCACTTATTTTCCCAAGGTTTTTCTTTAATGATTTTATTCAATTCCCTGATCATTACAAAATAAGAAAATGCGGAGGATGGGGTTGCAGCGCCTGTTCGGACTGTTTTTGTTTAATAGGGCGAATCGGGTATTGGCTTGCGCTGCCCGTTATGACTCGGGCAACTGTTACTCAGTAAAGAGATCATTTACGCCACACCCACCTGCTTCGTTGCATGCCACTGTGCCTCCCACATCGGACATTTTCCCTAACTTGAAAACGTTTGGACGATTCTTCTGACAATTGCCTCACTTCTCCGGATGCATTTGAATTCCGTGACAATTCCAGGCTTTACACGCTGGTGGACATCCTGTCGCCAGAACTTGCGGCCTGTGGCACATGTCAGCAGTTGGGCTGGCAACAAGAAACCTCTCCGAATAAGATGTCACGACGACCCGATGACTGAGTGCTCTCAACGCCTGTTGTAGTCAACATCTTCGGACCGGCGCGAGATGCCCCCAAAAAGGCTCAACCTTCCATCACAAGGCTAGGTCCTGGACGGACCGGTCCTAGTCTTGACTTCAGTGGCTCTTCAAAAATAAATTGACGATTTATTCATTTTTTTGTGTCTGCTGTGATAACTTACTTTAGCGGCACTGTCAAAGCTCCGAGTTCACACACCACCCAGCGGTAAAACTCCAAGAAATGAAAAAAATAAAAAAGGGAGGCAAGCATGTAACGGCACCTGGATAATGGGGTTCCCGCTCATGGCAGTAATCCGGCTGCGAGGCGGCACGACCTGACTGCGTCATGGGCAAAAACTAACACTCTTCGCACAGACAGCTTCGAACTTCGCCAACGCCTCCACGACCTCGATTCAGGGCGACAGCTGACGCCTGCAGCTGCATAACCTTCATGCGATCCTTTGAACATGACGCTCCGCTCTAAGGGGGGGCAGATGATGAAATCTCTGGTGACTCTTCAATGGAACTTCCCCGAGTTTCCCTGCACTATAAACTTCAAAGCAATTAGATAGGTTTATCCGTTCTTTGATCAGTTTCCCTTGAAAAAAACTAAACAGTTTTGTCAAGGCGCATCTTTGTCAGACATACTTATGTCAAGGGTGCCCAGATCCTGTGCGAAACCCGGGTTTATTCTACTCGGTAAATATTTTCTAGCACATATGTAGCACTGCACAAAAGAGGTGTGCGAGAGGAGGGACTCGTATTCAACCAACAAACTGTAATATATCGCACACAAACATGACAGGCAAGCTTTCGCTTCCAAATAAAAACACATTTTTATTCTCAAGTTTACCAAGTTACCAACCAAAACTGCTCACCATAGAAGAGGCACGAATTTCAATGTAATGCAATCAATTGATTTTATTAGTCCATAAACAATATAAATGAATAAAACCCCACTCAAACGATAGCTTTCTTTTTCCTTCGACAGACACTTAGCCCAAGGATGTATTGGTGGCGGCCTCTAATGATTTTCGTTCGTAAAGTGAGGAACAGATTTTGTTTATCGCGATGTCGAGAGTGGTATTCATGGCTACTTATTATCGGTTGGAATCTAAGCTCGATGGTGTGTGTGAACATCACGATAGAAGCTTGGAATCATCTTGTTCTTAAAACAACACCGTTAAAGTTACTAAAGACATCATAGTGAGCGTTTCCCCAATCACGAATGCCGATCACAGAGACGCTTTTTGGTTGCCAATGTAACCAATAACCCCTCCTGTTTCTTTTTCCTCGACTGAGAAGTTCCCTTTGAGCCATTTTCTTTGTTTACAAAGCTTTCTTTTCTTACTTCATTCTTGACTGTTACAGAAAATGATTAACTAACGCCAGTTAACCTGCTTGCAGGTTGACTCTCTATTCGTTAGACTATATCTATTCACAGAAATATGCCCCCTTTTTAATCACGACTTGGTGTGTGCAATTCACTTCGGAGTTATCTGTTACTGCTGACTCAAGGTGTGCGGCCATACCATGCCGACGTTATCTGCATGTTTCGCACGTAGTTGTGTTTTGAAGTACCGCTATCTGGTCGTCTGACAGCACTTGCAACTTCCAGTGCTCATGTCTCGAAGTTGAGGGTGCAACATGAAATTAATAAAAAAAAAATCTGAGACTCGGTGCCTGTGGCTTTCAATAACTAAGTCTTAACTAACGCGTAATGCGTGGGTTAAAAGCGTAAACATTTGTATCTAAGCGGTATGTGCTGAAAGTACAAAAATCGTTGCGCCACCATGTTTTATATATTCAATTCTTTTTTTCTGCGGAAAGAAATTTAACGATTATTCAGCAAGCAAGTGCATTGCTCCAGGATTTAGGCGGCGCTCGGCTATAATTTAACAATTACAATACATCCTCATGCATGTGCACGACGTCTTTGAACTATATTGTTGCTTAGGCTTGCTTCCTTGGTGGGCATTGAATGACGTGAGCAATACATTCACCTTGTGCAATGTGGAAATTTTGACACTTTGTTTTTTGCTGCAGCTGCTGCAGCAAAACGCATTATGTTCATTCTGCTGTGCTTGATCAGGATTGTTCATTTTCGTTAGCTACTCCACCCTGAAGTTGTTCAGATATTTACCAAATATTTCTCTCGAGCTAGCAACTATTCAGAGGCAGTGTGAGGACAATGAAAATAGGCTTAAGAGACCAAATTTGTCGTTTCTTTTGGGTGCTCAGATAATTCAACCGAGACTTGAGGTCAATCCAAAGTGAAAGCGGATTAGTTTTGCAAGCAGAAATTAGGTATTCAGATCGACACGTCAAATCTTGAACGATCGCATCGCCTAGGAAGATATCAGCCATAGAAAAACCGGCCTATTATTGTCGAGTTTGCCAGATCCAACGACGAAAAAAGCATTTTGGCTGCCTGATTTAAGCTAAAATATACCCCTTTTTCTGTACGAGAGGATTTTTCACAGTTTGTGCGACTTGTCCGTAGCAACCTTTTCGAGTACGGGAAAAGTCTGAATGTACCATTTAAAGTTCGTTTTGATCAGCTACCTATTAATAGCAAACGTTTTTTTCTTTCGCCCGGAGTCCCAGTGTGTTGTTGAACAAATATAACCAAGGGCATGTCCGTATGATTCCCAGGGGCCCTCTTAAAAATGTGAATCTTGGGAACGGCATATTGGAGAAAAAAAATATTTGAAACTCTCGCCCGAGTCAATCAGGTAGCTGTCAAAATATTGCACAGCAGAAACATCCATGGTATTAACTGGCCATGGGTTCATGGTGCGGCAGGCCAGGCTGTCGACGTCTTGAGGGAGCTTCACACAATCACAGGTTATGCTAAAATCACATTCTTGCATTTTAAGGACTTACCTCTAACCTCTAAAACAAAGAGCAGATTCTTTCAAACACAAAAACCAGCAAAAGCTGACTTAAGCGTGGTGAATCAGTGATCACAAAAAAAAAGAAAGAAAAATGGACGTCAAAACAAGTACGGTTGAACTTTTGCAACGGTCCAGACAGCAGGTACACACTCGCGATTGTTGCGCGTAGAAGAATATTCACTCAGGTTTTTACGGCCTGTAGCTAGTAGAAAATATAAAGAAAAGTTTGGCGCAAATAATCCCTGGTGAAGGGGAACACGAGGGACAAAGGACAAACTAAAATCTCAAAACACAGGTAGGCGGCTGGTGCGCGACCGAAAAAATCCCCCTGGTCCTGGTATTGAACCCGGGACCTCTCCATTTTCAGTGGAGCGCTCTACCAACTGAGCTAACAAGGGGCTAGACGTCAGTAGAGCAAACGGGTTTTATCAGCTGCCACCAGTGTAACACCAAAACGGGCGAAGCTTGCGTTTTAAAGTTATGATTAGATGCGATGCAAGCGAGTTGGACAAAAATGACGAAAATAATCTTTGGAGAAGGGTGATAAGAGGGACAAAAGACAAACACAAATCTCCAAACACAGGTAGGCGGCTGGTGCGCGACCGAAAAAATCCCCCTGGTCCTGGTATTGAACCCGGAACCTCTCCATTTTCAGTGGAGCGCTCCACCAACTGAGCTAACAAGGGGCTAGACGTCAGTAGAGCAAACGGGTTTTATCAGCTGCCAGCAGTCTAACACCAAAACGGGCGAAGCTTGCGTTTTAAAGTTATGATTAGATGCGATGCAAGCGAGTTGGACAAAAATGACGAAAATAATCTTTGGAGAAGGGTGATAAGAGGGACAAAAGACAAACACAAATCTCCGAACACAGGTAGGTGGCTAGTGCGCAACCGAAAAAATCCCCCTGGTCCTGGTATTGAACCCGGAACCTCTCCATTTTCAGTGGAGCGCTCCACCAACTGAGCTAACAAGGGGCTAGACGTCAGTAGAGCAAACGGGTTTTATCAGCTGCCACCAGTGTAACACCAAAATGGGCGAAGCTTGCGTTTTAAAGTTATGATTAGATGCGATGCAAGCGAGTTGGACAAAAATGACGAAAATAATCTTTGGAGAAGGGTGATAAGAGGGACAAAAGACAAACACAAATCTCCGAACACAGGTAGGTGGCTAGTGCGCAACCGAAAAAATCCCCCTGGTCCTGGTATTGAACCCGGAACCTCTCCATTTTCAGTGGAGCGCTCCACCAAGTGAGCTAACAAGGGGCTAGACGTCAGTAGAGCAAACGGGTTTTATCAGCTGCCAGCAGTCTAACACCAAAACAGGCGAAGCTTGCGTTTTAAAGTTATGATTAGATGCGACGCAAGCGAGTTGGACAAAAATGACGAAAATAATCTTTGGAGAAGGGTGATAAGAGGGACAAAAGACAAACACAAATCTCCAAACATAGGTACGTGGCTGGTGCGCGATCGAAAAAATCCGCCTGGTCCTGGTATTGAACCCGGGACCTCTCCATTTTCAGTGGAGCGCTCCACCAACTGAGCTAACAAGGGGCTAGACGTCAGTAGAGAAAACGGGTTTTATCAGCTGCCAGCAGTCTAACACCAAAACAGGCGAAGCTTGCGTTTTAAAGTTATGATTAGATGCGACGCAAGCGAGTTGGACAAAAATGACGAAAATTATCTCTGGAGAAGGGTGATAAGAGGGACAAAAGACAAACACAAATCTCCGAACACAGGTAGGTGGCTAGTGCGCAACCGAAAAAATCCCCCTGGTCCTGGTATTGAACCCGGGACCTCTCCATTTTCAGTGGAGCGCTCCACCAACTGAGCTAACAAGGGGCTAGACGTCAGTAGAGCAAACGGGTTTTATCAGCTGCCACCAGTGTAACACCAAAACGGGCGAAGCTTGCGTTTTAAAGTTATGATTAGATACGACGCAAGCGAGTTGGACAAAAATGACGAAAATAATCTCTGGAAAAGGGGGATAGAGGGACAAAAGACAAACACAAATCTCCGAACACAGGTAGGTGGCTAGTGCGCAACCGAAAAAATCCGCGTTGTCCGGGTATTGAATTCGGGACCTCTCCATTTTCAGTGGAGCGCTCCACCAACTGAGCTAACAAGGGGTAGACGTCAGTAGAGCAAACGGGTTTTATCAGCTGCCACCAGTGTAACACCAAAACGGGCGAAGCTTGCGTTTTAAAGTTATGATTAGATACGACGCAAGCGAGTTGGACAAAAATGACGAAAATAATCTCTGGAAAAGGGGGATAGAGGGACAAAAGACAAACACAAATCTCCGAACACAGGTAGGTGGCTAGTGCGCAACCGAAAAAATCCCCCTGGTCCTGGTATTGAACCCGGGACCTCTCCATTTTCAGTGGAGCGCTCCACCAACTGAGCTAACAAGGGGCTAGACGTCAGTAGAGCAAACGGGTTTTATCAGCTGCCACCAGTGTAACACCAAAACGGGCGAAGCTTGCGTTTTAAAGTTATGATTAGATACGACGCAAGCGAGTTGGACAAAAATGACGAAAATAATCTCTGGAAAAGGGGGATAGAGGGACAAAAGACAAACACAAATCTCCGAACACAGGTAGGTGGCTAGTGCGCAACCGAAAAAATCCCCCTGGTCCTGGTATTGAACCCGGGACCTCTCCATTTTCAGTGGAGCGCTCCACCAACTGAGCTAACAAGGGGCTAGACGTCAGTAGAGAAAACGGGTTTTATCAGCTGCCACCAGTGTAACACCAAAACGGGCGAAGCTTGCGTTTTAAAGTTATGATTAGATGCGACGCAAGCGAGTTGGACAAAAATGACGAAAATAATCTTTGGAGAAGGGTGATAAGAGGGACAAAAGACAAACACAAATCTCCAAACACAGGTAGGCGGCTGGTGCGCGACCGAAAAAATCCCCCTGGTCCTGGTATTGAACCCGGAACCTCTCCATTTTCAGTGGAGCGCTCCACATACTGAGCTAACAAGGGGCTAGACGTCAGTAGAGCAAACGGGTTTTATCAGCTGCCAGCAGTCTAACACCAAAACAGGCGAAGCTTGCGTTTTAAAGTTATGATTAGATGCGACGCAAGCGAGTTGGACAAAAATGACGAAAATAATCTTTGGAGAAGGGTGATAAGAGGGAGAAAAGACAAACACAAATCTCCGAACACAGGTAGGTGGCTAGTGCGCAACCGAAAAAATCCCCCTGGTCCTGGTATTGAACCCGGGACCTCTCCATTCTCAGTGGAGCGCTCCACATACTGAGCTAACAAGGGGTTACACGTCAGTAGAGCAAACGGGTTTTATCAGCTGCCACAAGTCTAACACCAAAACGGGCGAAGCTTGCGTTTTAAAGTTATGATTAGATGCGATGCAAGCGAGTTGGACAAAAATGACGAAAATAATCTTTGGAGAAGGGTGATAAGAGGGACAAACGACAAACACAAATCTCCAAACACAGGTAGGCGGCTGGTGCGCGACCGAAAAAATCCCCCTGGTCCTGGTATTGAACCCGGAACCTCTCCATTTTCAGTGGAGCGCTCCATCAACTAAGCTAACAAGGGTTTAGACGTCAGTAGAGAAAACGGGTTTTATCAGCTGCCAGCAGTCTAACACCGAAACGGGCGAAGCTTGCGTTTTAAAGTTATGATTAGATGCGACGCAAGCGAGTTGGACAAAAATGACGAAAATTATCTCTGGAGAAGGGTGATAAGAGGGACAAAAGACAAACACAAATCTCCAAACATAGGTATGTGGCTGGTGCGCGATCGAAAAAATCCGCCTGGTCCTGGTATTGAACCCGGAACATCTCCATTTTCAGTGGAGCGCTCCACCAACTGAGCTAACAAGGGGCTAGACGTCAGTAGAGCAAACAGGTTTTATCGGCTGCCACCAGTGTAACACCAAAACGGGCGAAGCTTGCGTTTTAAAGTTATGATTATATACGACGCAAGCGAGTTGGACAAAAATGACGAAAATTATCTCTGGAGAAGGGTGATAAGAGGGACAAAAGACAAACACAAATCTCCAAACATAGGTATGTGGCTGGTGCGCGATCGAAAAAATCCGCCTGGTCCTGGTATTGAACCCGGGACCTCTCCATTTTCAGTGGAGCGCTCCACCAACTGAGCTAACAAGGGGCTAGACGTCAGTAGAGCAAACGGGTTTCATCAGCTGCCACCAGGCTAACACCAAAACGGGCGAAGCTTGCGTTTTAAAGTTATGATTAGATAGGACGCAAGCGAGTTGGACAAAAATGACGAAAATAATCTCTGGAAAAGGGGGATAGAGGGACAAAAGACAAACACAAATCTCCGAACACAGGTAGGTGGCTAGTGCGCAACCGAAAAAATCCGCGTTGTCCGGGTATTGAATTCGGGACCTCTCCATTTTCAGTGGAGCGCTCCACCAACTGAGCTAACAAGGTATTAGACGTCAGTAGAGCAAACGGGTTTTATCAGCTGCCACCAGTCTGACACCCAAAACCGGCGAAGCTTGCGTTTTAAAGTTATGATTAGATGCGATGCAAGCGAGTTGGACAAAAGATGACGAAAATAATCTCTGGAGAAGGGGAATAAGAGGGACAAAGGACAAACACAAATCTCCAAACACTGGCAGGTGGCTGGTGCGCGACCGAAAAAATCCGCCAGGTCTGGGTATTGAACTCGGGACCTATCCATTTTCAGTGGAGCGCTCCACCAACTGAGCTAACAAGGTATTAGACGTCAGTAGAGCAAACGGGTTTTATCAGCCGCCACCAGTATGACTCCAAAACCGGCAAAGCTTGCGTTTTAAAGTTATGATTAGATGCGATGCAAGCGAGTTGGACAAAAATGACGAAAATAATCTTTGGAGAAGGGTGATAAGAGGGACAAAAGACAAACACAAATCTCCGAACACAGGTAGGTGGCTAGTGCGCAACCGAAAAAATCCCCCTGGTCCTGGTATTGAACCCGGAACCTCTCCATTTTCAGTGGAGCGCTCCACCAACTGAGCTAACAAGGGGCTAGACGTCAGTAGAGCAAACGGGTTTTATCAGCTGCCACCAGTGTAACACCAAAATGGGCGAAGCTTGCGTTTTAAAGTTATGATTAGATGCGATGCAAGCGAGTTGGACAAAAATGACGAAAATAATCTTTGGAGAAGGGTGATAAGAGGGACAAAAGACAAACACAAATCTCCGAACACAGGTAGGTGGCTAGTGCGCAACCGAAAAAATCCCCCTGGTCCTGGTATTGAACCCGGAACCTCTCCATTTTCAGTGGAGCGCTCCACCAAGTGAGCTAACAAGGGGCTAGACGTCAGTAGAGCAAACGGGTTTTATCAGCTGCCAGCAGTCTAGCACCAAAACAGGCGAAGCTTGCGTTTTAAAGTTATGATTAGATGCGACGCAAGCGAGTTGGACAAAAATGACGAAAATAATCTTTGGAGAAGGGTGATAAGAGGGACAAAAGACAAACACAAATCTCCAAACACAGGTAGGCGGCTGGTGCGCGACCGAAAAAATCCCCCTGGTCCTGGTATTGAACCCGGGACCTCTCCATTTTCAGTGGAGCGCTCCACCAACTGAGCTAACAAGGGGCTAGACGTCAGTAGAGCAAACGGGTTTTATCAGCTGCCACCAGTGTAACACCAAAATGGGCGAAGCTTGCGTTTTAAAGTTATGATTAGATGCGATGCAAGCGAGTTGGACAAAAATGACGAAAATAATCTTTGGAGAAGGGTGATAAGAGGGACAAAAGACAAACACAAATCTCCGAACACAGGTAGGTGGCTAGTGCGCAACCGAAAAAATCCCCCTGGTCCTGGTATTGAACCCGGAACCTCTCCATTTTCAGTGGAGCGCTCCACCAACTGAGCTAACAAGGGGCTAGACGTCAGTAGAGCAAACGGGTTTTATCAGCTGCCAGCAGTCTAACACCAAAACAGGCGAAGCTTGCGTTTTAAAGTGATGATTAGATGCGACGCAAGCGAGTTGGACAAAAATGACGAAAATAATCTTTGGAGAAGGGTGATAAGAGGGACAAAAGACAAACACAAATCTCCAAACATAGGTACGTGGCTGGTGCGCGATCGAAAAAATCCGCCTGGTCCTGGTATTGAACCAGGGACCTCTCCATTTTCAGTGGAGCGCTCCACCAACTGAGCTAACAAGGGGCTAGACGTCAGTAGAGAAAACGGGTTTTATCAGCTGCCAGCAGTCTAACACCAAAACAGGCGAAGCTTGCGTTTTAAAGTTATGATTAGATGCGACGCAAGCGAGTTGGACAAAAATGACGAAAATTATCTCTGGAGAAGGGTGATAAGAGGGACAAAAGACAAACACAAATCTCCGAACACAGGTAGGTGGCTAGTGCGCAACCGAAAAAATCCCCCTGGTCCTGGTATTGAACCCGGAACCTCTCCATTTTCAGTGGAGCGCTCCACCAACTGAGCTAACAAGGGGCTAGACGTCAGTAGAGCAAACGGGTTTTATCAGCTGCCAGCAGTCTAACACCAAAACAGGCGAAGCTTGCGTTTTAAAGTTATGATTAGATGCGACGCAAGCGAGTTGGACAAAAATGACGAAAATAATCTTTGGAGAAGGGTGATAAGAGGGACAAAAGACAAACACAAATCTCCAAACATAGGTACGTGGCTGGTGCGCGATCGAAAAAATCCGCCTGGTCCTGGTATTGAACCAGGGACCTCTCCATTTTCAGTGGAGCGCTCCACCAACTGAGCTAACAAGGGGCTAGACGTCAGTAGAGAAAACGGGTTTTATCAGCTGCCAGCAGTCTAACACCAAAACAGGCGAAGCTTGCGTTTTAAAGTTATGATTAGATGCGACGCAAGCGAGTTGGACAAAAATGACGAAAATTATCTCTGGAGAAGGGTGATAAGAGGGACAAAAGACAAACACAAATCTCCGAACACAGGTAGGTGGCTAGTGCGCAACCGAAAAAATCCCCCTGGTCCTGGTATTGAACCCGGGACCTCTCCATTTTCAGTGGAGCGCTCCACCAACTGAGCTAACAAGGGGCTAGACGTCAGTAGAGCAAACGGGTTTTATCAGCTGCCACCAGTGTAACACCAAAACGGGCGAAGCTTGCGTTTTAAAGTTATGATTAGATACGACGCAAGCGAGTTGGACAAAAATGACGAAAATAATCTCTGGAAAAGGGGGATAGAGGGACAAAAGACAAACACAAATCTCCGAACACAGGTAGGTGGCTAGTGCGCAACCGAAAAAATCCGCGTTGTCCGGGTATTGAATTCGGGACCTCTCCATTTTCAGTGGAGCGCTCCATCAACTGAGCTAACAAGGGGTAGACGTCAGTAGAGCAAACGGGTTTTATCAGCTGCCACCAGTGTAACACCAAAACGGGCGAAGCTTGCGTTTTAAAGTTATGATTAGATACGACGCAAGCGAGTTGGACAAAAATGACGAAAATAATCTCTGGAAAAGGGGGATAGAGGGACAAAAGACAAACACAAATCTCCGAACACAGGTAGGTGGCTAGTGCGCAACCGAAAAAATCCGCGTTGTCCGGGTATTGAATTCGGGACCTCTCCATTTTCAGTGGAGCGCTCCACCAACTGAGCTAACAAGGTATTAGACGTCAGTAGAGCAAACGGGTTTTATCAGCTGCCACCAGTCTGACACCCAAAACCGGCGAAGCTTGCGTTTTAAAGTTATGATTAGATGCGATGCAAGCGAGTTGGACAAAAGATGACGAAAATAATCTCTGGAGAAGGGGAATAAGAGGGACAAAGGACAAACACAAATCTCCAAACACTGGTAGGTGGCTGGTGCGCGACCGAAAAAATCCGCCAGGTCTGGGTATTGAACTCGGGACCTATCCATTTTCAGTGGAGCGCTCCACCAACTGGGCTAACAAGGTATTAGACGTCAGTAGAGCAAACGGGTTTTATCAGCCGCCACCAGTATGACTCCAAAACCGGCAAAGCTTGCGTTTTAAAGTTATGATTAGATGTGCAAGCGAGTTGGACAAAAATGACGAAAATAATCTCTGGAGAAGGGGAATAAGAGGGACAAGGGACAAACACAAATCTCCGAACACAGGTAGGTGGCTGATGAGCGATCGAAAAATTCGCCTGGTCCAGGTATTGAATTCGGGACGTCTCCATTTTCAGTGGAGCGCTCCACCAACTGAGCTAACAAGGGGTTAGACGCCAGTAGAGCAAACGGGTTTTATCAGCTGCCCCCAGTGTAACACCAAAACGGGCGAAGCTTGCGTTTTAAAGTTATGATTAGATGCGATGCAAGCGAGTTGGATAAAAATGACGAAAATAATCTCTGGAAAAGGGGGATAGAGGGACAAAAGACAAACACAAATCTCCGAACACAGCTAGGTGGCTGGTGCGCGACCGAAAAAATCCCCCTGGTCCTGGTATTGAACCCGGAACCTCTCCATTTTCAGTGGAGCGCTCCACCAACTGAGCTAACAAGGGTTTAGACGTCAGTAGAGAAAACGGGTTTTATCAGCTGCCAGCAGTCTAACACCAAAACGGGCGAAGCTTGCGTTTTAAAGTTATGATTTGATGCGATGCAAGCGAGTTGGACGAAAGATGACGAAAATAATCTCTGGAAAAGGGGGATAGAGGGACAAAAGACAAACACAAATCTCCGAACACAGGTAGGTGGCTGGTGCGCGACCGAAAAAATCCCCCTGGTCCTGGTATTGAACCCGGAACCTCTCCATTTTCAGTGGAGCGCTCCACCAACTGAGCTAACAAGGGTTTAGACGTCAGTAGAGAAAACGGGTTTTATCAGCTGCCAGCAGTCTAACACCAAAACGGGCGAAGCTTGCGTTTTAAAGTTATGATTAGATGCGACGCAAGCGAGTTGGACAAAAATGACGAAAATAATCTCTGGAGAAGGGTGATAAGAGGGACAAAAGACAAACACAAATCTCCAAACATAGGTATGTGGCTGGTGCGCGATCGAAAAAATCCGCCTGGTCCTGGTATTGAACCCGGGACCTCTCCATTTTCAGTGGAGCGCTCCACCAACTGAGCTAACAAGGGGCTAGACGTCAGTAGAGCAAACGGGTTTTATCAGCTGCCACCAGTGTAACACCAAAACGGGCGAAGCTTGCGTTTTAAAGTTATGATTAGATGCGATGCAAGCGAGTTGGACGAAAGATGACGAAAATAATCTCTGGAAAAGGGGGATAGAGGGACAAAAGACAAACACAAATCTCCGAACACAGGTAGGTGGCTGGTGCGCGACCGAAAAAATCCCCCTGGTCCTGGTATTGAACCCGGAACCTCTCCATTTTCAGTGGAGCGCTCCACCAACTGAGCTAACAAGGGTTTAGACGTCAGTAGAGAAAACGGGTTTTATCAGCTGCCAGCAGTCTAACACCAAAACGGGCGAAGCTCGCGTTTTAAAGTTATGATTAGATGCGACGCAAGCGAGTTGGACAAAAATGACGAAAATTATCTCTGGAGAAGGGTGATAAGAGGGACAAAAGACAAACACAAATCTCCAAACATAGGTATGTGGCTGGTGCGCGATCGAAAAAATCCGCCTGGTCCTGGTATTGAACCCGGGACCTCTCCATTTTCAGTGGAGCGCTCCACCAACTGAGCTAACAAGGGGCTAGACGTCAGTAGAGCAAACAGGTTTTATCAGCTGCCACCAGTGTAACACCAAAACGGGCGAAGCTTGCGTTTTAAAGTTATGATTAGATACGACGCAAGCGAGTTGGACAAAAATGACGAAAATAATCTCTGGAAAAGGGGGATAGAGGGACAAAAGACAAACACAAATCTCCGAACACAGGTAGGTGGCTAGTGCGCAACCGAAAAAATCCGCGTTGTCCGGGTATTGAACCCGGAACCTCTCCATTTTCAGTGGAGCGCTCCACCAACTGAGCTAACAAGGGTTTAGACGTCAGTAGAGAAAACGGGTTTTATCAGCTGCCAGCAGTCTAACACCAAAACGGGCGAAGCTCGCGTTTTAAAGTTATGATTAGATGCGACGCAAGCGAGTTGGACAAAAATGACGAAAATTATCTCTGGAGAAGGGTGATAAGAGGGACAAAAGACAAACACAAATCTCCAAACATAGGTATGTGGCTGGTGCGCGATCGAAAAAATCCCCCTGGTCCTGGTATTGAACCCGGAACCTCTCCATTTTCAGTGGAGCGCTCCACCAACTGAGCTAACAAGGGTTTAGACGTCAGTAGAGAAAACGGGTTTTATCAGCTGCCAGCAGTCTAACACCAAAACGGGCGAAGCTTGCGTTTTAAAGTTATGATTAGATGCGACGCAAGCGAGTTGGACAAAAATGACGAAAATAATCTCTGGAGAAGGATGATAAGAGGGACAAAAGACAAACACAAATCTCCAAACATAGGTATGTGGCTGGTGCGCGATCGAAAAAATCCGCCTGGTCCTGGTATTGAACCCGGGACCTCTCCATTTTCAGTGGAGCGCTCCACCAACTGAGCTAACAAGGGGCTAGACGTCAGTAGAGCAAACGGGTTTTATCAGCTGCCACCAGTGTAACACCAAAACGGGCGAAGCTTGCGTTTTAAAGTTATGATTAGATGCGATGCAAGCGAGTTGGACGAAAGATGACGAAAATAATCTCTGGAAAAGGGGGATAGAGGGACAAAAGACAAACACAAATCTCCGAACACAGGTAGGTGGCTGGTGCGCGACCGAAAAAATCCCCCTGGTCCTGGTATTGAACCCGGAACCTCTCCATTTTCAGTGGAGCGCTCCACCAACTGAGCTAACAAGGGTTTAGACGTCAGTAGAGAAAACGGGTTTTATCAGCTGCCAGCAGTCTAACACCAAAACGGGCGAAGCTCGCGTTTTAAAGTTATGATTAGATGCGACGCAAGCGAGTTGGACAAAAATGACGAAAATTATCTCTGGAGAAGGGTGATAAGAGGGACAAAAGACAAACACAAATCTCCAAACATAGGTATGTGGCTGGTGCGCGATCGAAAAAATCCGCCTGGTCCTGGTATTGAACCCGGGACCTCTCCATTTTCAGTGGAGCGCTCCACCAACTGAGCTAACAAGGGGCTAGACGTCAGTAGAGCAAACAGGTTTTATCAGCTGCCACCAGTGTAACACCAAAACGGGCGAAGCTTGCGTTTTAAAGTTATGATTAGATACGACGCAAGCGAGTTGGACAAAAATGACGAAAATAATCTCTGGAAAAGGGGGATAGAGGGACAAAAGACAAACACAAATCTCCGAACACAGGTAGGTGGCTAGTGCGCAACCGAAAAAATCCGCGTTGTCCGGGTATTGAATTCGGGACCTCTCCATTTTCAGTGGAGCGCTCCACCAACTGAGCTAACAAGGTATTAGACGTCAGTAGAGCAAACGGGTTTTATCAGCTGCCACCAGTCTGACACCCAAAACCGGCGAAGCTTGCGTTTTAAAGTTATGATTAGATGCGATGCAAGCGAGTTGGACAAAAGATGACGAAAATAATCTCTGGAGTAGGGGAATAAGAGGGACAAAGGACAAACACAAATCTCCAAACACTGGTAGGTGGCTGGTGCGCGACCGATAAAATCCGCCAGGTCTGGGTATTGAACTCGGGACCTATCCATTTTCAGTGTAGCGCTCCACCAACTGAGCTAACAAGGTATTAGACGTCAGTAGAGCAAACGGGTTTTATCAGCCGCCACCAGTATGACTCCAAAACCGGCAAAGCTTGCGTTTTAAAGTTATGATTAGATGTGCAAGCGAGTTGGACAAAAATGACGAAAATAATCTCTGGAGAAGGGGAATAAGAGGGACAAGGGACAAACACAAATCTCCGAACACAGGTAGGTGGCTGATGAGCGACCGAAAAATTCGCCTGGTCCAGGTATTGAATTCGGGACGCCTCCATTTTCAGTGGAGCGCTCCACCAACTGAGCTAACAAGGGGTTAGACGCCAGTAGAGCAAACGGGTTTTATCAGCTGCCCCCAGTGTAACACCAAAACGGGCGAAGCTTGCGTTTTAAAGTTATGATTAGATGCGATGCAAGCGAGTTGGATAAAAATGACGAAAATGATCTCTGGCGAAGGGTGATAAGAGGGACAAAAGACACACACAAATCTCCAAACACTGGTAGGTGGCTGGTGCGCGACCGAAAAAATCCGCCTGGTCCAGGTATTGAATTCGGGACCTCTCTATTTTTAGTGGAGCGCTACACCAACTGAGCTAACAAGGGGTTAGACGTCAGTAGAGCAAACGGGTTTTATCAGCTGCCACCAGTGTAACACCAAAACCGGCTAAGCTTGTGTTTTAAAGTTATGATTAGATGCGATGCAAGCGAGTTGGACAAAAATGACGAAAATGATCTCTGGCGAAGGGGGATAAGAGGGACAAAGGACAAACACCAATCTCCAAACACAGGTAGGTGGCTGGTGCGCGACCGAAAAAATCCGCCTGGTCCATTTATTGAATTCGGGACCTCTCTATTTTCAGTGGAGCGCTCCACCAACTGAGCTAAGAAGAGGTTAGACGTCAGTAGAGCAAACGGGTTTTATCAGCTGCCACCAGTCTAACACCAAAACCGGCGAAGCTTGCGTTTTAAAGTTATGATTAGATGCGATGCAAGCGAGTTGGACAAAAATGACGAATATAATCTCTGGAAAAGGGGAATAAGAGGGACAGAGGACAAACACAAATCTCCAAACACAGGTAGGTGGCTGATGCGCGACCGAAAAAATCCGCCTGGTCCCGGTATTGAATTCGGGACCTCTCCATTTTCAGTGGAGCGCTCCACCAACTGAGCTAACAAGGGGTTAGACGTCAGTAGAGTAAACGGGTTTCATCAGCTGCCACCAGTCTAACACCAAAACAGGCGAAGCTTGCGTTGTAAAGTTATGATTAGATGCGATGCAAGCGAGTTGGACAAAAGTGACGAAAATAATCTCTAGAGAAGGGTGATAAGAGGGACAAAAGACACACACAAATCTCCAAACACTGGTAGGTGGCTGCTGCGCGACCGAAAAAATCCGCCTGGTCCGGGTATTGAACTCGGGACCTCTCCATTTTCAGTGGAGCGCTCCACCAACTGAGCTAACAAGGGGTTAGACGTCAGTAGAGCGAACGGGTTTTATCAGCTGCCACCAGTCTAACACCAAAACAGGCGAAGCTTGCGTTGTAAAGTTATGATTAGATGCGATGCAAGCGAGTTGGACAAAAATGACGAAAATAATCTCTGGAGAAGGATATAAGAGGGACAAAGGACAAACACAAATCTCCAAACACTGGTAGGTGGCTGGTGCGCGACCGAAAAAATCCGCCTGGTCCAGGTATTGAATTCGCCACCTCTCCATTTTCAGTGTAGCGCTCCACCAACTGAGCTAACAAGGGGTTAGACGTCAGTAGAGCAAACGGGTTTTATCAGCTGCCACCAGTGTAATACCAAAACCGGCGAAGCTTGCGTTTTAAAGTTATGATTAGATGCGATGCAAGCGAGTTGGACAAAAATGACGAAAATAATCTTTGGAGAAGGGGGATAAGAGGGACAAAGGACAAACACAAATCTCCAAACACTGGTAGGTGGCTGGTGCGCGACCGAAAAAATCCGCCTAGTCCAGGTATTGAATTCGGGACCTCTCCATTTTCAGTGTAGCGCTCCACCAACTGAGCTAACAAGGGGTTAGACGTCAGTAGAGCAAACGGGTTTTATCAGCTGCCACCAGTGTAATACCAAAACCGGCGAAGCTTGCGTTTTAAAGTTATGATTAGATGCGATGCAAGCGAGTTGGAGAAAAATGACGAAAATGATCTCTGGCGAAGGGGGATAAGAGGGACAAAGCACAAACACAAATCTCCAAACACTGGTAGGTGGCTGGTGCGCGACCGAAAAAATCCGCCTGGTCCAGGTATTGAATTCGGGACCTCTCTATTTTCAGTGGAGCGCTCCACCAACTGAGCTAACAAGGGGTTAGACGTCAGTAGAGCAAACGGGTTTTATCAGCTGCCACCAGTGTAATACCAAAACCGGCGAAGCTTGCGTTTTAAAGTTATGATTAGATGCGATGCAAGCGAGTTGGACAAAAATGACGAAAATAATCTCTGGAGACGGATATAAGAGGGACAAAGGACAAACACAAATCTCCAAACACTGGTAGGTGGCTGGTGCGCGACCGAAAAAATCCGCCTGGTCCAGGTATTGAATTCGGGACCTCTCTATTTTCAGTGGAGCGCTCCACCAACTGAGCTAACAAGGGGTTAGACGTCAGTAGAGCAAACGGGTTTTATCAGCTGCCACCAGTCTAACACCAAAACCGGCGAAGCTTGCGTTTTAAAGTTATGATTAGATGCGATGCAAGCGAGTTGGACAAAAGTGACGAAAATAATCTCTGGAGAAGGGTGATAAGAGGGACAAAAGACACACACAAATCTCCAAACACTGGTAGGTGGCTGGTGCGCGACCGAAAAAATCCGCCTGGTCCGGGTATTGAACTCGGGACCTCTCCATTTTAAGTGGAGCCCTCCACCAACTGAGCTAACAAAGTATTAGACGTCAGTAGAGCAAACGGGTTTTATCAGCTGCCACCAGTCTGACACCAAAACCGGGGAAGCTTGCATTTTAAAGTTATGATTAGATGCGATGCAAGCGAGTTGGACAAAAATGACGAAAATAATCTTTGGAGAAGGGGGATAAGAGGGACAAAGGACAAACACAAATCTCCAAACACTGGTAGGTGGCTGGTGCGCGACCGAAAAAATCCGCCTGGTCCAGGTATTGAATTCGGGACCTCTCCATTTTCAGTGGAGCGCTCCACCAACTGAGCTAACAAGGGGTTAGACGTCAGTAGAGCAAACGGGTTTTATCAGCTGCCACCAGTCTAACACCAAAACGGGCGAAGCTTGCGTTTTAAAGTTATGATTAGATGAGATGCAAGCGAGTTGGACAAAAATGACGAAAACTATCTCTGGCGAAAGGGGATAAGAGGGACAAAGGACAAACACAAATCTCCAAACACTGGTAGGTGGCTGGTGCGCGACCGAAAAAATCCGCCTGGTCCAGGTATTGAATTCGCCACCTCTCCATTTTCAGTGTAGCGCTCCACCAACTGAGCTAACAAGGGGTTAGACGTCAGTAGAGCAAACGGGTTTTATCAGCTGCCACCAGTGTAACGCCAAAACCGGCGAAGCTTGCGTTTTAAAGTTATGATTAGATGCGATGCAAGCGAGTTGGAGAAAAATGACGAAAATGATGTCTGGCGAAGGGGGATAAGAGGGACAAAGCACAAACACAAATCTCCAAACACTGGTAGGTGGCTGGTGCGCGACCGAAAAAATCCGCCTGGTCCAGGTATTGAATTCGGGACCTCTCTATTTTCAGTGGAGCGCTCCACCAACTGAGCTAACAAGGGGTTAGACGTCAGTAGAGCAAACGGGTTTTATCAGCTGCCACCAGTGTAATACCAAAACCGGCGAAGCTTGCGTTTTAAAGTTATGATTAGATGCGATGCAAGCGAGTTGGACAAAAATGACGAAAATAATCTCTGGAGAAGGGGAATAAGAGGGACAGAGGACAAACACAAATCTCCAAACACAAGTAGGTGGCTGATGCGCGACCGAAAAAATCCGCCTGGTCCAGGTATTGAATTCGGGACCTCTCCATTTTCAGTGGAGCGCTCCACCAACTGAGCTAACAAGGGGTTAGACGTCAGTAGAGTAAACGGGTTTTATCAGCTGCCACCAGTCTAACACCAAAACGGGCGAAGCTTGCGTTGTAAAGTTATGATTAGATGGGATGCAAGCGAGTTGGACAAAAGTGACGAAAATAATCTCTGGAGAAGGGTGATAAGAGGGACAAAAGACACACACAAATCTCCAAACACTGGTAGGTGGCTGGTGCGCGACCGAAAAAATCCGCCTGGTCCGGGTATTGAACTCGGGACCTCTCCATTTTCAGTGGAGCCCTCCACCAACTGAGCTAACAAAGTATTAGACGTCAGTAGAGCAAACGGGTTTTATCAGCTGCCACCAGTCTGACACCAAAACCGGGGAAGCTTGCATTTTAAAGTTATGATTAGATGCGATGCAAGCGAGTTGGACAAAAATGACGAAAATAATCTTTGGAGAAGGGGGATAAGAGGGACAAAGGACAAACACAAATCTTCAAACACTGGTAGGTGGCTGGTGCGCGACCGAAAAAATCCGCCTGGTCCATTTATTGAATTCGGGACCTCTCTATTTTCAGTGGAGCGCTCCACCAACTGAGCTAAGAAGAGGTTAGACGTCAGTAGAGCAAACGGGTTTTATCAGCTGCCACCAGTCTAACACCAAAACCGGCGAAGCTTGCGTTTTAAAGTTATGATTAGATGCGATGCAAGCGAGTTGGACAAAAATGACGAATATAATCTCTGGAAAAGGGGAATAAGAGGGACAGAGGACAAACACAAATCTCCAAACACAGGTAGGTGGCTGATGCGCGACCGAAAAAATCCGCCTGGTCCCGGTATTGAATTCGGGACCTCTCCATTTTCAGTGGAGCGCTCCACCAACTGAGCTAACAAGGGGTTAGACGTCAGTAGAGTAAACGGGTTTCATCAGCTGCCACCAGTCTAACACCAAAACAGGCGAAGCTTGCGTTGTAAAGTTATGATTAGATGCGATGCAAGCGAGTTGGACAAAAGTGACGAAAATAATCTCTAGAGAAGGGTGATAAGAGGGACAAAAGACACACACAAATCTCCAAACACTGGTAGGTGGCTGCTGCGCGACCGAAAAAATCCGCCTGGTCCGGGTATTGAACTCGGGACCTCTCCATTTTCAGTGGAGCGCTCCACCAACTGAGCTAACAAGGGGTTAGACGTCAGTAGAGCGAACGGGTTTTATCAGCTGCCACCAGTCTAACACCAAAACAGGCGAAGCTTGCGTTGTAAAGTTATGATTAGATGCGATGCAAGCGAGTTGGACAAAAATGACGAAAATAATCTCTGGAGAAGGATATAAGAGGGACAAAGGACAAACACAAATCTCCAAACACTGGTAGGTGGCTGGTGCGCGACCGAAAAAATCCGCCTGGTCCAGGTATTGAATTCGCCACCTCTCCATTTTCAGTGTAGCGCTCCACCAACTGAGCTAACAAGGGGTTAGACGTCAGTAGAGCAAACGGGTTTTATCAGCTGCCACCAGTGTAATACCAAAACCGGCGAAGCTTGCGTTTTAAAGTTATGATTAGATGCGATGCAAGCGAGTTGGACAAAAATGACGAAAATAATCTTTGGAGAAGGGGGATAAGAGGGACAAAGGACAAACACAAATCTCCAAACACTGGTAGGTGGCTGGTGCGCGACCGAAAAAATCCGCCTAGTCCAGGTATTGAATTCGGGACCTCTCCATTTTCAGTGTAGCGCTCCACCAACTGAGCTAACAAGGGGTTAGACGTCAGTAGAGCAAACGGGTTTTATCAGCTGCCACCAGTGTAATACCAAAACCGGCGAAGCTTGCGTTTTAAAGTTATGATTAGATGCGATGCAAGCGAGTTGGAGAAAAATGACGAAAATGATCTCTGGCGAAGGGGGATAAGAGGGACAAAGCACAAACACAAATCTCCAAACACTGGTAGGTGGCTGGTGCGCGACCGAAAAAATCCGCCTGGTCCAGGTATTGAATTCGGGACCTCTCTATTTTCAGTGGAGCGCTCCACCAACTGAGCTAACAAGGGGTTAGACGTCAGTAGAGCAAACGGGTTTTATCAGCTGCCACCAGTGTAATACCAAAACCGGCGAAGCTTGCGTTTTAAAGTTATGATTAGATGCGATGCAAGCGAGTTGGACAAAAATGACGAAAATAATCTCTGGAGACGGATATAAGAGGGACAAAGGACAAACACAAATCTCCAAACACTGGTAGGTGGCTGGTGCGCGACCGAAAAAATCCGCCTGGTCCAGGTATTGAATTCGGGACCTCTCTATTTTCAGTGGAGCGCTCCACCAACTGAGCTAACAAGGGGTTAGACGTCAGTAGAGCAAACGGGTTTTATCAGCCGCCACCAGTCTAACACCAAAACCGGCGAAGCTTGCGTTTTAAAGTTATGATTAGATGCGATGCAAGCGAGTTGGACAAAAGTGACGAAAATAATCTCTGGAGAAGGGTGATAAGAGGGACAAAAGACACACACAAATCTCCAAACACTGGTAGGTGGCTGGTGCGCGACCGAAAAAATCCGCCTGGTCCGGGTATTGAACTCGGGACCTCTCCATTTTAAGTGGAGCCCTCCACCAACTGAGCTAACAAAGTATTAGACGTCAGTAGAGCAAACGGGTTTTATCAGCTGCCACCAGTCTGACACCAAAACAGGGGAAGCTTGCATTTTAAAGTTATGATTAGATGCGATGCAAGCGAGTTGGACAAAAATGACGAAAATAATCTTTGGAGAAGGGGGATAAGAGGGACAAAGGACAAACACAAATCTCCAAACACTGGTAGGTGGCTGGTGCGCGACCGAAAAAATCCGCCTGGTCCAGGTATTGAATTCGGGACCTCTCCATTTTCAGTGGAGCGCTCCACCAACTGAGCTAACAAGGGGTTAGACGTCAGTAGAGCAAACGGGTTTTATCAGCTGCCACCAGTCTAACACCAAAACGGGCGAAGCTTGCGTTTTAAAGTTATGATTAGATGAGATGCAAGCGAGTTGGACAAAAATGACGAAAACTATCTCTGGCGAAAGGGGATAAGAGGGACAAAGGACAAACACAAATCTCCAAACACTGGTAGGTGGCTGGTGCGCGACCGAAAAAATCCGCCTGGTCCAGGTATTGAATTCGCCACCTCTCCATTTTCAGTGTAGCGCTCCACCAACTGAGCTAACAAGGGGTTAGACGTCAGTAGAGCAAACGGGTTTTATCAGCTGCCACCAGTGTAACGCCAAAACCGGCGAAGCTTGCGTTTTAAAGTTATGATTAGATGCGATGCAAGCGAGTTGGAGAAAAATGACGAAAATGATGTCTGGCGAAGGGGGATAAGAGGGACAAAGCACAAACACAAATCTCCAAACACTGGTAGGTGGCTGGTGCGCGACCGAAAAAATCCGCCTGGTCCAGGTATTGAATTCGGGACCTCTCTATTTTCAGTGGAGCGCTCCACCAACTGAGCTAACAAGGGGTTAGACGTCAGTAGAGCAAACGGGTTTTATCAGCTGCCACCAGTGTAATACCAAAACCGGCGAAGCTTGCGTTTTAAAGTTATGATTAGATGCGATGCAAGCGAGTTGGACAAAAATGACGAAAATAATCTCTGGAGAAGGGGAATAAGAGGGACAGAGGACAAACACAAATCTCCAAACACAAGTAGGTGGCTGATGCGCGACCGAAAAAATCCGCCTGGTCCAGGTATTGAATTCGGGACCTCTCCATTTTCAGTGGAGCGCTCCACCAACTGAGCTAACAAGGGGTTAGACGTCAGTAGAGTAAACGGGTTTTATCAGCTGCCACCAGTCTAACACCAAAACGGGCGAAGCTTGCGTTGTAAAGTTATGATTAGATGGGATGCAAGCGAGTTGGACAAAAGTGACGAAAATAATCTCTGGAGAAGGGTGATAAGAGGGACAAAAGACACACACAAATCTCCAAACACTGGTAGGTGGCTGGTGCGCGACCGAAAAAATCCGCCTGGTCCGGGTATTGAACTCGGGACCTCTCCATTTTCAGTGGAGCCCTCCACCAACTGAGCTAACAAAGTATTAGACGTCAGTAGAGCAAACGGGTTTTATCAGCTGCCACCAGTCTGACACCAAAACCGGGGAAGCTTGCATTTTAAAGTTATGATTAGATGCGATGCAAGCGAGTTGGACAAAAATGACGAATATAATCTCTGGAAAAGGGGAATAAGAGGGACAGAGGACAAACACAAATCTCCAAACACAGGTAGGTGGCTGATGCGCGACCGAAAAAATCCGCCTGGTCCATTTATTGAATTCGGGACCTCTCTATTTTCAGTGGAGCGCTCCACCAACTGAGCTAAGAAGAGGTTAGACGTCAGTAGAGCAAACGGGTTTTATCAGCTGCCACCAGTCTAACACCAAAACCGGCGAAGCTTGCGTTTTAAAGTTATGATTAGATGCGATGCAAGCGAGTTGGACAAAAATGACGAATATAATCTCTGGAAAAGGGGAATAAGAGGGACAGAGGACAAACACAAATCTCCAAACACAGGTAGGTGGCTGATGCGCGACCGAAAAAATCCGCCTGGTCCCGGTATTGAATTCGGGACCTCTCCATTTTCAGTGGAGCGCTCCACCAACTGAGCTAACAAGGGGTTAGACGTCAGTAGAGTAAACGGGTTTCATCAGCTGCCACCAGTCTAACACCAAAACAGGCGAAGCTTGCGTTGTAAAGTTATGATTAGATGCGATGCAAGCGAGTTGGACAAAAGTGACGAAAATAATCTCTAGAGAAGGGTGATAAGAGGGACAAAAGACACACACAAATCTCCAAACACTGGTAGGTGGCTGCTGCGCGACCGAAAAAAATCCGCCTGGTCCGGGTATTGAACTCGGGACCTCTCCATTTTCAGTGGAGCGCTCCACCAACTGAGCTAACAAGGGGTTAGACGTCAGTAGAGCGAACGGGTTTTATCAGCTGCCACCAGTCTAACACCAAAACAGGCGAAGCTTGCGTTGTAAAGTTATGATTAGATGCGATGCAAGCGAGTTGGACAAAAATGACGAAAATAATCTCTGGAGAAGGATACAAGAGGGACAAAGGACAAACACAAATCTCCAAACACTGGTAGGTGGCTGGTGCGCGACCGAAAAAATCCGCCTGGTCCAGGTATTGAATTCGCCACCTCTCCATTTTCAGTGTAGCGCTCCACCAACTGAGCTAACAAGGGGTTAGACGTCAGTAGAGCAAACGGGTTTTATCAGCTGCCACCAGTGTAATACCAAAACCGGCGAAGCTTGCGTTTTAAAGTTATGATTAGATGCGATGCAAGCGAGTTGGACAAAAATGACGAAAATAATCTTTGGAGAAGGGGGATAAGAGGGACAAAGGACAAACACAAATCTCCAAACACTGGTAGGTGGCTGGTGCGCGACCGAAAAAATCCGCCTAGTCCAGGTATTGAATTCGGGACCTCTCCATTTTCAGTGTAGCGCTCCACCAACTGAGCTAACAAGGGGTTAGACGTCAGTAGAGCAAACGGGTTTTATCAGCTGCCACCAGTGTAATACCAAAACCGGCGAAGCTTGCGTTTTAAAGTTATGATTAGATGCGATGCAAGCGAGTTGGAGAAAAATGACGAAAATGATCTCTGGCGAAGGGGGATAAGAGGGACAAAGCACAAACACAAATCTCCAAACACTGGTAGGTGGCTGGTGCGCGACCGAAAAAATCCGCCTGGTCCAGGTATTGAATTCGGGACCTCTCTATTTTCAGTGGAGCGCTCCACCAACTGAGCTAACAAGGGGTTAGACGTCAGTAGAGCAAACGGGTTTTATCAGCTGCCACCAGTGTAATACCAAAACCGGCGAAGCTTGCGTTTTAAAGTTATGATTAGATGCGATGCAAGCGAGTTGGACAAAAATGACGAAAATAATCTCTGGAGACGGATATAAGAGGGACAAAGGACAAACACAAATCTCCAAACACTGGTAGGTGGCTGGTGCGCGACCGAAAAAATCCGCCTGGTCCAGGTATTGAATTCGGGACCTCTCTATTTTCAGTGGAGCGCTCCACCAACTGAGCTAACAAGGGGTTAGACGTCAGTAGAGCAAACGGGTTTTATCAGCTGCCACCAGTCTAACACCAAAACCGGCGAAGCTTGCGTTTTAAAGTTATGATTAGATGCGATGCAAGCGAGTTGGACAAAAGTGACGAAAATAATCTCTGGAGAAGGGTGATAAGAGGGACAAAAGACACACACAAATCTCCAAACACTGGTAGGTGGCTGGTGCGCGACCGAAAAAATCCGCCTGGTCCGGGTATTGAACTCGGGACCTCTCCATTTTAAGTGGAGCCCTCCACCAACTGAGCTAACAAAGTATTAGACGTCAGTAGAGCAAACGGGTTTTATCAGCTGCCACCAGTCTGACACCAAAACCGGGGAAGCTTGCATTTTAAAGTTATGATTAGATGCGATGCAAGCGAGTTGGACAAAAATGACGAAAATAATCTTTGGAGAAGGGGGATAAGAGGGACAAAGGACAAACACAAATCTCCAAACACTGGTAGGTGGCTGGTGCGCGACCGAAAAAATCCGCCTGGTCCAGGTATTGAATTCGGGACCTCTCCATTTTCAGTGGAGCGCTCCACCAACTGAGCTAACAAGGGGTTAGACGTCAGTAGAGCAAACGGGTTTTATCAGCTGCCACCAGTCTAACACCAAAACGGGCGAAGCTTGCGTTTTAAAGTTATGATTAGATGAGATGCAAGCGAGTTGGACAAAAATGACGAAAACTATCTCTGGCGAAAGGGGATAAGAGGGACAAAGGACAAACACAAATCTCCAAACACTGGTAGGTGGCTGGTGCGCGACCGAAAAAATCCGCCTGGTCCAGGTATTGAATTCGCCACCTCTCCATTTTCAGTGTAGCGCTCCACCAACTGAGCTAACAAGGGGTTAGACGTCAGTAGAGCAAACGGGTTTTATCAGCTGCCACCAGTGTAACGCCAAAACCGGCGAAGCTTGCGTTTTAAAGTTATGATTAGATGCGATGCAAGCGAGTTGGAGAAAAATGACGAATATGATGTCTGGCGAAGGGGGATAAGAGGGACAAAGCACAAACACAAATCTCCAAACACTGGTAGGTGGCTGGTGCGCGACCGAAAAAATCCGCCTGGTCCAGGTATTGAATTTGGGACCTCTCTATTTTCAGTGGAGCGCTCCACCAACTGAGCTAACAAGGGGTTAGACGTCAGTAGAGCAAACGGGTTTTATCAGCTGCCACCAGTGTAATACCAAAACCGGCGAAGCTTGCGTTTTAAAGTTATGATTAGATGCGATGCAAGCGAGTTGGACAAAAATGACGAAAATAATCTCTGGAGAAGGGGAATAAGAGGGACAGAGGACAAACACAAATCTCCAAACACAAGTAGGTGGCTGATGCGCGACCGAAAAAATCCGCCTGGTCCAGGTATTGAATTCGGGACCTCTCCATTTTCAGTGGAGCGCTCCACCAACTGAGCTAACAAGGGGTTAGACGTCAGTAGAGTAAACGGGTTTTATCAGCTGCCACCAGTCTAACACCAAAACGGGCGAAGCTTGCGTTGTAAAGTTATGATTAGATGGGATGCAAGCGAGTTGGACAAAAGTGACGAAAATAATCTCTGGAGAAGGGTGATAAGAGGGACAAAAGACACACACAAATCTCCAAACACTGGTAGGTGGCTGGTGCGCGACCGAAAAAATCCGCCTGGTCCGGGTATTGAACTCGGGACCTCTCCATTTTCAGTGGAGCCCTCCACCAACTGAGCTAACAAAGTATTAGACGTCAGTAGAGCAAACGGGTTTTATCAGCTGCCAAGTCTGACACCAAAACCGGGGAAGCTTGCATTTTAAAGTTATGATTAGATGCGATGCAAGCGAGTTGGACAAAAATGACGAAAATAATCTTTGGAGAAGGGGGATAAGAGGGACAAAGGACAAACACAAATCTTCAAACACTGGTAGGTGGCTGGTGCGCGACCGAAAAAATCCGCCTGGTCCAGGTATTGAATTCGGGACCTCTCCATTTTCAGTGGAGCCCTCCACCAACTGAGCTAACAAGAGGTTAGAAGTCAGTAGAGTAAACTTGTTTTATCAGCTGCCACCAGCCTAACACCAAAACGGGCGAAGCTTGCGTTTTAAAGTTATGATTAGATGAGATGCAAGCGAGTTTAATAAAAATACGAAAATGATCTCTGGTGAAGGGGAATAAGAGGGACAAAGGACAAACACAAACCTCCAAACAAAGGTAGGCGGCTGGTGCGCGACCGAAAAAATCCGCCTGGTCCAGGTATTGAATTCGCGACCTCTCCATTTTCAGTGTAGCGCTCCACCAACTGAGCTAACAAGGGGTTAGACGTCAGTAGAGCAAACGGGTTTTATCAGCTGCCACCAGTGTAACACCAAAACCGGCGAAGCTTGCGTTTTAAAGTTATGAATAGATGCGATGCAAGCGAGTTGGAGAAAAATGACGAAAATGATCTCTGGCGAAGGGGGATAAGAGGGACAAAGCACAAACACAAATCTCCAAACACTGGTAGGTGGCTGGTGCGCGACCGAAAAAATCCGCCTGGTCCAGGTATTGAATTCGGGACCTCTCTATTTTCAGTGGAGCGCTCCACCAACTGAGCTAACAAGGGGTTAGACGTCAGTAGAGCAAACTGGTTTTATCAGCTGCCACCAGTGTAATACCAAAACCGGCGAAGCTTGCGTTTTAAAGTTATGATTAGATGCGATGCAAGCGAGTTGGACAAAAATGACGAAAATAATCTCTGGAGAAGGGGAATAAGAGGGACAGAGGACAAACACAAATCTCCAAACACAAGTAGGTGGCTGATGCGCGACCGAAAAAATCCGCCTGGTCCAGGTATTGAATTCGGGACCTCTCTATTTTCAGTGGAGCGCTCCACCAACTGAGCTAACAAGGGGTTAGACGTCAGTAGAGCAAACGGGTTTTATCAGCTGCCACCAGTGTAATACCAAAACCGGCGAAGCTTGCGTTTTAAAGTTATGATTAGATGCGATGCAAGCGAGTTGGACAAAAATGACGAAAATAATCTCTGAAGAAGGGGAATAAGAGGGGCAGAGGACAAACACAAATCTCCAAACACAGGTAGGTGGCTGATGCGCGACCGAAAAAATCCGCCTGGTCCAGGTATTGAATTCGGGACCTCTCCATTTTCAGTGGAGCGCTCCACCAACTGAGCTAACAAGGGGTTAGACGTCAGTAGAGCAAACGGGTTTTATCAGCTGCCACCACTCTAACACCAAAACGGGCGAAGCTTGCGTTGTAAAGTTATGATTAGATGCGATGCAAGCGAGTTGGACAAAAAGGACGAAAATAATCTCTGGAGAAGGTGATAGGAGGGACAAAAGTCAAACACAAATCTCCAAACACTGGTAGGTGGCTGGTGCGCGACCGAAAAAATCCGCCTGGTCCGGGTATTGAACTCGGGACCTCTCCATTTTCAGTGGAGCGCTCCACCAACTGAGCTAACAAGGGGTTAGACGTCAGTAGAGCAAACGGGTTTTATCAGCTGCCACCAGTCTAACACCAAAACGGTTGAAGCTTGCGTTGCAAAGTTATGATTAGATGCGATGCAAGCGAGTTGGACAAAAATTACGAAAATAATCTTTGGAGAAGAATATAAGAGGGACAAAGGACAAACACAAATCTCCAAACAGTGGTAGGTGGCTGGTGTGCGACCGAAAAAATCCGCCTGGTCCAGGTATTGAATTCGGGACCTCTCCACTTTCAGTGGAGCGCTTCACCAACTGAGCTAACAAGGGGTTAGACGTCAGTAGAGCAAACGGGTTTTATCAGCTGCCACCAGGCTAACACCAAAACGGGCGAAGCTTGCGTTGTAAAGTTATGATTAGATGCGATGCAAGCGAGTTGGACAAAAATGACGAAAATAATCTCTGGAGAAGGATATAAGAGGGACAAAGGACAAACATAAATCTCCAAGCACTGGTAGGTGGCTGGTGCGCGACCGAAAAAATCCGCCTGGTCCAGGCATTGAATTCGGGACCTCTCCATTTTCAGTGGAGCGCTTCACCAACTGAGCTAACAAGGGGTTAGACGTCAGTAGAGCAAACGGGTTTTATCAGCTGCCACCAGTTGTGGGATGGTCACGGGTGGTAACCGAAGGGTTCAGCGGCGGTCTCTAATCAGGAGACGCCAAGCCTACTCCCACACCCCGCAGCTTTCTCTCGAGAACACCGCTACGGGCGGGTCCGAACGTCAGCCGCACAACTGATCGCTTCTCTAAAAAGGAGGAGCACGTACCACAATAGGACTGGGTCCAACGGTGTTTATTGGAACACCAAAAGACACACTGTCCCCAAAACCCCCGCGCCGACAAGGTCAGATGAAAGGCTCACCCTGTCGACACCGTCCCGAGAGCGCAGTCCGGAGCGGGCAAAGGAAGTCCCTCGCGACACGTCCGATCTCTATCGCATCCGCGGGAGGAGTCCCCCACGTTCCCGATGTCGGGAACGTGCGTCGACCTCCTCCCCCCGCGGGCGTCGTCCTCACCCAAAACAACTAGGTCCCGGATGAGCGGGGGGACGGAAAAGGTCCCCCCGGGAGAGAGTGAGGAGGAGAGCCCCCCAAGCCAGGCGGCTCTCCTACGCTTCACGAACAGGTTGAAACTCACGGCAACCAGGCCGCGCGTCCCGAACCACGGCCGTTATACCGGCCATCGGGGAAGGGCGACCAACGGTCCCCACATCCCCCCCTCCTTAAAACGCTTGGTGGGCCTCCCCGATGTAAGAGGGAGGCCCACCGGCTCTCATAAATAAAAAAAAAAGGAATCGCAGGCTTACCCGAGCCCAAAGGGGCTCGAAGTCGTCGTCTCTGCCCAGCGGCCTCCAGGTCAAAACAGGTCGATGACAACATCCACGTCAATCAGGTCCTGGAGTCCGCTGGGCCCGGCCTGCTCGTCGATGGGCGGCGTTTGCGGTCCCGGTACCACTGCTGCCGGAGCCGAAGCAGCCACCCCTTGGAGCCCGGCCGCTGCCAGGGCGGCGGCAGCAAACACTGGGTCCCGGGCCAGCCGGGCGCCGAAACAGCGGATGGCGTCCGGGTGCTCCGCCGGGTCGTCCACGCGCCGTGGCCCGATGATGTCGCCGTCCCCGCCGTTGGCCCGGCTCCGGTGGAACAGCGACCGGTCGTGCCCGTCGCCGTGAAGAAGCAGCCCGCCGCAGACGCGGCAAAAGATGTCCCTCGGCCGAGACGGGAGGCAGGCACCGCGCGCTCGGGTGTCCATCTCGCTGACCGTGCGGCCCCGGAACGGCCAGGGGACGCGGTCGAGTGCATGCCCCGGCTCCGGTCGTCTCTGGTCCCCCCAGGGCTTTCTCGAGACGTAGAACCGAGGGGGCTCCGTGCCGTCCTGGGAGGTCCAGGTGGCCACAGAGAGCCCGACCGGAGTTGCCGAACGTGGGGCAGGCAAGCCCCGTCCGCTCCCCAGGATCCGATTTTGCCCGGGGCCGTCACGACGATCCCGGCGACGGCGCCCACGTCGATCTCCAGCCCGGGACACAGATGACGGCGGCGACCGCTCCATCCTCGGCCCGCCACGGCCACCCCGGCGACGCTGACCCCCGGCCCGAGTGCCCGACGGCGACGGTGAAGACGGCGAAGATGTTGACGACGATGACCCTGCGTGCTTGGCGGTCGGCGACATGGTGGCTTCTGGCAAACCCCTCCAATGGGACGGGTGGCCTCCAGAGTCACAAAGTGGCCCGCCGTCCCTGGCCGCTCCGCTCCGCGAGTATCAGGTGTCACGGAGCGGGCGAGCCAGGTCCTGGTCGGCCAGGCTTCAAGCCATTTCAAAACGGAAACGACGAGCCTGCGGACCGACGCAAGTCCAACGGGGGAAAGGTTGCTGTCTCCAAACGGGGTCGGCAACCGACAGGAGCCACATAAATCTCTTGGTGGCCCACCGTCAGGCGAGCAGCAAGGCAAAGCTAGGCCATGCCGCTCGAGCCTTCTTTCGGGCGGCGGAGAGCAAAGGCGACGAAAAGACGCCTCGTCTGCGAGATGAGGGGGCAAGCTTCCCCAAAAGGGGAAAGCACTTCCGCCTGGCTCACCCGTCCCCCTCCACCAGAGCGGGGGCAGCGGCATTCCAGGCCACTGCCGCGCGCCTCCATGATGGACCTTGCGCAAAAACGGCTCAGACCTGACGGCACCCCCAAACACTCCGGGGGTTCGTCTGTCGAGCCGGGAAGAAGTCATTCCGAAAGCGCGAACGACATGGCTGGGGTCTGTCTTCTACCGCCGACAAGGGAGGGCAGGAGACACACAAAGAAAAGCCATTTGTTCTTCTTTGTCCACACGCAAAGTAAACCAACTAGGGTCTGCTCTGCGGCGGAGTCCAAGGGGGAGAATTTCTGAGAAAAAGTACAGAGCTCACCCCACCAGCAGACACGGAAGCTGCCCACATTATCCGGCTTTCTAGCCCCCGGAAACCCGTCCGTTGGCTATAAGCGGCTTGGGCAGACGACATAGCCAGCACTATGGCCTCAGTCATACGAAGTTATTCGGACATTAGGACCGAAAACTCCGCAGATTGTAGCGCGGCTGTGGCCCAGAGGGGCCGTCACGGGGATGCCTCGTGCGTGTCTGCTGACGCATGCGACACGTTTCCTCGGCCGTCTCATCCCTGCTAATGTAGGGTTTGAGATCGCCGACGTGCACCGGCCCGCCAACGTCCCTGGATTGCAGGTCCGTCAGTCTATACACGAGAGGAGAAACAGTCTCTTTTACTCGGTAGGGGCCCGACCATTTCGGTGCCAGCGCAGCAGAAAAGGCTTTGCTAGCGTCGCTCAAGACGTGCGTTCGTCTGAGCACCAGATCGCCCACTTGATAGCGGACATCCCGGTGTGAACGGTCGTACTGAGCCTTCTGACTGGCTCTGGCTGCGCACAGATTTTGGCGGGCTTTCGACAGGGCCGCCTCCATCCGCGTTTGCAACCGCCGGGCGTAGTCAGCATAGGCTGGCTGCGCGCCGCCCCCGTCGCCTGTAGCCGCCAAGACCCGATCCATGGGGTTCGGCAGCTCCCTCCCAAGATTGAGGAGAGCAGGGCTGAAACCTGTCGATCTGTTCACCGTGGAGCGGAGTGCAAACCCGATCTCGGGTAGATAGGCATCCCAATCCCGGTGTCGTTCCACATACGCTGCAAGCATAGGCTTCAGGTTGCGATTGACACGCTCGGTGATGTTCGACTGGGGGTAATACGTCGTCGTCCTTTTGTGCTTTATGCCAAGGGCTGCACAGGAATCGGCGAATACCTTTGCCGTGAAGATGCTGGCGTTGTCAGAAATCAAAGCTTGAGGGTATCCGAAACGGGAAAACACCTCCATCAGCTTGTCCAGCACTGCCCGGGCCGTCAGTTTGCGCAGAGGAAAAAGCTCTACCCATTTACTGAAGTGGTCGGTGACGACCAGCAAATACTGGTGTCCTTTCGGGCTCTTTGGAAAGGGTCCGACCAGATCGCACGCCACCAGAGACCAGGATTGCTGGCTTTGAATTGGCTGCAGGAGGCCCGGGGGTTTGCCGCCTCGTGGCTTGAGGCTCTGGCACAGGTGACACGAACGCGCATACTGAAGTACGTCGCGCTTCATGCCCAGCCAGGTGGCGAAGTGAAACAACTTGAAATAAGTCTTGGGGCCACTCGCGTGCCCTGCCAGGGGCGTGTCGTGATAAAAGCGCATAAGTGCGCCCTTAAGACTGCGGGGTACGACCACTTTGAACGCATTAGTGTCGTTCTCGGATGGTATGTACCGCAGCAGGAGTCCGTCAGCGTCAAGCAGGTATGAATCCAACGCACCAACTGCAATACCAGCAGTTTCTCGGTGCTCGGCGTTTTCCACAGCATTACCAGCTGCTATTCGCCCGACGGCCGCGCCGTCCGACTCCGCGGAGTCCAGCTCTTTCTTGAGCTCGTCGATCATCTCTCGACACAAAGGATCACCCTGCTGAGCTTTGAGGAGCTCTTCTCTGCTGAACGCAATCCCCACCGAACTAATCAGGTTCAGGTGGTTCACGATTTCATCCGAGGAATGTGGCGGAATCGCCTCCTTTTGGGACTGGCTTTCGGCTTCACGCGGCGCCAACGGCGCTACGTGCTGAGCCGGGGCGTCGGACGCGGGAGGGTTCGGGCAAGAAACGGGGGCACGCGACAAGGCGTCCGCCACGACATTCGAGCTCCCCTTCCTGTAGCGCACCACATAGGTATAGCGCTGCAACGTCAAGGCCCACCTTGCTAGACGACCAGAGGGTTCGCGAAGCCTTTGCAACCACACAAGTGCCATATGGTCCGTTTCTACCACAAAGGTGGTTCCATCGACAAACATTTCGAACTTGGACAGGGCAAAAATGATCGCCAGGCACTCCTTCTCCGTGGTGCTGTAGTTGACCTCCGCCGGCGTCAACGATCGACTGGCAAAGGCCACCGGTCGGAGCTCGGCTTCGTGTTCCTGGAGCAAAACTGCCCCGAGACCCAGATTGCTGGCGTCAGTCTGAATCACGAACGGCCGGTTCAGGTCGGGCAGCCTTAAGTTGGCTGTGTCAACCAGAGCGTTGGAAAGACGAATAAAAGCCGCCTCCTGCTCGGGACCCCAACTCCATCTCTCAGACTTCCTCAACAAACGAGTGAGAGGTGCCTGGAGGGCCGCACATCCCGGAATAAAGTGACGATAAAAATTCATCAGTCCGAGATAGCGGCGCAGAGAGCTGACATCAGACGGCCTCGGATACTCCAGAATAGACTGGAGCTTTTGCGGGCAGGGCGCAACGCGCCCGTCGTCGATCACGAAACCCAGTAAGGAGATACGGGTCTCAGCGATTTGGGCTTTGTTGGGGTTCAAAGTGATCCCCGCAGCCCGCAGCTTCTCGAGAACATCCTTCAAGTGACGTAAGTGGTCCTCGAAGGTGTCGGAGTACACGACGATGTCGTCTAGGTAAGCCATTGCATGCGACCATCTGGCATTGCCTAAGACATTGTCCATTAGCCGTTGGAACGTCATAGGAGCTCCGGCTAGGCCAAAGGGCATCCGAGTAAACTCGAAAAGCCCACGGTGACAAACAAATGCGGTCTTTTCTTCGTCACCGGGCTCCATCCGAACCTGCAGGTACCCTCTGCTGGCGTCGAGCGTAGTGAAATATCTAGCTCCGCCCAGGTTGGATATGATCGAGTCAATGCTTTGGAACGGATAAGCGTCCTTGCGAGTGACCTCATTCAGCTTGCGGTAGTCCACGCACAGGCGCGAGCTGCCGTCCTTTTTTGGAACGAGAACGACGGGGAACCCCCATCGGCTCTCCGACGACCGGACAACGCCGGTGTCAATCATCTCGTCCAAGGCAGCGTCAATGGCCTTTCGTTTGGCCAGACTCACGGGACGGGGATGGCACTTCCAAGCAGGGGCCTCACCCGTGTCAATCCGATGCCGCACCGAACCGGCGCAGCCCGGACGATCCGTGAACATCGAGTCGTAAGAGTACAACAACGACGCAAGACGAGCCTTGTCGCGCCTCCCCAAACCGCAAGAACCAGCAATTAGCGGGTGGGTGGCGACTCGGGACGCCGCGGCGGCGCTCGCTCCCAAAAGAGGGGGGCGCGCGACCGCAGGGTCCACAACCGGTTTCCGGGAAACAGCGTCTCCCGCGTGGCCGCGGTTGTTGCGGCTGCTCAACGGGAAAGAGGCCGGAGCGGCGGCGGGGGGTTCGGCGAACGGCTTGACTGAGCCGAAAGCGCCTTCACGATAGCCAGCGTTGCCGAGATCAATGACTATGCCAGTCTGAGCCAAGAAGTCTCGACCCAAAATTACCGGCACAGAAAGACCAGGGAGGTGCACAAAGCGATGTCGCCTCACCCGATTGTCCCAGCGTACAACCAGCCGCACGGAGCCGCTCGAAAGAGCAGTGCCCCCCGCTGCGAGCCGAAATGCCGTGTTACACTCTCTCAATCGGACAGAATGGGTCCGGAGGTGCGCCAACACGTCCTCACCGAACAACGAAGCACTGGCTCCGGAGTCCAGGAGAGCCTTAAACGTTCGGCCAGCGATCGTCAAGGCCAGGAACGGGGCGGGCGCACCGGACAAACCATCGGCCCGGTACGCCGACGGCGCTAGAGCAGAACCAGGTGCTCCAGCCTTCCGTCGAGCCGCCGGCCTCGTTAGCGGCGGCTTGGCCCGTTTCCCGATGCCTGTGGATTCGTGCAGTTTCGCGCCAAGTGACCAATGCGGTCACAGCGATAGCATCGAATTTCGGGAGCCAAAGGGTTCCGTCCGGCAGGTCTCGGGGAATTCCTCCTCTCGTTCGGAGCGAAAGGCTCGTTTCGAGGTCGCCTCTCCTCGCGTCTAGGACCCACAACGCGGTCCTGACTGTGCGGGCCCGACTGCGATTTGGCAGCGGATCTTCGCAACCCGTAGGAGTATGGATCAAGCGCCCGATCAGAAATCTCTCGTGCGTCTCGACCCCGGGCGTCGGCATATGCCGTGGAGGCCTCGGCCCGGCGGGAATGGGGAGCGACAGGGTCGCCATTCCACGCGCACCGCGGCTCAAGAGATGCCGTGGGTGGGGGTGGGGGCCAGTAGGCTCGAGCCGCAAGAATGTCACCTTGAATGCGGCGAGCCTCGAGTGCCAGGTCATCCAGTGAATGGAAACGGCTGCCTCGAAGGTAGGCGGAGAAAGTCGGGTGCGCCTGCCGAATGACACGCTCAACCCGTTCCGCATTAGGGGCCGAGGGGTCAGCGAGAAGGAACAGCTCCTGCATCGCCCTCACGTACTCCAGCAACGATTCGTCTGGGTGCTGTGTACGCCGCTCCAACTCCCGTCTCATCCGCCTTTCGTAGTCAGCGGGGAGAAATTCCTGGCGAAACAGGGCCCGGAATTGATCGAGAGTCAGCGCGTTTTGTCCGCAAAGGCGGAACCACCGCGCAGCTTGGTCAGTCAGTGCGACAGGCAGGACTCGGCCAAGAACCTCTTGATCGACCATTCCCGTGGCCTGCTGGTAATGGAGCAGGTCCTCGAGAAAGTCGTTCGCGCTTATGGAGTCTCCGTAACCCTTGTACTTGGGAATTGGGACTCGCACAGGTGGTCGCAGTGCCCTGGGTGCTTGCAGTACTGACTGCATTGCACCGGTCAAGCTTTCAATGACTCGCGCCGCTTCTTGTAGCAGCACATCATGAGAGCTCCCAGCACCAGCCCCAAAGGGAGCGGCGCTAGACACCGGCGGAGCCCGGGGGCCATCTCCAAACAGAGAAGCCTCCAGGCCGCTAACGGGCGACGCGCCAGCTCGGAAGGGAGCGGGGTCGCACGGAGCCGGTGGACGGACATTGTCGGCGGGCAACTCAATCAAGTCGCCGGAAGCATTGACTCCAATCGGGGTCGTGCTTTGCGCGGGCCAGGGTGGGATATTGTCTCGCGGCAGAGGAACCGCTTCGTGGCCATCGGGCAGCGCGCCTTCCCGAAGGGGGGAGGCGCCGAACTGCACGGAACTCCGAGCGGCACCACAAAAGAGGGGCGCGCTCGGTCCAGCCGCCGGGTTGCCTCCCATCGGGAAGCGACCGGGCGGTTGCCGAACCTGATAACCGTCTCGGACAGGAGAAGTTGTCATGTGGCTGCCCGGCAGGGCGTCAGCTTGAACAGTAGCTACACCCAAATGCCGGTGATCTGCGCCGCCTCCGGAGGGAGTGGCATCGAGGGAGCCCACAACGCTGGCTCTAATAGGAGCGGCGTAGGGCTCTGGCCGCAACAGAGAGCCGTCTCGGAAAGGAGAAGCTCTCGTGGGCCCATCAACCGAGGCGTTTCCTCCAATCAGAGGTGCACCTGGCTGGCTCGGCGACAACACACGGCTTGCATAAGAGGCTGCCGGGTCACCGATGGGTACGAGGGGATCAGAAGTGAGCCCTCTCGTAGCCACTTCTGCCAACGTGATCAGCGACCGAAAATTGGGCTGACCTGTCGACATGGCGTGAAAGGGAAGACAACAGTGCTAGCCAAACGTTCAACGAATGCCACGACCGCGATAAAGGAAGTCGTGGCCCCACGTTGGGCGCCAGAATATGTGGGATGGTCACGGGTGGTAACCGAAGGGTTCAGCGGCGGTCTCTAATCAGGAGACGCCAAGCCTACTCCCACACCCCGCAGCTTTCTCTCGAGAACACCGCTACGGGCGGGTCCGAACGTCAGCCGCACAACTGATCGCTTCTCTAAAAAGGAGGAGCACGTACCACAATAGGACTGGGTCCAACGGTGTTTATTGGAACACCAAAAGACACACTGTCCCCAAAACCCCCGCGCCGACAAGGTCAGATGAAAGGCTCACCCTGTCGACACCGTCCCGAGAGCGCAGTCCGGAGCGGGCAAAGGAAGTCCCTCGCGACACGTCCGATCTCTATCGCATCCGCGGGAGGAGTCCCCCACGTTCCCGATGTCGGGAACGTGCGTCGACCTCCTCCCCCCGCGGGCGTCGTCCTCACCCAAAACAACTAGGTCCCGGATGAGCGGGGGGACGGAAAAGGTCCCCCCGGGAGAGAGTGAGGAGGAGAGCCCCCCAAGCCAGGCGGCTCTCCTACGCTTCACGAACAGGTTGAAACTCACGGCAACCAGGCCGCGCGTCCCGAACCACGGCCGTTATACCGGCCATCGGGGAAGGGCGACCAACGGTCCCCACACAGTCTAACACCAAAACCGGCGAAGCTTGCGTTTTAAAGTTATGATTAGATGCGATGCAAGCGAGTTGGACAAAAATTAGGAAAAAATCTCTGGAGAAGGGGGATAAGAGGGACAAAAGACAAACATAAATCTCCAAACACAGGTATGTGGCTGGTGCGCGACCAAAAAAAATCTGCCTGGTCCGGGTACTGAACTTGGGACCACTCTTTTTTCAGTGGAGCGCTCCACCAACTGGGCTAACAAGGGGCTAGACGTCACTAGAGCAAACGGGTTTTATCAGCTGCCACCAGTCCAACACGAACACGGGCGCAGCTTGCATTTTAAGGTTGTGATTAGATGCAATTCACTACAAAGGTGCAAGAGAGCTGGACAAGAATGACGAAAATATTGCCTGGAGAAGGGGCGAAAAGACAAACACAGATCTCCAAACAGAGCTAGGTGACAGGTGCCCGACCAAAAAAATCCGCCTGGTCTGGCTATCGAATCCGTTACCAGGGGGATTTCTTCGGTCGCGCCTCAGTAACCTAGCTGTGTTTGGAGATTTGTGTTTGTCCTTTGTCCCTCTTGTTCCCATTCTCCTGGGAATATTTTTGTCATTCTTGTCCAGCTCGCTTGGACCTTTGTATTTAACTACATCTAATCATAAAGACAAGGTGTTGTTGTTCTTTTAAATAGGTACTGGTTTTCTTAGTTCTTAATGCGATAGGCATATTTGGGTTGCTTCATCGTAACCATTTTGATATGCAACACAATACGCATGCACACGAGAAGGTAATTAGGGAATAAATAAATTGAAAAAAAAAATCTGGGTGTCCCCAAATTGAAATCAGAAAGAGGACACCATGAATCGTGAGCCTTACGTTCAAACACCGGACAAGAGGGCGACAATTTTTTTTAATTGCACGAGCCAAGGGGACGATTTTGATGCGATATTTATTAAGTTACCTTTTATCCCCCTATCGCGTGCATGGCAGGCCGCGGAACGAGGCGCACCTTCGATTGCCAGAGTCTTCGCAATGCCATACAAGAGGAACAAGTGGTCTGACGAGGATATGGGCGAACAGAAGTGCGGATCTGCTGAGTACAACCACTTATGTGGGATGAAAATCGCCGACCATTTGACGCTCGGTTACCCTTCATGAGTTTCGTCGCAACTTAAAGGGGCGGTTCAACGATATTCAGTAATTGTAATGTTTTCCAGGAACTTAGTGGCGCTGGTGGGTCTCAAGGACACTCGCACGCAACGCCACTAGCCAAGAAAATTCTTTGTTGCAATTTAATTTCACGGAAAAAAGCGAGCGCTTTCTTTGAATCTCTCCTTCGCGAAACTTGGTGTCGTAACTGCGGGTTTGCAGTACCCACTCCAGTGACGAGATTTGAATGCAGCTCACAGATGGGACCCGAGCATTGCGTGAGCACTCGATTTGGGCTCGTGATAATAAATAGCTTGAGAAGCATCTGGGTAGTGGCCCATATTCAATCGCTTCAATGACGACAATAGCCGAACCATAAAGATGTCTGGAACTCAGCATATGTCCCGCGCTTTGTCAACCATAGCGCGTGGCTATGATCAACATTAGCGGCGTACAGTCGCTTGCAGACCAATTGGCCTATTGTTCCGGCAGCAAGTTGGGGGGTGTAAATAAAACGTGCGTTTCGTGGGTTTAACATCAGGAATCCGTTCTGAGCGGGATTCGCGCAAATTACAAAAATCGTTGCATCGTCCCTTTAATCACCGGCATGTTGCCTTCAAAGAAGACAAGCAATCCTATCACAATTCGACGCAGTGTGTACCCAAGCACTGCAGAAACGCAGGCCCCTTGGTTTTATTCACAGAAACCATTTTGAAGTCACAAATATTTATTGAAAGAAATGCTTATTTTATTGCCATTTTTATTGATATAATACCCACACCAAGTATATCTTAGGCACTCCTCGCTAAAGTTGACTTTTTTACCACCAGTATTTTTTTCCGCACTGCAGACTGCAAGATTTCTTCTCGAGATATCACATGGGTCAAAGTACTGCTGGTCTCTGCACTTGTCCGAAGTCACCCCCAGTGTTTAGATGACTGTCTTAGGTACTAGACTGGTTCCTATTTACGGAGCAACAAAAGAAAACGTCAATGGACACTCGAAAGATGGCTTGAGCACGATGTCCGATACAGACACGGGAAGAGTATTTGCTGAAATTATTGTGCTAAGGACTTGCGTTTACGTCACCCGATGCGGCGTTCTGTGTTTTATCTCTCTTGTCGCAATCTTCCTTGTCATAAATTCTGTATGTCGGATATCCACAGTTGAGAAGAAATGCGTATCGACAGCTGGACGGAAGCTCCTTAAATAAGGAATCATACGTATACGTAGTTTTACTCGAACTGTCAAATTCCTTCTCTTTTTCCTCTCTTTCTTCGCTTCGTGCTCTTGTAGTGACTTGTAGTGACAAATGTTTTAACAAATCTTCTCTCAACCAGAATTCACAAGCTGGAAAAAAAAAAGAACGATATTTTGAGGCAAAAGGAAAAACGCGCATTTCAGGTTATAACAGTTCGCTTAGGATAAAACAAACGAAAAACAAGCGGTTTCATGGCAAAAATATAAATATAAGCTTTCCCCATCTGAGAAATTGAATAAAGGAAAAAAAAAAACACAAGGAAGAATTCTTTATAACTTTGCAGAAAAACAAAAGTAAAATAAGATTCAAGTTTCACAGACCGAGTATAATGGTTTTAATATGCTCTCAAAGATATTACACTAAGCACTTCAATAGATTTTTCTGCGATTTTAAACTTTATGTTCACCAGTTTGGCTATCACTGTGAGCTTTTGTGATCTGTAATGCTGCACCATATCACCGGTGTGTCAGATAATCCCTCCCGAAAAGAACAGATCGAAATGTCATCGACATATCTTTTCACAAAACAGGATTCGGACGTCAGTTCTGGCAACTTATCAGATACAATGCAATCCAAAGAATTTAGGTAAATTTCCGCTAGCGCCGGTGCTACACTCGACCCAATGCATACTCCCTCTTTCTGTAAATACTTTTTTCCTTGACACTCTACTATTGTTGACTGCAAGTAATAATCAAGAACGGCAAGAAAACTGTCCACCGATATGCCTGACCGCGATTGGAACCTTACCAAATTCATTTCAAGCACCCCTTTTACCCTTTCCAACAGACGACTCTTCTCTAATGAGTAATAAAGATCCTTGATGTCCATTTACAACATATCTCCTTCCTTTCCATGATGACCTTCGAGTACCGTGATCAACTCACGCGAATTTCTCAGTGACAAAGACTTATCTAGAATTGCATGATTTAAACCTTTTTGAAGAAACACGGAAACTACCTTCTGCCAAGTGCCATTCTCATTGATCACCACTCTAAGTGGCATCTCCGGTTTATGATCCTTAATGAAGAACTTTATGCTCAACGCTGATTTCGACAGATTTACCATGGTCTTTGCTACGTCCTTAAATTCGTCTTCCTCAAAAATTGAAACTATATTTTTCTTTAACTTTCCGATGTTTCCACCCCATTCTTGAAACAAGGATTCCATCGCTTCACCCGTTTTCGTTTGAAATGACGATTTTGAAAGAACCGCGAATCTACCGGATTTATCCGTTTGTAGCAATTGTAAGGACCGATCCTCTAACTCTTTTCTAACCGAGCTGACGACACGAAAATTCCTTTTCTCATTTGGGTATCCAATCCCCATTACGTTTTCCATTCTGCCAACAGCCTGTTCAATAAACGCCGCTCTTTCTTCATGCCTGACTATTCTTGCAACCGACTGTATAGAAGAAAATACATCCACCCTTGACGGTTTTACATCAATACAAAACTTCGGTCCGTTTTCCAACACTGCTTGCGTCTTCCTGGATAACATTACGCCACCCGGATTGATAACAGAACCTCCACACATCCGATCGAAAAAACTAAAAACCCGTGAGTCTCTATCCCTTCCCTGCTGAGATTTCATCTTAATGCTATCCAGAACATGCCTTCGTTTGACATACCACATACGGTTGAAAACTGTCCTCCTGATGCTGTTCCAAATGATGTAGTCCCTGTGCCGCTTGAAATCACCTCCCACCAGGAGCTCCCAAAGTCTTTCGGAAGCGTTGCGTATTTCTTTGATCCGGTGACTTGAGGCTTCTCTGTACGCCTTGAGGATCCTCTTCTTGCCGCTCCAATGGCCCCCCGACGCTGACAGATGTTTGAATGCAGCTGGGTCCACGAACCTTTTTCGGAGGCAGATGCCGAAATATGCAACCTCGGCCTCCAGCTCCGCCAGTCGACGTCCCAGTCGGTCCAGTACTTCTACTGGTTGAGAAATCCAGGCGGTCGGTGTCGTTGATGAAGCGGTTGTACATGAGAAGGGGACCAAGCCTGCTTCAGGTATAATCAATGATATTGTAGTGAGTGCGCAGGCGAGCTGGTGGGAATTAACCATTCTGATGTTAGCCTGAGACTGAGGCAGGAAAAGAGGAAGTTCAAAGTAGAAGAAAAAGGAACAGTCGAGGATACGTCTCTAACACAGCTAAAGACAAGTTTATTCGGTCACCCTCTTATATACACTCCACAATCTTCACCACAGAACCTTCGCGACCTCCAAAGCCAAAAGATAACAAAGAACTCATCTCTTTCCACCACAATAATCAAACGACCTTGAGAATCCTACAAATCCCCCCCCCCCCCCCCCCCTCAGCAACACAACCTAGCTCCTCTCTCCCGGAAGACGATCGACCTTCGCGTACATAGCACACCCTCCTCCTCTCCTCCCCGGACCACAATCCCGAAACAACCCGGCAACAAAAGATACCAATCCACCTGATCCAAACCAAAGACACAAAGGAGGAAACCACTTACACCCTTTCACAATCAACAACCACTTAACAAAACTCTCAAATCGGCAAGAAGGTTTTTGCACTGCTGCTAAGCTGTAACGACACTTGACTAATGCAGTTGCCCATTGATTTCATTCTTATTGTTTCCTTTACAACCCTTTTGATGTCGTTTACTTCCCTGTGTATTATTTCTGTTTCGGACCGGCGTGGTATACAATTATTACATTCTTGAACATGTTTCGCTATTTCCGAATCAGTCGCGTTGTTTTTGACATTTCTTTTGTGTTCAGTCAATCTATCATTTATACACCTCGACGTTTGACCCACATACTTAAAACCACATTCCAGGGGAATTTCGTATACCACTCCATTATCACACGGAATAGACTTTTCTCGGTGCATTTTTGTGCATTCCCTTACACTCTTGTGGAAGGGCGTGAGCTTACTCAATTTATAGTCGGAACTAAAAACCAGATCAACATCGAACTTTTTTGCACAAGCCTTCAAGTTGTGAGAAATTTTGTGATAGTACGGAATTACAGTAGTTCTATGTTTTGGCCTTTGCTTTGGTTCTGCTTTCGTAGACAAATGTAGAGCAGAACCAAAGCAAAGGCCAAAACATAGAACTACTGTAATTCCGTACTATCACAAAATTTCTCACAACTTGAAGGCTTGTGCAAAAAAGTTCGATGTTGATCTGGTTTTTAGTTCCGACTATAAATTGAGTAAGCTCACGCCCTTCCACAAGAGTGTAAGGGAATGCACAAAAATGCATCGAGAAAAGTCTATTCCGTGTGATAATGGAGTGGTATACGAAATTCCCCTGGAATGTGGTTTTAAGTATGTGGGTCAAACGTCGAGGTCTATAAATGATAGATTGACTGAACACAAAAGAAATGTCAAAAACAACGCGACTGATTCGGAAATAACGAAACATGTTCAAGAATGTAATAATTGTATACCACGCTGGTCCGAAACAGAAATAATACACAGGGAAGTAAACGACATCAAAAGGGTTGTAAAGGAAACAATAAGAATGAAATCAATGGGCAACTGCATTAGTCAAGTGTCGTTACAGCTTAGCAGCAGTGCAAAAACCTTCTTGCGGATTTGAGAGTTTTGTTAAGTGGTTGTTGATTGTGAAAGGGTGTAAGTGGTTTCCTCCTTTGTGTCTTTGGTTTGGATCAGTTGGATTGGTATCTTTTGTTGCCGGGTTGTTTCGGGATTGTGGTCCGGGGAGGAGAGGAGGAGGGTGTGCTATGTACGCGAAGGTCGATCGTCTTCCGGGAGAGAGGAGCTAGGTTGTGTTGGTGAGGGGGGGGGGGATTTGTAGGATTGTCAAGGTCGTTTGATTTTTGTGGTGGAAAGAGATGAGTTCTTTGTTATCTTTCGGCTTTGGAGGTCGCGAAGGTTCTGTGGTGAAGATTGTGGAGTGTATATAAGAGGGTGACCGAATAAACTTGCCTTTAGCCGTGTTAGAGACGTATCCTCGACTGTTCCTTTTTCTTCTACTTTGAAACTCCCTCTTTTCCTGCCTCAGTCTCAGGCTAACATCAGAATGGTTAATTTCCACCAGCTCGCCTGCGCACTCACTACAATATCAATGATTATACCTGAAGCAGGCTTGGTCCCCTTCTCATGTACAACCGCTTCATCAACGACACCGACCGTCTGGATTTCTCAAGCAGTAGAAGTACTGGACCGACTGGGACGTCAACTGGCGGAGCTGGAGGCCGAGGTTGCATATTTCGGCATCTGCCTCCGAAAAAGGTTCGTGGACCCAGCTGCATTCAAACATCTGTCAGCGTCGGGGGGCCATTGGAGCGGCAAGAAGAGGATCCTCAAGGCGTACAGAGAAGCCTCAAGTCACCGGATCAAAGAAATACGCAACGCTTCCGAAAGACTTTGGGAGCTCCTGATGGGAGGTGATTTCAAGCGGCACAGGGACTACATCATTTGGAACAGCATCAGGAGGACAGTTTTCAACCGTATGTGGTATGTCAAACGAAGGCATGTTCTGGATAGCATTAAGATGAAATCTCAGGAGGGAAGGGATAGAGACTCACCGGCTTTTAGTTTTTTCGATCGGATCTGTGGAGGTTCTGTTATCAATCCGGGTGGCGTAATGTTATCAAGGAAGACGCAAGCAGTGTTGGAAAACGGACCGAAGTTTTGTATTGATGTAAAACCGTCAACGGTGGATGTATTTTCTTCTATACAGTCGGTTGCAAGAATAGTCAGGCATGAAGAAAGAGCGGCGTTTATTGAACAGGCTGTTGGCAGAATGGAAAACGTAATGGGGATTGGATACCCAAATGAGAAAAGGAATTTTCGTGTCGTCAGCTCGGTTAGAAAAGAGTTAGAGGATCGGTCATTACAATTGCTACAAACGGATAAATCCGGTAGATTCGCGGTTCTTTCAAAATCGTCATTTCAAACGAAAACGGGTGAAGCGATGGAATCCTTGTTTCAATAAGGGGGTGGAAACATCGGAAAGTTAAAGAAAAATATAGTTTCAATTTTAGAGGAAGACGAATTTAAGGACGTAGCAAAGACCATGGTAAATCTGTCAAAATCAGCGTTGAGCATAAAGTTCTTCATTAAGGATCATAAACCGGAGATGCCACTTAGAGTGGTGATCAATGAGAATGGCACTTGGCAGAAGGTAGTTTCCGTGTTTCTTCAAAAAGGTTTAAATCATGCAATTCTAGATAAGTCTTTGTCACTGAGAAATTCGAGTGAGTTGATCACGGTACTCGAAGGTCATCATGGAAAGGAAGGAGATATGTTGTCAATGGACATCAAGGATCTTTATTACTCATTAGAGAAGAGTCGTCTGTTGGAAAGGGTAAAAGGGGTGCTTGAAATGAATTTGGTAAGGTTCCAATAGCGGTCAGGCATATCGGTGGACAGTTTTCTTGCCGTTCTTGATTATTACTTGCAGTCAACAATAGTAGAGTATCAAGGAAAAAAGTATTTACAGAAAGAGGGAGTATGCATTGGGTCGAGTGTAGCACCGGCGTTAGCTGAAATTTACCTAAATTCTTTGGATTGCATTGTATCTGATATGTTGCAAGAACTGACGTCTGAATCCTGTTTTGTGAAAAGATATGTGGATGACATTTTGATCTGTTCTTTTCGGGAGGGATTATCTGACACTCTGGAAGCATTGATCAGATCGGCTGCCCCGGAACTGAGGTTTACAGTCGAACGACCCATGAATGGTAAACTGCAGTTTTTAGAGCTTATGATTCACAATGAAAAAAGGCTATGTTGGGAATATGAAAAAGAAAACGCAAAACCGCTGCTATCAAAAAACAGTTGCCATTCAAAAACAGTCAAAGCAGGTATTGTCAAGTCTTTAATCACAAATGCAATGGACAGATCATGTACTCATTTCTTGGCTGAGTCAGTGAAAAGGCAGTGGAGAAGGCTAAACAGTGCTGGTTATCAGGATGAATTCGTAGGGAAACAGCTATCCGTAAAATTCGCAGACAAATGTAGAGCCGAACCAAAGCAAAGGCCAAAACATAGAACTACTGTAATTCCGTACTATCACAAAATTGCTCACAACTTGAAGGCTTGTGCAAAAAAGTTCGATGTTGATCTGGTTTTTAGTTCCGACTATAAATTGAGTAAGCTCACGCCCTTCCACAAGAGTGTAAGGGAATGCACAAAAATGCATCGAGAAAAGTCTATTCCGTGTGATAATGGAGTGGTATACGAAATTCCCCTGGAATGTGGTTTTAAGTATGTGGGTCAAACGTCGAGGTGTTTAAATGATAGATTGACTGAACACAAAAGAAATGTCAAAAACAACGCGACTGATTCGGAAATAGCGAAACATGTTCAAGAATGTAATAATTGTATACCACGCTGGTCCGAAACAGAAATAGTACACAGGCAAGTAAACGACATCAAAAGGGTTGTAAAGGAAACAATAAGAATGAAATCAATGGGCAACTGCATTAGTCAAGTGTCGTTACAGCTTAGCAGCAGTGCAAAAACCTTCTTGCGGATTTGAGAGTTTTGTTAAGTGGTTTTTGATTGTGAAAGGGTGTAAGGGGTTTCCTCCTTTGTGTCTTTGGTTTGGATCAGGTGGATTGGTATCTTTTGTTGCCGGGTTGTTTCGGGATTGTGGTCCGGGGAGGAGAGGAGGAGGGTGCGCTATGTACGCGAAGGTCGATCGTCTTCCGGGAGAGAGGAGCTAGGTTGTGTTGGTGAGGGGGGGGGGGATTTGTAGGATTGTCAAGGTCGTTTGATTATTGTGCTGGAAAGAGATGAGTTCTTTGTTATCTTTTGGCTTTGGAGGTCGCGAAGGTTCTGTGGTGAAGATTGTGGAGTGTATATAAGAGGGTGACCGAATAAACTTGTCTTTAGCCGTGTTAGAGACGTATCCTCGACTTTTCCTTTTTCTTCTACTTTGAAACTTCCTCTTTTCCTGCCTCAGTCTCACGCTAACATCAGAATGGTTAATATCACCGGTCTCCGGGTTTTTAGGATCCGAACGAGTTTATTAGGGACCAATTTCAATATTAACATGTCTATGAAAATTAAGACAAAGATTGAGCAAGATGGCTCCCGTCTGTTCCCCGATTAGTATACAGTAAGGGGTTTTAACTTCGACACTTGAATAGATTTTCTTCATGTAGAATGAAGATAAGGAGTTAGATGTAATGTCCGGAAAAACAAAGTCTCATTTTTCATCCGTGGCCTTTTGTCTAAGTAGAAATAAAATACTAAAATCAGAATACGCGATAGCACACACGACTCGGCCGCCGGTTTCTGCTAGCAAAACTGTTTGTACCCTTGTATTAGGGGCCTTTCACTGCATTATTTCAATGGGCTGTTTTATTTTTCATATCCTACTTTTTGACTGAAGCTGCGAATATTAGCTGCAGTCGGGGTGGCACCAAATTCAGATCTCCAACCTTTGTGACCAGTGAAATTCGTACCTTGAGATGTATTTGCATATTAATAAACTACAGTGCTTTCCAGCCTATTGCTACACTGATTTCGTACTTCATTTTCGTCTTTTTATTTCTAATATAGAAGAAAAGAAATAAGTAGAGTATCTTTTAAAATTAGCATCGGGCGAACATGGTAGCTATACACACGCGTTAGGACTGCAATTCTTCGCCAGGTTCGTGGCTGAGTGGGCGTTGTCCTTGCATCTATGCAATTTCCGTTCCCAACACTTGTTCCCGCTTCACCTGACCTGGTGGAATGCTTGAGTATGTTCAGAAACCATTGATCTCACAAGGACCGTTCTCGACTTTGGCATGAGTATAAAACGAGTCATATAAGTTTGCTCATGGGGTCAGCACCACGGTAGTGTGCAATTCTACCTGCTACGCCGACAACGACGCATCCTATAGACGTTTGTAAGGAGCTGCGCTTCAAGTGCTGGTCTGGCCACTGTGGATAAAACACACTTTGTTTTTTGCGCCAGTCTTGAATCCGTGCGTACGCCTCAGAAATGCTTGACTCTCATGGGATATGCCCACACACGTAGCAAGATGGCGGCGCTCAGAGACCGTGCTTGCAAACGTTTATAGATCCATCGAACAGTCACCTTCTGCGTGCTGCCATCCTTGTCTTGTGGTCTGTTGAACGCGTTCTGAGCATGCGCAGTTGCTTTCTCATGGGGAATATCTGGCTGAGCGCATGCGTCCACACCCCACTGACTCGGCATATTTAGTCTGCGTGATAAGCGCTGGAAAGGTTTATTGCCTTTAGCTTGCATGGAAGTGGGCCTCTCGCCTCATTCGTATCAGTTGATTTCGAAGAAGCCAATTGTATACATGGGCTGCTCGTGACGTCATTCAAAGAGCGCTTCGATGACCACCAGAGAAGAGGGGAAGAGCAAGCTCTCCTCTTATCAGGTTATCAGGATCCTCTTTTGTGGCTCCCGAATTTGCACAGACGTCACTATTCTCCTCCCAAAAGGTCATAGAAGATTAACCCTCACTCAAAATGCCTACAAAAGCAGCTCACTTCTGCTCCTCTTACATGGTGTGTAAAAGTATGCGATGTGAGGTCATTGCAAGCCACGTGTGTATCTTTTTGTTATGTCACTGTTTGAGTAAAGGCTCAGTAAACTTTTTACACTTATCGAAATTTGCTCGAATGATTTTGTCTTGACTTTTGTGTGATTTTCGGAATCATTGACCGCTTAGTTGTTGGTTTCTGGACGGAAAGTGACTGGAAAAGTGTTTGGGTTGATACTAAGATCGAAACGACTTTGAATATCTTGTTAAAAGGTATGTTTGGGCTGGTTGGTTGACGATCATCTTGGTTTAAAACAGCCCGACAAAACAAGGACAAAGAAAAAAGAGAGAGACGACAGCGATGTTATCTGTCTTGTTTATACTTTCTTTTTGTTTTTGGCCGCGCTGTTTAATCCAAGTTGTTGAATATCTTGCATATATTTAAATTTAATTACTTTCATTTTGCGCCTAGAAAATGTTCTTAATAAGTTGCAATTGTAAAGAAAGCATTTCATTATACTCACATTTAGAGTATGCTACATTTTGTAGTGATCTCAGTATATGACAAAAGGAATTGCTGAATAGCACGTATTTTTCTGAATATTCAGTGAAGGGACTTCGCCAACATTCCGGATGATATATGGTGCAGCCGTAGTATCCGCAGAGGAAGTTGAACTTGAGATCGTAGCAGCTTCCATTTGGTGACGTGGCTTTAGGTTTTGGCTGGCCTTGAAAAGAAAAAGGGAGGAGAATTTTATTAATTAGGTGGTACGTTGTGAGCTCGACACTATACGCACGGATCGGATTTGAGTCAGGACTTGGCGTGTGGCGTTAACGCCAAAATCCAGTGTAAAATAAGTAGAAAAAAAATGCCTCAAACAGCTATAATTGCAGTCAACAATAAACGGCGTCAGCAATTAGACAAAACAAGTAAAGAAGACAGAAAATGAGTATGTAGCCATGGATGATAGAACCCATTTAAAAGTGTCCACACCAATAGCTTGTGGGTCAACTATTTGAGTACGCCGTTGTTTGAGCGTGTACACTGAGGTCATCTTAAAGACGAGTGCTGCATCAGCGGTCGGCAAAGACTGGGACTAAATCCCTCGCTTCGTGCCCAAAAAATGGCGACGACTAGTGCTGCTGTGGTGCACTTAAGAAAATTGTGTATTGCGCCAATCATTTAAGGCTCTCGTATGATCCGACGTCGAGTGTAATAAGCGCGGCGTAGCGCAGCGCGCACAAATACTTATTGCTCGCAGATAGCGAGTCCTGCTCGCCGGGTAATCAAACGCGCGCGTTCTGCGCCAAGCTGCGTCCGCTCCGCTCAACGTTGGAGAAACAGAGCTTTTCGACTAAGGCCGTCGAGTGCCCACAATGTAGCCAGGTGAATACGCCATTGGGCTTTCTGGTTCGTAGATGTTGGTGACGAAAGTCTTTCACGTTCACGCCTCGAATAAAAACGAAAGGAAAGGGTTTCCTATATAGCGTTTGTGCGTAACTTTCTGTCCGTCTTAAATTGTAACTGCAAAGAAAAAAAAGTTTTTTTTTAAACAGCCTAATTGGGACAAGCATGTCACAAAACAAATGTTCCGCGAAAAAAATGATTTTTTTTATCAATATTTACGCCACAGGACGTAATTTAGTAGAGTCAGAACCTCTCCACATTTGAAACTCCCGCTCTTTCGACCCCCGCGGAAGAGGAGTACGCCCCGCCCCTCACTCTCCTTGCGTTGCAGAGTTGAACGAACGACGCAGCGTCTCGACTTCCGGCAAGATCTGGCAACTACGCCAGGCCGCGGTATTTTCGTATTGTTTTGGTTTGACGCGGTTTGCGAGCACATGTAGCGAAGACGTGACCGGAGAAGTGCGCCTATGATGTTCCCGCAAGACGGAAAGTATCGTTCGTAATCGTCGTGCGCGCTTTGAAAGCGAAGGGAGTCACAGAATCCACGAGTGCGCAACCACAAGCCAAGGTTCACGACAGCGCTGCGTTGGTTTCGGCGATCTCGTTCTGTTTGGTGCAACACGGCGATGCGACGGAGCTGAAACGTTCGTGGTGTGTGTAACGCGGTGCTAACACGGAGCGCAAATTGGTTGTTGTGGGGTTGACGTTCAACCAGTTAAGTCCCGTCGTCGTCAGCTGATCCAGTCAAACTGGTCCGGGAGGACGCTGGGAGCGTTTTTAAAATTAAATCTGCCTCGTTCAGTTTCAAAATGTGCAAGTTTCCCGACGCATACCGTGAGTAAAAAGCTGCGGGCGTTTTCAACAAAAATTACGTCGTTTTAATTGAACAATGGACTCCGAATTGTTGTCTTAAATCTGCCGTTTTTATGCTTCGTGTTGGACTGCGTTTGCACAGCGACGTGTTGCATCGTGCGGTATGAATAAATTTGGGCACGATTTCGTACCTGCCTACAGATGCATGAACTGAGACCATTTTTCCGTAGTGGACATAGTGCTTTTTTATTTTCTGTCTAGTCGCGGACGTTAGGTGCACACGGGGCGAATCTCGACGGCTTCCAGAGAGATATGACGAGAACGTAACTAGACACGTCGGTCGCTACGCGAACGCTCGATTGCCTCCAGCCAAATAGCATTCCTTTCGGGGCGACATGGCTGCTGGAAGGCTCACTGTCGGGATCACGCATCCGACATCTCCGAAAAGTCAGCATTTGCACGCGCAAACAAGCAAAACAAAAAAAAAAAAAAAAAAAAAAAACACGCTAAGCAAGCAAAGAGGAAAACGAAAGAACCGCGCTATGAAAGCCAAAACCCCGCGTCGCTTCCTATCACTAACACCTGCGACAGCTGCTAAACACACACTATTTCACTTCAAGAAGTCTCACTCAAGCACCTGGGTCAGCACGAAACGACGAAACACTGATCACTTCGGCGAAACGATTAGTCGAGGTAGGCGAGACAGGCGGGACAGGCGGGAGCAGAGACTTCGGCGGCCATGAAAGAATGGCGAAGCGTGCGTTTGTATGAATCGAAACGGAAGTGCCCGTCTTGTAAACCTTTTGTAAAGAATAATAACTCTCATCACATGGGTTATTCTTTAAACATAAAAATATGCCGCTCAAAAGGAAATTGCAACATAAAACAAACGTTTAACAACCAAGATCTAAGCTGTCAATCACACTCTTAGCCAATGAGAACCTTTTGGGATTGACGTCACATAATCACAACTTCGTGGCGCGCGATTTAAAACGGACGAAATAGCCGCAAACTAAAATGAGTCTCACGCAATAAATATTGCTGTAAAAAATGTTTTTTCTCGTGGAAAATTTGTTTTTTGACATGCTTGTCCCAATTAGGCTATTTAAAAAAAAACTTTTTTTTCTTTGCAGTTACCCTTTAAATTGCGTAACTTCTTGTTTGGGCATTTTGCTCATACCCTGGCACTGGAAGTTTATACAATTGCAAGCAATTGCCACTGGTTTTTCTTCAGTCTCCAACATATTTCTGTCATACTCCAGGTTTTAATGTTATATACTTTATGTTTCCCACACGCTACACAAAAAATACGTAGGAATTTAAATATTTACAAAATGTATTTTAGAATAAGCAGTAATCTATAATCCGCTTACATTTAAACTTACAGGGTAACACGAGATCGCGGTTTCGAAACATGCTCTCCCTGAACAAGCACGTACGTCAAGCATGGCACGTCTCAAATAAACGGAGGAGCGTCAGCTTGCCCGCGTTCGTCAAAAGTAACTCATGCACTAGACCTCGGTGTTGCATTGGGGGAGTCTTAAAGCAGGAGAGGAAAACCGAGCACAATACGTAAGTCTTGGGAGCACATAGAAAGATTGAAAGGAACTGTAATTAAAAACAAATGCTAGCACCGCAGCGCGCACATCAAGCGCGCGCGAACGAAATATTTTAGACGGTTACACGCATCGCTTTAATAGCTGACAGCCGCCATTTTATTGCTCTCAATTACCCCGCTGCGACGTTATTAAAAAAAAAAAGAAGCTTGTAAGTTTAGGCGTAGCCTCCTTTATACTGACAAAACCTGGCAGATTGTAACGTAGCGCGGCCGCCAAAAGTGGAGAGGTAGAGCGACAGTCAAGAGTCATGTAACGGGCGCCCCGCTGTGGCGAGACGCCGCAACGCACTTGTCCCGAGCGATGGAATGTCCGCTCGTACTTCTCGGGTTCCTCGGGCTGCCGCTTCTTTTCCTTTCGGGTTTGAAAACCATGTCCCGGGTCCTCGCCGCTGCAAAAGCTGTGCGCTGAATACCAGACTCCCTGAGAAATGCTTTGTGCTACCAGATCCTCGCGCTTCAAATGTGCGAACGGGCACTCTATGGCTCCGCCATCGAAGTGCCAGGCTTTGTGAGTATACAGGAGGCTGTGGTTTAGATAATCTGAGAACATTTAGTTGCTTCAGCTTAAAGCGAACTAAGTGTCACAGGTACATTTTATAGTGGCATTTTATCGATTGTTTATAATAAAACCTGGAATAATAATTTCATATTATATGGAAGTACGTTCTAAAAAGAAAAGAAAAAAAGGGTAACTATTTCAAGGGTTGTACACAACTGAACACGCGCATATTTTGAAAAGGAAAACAAGAACATATATGCTAAAAATTCGTTCAATAATTTTAGTTTACTCGAACACATGAGGACCAAAATGTTGGAGAGCAAACCAGAAGTATAGTTTGAGTGTCAACATTTTAGTGATGTGAGGAACGTGCTTATTATCAACGACCTCGTATTCCTAGTATGTTTACACCGGTTTCTGTGTACCGCCAGATTTTGGATACAAAATAGCTCAGTGGAGTCCTTTTAAGCTAATATTAACCCCTGTGCGTCCACAGAAGTTATTCAAACAAACATGACACTGTAGTAAATCAGACAAAAACCATAGCCGCACTCGGTACTCAAATATAAAAAAATTGATACTTGCACGCAGCTTTAGCATGAAACATATGTGAGGGGTTAAATAAATCAATGGAGACCACGTAAAAGTTTAATTCCCAGGCTTACAACCTGGCAATTAAGCTGTGCTTCATAAATTCACAAATAGTTGCCGCATTCATATTGCGCCTCCCGGCGACAACTGTTTCGCTCACAACACTTGCCAGAAATCGTGCCATAACGATGGAAGTGTTAATTGGTTCTATAAGAAATTGTAAGGTACGTACCCAGTTGCATATTATTTTCAATACTGTAATCCTTTTGTTTTACAGCTTGAACAAACTGTGTTTTTGATTTCCTGTAGCACAAGATGGGGGAAAAAAACTATGTGTAGACATCTTGTTTACACTTAAAGTCCGATGTACAACCTCGTTTTTTTGAAGGGAAGATAATCCTCTTAGCGCTCCCCTCTTCTAAGCTGCGAGGGGAGCCAAGTTGGGGCAAGGTAGAAAGTGGAGAGGATACAGGAAAGGACAAGGCGTGCGAAAGTGTAAAGCCCGAAGTTTACATCGTCCTTTGTGGGACGCTCGGTATAATTTTTTTAGGAAATAACAACGTTTGTTAAATATTAATTAGGCATTATGTTTCACGCTTTTTTTAAGGCCATAGTAACATAAGTTTTAGCCATTGTGCATGTAGCCTATCTCAAATTCATAAATCAGAAATATAAAGAGCAACCAAAAGTAAACGTAAAGTTATCATTTAGCGGTTTTCATACCTTATGTTTAGCCAAAATGATTTCAACAACATGCAATAGACTTCACTCGTTCTCTTACAAACGCCTAGCTTGAAATTAAAAAAAAATATATTTAACACTTTGCTTATTTTTAAATTATATGAACTGAACCTATCAAAAGGCTTAAACTTCATTCCTTCTGTGTGTCAATACCGGCGAGAGAAAAAGAAAGGATTCTCAAGATTATTTTTTTTTTATCTTTTAGTAGGGAAATTAAATTAAACCTGACCGCAAAATCGTTCTTCATTAAAAAAAAAGAACCCTGTCTTTTAATGAAACAATACAACCAAGGGGGATCGGTGGCTGAATTTGTTTTGGGATGTCCTACAAAGGACATTGAAGGAATATCTTAATGTTGTTTTTTTTTGCCTTTAAATCATAATGATACTTTTCCTTGTGACTTGTTCACGTTGATGGGTCTGCATAGCCTTCGGAAAACAAGGATTTTTGATAGAAATGCTGATCCTCCACGGTCCACGAAGTCCAATGTCATAGAAACTGTGTCGCATGTACGTAATGTGTACGACCACCTTAACAAACGCCCAGAATAGTATACACTTCTTGACAAATGTGCTCATCTTCCCGACTTTTAGAGATGTGACCCTATTCGAGATATGTTACCGTAGACCTCTTTCTTCGTATTTCCCTATGACCATCACAAAACACTTTGAATGTAAATAAGGGGTAACCATGTTAGAGTGTGTTTTGATTGTTTCTACCACCCATTTTTGAGTAATAAATACAAAAAAGTGGTCTAGCGCACACCAGCTCGGAGCACGTGTATAGAAAGCTCGCGCTGCAGAGCCCAGTATCCTGAGTTCAATCCCCACCCGCGCCCGTTTCGATCTGGATGAGCATCGTACCGGCATGCGGTCGTGTATCACTACTCCGTGGTGCACGTTAAAGACCCCAGGCTAGCGGTTGTACTGCACTGGCTAAATTGCTCATCTACAGCGAGCGACTCCTCGCAACTTTGAAATGGCTGACCAACTACACGGGGTATAAATATCCACACAACCCAAATTTTTCTTCTTCAATACCATCCAAAAGATACTAGACACAGACACGTGAATCTGAGCGAATAAACTATTTTTCTAAACTATGCTACAAACATAAAATTCTTAGCCATAAAAGGTTTGTATATGCTTGCTACTATGAATGTGCCAGGTATGCGAAAGCGTTATATTTGAGAAAGGACAAATAAGACTGGTTCACATATGGATGAATATCTTGTGATATCGTTCCTGTAAATTCTGGCCAGCTCCCAGTGGGGGCCGGCAACTTATGTCTTTTTTAACTTACGAGTAAATGGCCTCTTTGGTTTTTACACACAACAGTGGGTGTCGTTTTCCCGTATTTTAATCTTGCCTCAGTGAAACAAATTCTTTTACTACCGCTGCCTGATCATTATGGTCACATTCAAGCTTTCAGCATGTGCGGATTAAACACCTTAAAGAGGGGAGCAACGATTTTCGGGATTTCGCCAGTTAGCTGCGAGAATTTTCGTAAAAGCGTTTCGAAGGTCGTCGTACCCTTAACTCTCACCCCGTATTTTAAGTGACGTCACTTGGAGTACCACATTGTCTCCCGTTGGGTTGGGAACCCAGCGCACCCTCTGCGATTGCCTAATGTTGAAGGTATAGCATCGCCGAAGGTTCCGGCGTGCGATCGACACAAGAGACTGTTCACCAAGGAGCTGACGCCGTTTTTATCAGCGGTTGCGGACTGTTTTTGCTGAATATCTGTGCTCCGAATGACGGGACACCGTCACTCCCATATCTGCCACACCCGGCTACAGATCGGCAAATAATGCGTTGTTCTTTTTGTTTTTGCGTTTACACAGCGGAATCGCAATATTTCAGGGAAAGGGGACGCGTTCTCTTTCGCTTGTGCCAAGTCAGGCATATCGACGTAATACGGCGAGCAATTGTGTTCCAAAATCCGTCGCTGGCACATCGGAACAATAGAGGAGCATGCCAATCAAAAGGCAACATTGCCTGAGGTCGGGGAGAAACAAAAGCACTTGCGCGCGTTTTGGGAGTAAACTAACGTACGAGGTATGCAAGAAACAGACGAACTTTCTCGTTGTATACGCCGATACAGAATCGAGACGCATACTTACTGTGGTGTTACAATAGAGTAACCAGTGTCATGTACGTATTGTGTTATTGAAGAGCATACGAAGATCATATGACGAAAATATGTAGATAAAATGAAGCGTACTGAGCGGATGAGACAATCGCTGCATAGCCGCCCAAAAGACAAGATCTCTTACGGCGCGTTGCTTCAAAGTTTGAGTCTTATAGTTACCCTTTCAAGTATGCTACTCCACCACACCGCCTTGTCTTTTCGACGTTTCCTATTTGTTCTATGTGTGCACCGAACGGGATTGAAGTTAAACAGAGGTGTTCTGGAACCACATGCCACCGTGTGGAACGCGGTAAGAAAGTTTTTGAGACGTTGCACGCGCTTGTGGTGCTCCAGAGGTTATCTCACTCTTTTTCCCGCCACGTGTACATGCATGCATGATTTCTTGTTTAGTAGTTTTACAAAACACAGTATCAACATTTGCGGGACTCAAAAGCCACGCTTGAAAATATAATGGACCATTTTCATCTCTGTGCATGGTCCTTAAAGAGGAAATAATCGAAAACGGGCCAATGTAATAAACTTACTAATAAATGATTTCGTACGCTTTATTCATCAGCATACCTTTTATTGTTTTTTCTCTAGAGACCACGCAAGATGTTGAAAATGTCTCAAAGATCGTATTTGATACAGATTTCGTTAAAGCATATCTTGTCAGCCTTAGTTGGCTCAATTTGCGAAGCTTCCATACTGTTTTGAAGTTGCGAGAAAGCCTCATTTTTTATTTTTTGTAAGCAATAACTGCTACATGTTTCTTTAATCTGCCCATGAAAAATAAAGATTTGCTTGTTCTCGCAGCCTGTACAATATTCTTCAAATGTATTTTTTGCCATGTATATTTATAATGGCCCATCTATATATGCTGCGCGCAAGTGCTTATGCGGTGCTCAGACGATGTAACTATTCTTCTATAATAGTAATCCTATCTTTTTTATGAGAGGGCTTTCGGCACTTCGGTATGCATCCTATTTTCAAACCTCAGTATACAGTTCGAAATAGTGTATATAGTAAATATTTGCTAAAAAATAAAGTTATTTAAGCACGCGATCGTGCTTCCGTGAAACTCGTGGATACCTATCGGTTCTTGAAAAGGCATTTAACCCCCTCAATGGACTGGTTGAATATTTTAATTAAAACGTATAAGGTAGGGACATTGTGAGGCAATGAACATACTTACATTGTTTCAGAATATGTGTTGTACCATTTTGATGTGTATTTGGCGCTCTTCAATGTGTAATTGAGGTCACTTGTTTGCACTTGAAGACAACTAATATCTTCGTAATGTTCTTCTGTCCCCGACCCGCTACTATAAACTAGATAATAGCTCTGATTCTCCATCCACTTGATTGTCTGAAAATGTATTAATGTTTCTTGAAATTATTTTGACACAAATTAAATGCTGTCCTCAGGTATAATGGGTATGCACTGATAAATAAAAAATGTGAAGACATTTCTACTCAAAGCTAAGCTAAACGTAAGAGGACTACCGATTTTTTTTTTTTCGTTCGTAATAAATTTTGATGAAGATTGAAAACGCACACTCCACTCTCATCCATGCAGTCTACGAGTGAAAACTTCTCATTGATTCTCCAGAAGAACGAAAATGACAAATGTAGACTCGACGTAAAAAACAAGTACTTAAAATGCTTTTAAAGTGACACTGACACTCCCCAAAATGTTTTTTCCTTTTTTGTCAGGCGATTCATTATGGTGTCGGAACATTACCCAATTAATATTTTGCTACAGAGTCACGTATATTTTTAATAAAACCAAAAAACGCAACTGCTGGAAACCGAAACCGAAACTCTCGCACCGCGCGAGGAAGTGGAGAGGATAGAGTGAATGGCGGAAGTCAGATAGCTACACCCAACCGTGAATTTTTTTTTTTTTTTTTTTTTGCCCGTAGCAGACGACATGCATTCCTTCGCCATGCGATTCCTTTGCAGTTATGTTTTTTTCCGCTCGCTGTTCTGTACTTCCAGATGTACATTTAAGTGTGAGCGATTCGTAATGAGTGCCCGCGTGCCGTGGTGAATTCCTGTGATCGGCTCCGAGAAGAATACTCTCAAGCTGTTGCGTGAAGAGTTGTCTCACGTATCCTGGTTCAGAAAGTGGCATTGTGCGGCACAGTGCACAAGTTTACGAAAGATCAACGGGTCGGGATCAATGGCTGGCTGCAATTCCTGTAGAACAGTTACGCGAAGATGGGAAAACGGACGCTACCCGATTTATATGCTCCTTGCAATTTGTAGAAAGTGACTACATTGAGATCGCGGGTGTCACAAATGAAATCGTATACCATTTAATTCAGCGACGTATCGTCTACCAAAATTGCTTTCTTTCAGTGATAATTGTAAAACAAGAAATATAAACATCGCAAAATGCTTGACAAAAAAAGAAAAAAAAAAAAGAAAAGGTACACCTACACCAGGGATGGAACCCGGGTCCGCCGCGTGCACGCGGCGGGCCCGGGTTCCATCCTTGGTGTGGCTGAAACCTTTTTTTTTTTTCTTTTGTGAAGCGGACGTCTTTCCACTGAGCTACTGAAGGATTTTTTTTATTGCCTGAGCTATTGAAGGATCTCTTTCATGCGTAATAATGCAGCCAGTCGACTGTATGTAGGAAGTTTTCCTTTCAGTACACGCTCCCCGCTCAAAGTCGGGCAGCACCACGCATAGGCCACATTCGCACATCGTAAAGAAACCGTACGCGTGCGTATTGAACTCGAAGTACGCACTTCGTGCTTGACGTTTGAGCGAGCGATGTCTTCAGCACGAGAAGGGACGACTGCTCGGCGACGTCTTCGTGCAATCGGCTTGCTGGTCGGGCGTGTCGTACGGGATGAATATCAGTTCTTTTGATCGGTCCAAAATTGCTCTTTCGAAGGAAGACGGAATTCGCCGGTACCGTGAACGACAGTTCTAAAGTAGAGGTCCAACACCAGTCATCCGCTGCCATCCACTAGTCTCAAGATACGCGAAATGACGCCATGTTGAGAATTACGCAGTGAACGCACAAAATGCTTCCGGTTGTCTGTGCTACTTTTTTTCAGTCAACGTATTTGCAGCTTTTTGGGAGCCACAAAATATGAGTTTCATATTTCTTTTCTATTTTTAACGTTGACTGTGTGCCTTCAATGACCCACGACCTTGATTAAATTTGGTGGTCGCGTCGAAACCTTAGAAAACGGCCCGTGACCACGGAAAAGAGAGTGAGCGCGACTCCAACCGGCCAGTTCTCTACATATATACGCTGTTTTCGGGCGGAAAGAAACTGAATTTTGAGCCGCAAATTCTGTTCTGTGTAGTTGGGTTCTTATATGTCACGTACAACTGAAAACCTCGGCGAGCATAAATACCCTGTCAGTGTCCCTTTAAAGACAATGTTCGTGCTTAAAAATTAGATTAATAGACAAAAATGTTCCAAGAAACGAACAAACAGGCAATATTGATATTCACTAACAAAAATAGCAGCGTTTGTTTAGCTTCATTAAGCTGATTTTGATTATAGGCATCACATTTTATGGCGTCATCCTTTTAAATGTGTGCCACCTGGAAAACGAGTATACTAAGCCGCTGCCAATAAAATAAAACTGCTTTCTTTCCAAAGGTTAAAAACATCTACGCATCATCGGAGGCTCAGACTTTGCCCAAATATAACGCAAGACGTTAGTGGAAAATAAACATTAAAACAAATTGTAACTAACGGTTCCGGTCATAACATTTCAGGTCAATCAGTAATTCTTGCACTACGAAGTTGGGTTTGTTTTCAGCAGAGGCATTATTCGGGTACATGTATTCACACGGTCATCCGCCTGCCCTCTACTCACTAATATAAAGAGGATCTCGACTGAAACAGCAATCGCTTTATGAGCAGGCAGATGGCTGTAATATCGTTACAAAAATTTATATCCCCGGTGAAAATAAATCCTACCTTCCAGGCATCCTGCATCGCGCCAAGGTTTTCTCTGTTCAGGTCAGGATTGTTGTCTGTCGGTTTCTTCCAACTTTCAAACTCTACGTCGGCGCATGTTGCAGAAACGCTTAGACAGAACACCAAATGTTTCAGGGACAGCATCGTTGACGACCTCTCAGACGCAGTGGCAATTTGGGCAGACGTGTTCGCTTTATATACTTTCACCGATTACGTTATTCATGGAAGAATCGAAATTTCTTTTCGTTTTGTGTTGTGAAAAGCAACACTCACTTGTGTGCACTCACAAATATCACGCTTTCCCACCTATTTTTTCAGGATTAGGTGGGTGTGTCTCTTCTCAGTTTGCCAGGCAATGAATCCCCCGCTTGCAAGGAAGTTCAATACCCTAGCACCCGGCCTGACATCATGTACAGCAGCAACGCCTAAAAAATAACTCATTCCCAGATTGCCTTGCGAACCGACGCTGCTCTCATCGTCTGCTCGCCACTCGGTCGGCTCGATTGGCTACGTGAGGCTTCGACTACGTCTGCTCCGTGCCTCTGGTCTGTTTCGTCCGCCCGTTGTTACGGCTGGCTTTCGATACGATCGCGGCACACAATACAGTATTTGGTGTTCAACGAAATGGCGAATTTAATGAGATTTTGATATTTGTTGAGCTTGAATCGGAAAAAAACTTTCCATGTGCAGTTCATTCATCCCAGAGGAAAGCTTTATTGTCCTGTCTTCTCCCACGAGCGCTTCTGTTCTGCACCAGTGTTGACGAAACGGCGCTCCTGGAACGCATTCCTTTTACGAGGAAGGGAGGGACGCCGCCCTTCCATCTTGCATCGGTGAAACTGGAACGGGAACTCATTACATTTCGAAAGAACTGCTGACGGAACGAATATTTTTTATATATATTTGAAACTTTATTTGGACCTATAGTGGAGATTTGTTGTCGGTGAGGGGTTATGTGTTAAGTGGGAGCTCCTCCCTTCTTTTTCCACATTACCAGAGCGAACGCTTGAGAGGTGGCTACTTCTTCTCCGGCATTCGCTCTTGTAAAGTGGAGAGAGATGAGACTCGCTTCTATTTCACTCTTAACTTGTAACTGACTATAATCCTTTTTTTTTTAAATTATTATCGTCAACTTCAATCTCTGATTTCAAGGTATTGGGCAGCGTGCGAAAGGTATTCGAATACAAATAACTGGAACAAATGTGACCTGACGTTGCGATGTTTCCTAACCAACTCGCCTGAACACGTTTGCTTCTGACAATTCGATACGTAGTTCGACGTGCATATATTTTCCCTTGTTCGCTTTATTTTATTTACGCATTATCTAGCGCAGTACTTTAGTAAATTCGCAATTGCACAATTAATTAGAACGGCACGTTCCATCTTACAGATGTAACGGGATCGAATTCCTTTCGAACCATTGTAACTTGTAACAGGAGTCGTTCCAAGATTGAGAAGGAACGAGAAAAGAACATTCGTTCCTGTCTTGGAAGAACTTGTCGAGCACTTTCTTACACTGTATTGATTTCCGTTATGTGTAACCAACTAGCCTGTCAGCAGGTTTTATTATTTTCGTTAAAGGAATGCATTTAAGAGCAAAAACAATGAGTATACACAGATATGCAGAATGCTTAAGCGAAGGCTGAAAAAACTTCAAGAAATTAGAGTATTCGAGGTAAAAAGATAATTCCCTCGGCACCGCATTACTTGTGGTGGCGGACGTCAAAAAAGGCGCAATACTTATTATTAGTTTGTTAATTACCAGAAGCATAACTAATTCACTTTTTAGTAATTGAAAAGAGACATATGGTTTCAATTAGAGACTTGCTGAACCTCATCGAAAAACACTAAATTAGTGATTTTCAGGACGACGTTTAGCGCATGAGAAGTGTAGTAGTGCGCTAAAGTTACCACTCGTGGAGCACGGGCGCGAGAACCTGCTGCAGCAAAGCCCTGCATCGGACAGCGCACCAGCGGACTTCGCCCCTTCAGAGCTCTCTGCAATCGCCACGCGCTAACGCGCTGTCACGTGTTTTCTTTTTATATTTCCTAGGCATTTTTTTAGGTTAATAATGAGAAGCGCGCAAAACGTATTATGTAGGAAACATTTCAATTAGGTGTTTCTCAATTCGCTCTACAATTCTCCAATTCACACATCGGCTCTTAAACGAAAAAGAAGCATATTAGTCTTAATTAACTAAATAACTTGGCGCATAAAACAAAAATATTACGTATGTTCCCAAACGCTTGGTAACGACATATAGTGGTTTGCACCGTCGCAAAATGCTACGTTCTTTTTTTAAGTTTGTTGCAAGTTATGAGTCACTATCGTTCACAAAAGTGGCAAGAAATACCAGGATGCCGATGGAATGTCATGTTGCCCTCTGCCACTGAGTACCCGCACCGACGACATCGACGACGATTTGCCTAGCGTCAGTTCCGTAACACACACAAATATAATCTCTGCCCAAACAGAAAATACTTGGAGCGATAAGATAATTCGTAGCCTCCCTAGCCCAGTTCAAGACACTACGTTTTGCCGAAAAATATGCAACTTTGTCCTCCTCGATGGTCTTCTCTACAAACGAAGTAACCTCCCTGACGGCGCGCGACACCTACTTGTAATCCCGAAAGAGTTACGAGACATCGTTCTCGCGACTTTTCATGACCATCCCGCAGTGGGTCACCTGGGCACTTAGAAGAGGTACGCCCGCCTCCGGTCCCGTTACTTCTGACCCGGCACGTATCGGACGACCAAGAAGTATGTGCAATCGTGCGTTCCTTCCCAAGACCACAGGCCTCCGCGACACGCATCAGATGAACAGTTGATGCCCCTGCCTTGCCCCGAGACGCCTTTCGCACGAGTCGGTATCGACCTCTACGGGCCACTACAGAAGAGTTCGACTGGCCACCGGTCCATATATATGTATGGCAATAAAACACCCTTCAGACGGTTGTTGTAGTTTTTAAACCATATTATTCGAAAAGTTCGTCGACGTTTCGGCCTGAGACAGACCTTTTTCAAGACTGGTTACATTCGACGAAACATTGACACACCTTGGTTACACACGTGGCCCATGAGTTCAAGAGATTATGCTAATTCAATACACCTCGCTACTGCACCAGCAGCACGATAGACTCGACAGAGCTATCGTAACAAAAGCCGATTATCTGGGGCCTAGCCCGAAGAATGAGCCCCGGGGTAAACCTGGCCAGAAAAAGAAAATTGTACAACATTGCAAAATCTGACTGAACGAAAACCGAAAGGCAGCCACAAGACAGCAAGCGCCAAATGCGCGGCAAAAAAAAAAAAAAAGTTGAAAGCACGTAGTTTGCTGCATTTTCCATTAAAATATTAGAATGACCCCCATATAAAATAAATCGTTTACGCTCACGCAAATACAGAAGGAGCGTGTATGGTCACCGCGTGAATGGAAGACATATTGCCGGGATGTTTATTTATCCCTGTTTTGATAGTGTTAAACTTGTGAATAAGGTACGATTCTTTTTGTTCGCGACCTCGGTTGCTTTTGAAACCAGACTGTAAAAATGTAATTTGGAGCTTATCGAATGAATGTTCTGGATCCCTAATATGTTTTCATGTTTTCAAACGGGGAGTGTGGGGCTTGATTTTGCATGCGATCTGTGATTATCAAACTGCAACCAGAACGGGTTCAAGCTGCCATAAATTTTGTAGGTGAAGTTGGAGTTTGTACTTCTTATGAAGTTTTTCGGTGTTACGTGTGGGCAGACTCCACATCCCGACTTTCCGCATGGCCGACACCCAGTGCTCTCAGTGGCAGTTGTCTCGGACCGAACTAAGGGATTCAAAAGTTATCACTATCGTCCCACACAGGGGACGGTATTAATAACTTTTGCGAAGCGTTCACTTTCATGTAAAATATTCGAATGTTTCCTTAATATGGCGGTGACATTCGGAGACTTATTGTTGAAGATCAGCACGAGGCCGGCAGGTCGGCTTGTTTCCGCTTGGACACCGCTGTCACCTAACAAGAGGTCGCGATCGAGTGCGCGCGCCATGCTAATTGCGTCATTTAGGATATTTTCTGGGTACTTCTGTTCTTTTAGAACCTCGCGTAGTTGATTAGTGTTGGAGTCAAAATCATCGTTACTAAAACATGCACGCTTAAACCTGTGAGCATGGCTGTACGGAATACTGGTTCGGCAAGCTCGAGGGTGACAACTGTCGAAGTGCAAATATGTCCGGCTGTCCGTGGGCTTTCGATGCAGTTGAGTGACCAAAGTTGTGTCCTTAATTATTATTCTAACGTCCAAGAAATTAACGCCAGCTTTCAAGTAACTGTGTGAAGCGACTGGAATGGTGCGAGGAGTTAAAATCTGCGATAAACTTGAGAAGCTTATTTTCTGCGTGTGACCAGATAAAAAATACGTCATCAATACACCTTCTGTAGAACATCGGTTGGAGCAGACAGGATGCGAGAAAAGTCAATTCTAGGTCACCCATAAATATATTTGCAAAGTGCGGGGCTATTTTCGTGCCAATGGCTGTACCTCTAGTTTGAAGAAAAAATTTGTCGTGGAATTTAAAACTGGAAAGAGAGGTACGCGTTTATTAAACAATGATGTCAACCAGCGCCTGGAGCTGGTTTGCTACATTGTGAACTGAACGGAAGCGAAAATCATAAAAATAGGAGGGAGAAAGGTAAACAGAAAAAGGTAGAGGGAGAAAACACACAACACCAAAGTATTATTTAAGGAATTATTTAAAAGAAACAACTAACAAAAATGTTTCAATGGGAATTCTCATTGGCCATTGCTGTTTTTCTACTCTCCTACAGTTTTTTTTTGTAAGCGAGTAGCTGTTAGAAATTTCAGCAGAGCTTTTGTAGCTCTATACCCCTCAGCAGCAGAAATCCATGGACCAAGCAGAGTACGAATGCTTACGTCTTATTCATTTTGTAGCCTGTAGTCTGTCTTCATAAGCTCCCTTTCACGGCTGTAGTCCTTGCATTCACACAATACATGTTCGATGTATGTGTGACTCCGCACAAAGCACATTCAGACGACTCAGCTCTACCGATTTTATGAAGGTAGCTGTGGTGTATGCCACATTCAGTCTCAAGTGATGTAGGACCGTCTCGGCTCCCGAAATTCAAGTTTGGGATTGATATTTTAAAGATAGGGGTAATGATATCCAGGATTTCTCCGAAGCGAAGACGCTATTTCTTGGCCGATATATCTTATCAAGTTATTTGCATTTGACCTAGATAAAATAATTGACACAGTAATAGCGCTCACATAGGCGTTTGGAGCTGCTGTGTCAACTTTAACATTTCCTGTTATACAAAAGTGACCCTGTATCATAAAGTTGTTCCCTTTGCACGAAGCTTGGCGAGCTGCTTCCAGAATATCCTGTGCGAGTTTCAAGTTTGGGACACATTGCTTCATCGCAGAGAGGGTGTGTACAGCAGATTTAGAGTCCGCAAACATAGCCCAAAAACTAGAACTCTCGGCTCCCACGTGTGCAACAGCTGTTAAAATTGCTGGGAACGTGACTCAACCTTGCTTGTGTGCATGCGTCCAGAGACGGAATGCAGGCTCCCAGGTTTGATGATGCGGACATTGAAGATCCGTCGGTGAAGACATGTCTAAAAGAGGCATAAGTTCGGTTTATCCATTCCAATACTGTCTGCGTAATCACGGGGGCGGGCACTGTTTTCTTCGAAGCGCTTCGAAGCGAAGCTTCGAAGCGAAAGACTTCATGATCCTGATCATGAAGTCTTTCCCAGCAATTTCGATGTTTACAGAAGAGATAGGTCGCTGCACGGAGGAGGAGTTTTTTTGCTTATTAGTACCTCCTTACAAAGTTGCCAACTAGATATAGCTGGAAATACAGTTGAGTCATGTGGTGTCGGGTCAGACTGCCTGATGGTTTTAATCTTATTGTAGGCGTATTCTACAGACCCCCAAGTTCTGACCCCACTGTTTTATGCCAACTTAGCGATCTGGTTTCTAGTGTTTCTAATGACTGTGTGCTACTTGGTGGGGATTTTAACCTTCCAGATATGATATGGAGTGACGAAATGTGTACCTGTGAATCACTCAGTCGTTTAACCCTTGATTTAAAATGCATGGTTGACACTTTGGGCTTCACACAGCATGTTCTCACACCTACGCGTGGCTCGAACATACTCGATTTATTATTTTGTAACTATCCTGGCATTGTTAAACGAGTTGACGTCATTCCTGGTATTAGCGATCATGACGCTATTGTGGCCACGCTTAGTTTTCAATGTCCCCGTAACAAATCGATTGCAAATCGAAACGTATTTCTGTACGCAAGGGGTGATTATGAGGGTATCAGTTCTGAACTTCGCGAGAGCTTCCTTTCTTTCGAATGTATTGCCGAAGAAATGAGTGTTGAGGACGTGTGGATGCTTTTTAAACCGAGAGTTATTAGCCTCACAGAGAAATACATTCCGAGTATTGAGGTACGTAAGCTAAAGAAAAGAGAAAAACCATGGATCAATGGTGGTCTATTAAGAATTATTAAAAAACGCAAGCGTGCGTACGCAAGATATAAAAAGAAAAGTTCGGCCTCAAACCTCCAGATATTAAAGGAATTGACTACGACGTACAAAGAGACCGCAAAAAAATCTAAACAGGATTATCTTCAACGTCTTGAAGCCACGATGAAAACTAACAATAAGCAGCTCTGGAAGTTTATGAAGCTCTGTGTTAATGATCAGATGGGAATACCTGATATAATGGTACATGGCGAACTACTCACTGACGCAGGGCAGAAAGCTTGCGTTTTTAACAATTATTTTAAATCAGTCTTTCTGCCTCCAGAAGATACAACACTAGAAATGTGTTCAAGAAATTACGATGTGATGCCACCCGTAGAAATAAGTATGGAAGGTGTATTTAATCTTTTGGAACATATCGATGAAACCAAAGCGATGGGCCCTGATAAAATTCCCCTCGGTTTCTAAAGAGTTGTGCAGACGCAATAGCGCCTTACCTTTTCATAATATTTAACAAGTCATTACTTAATGGAGCTTTGCCAGGGGACTGGAAATTAGCTAATGTTACTCCTATACATAAGAAAGGTCCCAAAAATGATGTCACGAATTACAGGCCGATCTCCTTAACGTCGGTTTGCTGCAAGTTGTTTGAGCACATTTTATATTCCCAGATAATGCAACATCTCACGTTTCAGAACTTTTTTATTGATTATCAACATGGATTTAGAAAGGGTTATTCTTGTACTACACAACTCACTGAATTTTATCATGATCTTGTTACTACCGTTGATAGGGGTGAGCAAATTGATTGTGCGTTTCTCGATTTTAGAAAAGCGTTTGATACAGTATCGCATTCCCTCTTAATCCAAAAATTGGCACTTTTGAATCTAGATACTTCGGTACATAATTGGATACAGGCATATTTGTGTTCGCGTCGGCAATGTACGGTTCTAGATGGTGAAACATCAGATTTTGTTGAAGTTACCTCTGGCGTGCCGCAGGGGTCGGTACTTGGACCTTTGCTGCTCTTAATATTTATAAATGATATTCACGTTGGCGTGACCTCTCAGCTAAGATTATTTGCTGACGATTGTGTTGTATATAGATGTATAAAAACGATGAGGATTCCACACAACTGCAGGCTCATTTGGATCAAATTGAACTCTGGTGCAGTCTATCAAAATTGCAGTTAAACGTCAGCAAATGTGTACATGTCACCTTCACCCGCAAAAAAAAATAAACTTCACACTCAGTATTATTTAAATAATGAACCACTAAAAAGTGACGGTAAAGTAAAGTACCTGGGGGTGACCTTATTAGCAGACTGCAAGTGGAATGCGCAAATTGACGATGTCGTCACGAGGGCGGGACGGGCACTCGGTTTTATCCAGCGTAATCTAAAAAGGTCTACACAAAAAATAAAAGAACATGCATACCTTACCTACGTTCGACCTCTTACTGATTATGCTTGCACTGTGTGGGATCCTGCTCAGCAAAATCACATAGACGCTTTAGAGAGGATCCAAAATCGTGCGGCACGCTTCGTCCTGGGGCTGTACGACCGCTTTTCGAGCGTCACGGACATGAAGAGTACATTAGGCTGGGATTTGCTGACATTCAGGCGGAAAAATTTGCGCTTAAAATTTCTATATAGCATTTATAATAAACACAGTGGTATTAACGGTTTTCATTACCTTCTACCCCCTTACTATATTTCCCAACGTAAAGATCATATCCACAAAATACGCGAATATTCCACCAGGACGGAACTGTGCAAAAATTCTTTCTTTGTTAGGACAATTAGGGATTGGAACAATTTAAGTGTTGAAACTGTTTGTGCCGCAAATGCAGAAATGTTTTTTTCTATGTTGTTCGCCCCCTGCAATAATGCCTCAACGGCGCTGCAGGAGCTACCTGAATAAAGATTCCCGGAATACTCCTGATATCTAAGTCAGGGTACCTCCAGGGTGAATAGCTTGCAATTACCACTGCTTCAAAAGAAGTGGGGATGTAATCTCTAAGAGTGTGATAACTTGTGCAAAGCAAGATGATGATCCCTCTGTGACAATATTTGTGAGCTGATGCTTATATGTGCAAGATGTGTGACGAAGATGAGCTCTTATGGTTTCTTGCGTTCTTAAAACGGCTGGTGAAATCGCTCGTGGTTCCGCAAGTGATCGCAAATTTGAAGTCCCTTTCCACAGCCCTAAACATGTGCGAAGAGCTAGTGCTTGAATACTCTCGAGTTCTTTTAGAAGAGTGCATGAGATGCTATGAATAGCAGGCAGGATGTAGCGCAGAAGTTCGAGAAATAAGGCATTATAAAGGAAAAGGAGTGCAGAGACAGAGCATACCCGTTTGATTCCACTAATCATCCTGATTATATTGATGAAAGAGGAGAGCTTCTTTTTACGGCGTTTTACATGGGGGCTCCAGGTCAGCTGCCTATCGAGAGTGGCACCCAGGAAAGTATGTTTTGTGACATATAGAATTTCCTTTCCGTCTATTTCAATTGGGTATTTGTCCGTGTGTATTTTATTTTTTTGTGAATGCGATCGCCGCTGACTTGTCCGGCGATATGTGCAGACCTCGGAGGTGTAGGTATCGTGCGGTAATGTTAATGGCGTTCTCCAGTCTTGCTTTGTTGATGTACAGAGATCCACTGCAAGTCCAGAAGCAGATATGATCCGCGTATATTGACACGTGAACTGATTTTGGGAGGATTTTCTGGAGACCTATGAGAGAAATGCTAAAAAGCATGGGGCTGAGGGACACCTTCCTGTGGTACTCCCCTATTAATATGATGAAGACCGGTGTTGCCGTCGTGTGTCGATATGTAGACTTCTTTTTCTTTTAGGTAACTGGCTATCCATTTGTATACACGTCCTCCAAATCCAATGGCCTTCATATCCTAAAGAATAGCGTTGTGTTCTAGACAATCAAATGCCGATTTTATGTCCACAAATACGGCTGCTTTTCTTATTTAGTACCTTCATTTGTTCAATGCTAGTTACTAAGTCAATAACGTTGTCAATTCTGCGTCTTCCGCGTCGAAATCCAATCATAGACAAAGGATATAGATCTCTATTTACTAGATCCCATTCGACACGAGTAAGCAGCATTCGCTCCATTACTTTGTCTATGCAACTTGTTAATGCTATCGGACGGCAGGAGTTAATGTCTAAAAATTCAAAACTATTTAGCTCAAGGACCAGGCTCGAAAGGGCAGCCAGAATATGGCCCTCCTGGAAGTCATCCCTCCAGTGGGCTTCATATGCCCATACAAGCGCCTCTATAACGTCTTTATGAGGAATATCGGTGTACAGAGCAGTTACATCCATTGTCACTACAGAAGCGTCTCAGGGTATTTAATTTTAGAAATTTTTTTCACAAGGTGAGTCGTGTCACGGATGTACGACGGGAAGGTAGGCGGGATGTGTCTCAGAGGTTATGTTTGGGCGTGCTAGTCCTAAAACCGAAGGGTCGTTTGTAGTCACCAAATAAAGCTGATTCTTGATTATTGTTATTATTTTTATTATTATTAGTAGTATTATTAAGGTAAGTAAAGTATTTACTATGTTTGTTTTGAGTGTGGACTGTGATTCTGGAATTGGCGGTTTTGTTCGTTTTGTCTGTGATATTTGGTGTTACGTGGAAACATCTCTTAAAATAAACAATTTGCGTGCGAAACATCAGGAAGTACGTATCTTTCGATGTTTCTTCCAGGACCTGCAAGCATGAAACAAAACATGTCATTATTTCTCCCATTATTAAGAGAAGACGGATGGTAGGGCAATATAAAAAGGGCACTCACTCAGATTTAAGCATTCGTACACTGTCGACAGTAAAAATCAGGCAATGCTCCACTTTATATTACAGCCAAGTAACGCTCATGCACGGAGTAAGGAACAAATTGAAGACCTGTATCTCTTACATTGGTTTCAACATGATTACAACGTAAATGTGGACGGGTCATTGCATTACTGACAAGCGCGTACTTGTCTAGACGTACAACATAAATATATGGTATAAAAAAAGAAATTCTGCACGGACGCAGCGAATCTTAAACATCTACAGGACGCACAAAAAAGGTACGATTTTTCCGTAGTACTAAAATGCATAACCCAAAATGTAATTTGCGTTTGGCCATCCCATGTTTCTAGGCGATGACAGTTAATGAGTGTCTAGCGCTCCTTTGATTATGCTTACTCCTAGTCTAGACTTTTGTTGTTTGTTTCTATTTTTGGGTAAGAAAGTAATATGGTAGTTGAAAAAATGCACGGGCGATAATGGAAGTTTCTTTTTATTTTATTTCGTATTCATGTATTCTGCGTCTATTACGGCTGTCTATGTCAATTAAATGGGCGATCTTGTGTACAAGAAATGGTTATCGGTCTTGCATATAACGGGGGGGGGGGGGGGGGGAGTGTGGCTTCCTCTGGTGACCGCTAAGCTGGTGGCACTTGCAGCAAATAATCTTTTCTCTATGGCGACATGGAACGGTTTGCCGAACGCAGGGAACTGCTCGCACGTGTAGCTCCTGCTCTGGTCCGCACATCCGCGATGCGAAGAACCACTCGCTTTTTTCTTTTTCCTGGGTCTCTCTTTATCTTAATTGCGTCACCATATATTGACCTTATGTATGTGGACGTCTTTGGCTTGGGCGGAGTGGTTTGGACCGGACTGGACTGGCTCTTGAGGCTGACGCGCGGTTCCCGTCGTGCTCTTTCACTCCGTTCTGTCGCTCGTTACTCCCACTTTCCCTCTTACGTAATCAGGAAAGAGTCAGTGGCGTGCCAACTTGGCTTTGAGAGGGGGGGAGGGTGCTCTTTGTAACCCTTGGGCGCCGCCGGCCAGTGTTTGCCCTGCCCAGTGGCGGCTGTTTAAGAAAGGGGGGGGGGGGGGGTCAACACACATGCCTTGACGTTCCCTTTCTGAGAACTTGGGGGGGGGGGGGGGGCGATGCCCCCCGCCCCCTGGGATGATACGCCCATGGAAAGAGTCTTCCCGCTGGTTTCCAATTGGGCGCCACTGTTGGCATGCACTCATCCTACTAGGGCACTGGGACGTCGCATAGTTTCGTTTCCTCGGTAGGCACTACGTACGCGACAACGTAAGAGCCAGGGGCAGCGACGACGCCGTTTGCTCCAAACTGCCTTCACCCGGGAGGAAAGATTGGCTCTTCGCAGACATCAGCATGCGAACCGCAGGCGGCGATCGACAGAAGCTCTGGTGGCTGCATCCGAAACCGCCGACGCCCGGAAGAAGAGACTGGCTCTCTGAACACAGCCGTGTCCTGACTGTTGCGAGGTTGGAATTCCTTCCTTCTCTAAGTCGAAACCCTTGAGCAAGATGCTAAGTCATGTTGTCGAAAATCACCAACAATTTCGGCGTAATTTATTCTTGTTTTCTCGTAATGATTGTTTTTATTTTTACTTTCAATCACGATACATTTTTGGCGTTTTAAAAGAGCGTGGGAACAGCTCCCGGCTTTGCACGCTAGCCCATAGCGCTTGCAGGACGCCCCACGTAACTATATTAGTTACCGCGAATGCCGCCAGTATTGCAGCGGTGCGAGAAAACCTCACCCTCCCGCGTTTTAGACAAGCCGGATTAACACTATATCTGTCATACACTCCACAAAATCCAATGCGTGTACTTTCCCGCAAAGCACTTGGTAAAGTCAATTGCCGCATTCTAGAGAGGCGCTCGGCGAATGACGAGGAAGATATGTCTGGGCGTAAAAGAACCGCCTGCTCCATGAGACTAAAAGCTTAATTGCACGATGCATCTTTTTATCGCGCCACGGTTTAGAGAAAACCGAGATTTCGCAAAATGGGCCTTCTTAGACGAGAAGTTTGACGCCTGATTGACAGGCCTTGGTGAGGTTTTAGAGAAATATTACTCCTGAAGCGAGGTGCACACCAAACGTTTCTAGGAGGTGGAGGTAGTGAATTCCTCGGGCAAGTCCAGCGAGTGCACACGGTGGAAGAAACTATGGCCCAAGAAGTGGAAGAGAATTTTCCTGAGCTGTATAAAAGACTACCTTGCGTGGGACGGGAGTGTAAGATTGTCCTTAAAGAAGGAGCAGAGCCAGTGTCTCAGCCGACGAGAAAAGTGCCACAAACTCCAAAAGAACCACTCAAACGAGAACTCCAGAGAATGGACGAGACTGGAGTCATTACCCGTGTCGATGTACCAACTGATTGGGCAAGCCCAATTACGATAGTCAAGAGGAAAGTAGGTGCTCTTAGAACCTGCATTGATCTAACATCAGAGGCAAGTGAATGAATGCATCACCCGGCAGCACTACCAAATGCCACGCCGTGAATACATTGAAGCAGAACTGGCAAATGTCAAGTTCTTCTGAAGGCTGGATGCCATATGCGGGTACCAACAAATACTACTATATAAGAAGGCCTCTCCAGTGTGCACGTTTGGTACGCCATTTTAACATTACCGATTACTGAGACTGCCATTTGCTATCTCATGTTCACCGGAAGTCTCAGTTCAACAGATCAGGACCGAGGTTTTTTGATTGACTTGAAGGGCTAAGAGTGGCGTTGATGATGTACACGTATGGGGTTGCTCCAAGAAAGAGCACGACAAGAAACCATAGGACAGCCTGAAGAAAACACTGGCTAACAAGCCAGTGTTTGCATTTTTTGACCCCAAAAAGAAGACAAAAGTGACAGGGATATGCATCACAGTATGGATTGGGAGCGGCACTCCTACAGCTGAATGACACAGAGTGGCGTCCAGTAGCACATGCGCAACAAGTGGTGACCGACTGTGAAGTGCGATATGCACAAATTGAGAGGGAGACGCTCTCCTTCAAGTCCGCCTGTTATATGTTCTATGACTTTATTAATGGTCGCAAACTTACACTGAAAACCTATCATCGACCATTGATATCAATAGCAAGGAAAAGCATTGGAAACATGCCATTTCGGTTGCAGCGATTTTTTATTCGCCTGATCAAGTTCGAGTTTGACCTGCGCTATCTACCTGAAAAGAACTTGGTGCAACCCGACACATTGCTTCGGGCAGCAGTGAAAGAGGCGAAAACGAAAGTGGTAGATTTGGATGATATTGAAGTACACGCATATATGAGCTAACTGCCTTGAAAGGTTTGTTGTTCTCTTCGAGATTGTAGGACCTTGAAGTGCGGCCCCCCACCCGACGGCACTGTACATTGTGCGACGGCACCGCAATCCCACTCCTACATAGTTCAAGTAGAGGACGTCACCCTGGGCGCGCTTAATATTGTAAGCTCAGTATCTATGCTCTTTTGCATGTATTCAGTACGCCCCAGGAGCACTGAAGCTGAAGTCATTGAGTGCATCGTTCTACAGAACGGTGTATCAAGGGAGGATATTCCTGGAACACATTACTTTTAGGAGGAACGAAGGAACGCCACCGTTCCATGTTGCATTGGTATAACTGGAACGAGAACTCGTTGCGGTTTCACAGAAACAACAACAAAAAGAAAGAAACTGTTCCTTTTTTTATTTATGTCTTGTGAAGTATATTTTTTTCCAAGGGGAAAAGTGAAAAAAGCGTAAAACCAATAACTTTACGAAGAACAGGATCTTGTTAACTTTTTTGTTACTTATTTGAGGGTTTATTGTATGGGGCCCAGTCGGGTGCAGGCAAGCTGGTGGACATCGATAATTTTTCGATCCCCAAGACTTCGGAGAAAAAAAATTATTTGATAATATGCTTAGATGTCCAGTTGGTACATTGCAAAGGGTATAAAGCACCGAAAAGTGCGCTGAGAAATACCAATCCTGAAGAGTATAGCTCGTGCAGCGAAGGCAGCGAGAAAGGTACGAGCTCGGACTCGCAGTCCTCGCCTTGTTTCACGGCAACCATGCAGTATTAATCCGCATGTCCTCGGACTTGCACAAGTCCGCGGAGTTGTACGTTGTGACGTCGAAGCCACGTGATGCGCATATTTCACAGGTCTGCGGACATCCTTTCCGGAATTTGTCGGCCGCGTGGATGCACCTTTAAGGTGGCGCCGGAGTTATTTCTTCAGATGTACAGCGTGCACTGTGAGGATGGTAGATCTGTCCTGCCCGCGGCGTAGATGCAGCTTACGCGAAAATATCGCACTACGTACACCCGAGCACTTACCGCCCTCAACGGCGAGTGCGGTGGTGTCCGCGACCCCGCGACAATAATTGTAGATTATGAACTTGCGGCCATCAGTGCGTTCGGGACGGTGTTTCCGAACTGTAAGGTGCGCGGGTGCTTTTTTCACCTATTGCAGTTCGTGTGCCGTACACTCTAATAAAAAATGGGGGAAAAAAGTAGCAACGGCGCGTCTTCCTCCCTTCTACTGACGCGCCCCCAAGCGGACACGAGAAAAGGGGAGGAACCGAAACGTTTTTCTCCTTCTCCAGGCAGACGGGAGAAAGCTTTCGGTTTCGTTTTTCGAGCAGGTCGCGCACGTTGTTTAATAAATACCTGTTGAGTTAATTGAGGTTCAGCGGTAGCGAAGGCCGCCTGTAATTCCGTCTTCTAGTCTAATCGTGCAGAGCATTTCGCTTGCATTGACGTTTTTATCACTAATTTTCTCAGGGCCGGTTGCACCAACGCCGCTTATCTTAACCCAAAGCGGCGCTTTCCTAAGCCGGCGTAGCGCCCTAAACCGAGCTTAGGTAAGCACGGGTTTAAATTCCGGTTGCACCAACGTTAAGCCGGCTTTACAGACGCGCCCCTAGCTAAACGCTGGATTTGCGTAGGGAATGTAGGGACAAACAGAGCAAACTAGGGAACGCTCAGAGGGACGAATATGATTGGCGGAGAGGAATCACGTGATGTAAACAATAGAACTGTTGCTGTAGGCGTTGTAGGCGTCTGCTTTTCGCTGTATTTCTTCGGTGATTAACGAATTTAAGGCCTCCAAATTTAATACTTTTCTCGCTTAACTTTTAAAAACAGCAGTCAGAGCTTTAAATAAACATGTATGCTCTTTACATCTGTGATTGTATGTTTAATATTGGTGGATAACAGAATATCTTGACAGTTACAGTAGTTTTCGTGCTTACATTTTGATCGGGCGCCCCAAATCTCACTGAACATGAGAAGGACGCTCCACTCGCTACATCGCTGGAGACAAAATATCGTCGAGAATAAGTTGGCAGGTAAGATGACTACTAAAATCAAGTCATGCCTGAGACCGATGAAGTTCAAAACAGTGACGAACTCGCCACGGCAGCTGCGAAAATGCCTAGAAATCGTCAAATAGAAGTCGTCAAGAGATCGCCGCGAGGTCCTTGCAACGACCGTACTCGTTTCTATCAGAAAGGTGACAGAACGGCACTGTACCGTCGTTGAACATCCGCTGCAGCCTCCAACAGACTTCAGTTTCACTGTCGAGTTCACAAAAAACAAGAAGTGAATTTTTTACTCGATGTGTCCCGCCGCAGGCACAGATTACTTGTCAACTTTATAAATGCCCCAGTACGCCAATATCCTGAAAACGGCAACCACGGTGACCGGTTTCAGCAGCCTTGGGATTCTTAAACCAATAACTCAAACCCTAGTCGTTTGGTTAGGGTATAATCGAAGAATGCACTAGACAAATTATACAAGACTTTCCCTGTAACTTCTTTGTGACCTTGACAGCATTTATTGCAAATTGCAAAAGGTTGAGAGGCGGTAGCTAGGCTGTTGGCGTACACGAAACAAGCTAATACATTCACAATCGGGAAAATTTTGAGCTTTCTCGGTCACTGAAGCTCTTATATTATGAACTTGAAACTCTCCAATGTATGTCATCTCAAAAGGTGGCTTGAACTAGTCGGAATAAAGTTCTTGTTGTTGCTTATTCTTATGGCTTTATACATAAAGAATCGCCCTTTATTGAAAGCTTCATGCTGTGTTTTTTTATTTTCATATTTGTCTTTCTCACTGTTGTCTTTATTTGTGAATTACCAACTAACTCAAGTTACCATTTCATAAAAAACACATTTGTTGAACTATGCAAATATGTACATGCCCAAGCAGCACAGAGTTGGCCAGTCATCGGCAAATGGCTGGCAATGGTCCTTGGCCAAGTGGCAAGACAGTGGCCAGAGACTGGCCGGTGACTGGCCTTTATCTGGCCATTGGCCAATGGCCACTGGCCATCAGCCATCGGCCAAGCACTGGCCAATGAATGGCCACTCTCTGGCCACTGGCCAAAAGACCATCGCCAGACGTTGGCCATTGCTTGGCCAAAATCCGTGCTGCTTGGGTGTCTAGTGTATATGTAATTAAAGACATTTGATTGTCCATAAAAGTTACACACACTTATATAAACAATTATGTAAGCTTCCTTTGATGGTTTGTCTTATTGCACACTCTTGAAGTGAGTTATACGAACTACACAATTGAAATTCTACTTATCAGGATATTTTCTAGATAACACTGAAGGTGTCGCTTACAACATATTGCTTGGTCAGTCATAGTCACCCAATAGACTGAAATATAAGCTAACAACCCCCCAACACTTTCTTCAACACAGTTTTTGTTTAACAGCTATCGTTGAATAGCTTTACGAGTTTATTTTTCCACGGCCCAGGTTGGCAGTCTCTAAGCTTTGTTCACTTAATTTTTACCGTGATGTAGCAAGTCTTGAACAGAATGCAGTTCGTACAAATTCAGTATAGTTTCATTACGGGAAAGGGAAATTCAGGCTAAGCCACCAAATATTCGAAACACCTAAGCACAGTGAGATATTACCCAGGGAATCTTAATGTGCTCAATGTCAGTGTTGCATCCGTAATATGAATTGAAGTAACCTCTGTCTTTTCAGTAAATTTTACATGACCTAGTTCCGTAAGCATCTATATGTTTGCACCATGTTAGGATTACACTTTCGTATGTAAATGATTTTGAATAATTTTAAGTGATCACCCTTTTTATTTCAAAAGTGAATCTACAATCTGTGGTCGATGACCATTCCATAATGGTTCTCAACACTTCAGTGCAGTCTGGAGGCAAGTTGGGTCACCAGATAGAAAACTTTGTTGTAAAAGTACCGTCTAACACAAATGACTGACTACAATCTGAGGATGACAACCATCCCGTGGTAATTCTCAGCACTTCAGTGCCTTCTGGAGGCAAGTTGGGTCACCAGATAGAAAACTTTGTCGTAAAAGTACCGTCTAAGACCAATGAGTAACTACAATCTGAGGATGACAACCATCCCGTGGTAATTCTCAGCACTTCAGTGCCGTCTGGAGGCAAGTTGGGTCACCAGATAGAAAACTTTGTTGTAAGCGTACCGTCTAAGACCAATGACTGACTACAATCGGAGCATGACAATCATCCCGTGGTAGTTCTCAGCACTTCAGAGCCGTCTGAAGGTAAGTTGGTTCACAGATAGAAAACTTTATTGTAAAAGTACCGTCTAAGACCAATGACTGACTACAATCGGAGCATGACAATCATCCCGTGGTAGTTCTCAGCATCCAGTGCCATCTGGAGGCAAGTTGGGTCACCAGATAGAAAACTTTGTTGTAAAAGTACCATCTAAGACCAATGATTGACTACACCCAGGTAGCACGCCAGAGGAATGCCCAACTTGGGCAAAGGTCTGGCAAACATAAGGGCCCAACTTTGGCGCAGTTAGGTTTTTGCACCATGGCATTCATCAGTGCCAAAGTACGGTGCCTAACTATAGCCTTAGTTGGGCGATCCTATGGCATGCCAAAGTTTGGCTCTTCTCCGGTACGCCAGAGGAGTGCCAAAGTTGGAGCCATACTTGAGCCATAACTGCCATAGTAAATCCTAATCTGGGAATTCGGGGCGTGCCAAGGTTTGGCATTTCTCTGGTCTGCCAGAGGAGCGCCAAAGTTGGTGCCATACTTCAGCCATAACTGCCAGAGCAGCGCCTAATTTCGGTATTTGGGACGTGCCAAGGTTTGGCGTTTCTCTGGTCCGCCAGAGGAGCGCCAAAGTTGGTGCCATACTTCAGCCATAACTGCCAGAGCAACGCCTAATTTCGGTATTTGGGACGTGCCAAAGTTTGGCTTTTCTCGGGTCCGCCACAGGATTGCCGAAGTAGTGCAATACTAGAGCTATAACTGCCAGAGCGATGCCCAATTTGGGTATTTTGGACATGCCAAAGTGTGGCGTTGCTCTGGTCCGCCAGAGGAGCGCTAAAGTTGGTGCCAGATTTGAGCCATAACTGCCATAGTAATACCTAAACTGTGAATTCGGGGCATGCCAAGGTTTGGCGTTTCTCTGGTCCGCCAGAGGAGCGCCAAAGTTGGTCCCATACTTCAGCCATAACTGCCAGAGCAACGCCTAATTTCGGTATTTGGGACGTGCCAAGGTTGGGCGTTTGTCTGGTCCGCCAGAGGAGCGCCAAAGTTGGTGCCATACTTCAGCCATAGCTGCCAGAGCAACGCCTCATTTCGGTATTTGGGACGTGCTAAGGTTTGGCGTTTCTCTGGTCCGCCAGAGGAGCGCCAAAGTTGATGCAATAATTCAGCCATAACTGCCAGAGCAACGCCTAATTTGGGTATTTCAGACACGCCAAAATTTGGCGTTTCTCTGATACGCCACAGGAGTGCCGAAGTGTGCCACACTTGAGCCATAACTACCAAAGCAACGCCTAATTTCGATATTTCAGCCTCGCCGAGTTTGGCTTTTCTCTGGTCCGCCACAGTTGTGCCAAGGTAAGTGCCAGACTTGAGCCATAACTGCCGCAGTAAATCTTAATTTGTCGATTCGGGGCATGCCGAAGTTTGGCTCTTTCCTGGCTACCCACTGAAGTGCCAAGTAAGTGCCAAAAGTGGCAAAGAAAGCCGAGAGGCCAGCCCAAGTTTCGAATATCTCTGGTGTGTCACAGAAGTGCTCTTTTACGCGTCCCAGAAGAGAAATAAAATAAATAAGCGTTGGAAGCACGATAGTAAGATGTCATCACCTCCGTTCCCAAGCAGCACGGCAATACTTTGCAGTATCGTGCCAGTGCCGGCCGAAAGTCGGTTCCAATATCGCTCAACTGTCCAGTTTTGCACCACCGTTTGATACCCGGCAGGTATTGCCGTACAGCTGTTTCGCCCCGGCCTAGCGTTCACGTAATATTGTGCGAAAACTCTACGATGCGTCTGCTTCGTATTGCCCGAACGTCGTGCAAGTATGTGTACGTTGCATGTCATTTGTTGCATATCCAATCACTTATACGAACAAACAAATTTTTTCGATCGCTCCCAGAAGTTTATTAAACAACTATCATTACACACAGTGTATTCTCAACATATTTACAAGGTCACACTTCTCTGTAAAACGAAAAGCAAATTATAAAATACAATTAACACTGTCCTCATGCCAAGCAAAACTCATCACACATAAAACCGCGGAGAATGAAAGGAAAGCAGGACGACTATCAGAATCATGCTTGCAGTGCACTTACTAATAAATGAGCGATATCATGTAATCCTTGATAGATGCATAATCCAACTCAGGCACCCCACAAACACATTCGAGGAAGAAGGTTGCGCACATTCAACTGACGTCTCGTCGTCGGCGAAGAGCAGTTTTTGTCGAAGCGTGTCCAACAAACACATCACAAGTATTCCACGAACTCCGGTGCAAAAAATGACTGTTACCGAAAAATTGGCATGGACGTATTCCGACCGTTTACGACGAAAAAACACGGCCGCGTCTGCAACGCACGAAAGCAACAGAACACTGAAGAGCCCAGTTCGAAAACCGGACCTACGTGGCCTGCTTATTTCTATAACTAGGCAAACGGCGAAAACGACAGCCCCAGAGATCCCGTCAGCGTGACAGAGAAAGTCACGTGACAAATTTTCGTCCAAACGCTTTTGTCCTAGGCGTCCTATGTAGAGAGGTCACGCTGAGTCACGCGTTTCGCTTCATCCTTTTGATTTGCTTAAAGCGGCTGTCGAGCTCGCTGACAGCCACACGAAGACGCAAAACCAGGTGGGGAGGATTTGCAAAAGGCGAGGTCGAAGGGGCATCAACAACGCATAAAAGGAAAGGCCGCTTCTGCCGGTGACCTTGTCGCCTTGCCTAGTCTGTCAGCGTTCGGCTTCAAGTCCGAACTCGTCGACCCGCATGGACATCAGGACACCAATTTGACATGACCAATCGACCTTGGAGGGGGATAAAAGGTGGGAACCGAGGAAGCTGCTGGAATCTTGGTTCATCCAGAACGACAAACGCGGAAGTGATTCATCGCTGGTAAACAAGAACCGTGGCCCCCTGCCGGACGTGTACACAAACTTTATGCCTAAATAGCCGAACTTTTTTGTGCGACTCTCACTCGCTCTGTGCTCTACTGAAGATGCCTCCCGCATTGGAGGCGCAACGTTTAATTAAATTGTTATTTTTGTTATGTCAAGCCGTTTTTGTTATTACATAAATTAGGAGCGCAACCGGGACATTTTCTCCCGTGAATGACGATCGGGTGCTTGGACTCCGAAGCAGCTCTTTCGGCGTCCATTTGATGTTCTCGGAGTCGGTCGTTGAGGCATCGCCCCGTTTGCCCGATGTACCTGGTCCCGCAGGACAGGGGGATCGCGTACACTTCCTTCGCTTCCTCTCCTTCCGCCAAGATTTCTCTTTCCGGTACTCCCACGGAGCGGGCGGGTTTCGAGGTTGAAGCCGAAAATAAAGTTCGCTCTTTCCACTTTTTTTTTGCGTTTCCTCCTCTCCTGCCCTCCTTTCCTCCCTTCACCGCCCTCCCCCGAGGGGCCAACGCGGAGAATGGATTAGGAGACGCCTCCGTTAATCCGGCATAACCCGCCGTAGAGGGGACGTGCTGCTTGACTAAAGATTATCTCCCTGCACAAAAAATAAATAAATAAATAAATAAATAAATAAAAAAAAATAAAAAATAAAAAACGTCGCGGGCAGCGATTTAATGCGCTTTGCCGGATGCGTAACGCTTCGCCCGCCCGCCCGAAAAATGTTAGTCCAATGCATACCAGCTTGTATGCATTGGACTAACATTTTTCGAAGCGCGGCAGGTTTAGTGTAGGTCCTATCATAATGGTCCTGCAAGACTTCCCTGTCCGCCACAAGCTAGCCAATAATTCAAGGACATAACGACGGCAGCGTATTCAAACAGTATAAAATAAAATGTATATAATATTTATAAGAACACCATCGTCTTCACTGCTTGGCTTTCAAGTTTTTAGCGCCGCAAATAATCGTAATCAAAATATTTTTTATAATTGAAGACCCCTCGCCATGCATCGAACCCAAAATTACGCTTACGTGAAACATGATTCGGCGCGGGAGCAACTCGAGTCACCGTAATTTTTTTTTTTTTTTTTGAACGTGGCTTTTGCTTTTTAATCTAACTGAGGTACCACTGGCAGAACACGAATCGCATACTTGGAAGGATCTGAAAACTCATATAGCTGGTTGAGTCAATGCAATACTACCGCATTCGTTGAAGCTCGATTTGTTGATTCGAACTTCAACAAATCACACGCACCCATTCTCCCTATTTCTGTTTACCCAGTCATAGTCGTTCCCTCACGATGCAATACGAGTACAAGTAACTGCAGTCTATGCATTGTTGACAATACACAGCCGTGATCGCGCGGTTTTTAGAAGCGCTATAGAACGAGCACAAGCGTCGAATTTCGGTACTCTGATTGATTTCTGTCTTCCCGCCGTGACACCACACGAGAAAAGCGATTTCGTTCCGTCTGTGAAACTAGGAACAAAGAAATCAAGATATAATCCCGTTATAAAACAACGCGAAATGGATCTCTGCCGCCAATACCCAACCGTTCGCGAGGTGACTGGGCAAAAGCATATATTACCTCCGTGCCTTTACCCTCTGCGCACCGCCAGAGAGAGTCATACAAACTCCTTTGCGCTATTATCAACACGATTGCGTTTGCAAGCCGGTAGTTGGACTCGGCTGGGATTCGTCCCCTTCTGACTTTCATAGATCTCTATGAAACCAGAAAGGTAGATACTTTTCTCCATTGGGTTGGTTTGCCCGGGGCCTCCAGTTATTTACGGCCAAAATCACACTAGAGGCGCTTCAGCAATGTTCACTCTGGTCGACACACGTGCTCCTTAAAAATGCCTGTCGTCCACTCTTTCCCAAACGATACTTGAAGAGCCAATCTTAGAGACCGACGGATAACGAGGCCTTAGACCTCGAAGAAATTATAACACAAATTTGGCGTCGTCATTCCCAAACTGGTTGCCGGACGAAATCCAGGGTTGGTAATAGTAACATAAGATACGTACGGCAGAATTCCCTGCCATAAATAAAACGATTTGGCTAACGCCAATGTAACGCGAAATAGGTGCAAAGAGTTTTGCGATAGGAAGCGTAAACCGAAAAAAAGGAAAAAGAAAGAAAGAAAGAAAGACTGAAGAAAAGGAGAAATTAGAAAAAAAAATCTCTGGTGACTTGGCCAAAAAAAATTCTGTTCATGTGATTTTTCTTGTCACGTGACCAAACAAAAAAAAAACGAAAAAAAAAATAACACGAGAAAAAAAACCATCCCCTGCCCGGTTTCGAAGGTAGGCCCTCTTGATCGTGAAACTAGCGCGCTATCCGTTGCGCCAACATAACTTTTTTTTTCTTTCTTTATTGCAAGTTGCGCCAATATAACTCTGCCTGTAATGCTCATGCAGTCCCACATCATAGGCGAAAGCTTAGGTGCCTTTGCAGTTTTTCATGCATGTGTTATTTTTATTTGTGGCAAGAGTTCACGTCCAGAATGCTTTTAGAGTTTTCGACCAAAACAAGTTTTCTTCTTCCGAGTCACCTTCTAGAACCAGTAGACCGCACTGGGTCGTCCGGCTAATCAAGCAGCTATTTTCAAATTCTCTGGCGTGCCCGTCCTCGGATCCGAGGTCGCCGTTTGACAAGCTTAACTTTCTTCCACCTTTTAGCCGGAACCCCACGGCAGCTTTGTTCCGTCCCCACTCCCTCTCGAGAGGATGGCTCGCCCCGAGGCTAATCCCATTCTCTAAACCTCTTTTCATCCAACGCTTGACCTTTCCCTCCCCGTCCCCCGGCTTCGAAAGAGAAGGTTCTTCTCTGCAGAACGTCCCGTTTGTACAGCGGCCTTTAAAGTTCAAAGATTGTCCTGTCTTTATCGTCCCTTTTGTGTCTCCACTTTTTAATGTTTAAAAAGTATCAACACGCTAAAATAGTACAATTTCCGGGATTTCATTTTCATCCCCATGTGTGATGCGGGAACCGCGCCATAGAGTCACGGTCGTTTCCGCACTTTGTTATCGCTAGGATTTGACAGTGCTCAATCACGATGCAAGACACGCACAGAGCCACGCTCGCTTTTGCAATGCGCCGCCTAAAGGGGTGTCCAAACAGGACACGACTCCGATAAATCGTGAAAATTGAAGCGGGCTTGAAGCGGGCGCGTCCGCTTCAATTTTCACGATTTGTAGGAGTCATGCGTTTTGTAGTGTCCTGTTTGGACACCCCTTAATAATGGTATATCTTGTTGAGACGTGCGCACATCCGTCTTGCGCAGTGTTAGCTCAACGGCAGCACTTTCTGTAAAGGCGGATTCACACCGGGGATAGCAGTCGCGCGATCCAACTAAATCGCATCGCAAAAAAAAAAAAGAAAAAAAAAGTAATTAGTTGGTCAATTTGGCGTGCGCGATGAGCGAGTCCAATGCCTTCGTTGGCGAGTCGCGTCTCAAAAACTCTCGCTCCGAACGCCGTTGGTTGGCTCGGCCTCTCCGCGACTAGAGTGCATCGCAAAACGTCGGGTCAGCAAGCGACTGCTCAAAACCCGTCACTTTTTGCCCGCGATGGTCGCTTTTGCGATGAAAGTTATGGCGCGACTAGATCGCGTCGCCGGTGTGAACGCGCCATAATGTCGAACCAGTCTCACGGCGCGTCCCGATATTGGCTTGTGTACCTACGCGCGAGTAAAACATCTGGCACAATTTGCGTTTGCAAAGCCTGCTCCAGCCGCGTCAAAACATTCAGCCAACCTTTGGACTGCAGAAATCAAGAGACAACCAAAATAAGATAAAGTTGCCAGCCGAATAAAACTTGATTTCTATTTAATTAAGATGAAGACCACCCGCGTACATCAAATACCTCATCAGCCGAACTCCAAGGCAGTAAGCCTAGTTCTGGCACTTGTTTGGCACCTTTGGCCCGTCGCTGCCAGATCACGGCCAAACTATCGGGAAGCGAAGCCTAACTTGGGCACTCGCTTGGCGACTTGGGCCCAAAGATGCCAGATCTCAACCGAACTATGAGGTAGTAAGCCTAACTCTGGCACATTTGTGGCGATTTTGGCCCGAATGTGCTAGGTGACAGCCGAACTGTCAAAAAGTGAAGCCTAACTTTGACATTAGTTTGGCGATTTTGGCCCGAAAATGCCAAAGCTCCGCCGAACTACAAGGTAGTAAGCCTAACTCTGGCACATCTGTGGCGATTTTGGCCCGAATGTGCCTGGTGACAGCCGAACTGTCAAAAAGTGAAGCCTAACTTTGGCATTAGTTTGGCGATTTTGGCCCAAAAATGCCAAAGCGCTGCCGAACTACAAGGTAGTAAGCCTAACTCTGGCACATCTGTGGCGATTTTGGCCCGAATGTGCCAGGTGATAGCCGAACTATCAAAAAGTGAAGCCTAACTTTGGCATTAGTTTGGCGATTTTGGCCCAAAAATGCCAAAGATCTGCCGAACTAAAGGGCAGTAAGCCTAAATCTGGCATTTGTTAGGCGATTTATGCCCGAAGATGCCAGATAATAACCGAACTACCCGGCAGCCAAGCCTAAGTTTGGCACTTGTTTGGCGAATTAGGGCCAAGATACCCAGACTGTTGCCAAGGGAGGTCAGGTTTGGCACTACTTTGGCTTCTTCGGGCTTTTTAATGCCCTAAACTGCCAGACGCAAGCCAAGTTTTGGTCCAGAACTCGGTGCTGCCTGGGCAACCTGAGGATAACGACCATCCCGTGGTAGTTTTTATCACTTCAGTGCTGTCTGGAGGGACGTTGGGTCACCAGATAGAAATCTTTGTCGCAACAGCATTGTCAGAGACCAATGATTGACTATGATTTGGGGACGACGACGATCACGTGATAGTCCTCAGCATTTCAGTGCCCTCTGGAGGTCCCCCAATGCCCTGCGGATGTGTCTCAGCACCTTGAAAAATGAGGCTACAAGAATGGTTCAAGCATGTCCAGCCTCTAGAGGCACTTAACACGACTATACTGATCTTTTCTCACTGTGTCAGTTGCAACTATCTATAGGGAAGAGGTTACAGGTTCCGAAAATCACTGGCCTAATACAAAAACCTGACTCATTAAAAGAGAACACCATTCAGAAATGGCAAAGCACAATCTAGCATCCATGCTCTCTGGTGGGAGCAGTAAATCTGTCAATAATAAACTGGAGAAAAAAAGAGGAAAAATCTTAAATACAAGGGTGATTAAGAATGATTCATGCCTGTAGATTTTATTTTGATAAAAATGTTTCAAAACCCAAGCCTGCCATGAATTATGACATGTGAAAAGCCTTGGCTGATTCGCAAATCATTTATCATCTTTTACTGCCACTCGTCTATCCGGCAGAATGAGCTCACAAGCACGCTCACTGTCGTCATCAGTCGTCGACATGCACGGGCATAAGCTCCGTTATGGCTGACACTTGTGGATCCTTCATATAACTTCTTTACCCATTCAAACACACTTCTTTTCAACAAAACATTTCCATGATATAGTGTGCACAAAGTTTTTGATAGATGTTGGCACCAGACACCCCTTCAGACCACGGAAACAATGACTCCTCCACTTGTAGATAGACACATAGATATTTATTTCGACTCAGGAGAGCCGTGTTCAAATTACAGACGGGGCAGCCATTCTTTCTTGCACTACTGCCACAACTACCACACAGTCACAACTGCCTGCACAGCAGTGACCGTAGAGACAGCAACCTTGTACGAAAAGGGCTGACAAGACAGAGTGACCAACTCTAGGTTCAAGATAACAGAAGTGCTAATAATTTTTTAATCACTGTCGTATAGCATGAATCTTTTTTAGCGCCTATATTCTGGCTGTGACCATACATATTTCTCAATTTCTTTATTTCATGAGCCAATTTTGGTAACTGAATACATATAGAATTTATACCAAGGCATCCTTGTATGGTCATATCCACTACATATGCAATTTATATATTTCTATAGATTCAAACTTATCTACTTTGACTTTATTATGATCATAAACGTCAAAATCAAATGGGATGTTTAATCTTCAGAGAGTGTTGAGTCACTCAGCTATGAAATTAGATGGTTTCTGTCACCACTGTAGAGGGCAAACCTTCCATATGCAGCACGACTGCTAACTTGGGGTTTTCACATGCAACTTTCAAACGTGACCTTCCGATCTACTGTGTACTAGATGAATGATTACCGTTCCGCTAGCCCGTGGGCCACAGGTTGCCGACCCCTTACCTAGTAAATTATTTTCCCAAATATATAATTAAGATGCCCAAATCAGCCTTTATGAACATTTTGTGCTTTTGCTAATTATGCAAATCACTTCCGTAAGCAATTTGACGATCAAAAGTTTGAATAAGCAAGGCATGACTCCTGGACTAGTGCCGAGCTATTAGCCAAGAGTAATTTAAGCAGAAATATCTATGGAAACGCGAACTGCAGCCAAAATACTAAAATACAGTACTCTGTCTGTCTGTCTGAAAAACTTTATTACAGGAATATGAGGAAGATAGTTTGAGGTGGCCCGGAGCGGGCCACCTCTCACAAGCACTAGGTCGGCTCCTTAGATTAGGTAATCACGTCCTTCAGTATATTCCATTTCATTATAAATAGTAAGTCGAATTTTTATCTCTGGGGCATGCTTTGTTGCAATGCAGAAGTGTTGTGTGGTGAAGTAGGTATCATGAAAACACTCTATACTCGGCGACAACTTTTCTTGGCAATGCAGTGATGAGGAGGAGAGCCCGCGCACAGCTTTATTCAGCGCTCAAAATGGGAGGGGGAACGCGTGCCTGTACCCTCCACTGCATTGCCAAAAAACGTTGTGGGCCAGTGTAGGGTGTTTTCTTCATGCCTACTTCACCACGCAACACTTGTGCATTGCAACAAAGCACATTCCATTGGTGAAAATTGTATTTAATTTTAATAATGAAATGGAATATATTGAAGGACCTGATTACCTAACGATTGTTAGCTTCTACGATACTGAACGGCATGTGGTAACATGTGTACCGAGAGGGCCATGGCATATATGCTGTGGCACAGTACACTGACCACAGGGTGAATATGATTCTGATACGGTGAGGTTCTAGGTACACATATGAATGCGGAATTCATTATTGTACCATTCAAGATGGCAGGGATGGGCAGTATTTTAAATACAAGTATTTCAAATACGTATTTCAAATACTTTGTGTAATTTGCATTTGTATTTAATTACAAATTGGGTAATGTATTTGAGGTGTGTATTTAAATACTAAAACGTGGGTATTTCAATTACAATTGTAATTAAATACAATTTTGTGGGCGAAAATACATACCTCAAATTTATTGTCACTGTCCAGAGCACTAAGAAAACTACTCTCTGCACCGAAGGCAGTGCCTCTCAATCAAGCACTAGCGTTTAGTGACTTTGTGAATAGGGTGCTAGTCCAGGGCAAGAATAGTTACGAAATCGACGTTCGCAGGCAGACTGGCTAAATAAATGCCTGTGACAACTTGTAATGCTTTCCAGCCTGATTTCCCTTCATATTTTTTGCCTGGAACATTCTAAATTGGTGGGTCTTCCAGATTTTCGTAACTGATGCGAGTTGCAACAATAAAAAATTCTCTAGCTAGTGCTGCGCGTCTTGGTCGTCTATAGGTTCTTTCTTGGTCTATACCAAAATGTAATCGACAAAAAAAGCTGCTTGAAGCTCTTTACTTTTTCACCTATTACGTCCAAGCTGATTACATATTTTTGTGATTATATTTTTATTACTTTACTAAAGCCTCGCACACTAACTCCCTAGTGTGCTATGCAAAATTAAAATGAGATACCCAGAAACCCGTTGCAGGTGCCCTGAAGTCGCTGACGCAAATTTTGAGGAATGTACTTGGAAAAGTATTTGGAGGAGACCAAATACATTTGGTTGTATTTGTATCTAGTATTTAAATGTTTTTTTGGAAATGTAATTATATTTGTAATTAAATACATTTTTGACGAAGTATTTTGTACTTGTATTTCGATAGATATTTGCATGTATTTTGCCCATCCCTGCAAGATGATATCCTACATTAGCATGTTCCCCACACTCGTCACTTTTACTAGAGGCTAGTAGGTATGAGTAAAATACTGTGACTATAGGTTTGGCTTGTGCCACATTGAACTTTGTATATGCAGTTTGGCACTCATGCCATCACCTATTGATAACAATATGTCTTATGTGCTACTAAGCTCAGTATGAACCCAATTTTCACTTTCACTGATTTCACATATTTCCTAGTTCCAATAAACTCATGGATTCTCCTAACAGTTGCTGACGACTCTGTTGAAAATACAAAAAAAAACACCTATGGTATTTCTAACATTATTTTTACTATATGGTTAGGGAATTATTAACAGCTACAGGAAGAGACCGAGACAAACAACTGATAGCCTAGAGACAAGCAAAACACCAGCAATAGGTGAAACACCAAGAAAAACTGTAGCAAGCACTTACAACGTTGACAATCTAGTGCTCCATCCCAGTTGCTTCCTGTTTTTCTTTAAAGTTCCTATCTCCAGTGAAAAACTTATCAATATGCAAAGTAAGTAGTTGTTCATGGCAGCAGTTTAGGTAGAAGCGGTGGGTGCCAAGTTTTGAAAAGTGGCTCTAGGCAAGTATGTGATTCAGATATACGAAACTCCATGTAATCAAAGGAACACGGATCCAGGACAAAAACCCACAGAATGGAGGAGACACTGACCAATGATTACTAGAAGATATTGATAGGAGTAGACGCCTTCATAAAGAGAATTGTCGACTTCATCCAGACTGATATGTTTTGTGCTGCTCTGCTTGTCTGTGGGGTACCGCACCAACAAACAATTTTCATTGTGCTTGAAATGCATCAAAAATTACTTTACTACAACCAAGTTCAAACTTTTGTGCATCTCATCGTTAGACGGCATTGTAGACCATAGTAACTTCAACCTCATACAAGTTGTTACAGAGGGGCTGTTGGTAACCACCATCAAGAATACCCTAGAACTGGGGTGAAACAATCTGTGCGCATGTATGTCTATGCGAGTGTAGGGGGAGGCGGCACTTTTAGACTGCCTAGGGTGGCAAAGTGTTAAGTCCACCACTTCCTTATTGCAAATATGAGACTAGCCCAACTTGGACTTCTGGTCTATCAATTACAAAATGAGATTAGGGACAGTGACAACAGTGCGAATGATGTACCAGACCACTCGCACAAATGAATTGTAGGAGAATACGACTGCAGAAGCTGCCCCATTATACATGAGCGCAGTAAAATGTATTACTTATAAAAAAGCTAGTTGTGAAATTAATAAAAACTAAAGGTAAACATGATTCTCCACAATACAGAGCATCCACTTGTTGAACAGAAAACTTGTCAAAGGATGGTGTTGCTCCTGATACCCATTCAGCATTTTGAAGCCATGCCTAGGAGCACTTAGGCTTGTTGTAAACACACAGTTGATGAGAATGGTCTTAGTGTTGCTCTTATCAGAGCCTGCAAGGCGACTGTTCGGTTGGCATAGCTAGGAAAACACACCAATGCCTTACAGCTTCAGATCCACAGGAAGTACTGCTTCGATCAGTTCAAGCACCATGTTATGAAGAATTGCTGTTGCCACAATGCCAGAAAGTGCAGTGTCCAGTTGTCAGGCTGAACTTGAAATCAGGAAAACAGCCATTTCTCTACATCCTACTGCCCTTCCATAAGGTGGATATGTCTATGTATGCATACACACAGCCACTGGTGTAGCAGGAATTATATTTGGGGGGGGGGGGGGGGGGGCTTTCTTTCATATTTGCGTATAGTAGTCAATATACTGTACAACTGACGGATACAGGCACAGCCGTCCCAAACCTTCGGGTGGTAGTCCTTCAATATTTGTCTTGCTTTACTAACAAAAAAAGAAAAAGTGATGATTTCAGAGAGGGAGTTTGGGGGGGGGGGGGGGCAGGTTTGACCTTTCAAACTACCCCCCTGCCTGTGCCACTGCACACAGCATTTTAAGCAAACGAAATGGGAGCACATCGTTGAAGAGATGTTGAAGAAAACTTTAATGCATGTGATAGTCACAGCATGCAACTGTTTTCAAGGGGGGGTCTTAACCACCAACATTAAGATGCAAACATGAGCCCTGTCTTTCCTCCCTAAGGCAATCGTCTCTGGTGCTGCAACTAGTGTCATGATGTCGTGTAAGCAAACGAAGCCTTCATCTCATAAGAAAAGACCAAACCTGATCTCTTTCAACATCTGCTTAAAAGCCCATTTGTTAAAAACAATACTCCTATTCAGTGATTTGGATACTGTACCAGAACGCTTCCGATCAACAGCTGGTGGACCAACTTTTTCTGCACAGTGCGCCTACCGCAACTGAGATCGGCATGTTCTATCGTTGGTGACTGCATAGAAAGGCGTGTGCAGTCACCACAGAAATGACACCTTTAAATGGTTTGATTGTGTCAAACCCTTTGGTAATGGAACGACGTATATTTTGTTTTAGTGAAGGGGAAAGAAGGTATAACTACCAATACACCAAAGCGATACTACTGGTAGATAGATCCCTTGATGATCGTACAAACTGTCAATTTTCGAACACGCAAAGGTCACCCAGAACCGTTTTTTCTTTCTTTAATTTTCTGCTGATAGAAAACCAGAAGCTCATTCGCGAGTGATATAGGCAGATCTGTAGTTCATACAAATAGACGGCGGCAGACTTCGAAGTACAAAAACTCCCACTAGTACATCACATCATGCCGATGAGAACGGTCGTCTCTTCGCATCACCGGCCCCAGCCTGCACCAATACAGCGCTGAACGAATCTCGTGTTGTAGTCGTTACGGCTTGTCGTCGCCAAAATATTCCTAAAAAGCGCGATCACCAGAAAAGTTACGGTTATGAAACGATACAGTTTACTGAAGCCAAGATTCTACTCGCGAGACAAGAAACATTCACTGAAGATTTTCTCGAAACTCAGAAAAGGACAAAAATTTAATTTTTGCTATTTCATTATTTAAAAGCGCCGCAATCTGATGTAAACGGCAGAGGTGTCGAGAATCAGCTGATCGCCGAGATCATGTACTGCCACTATTCAACGCGCTGATCGGATTGAAGGATATGCGTTGCAAGCAGAAATAAACAAATTGGTAAATAACAATACGTTACAGTTATCCGAAAATCAGAAAGTACATACGAATAAGCTCGTTGACAGAATCAATAGAGTTGGTCGTGGACAGAATAACCAACGCGAAGACAGACGTGAGCCCCACAGCTCCGTACGTATCTCGGTTAGGGCTAACACGCACTGAAGTGGAGAGCCAACTTGAAAACAGGGGTCGATAAACACTTCACGCGACGATATTTTGCATCCTTGTCACAATCGAAGGTCATTCTGTCGAAACTCTCACGCTGTTGTAGCCTAAAACACTTTGTACAACCAATTTCGTTCACCGCGTCGACCGCCACAAACCAGCCGCCATGTTTTTAATCCAGGATTAAGAAACAACCAAAAACTAAGCGCACAATGTTGAGCGCTTAAGTTAAGCCTAGTTTAGTGCTGGGTTTAGCGATAAGCGAGTTTGGTGCAACCGAGCGAAACCAAAACTTAGCTTAAGTTCCCGGCTAAGCTCCGCTTTGCGCTAAGCGGCGTTGGTGCAACCGGCCCTCAAACGAGCACACGAAGCCGCTAGAAACAGCGAAGTTCCTTAGCAGTGCCAGCAGCGCCACGTACACTGGGGGATGGCCGTCTCCGGACTGCGGGACTCCCGCGGCACGGAACTACAGCCACTACAGCAGCGAAACCACGCAGAGCTGTGTCGACGTTTTCGACGTTATGGAAACCGCAGGAACTGCGTCCAAGACAGGCAGGTTTTGCTGCCGGCCGCCTGGGTGCCTTCTGTGCAGAGTTCGGTTCTGTTTTCCGATGCCGAGGGCAACCGGCGTTCAACGTGGTTCTGTGTTTGTGCGTGTCAGCAGCATAGCTGCAACATCGTGATGGCAGTGTTGTGGGTTGTGAACAAAAGACTGGAATTAACGCCGATGTGACCGTCTGTTCGCTTATCAGTGGTGTACCAAGACGATGAGATCGTAAACTGTTGGGCATTGATGCCGCTGGTCGGGCCGTGATCGGAGGGGGCGAGGTGTCGCAGGATGACATTCTGCTTTACATTAAAAAGTTTAATACCACTTGAGGGATTACGTGCAATCGATCAACGTGCGGATAGTCATGTTGGACCGCTGGTCTGAACAGTAGAAGCTCCTATCGTACAGTGGCCAATGTGACTGTCGGCATTGTCTCGTCCCCGAGAGCGATTGCGCTGTGGGGCAAGGACTGAACAGTACGAAATCGTGACGGAAAGTACGTATATTTGCAGTATGGTATTTCGGCATAAAAAAGCAATAGTAGATAAAATCGAGAAAAAAAAGCTACCCTTTATTTTGCTGTTTAAATATACTACGGTACCTGGAGAAACTGCTCTCCAAGTGGCGCGCTGGGATGAGCGCAAGAAGTTTTCGGGCTCGCCACGGCGTAGCTCCGTACACTTAACACCTGCCGCAAGTCGCGGCTCTGACTGCATTCAAGTTGATCGAAAAGCGATTTCTCAGCCCGTGAAGCATCACTTCCAGCTGAGGGAATATCCGCTCTAGAGAAATTAATTCAAGATGGCAATTGCAGCTTTGCGCGAGCAGCAAACCAATAGAAATACAGGCTACGACGTGCCGTGTGGGGAAACAAACTCATGGCCTCGAACCGCATTGGAGCGACTTGATTTATGGGCTTTCAAATAATTACGGCATGATCAAGCGTTTACTTTTTAATAAGAGATTCATCCCCTGAGCCATTCAAAATACTCTCAGAGGTATGACATTGCTGGGAAAAAATCAACATGCTGGGAATATTTTTTATTGTTTAGGGAGTCACCGAAAAGCTCCGTACGTTCAAAACGATCAGTAAAAAAGACGGAAACGCAGAGCACGGGTGTAGTGTTCGGGTTGGTGTGGTGTTCCGTTGTGTTGACATTGTGTGTGCCGTGCATGTGCTCAATGTATGTTCAACTGATGCTTGTCATAAGCGTGATGTGTGTATAGTAGAGGATCCCCAAGCGGAGTAGTAGTGGCCTGAGAAAAGCAAATTATTTTTTGTAGAACATCAATTGGGCGGTACCTAGCGCCACCTAGCCTAGCTACTTGCGATTGCTCTCCTTGACCCCGCCATCTGGTGGCTAGCGATTAAACCTTCTTTCACGCTACGCGCTAAACAGCGGCTTCGAGTTTGTTCTTTCGAGGGCGGCTTTTGGTTTTGCGGATTAAGTTTGCCCTTCTCCGTGATGTGCGGTTGACGAAGGAATTGTGACTTGAGGAACACCAAAGGTAAGACGCAAAGCGCGCGAAGTAACTGGGTATCGGTTGTCTCCGTGTAAAATCGCAGTACTGTCGACGAAAAGATTGAGTAACTGCTTTCGAAACGCAAGTTTCTGTACCTGTGGGGGGAATCTGGCTTCGGAAATAAACACAGTTTGCGGAAAGCTCGTGTTACGCTTTTTTTGTTGCTCCTCTCATCCCGTACAAGTGACGTAGCGTCCTCGTCAAGCCTTATTGGACGCGATTTGCTGGATTCGGGGCCACCATATTGAGATGCAAGCGAAGGAGGAACCTTGCTTTCCTGCTTCAGGGACGAAAGTCTCCCTTTCTAAAGGAACATAGATTACAAGACCGCTCCTCCCCTAAGGGAGGACTATCCATACCCTTTTTTCTAAGAGTGTAGGATTCATTCGGACGGACTACAGGACTTGTGTGCGTTTGATTCCCAGATTAACATAGAGGCTAGGATGGTCCCAGCTCGATCAATTGTCCACCGGGAAGACGTGGTGGTCGTGTTCACCGACCCGGCGACCACCATCCGCACGTAGCTGCTCCCGATACTGGAGTACTTCGAGATGTTTTTATCGGCCGGCCGGCAGCTCGAGGAAGGCGAGACGCCCGGTTCTCAGTGGAACTATGAAACCACCACGAGACCGCTGTACAGGGCGACCCCAAGACCACGAATTCAGTAGAGGCTTGGCACCGGGGATTTCAGGCCCACCTGCAGTGCCCCCACCTAACTCTATGGAGGTTTCTGGAGGTGCTGCAGAGGGACGACTACCTGCAGCTTGGGCAACTGGAAATGGGCCGCCGGTTCAAGCAACCCAACATTATGACAAGGCTACGGAGCGCTTGCAGACGCTTTAAAGGGACTACGACCGCAAGCAGGACGGGCGTTTCCTCAGGGGCGTTGTCCGTTATGTAGGTCTTTAGGTATTTTTTGAAAAGTTTTCGTGAATGGACGAGGCTGTATTATATGTCGGAGAGATCTATGAAACATGTGAGCGTGGCCCCACTGACAAACATGTTTTGCTTTAAAATACAGATTTCTGTAACTTGTTCGACGAAATAAAAGCACATGTTGATGTTTAAAACTTTTACTGCACATAATCAACTTATTTAACTAGATATCTTGCCAAAAGGTGTAATATCCATTTTTCTAACTCGGCTGCCGTTGAAACTCATCCTTCTTGCAGTCCCTTGATGGACTAAAAGGTTAAAAGGGGCGAGCAAACAGGACGGAAAAAGACACACTTACGACACGGACAGGCGCCGACTTCCAACTGATTTATTGAAACACGAATCATCCTCAAACCCGATCCCAATCACCTAAATACATACAAGTTAAAAAAATTCTTATCGCTCATTTATCGCTCATCACCTTTTATTCGATATGAACCAACTAACCCCAACCAAAGCTTTATTGGATCCTTGATGGACGAAAGAAAGCCCTAGCAATTAGCCATGAGATCCGCAACATCTTCTAAATTTGGGCGATGAAAATTCTCCACGTAACCTAGATTGCGCATACAGCTCCACATTATATCCCTCATGCTTTACGGCGAAGCGAAGAGTTTGAGTGCTCAAGCTACCGTACTCGTGCACTTCATGGCCAGCAAACAAAATATAAACTAAATTAGCCCTCACTTCTTTTTTTTTTAAATACTGGCAGAGTATCGATTTGGTTACAAGTCGTCCAAGGAACCAATAAGCATATAAATAAATCTGAATTTTAAATATTTTGTTTGCAGATTTGTATGCAGTATCGACTCCGTCTGACTCTCCAGACAAGTTGAAAAAAAAAAGAAAGGACTTGACGGGAAAACGATAAGCAAGGCCGATAATGAAAGAGCGATTTCATGTCCACCTATACCCCAGGAGCCCAACAAATTGTCCTGAGGCAAGTTGGCCTTTCCAACGAGTTTCTTGCTCCACAAATTGTCCAATGACCATATGGCTTATTTAAAAAATTGGCCTTCGAGTATTCTTCGATGAATTGACTTTCGGCGAGTTGACCAGCTCACCCACAAGGATAAGCAAAATTAGTTTTATATATGGTTTATATAGCGACAATGGTTTGTGTGACTTTGGCAGGTGTTGCGTTTTAGAGAATTCTAGGGAACCATATTAGCAATATTGATCATCGAGCTACTGGCGCCAAATGTTTGGTGAGCAACTCCGCTTTTTTATTGTAGAAGCTTGATCATTGTCTTGTTCTCAAACCAGACATGGTTTCAGGTTTGCACTTTTAATAATAATAAAACAATATACGTTTTAGTGCTACTTTGTAGTTCTTAGAGTTCTCTGGCCACAACCAGGAAAAGAAAACACTGAGCCGAGAACGTTGCTTTAGAATTGAGAGTTGTTCTCATTGGAGAGGTTGCAAGCTGTTAAAAAAAAGTAAGATGCAGTTTCAGATATAAAAATTCAATTGTAATTCTAAAAATAAATCAAGGCACATATTTACACCGAAATGACCATGCACAGAAAAATCCGTGCACGTAACGTCTATACACCGAACCGTCTTACACCGGAAAGGCCGTGCACCGTAAGTCCGCTCACCGAAAAGTCCGTGCACCGAAAAGTACGTGCACCCAACAGTTCGTGGACAGAAAAGTCCGTGCACCGAAAAGACCGCACCGAAACGCCCTACACCGAAACGTCCGACACCGAAATGTTTGGATCCCTTCATGAAGGTCAAGACAAAGCTCACGACCTCCACAATGAAGGTCACGTGAAGGTCACGACCTTCACGAGTGACGTCTCGAGGGTCACTAGGGTCACGAGTGACGTCACAAGGGAGGAGGGAGGGGAGAAAGGGAGGGGAAGGAGGAGAAGGAGGAGGGGGAGGAGGATAAGAGGAAGAAGCAGGACAGAGGACGGGAGAGGGAGGATGAGGGGAGGAGGTGGTGAAGGAGAGGAGGGGAGGAGGAGAGGGTACGGAGAAGGAGGGGCATACCCTCCTCTAGCTCAAGAGCTGGGCTCTAATTCTTTGTTACAGAGTTGTAAACGCCTTCTTTTTATCAGAAAAAAAGGTTTTGTGCCAGTAGCGGAGGCCGGTGAGCAAAGGAGCTAGATTCAAGCCCGGTTCTCAAACCGATTTAGGGTTGTAGTCCGGGACACCACGAGGTTCTTTGGCTTCCTCTACGCGTCGCGGGAGGAAGGCGTCCGGCGGTATGGACGGATAAGCAACCCTGTATAGGGGTGCCTTTACTTGGGCCAAGACTTAAAAAAAATCTGGTGCGCGCTTGTTGAACCAATGCAGTATTCTTCATAGCCCTGTTGTGTGTTTAATTTTTTTAGCCTTAAAAAAGCTTAAAGATCTCGCACGAGATTTAAAATGTCGTACTTAACTAGTGACTGGCGAACTGCAGTGTGAACGCCCTTAGTTGTCTAGAATAATAATTTAAAAAAAAATTCCCATGCATTCTTTAACTCTTAAAAACATTAGGCACGAATGGTTTTCCACAGGCCCTAGAACAATTTCGTTGAAAGGATGCGCACAAAATAATATTTAAAAACTCGGCTACTTCATTTATGTTCACTAGCAAGCTTGGCCTATTAAAAAAAGTGACCTGACTTGCTCAATTGAACAATACTGCGCTCGCTTAAAACGGTCGCGCGCACCATGTTTTTTTTAAAGTCTTGGCGCAAGTTAGCTCGAAGACCCTGTACGTTTTTGTTTTGTTTACACTGAGATCGAAATGAAATTATTGGTTTTTCCAACTCATTTTATTTCCAAGGATGCAAGACACTACACAGTGACAGATTTTTTTTTATGTCAAGTTTGCGTACACACGGCTTTTCCTCACCATCCGACATGCAATTAAGAATCACGCGTGTCAATTCTAATGAATTGACACGTATTGCCCTGTAAGTGTGGTATAACAGGTTCTCGGATCGGAAACGCTATAGAATGGCTTTCCACAATTTATCATGAAGGCGAGAACGCAGTCGAGGGAAATCCGTTCCCATACGACATCGTTCCACCATCTTTGAAAGTCATAATCTACGTAAATTTCTACTCTTTTCTTTAGAGCAGCTGTCGCAGTGCAGTTTTCATAGATTCCCCATTCTTCCTTACCCTCCTTATAGAGTTGCTCTATTTTTCTTATAATTTCATCTTCCAGGTCTTCCGCTATTTGTTTCAACTCGGTTTTTCTCAGCCACAAGTCACATCCTATAAAATCGACAAAATACCAATCAATTCCGAAAATGGTACAGACAGTTTTGGGAGACTGTGGAGGTACTCAAACGTGAGAAAGCAAGGGACTCCAAATGAAAACAAAAAGCAGTGGCAGCGCGGACAGCAGGTGGAAGTAATAATATAAAATAAAAATGCTTGTTGTCGGCCATCGCTTCTCGCGTGCAGTACTCTTCTGCATGTCTGTTTTTGTTTCTATTTTTTGCGCGTTCTTTTTTGCTTTCGTTAATCATGTCGTAACACTAATCGTTACTAAGGTAAACAAAATTGAGATAAGCATAGTGTTTTTTGTTATATGTTTAAACCTCCAGACTCGAGCCATTTCACCACACGCCAAAAAAATTAAATAAGATACGAATATCTCATTGAATGGGTATCACTTTTTCTTGAAAGAGAGTGGCAAGATTAGGCAATGAATAATTTTGTTTTATAGTCAGAGCTAAGCTGACTATTCTGACACAGCGCTCCGTAACCATCCCTGTGATATTTTTTAAGCAATATGTTTTTTAGGTTTTTTTAGATTTTTTTTTCTATTGTGTCCTGAAACAACCGAGTCCTTTTTAATTTTGGAACACATTCACACACACATATACACCTTCATAAGAAAAACAAAACACACAATAACGAAGCACACAGAAAGGCTGAGCACTGATGTTTGCAAATGTAGATGATTAGGATACTTTTCAAATCCAACTCACTCTCAAAAATGCCAACCACCGCACTCAGTGCATTAAAATTACTTTGAATGAATAAAATATTGGAAGTTAACACATGTCTTGTACGTAGAAAGTGCTGTGGAAATGACAATTTACGGAAGAGCCATATAGTGATAGCAAAGAAACAAGTCTAAGGCAATGTATTTTGTTATGTGCAGTTTAGACAAAAATGTATAGTCTCGAAAATTTCGGCGTCAGTATTGGCAAGTTTAGCCGAAGTAACCTTGACGCGTAGCTACAAAAGAACCGGGTGCCGTGATAAGAATCGTACTCAATATGTGCCAACTTTCTCTCACACGTTCTGGGCTAGCAGGGCTGGATGATCCCAGACAGTTCCAAAGTACAGAGCCAAACTCTAGTTTCGAATGAACAATATATTTATAAAGCCTGACGTGGCATGAAATCTTTTTAAAATAACGGGTTTAAGCGAAAACAAACCTAAAAGCCACAATCAAGAACTAACCGAATTCGACAGATGATAGAACTAAGGGATGGATCGATATAAACTCCTAAGTAATGTATGAAATATTCACGTCGCCATGGTTGATCGTCTTGTTTATAGAAAGAAATTAAGAGCATATTTCTTCCGTGACAAAAACAAAAAGTGTCTTTTAATGTTTCGACGTATTTTTTTGTTGCTCATCACGATGAGATAGCAGATTTGTCTTGCAGCAGCTCACAATCAACCTGTGACTTGGTCCGTCTAACATCTTAATATAATCAACAAATCGAAGGAAATACTAAAAGAGACATTATAGGAAAAATGTTAAACGGCAAGGGTCTTAGAATAGAACACTGAGGAACGCAAGATGATATCTATGATCTACATAACACACCGTTAACATGAGCGTTGTTGATGCGCCAGGAAAGATATGATGAAACCACGAACATACCGGCAAACGCACCTCATTGTCCGTTAGCTTGTCATGGAGCACAAGACCAACTGCTTCGGTTAAGTCAAAATAAATGGCGTCGACCTGCCCATAGTAGGCAACCAATGGAGCCAACGTCACTCAAATAGACTGCTTAGTTAATTTCAAGACTTTTCGACTCAACGAAACCTTGTTGCGATTAATCGAATATTTATTTGAAGTAACTAGAAAGCTGCACTTCTAACACGCTCTGAGACTGTTTGGAGAATGTGGTAAACTAAATACACATGGTGTTTCATTTTAAAATTTGAACAGATACCAAAAGACGTGAAAATTACACAACTGTTGTGTGTGCGAATGAGGAATAAAATCAGGGGGTCATATTATTGTGGGATAACCGTCACAATGAGTCGGACAATCAAATAAAACTTGTTAGGTAACTTTTAGTAAGTGAAAATAGACGTATGGTTCCAATTATAAACTTGCTGTAGGTTATTAAAGACCACTAAATTATATAATTTCAGGACTTAATGGACATGAAAAGTGCGGAGGTGCGCTAAAGGTACAACTGCAAAAGAGGCTGGCGGTGCGAAACGTGGATGACTATCGTCCGCTAAGCCCAAGAACAAACTTCAGCATACATCGTTTCACCTTGGCTTGGCAAAGAGCGAGGACTGCGGCACCTTCGAGCCAACCAGAGTGACGACGTTGAAGCACGTGACAGACGTCAGTAAAGTCAGAAGGGCGAGAACGCAACCCGAGCAGTTGGAGAGGAGAGGAAGAAGGAACTTCCCTTTTAATCCGAACCCTACTTTTGTGGGGCCCAGACGTCGCTGTTTTCCCCTTCGGAGATTCGCCCGTATGTCAAAATTTTTACAAAAGCGGCTTTCTCCTCTACGCCGCTCACGGCTTTGACAGCACCACGCACGGGTCACTATCATTTCGGCCGATTGTTGCAGTACGGCTGAGCGTGCTTTACGGCCTAGAGGGCCGGAAGGGCCGGGAATGGTTTTGAGCCCGAATGGGCCATAACTGCCGACAACATTAAGGTCAATAGTCTCTCAATGGGCTGGTGTGGCCGCCTCCTGAGGGAATGCGTTGTGGTTGACGACCGTATTTGCCACCATATTGGAAAAATGGCGCCACATGTTTATTTTATTTTTCAGCGCACATTGGACCTCTCGGTGACGGCAAATACTGCGTTTGTTTATTTATTGCTTCATTTCTTACGGAAACGTGTTTGGCTTGTCTCCGCAACGGAGAAGTGCCTTACACGAGCAGGCCAAGATACGTGGCAATCGACTCTATCTGCACCCAAAAGACGAACCTGGCGCGAGAGTGGAGCTGCATCAGCGTCGCAGCAGGAATGGGAGTGGCAGCCATGTCAAACCTACAGCACCAGTTCGCAGATAACATCAACGCCGTCCTTGATGAAGTGTCCTGGCTGCTGGGGCTAAACAGCTAGGCGAGAAAGGATTTGGAGGCCAGGTTTTCTTTTTAGCATTGTCCATGTGTTTTTTTTTTGTTGTCATATTTCCTAGCCTGCATGCATGTGTTTCCTTCAGCGTTTCGCTGTAAAGAGATTGGAAATGAAATTTCTAAAATAAACCTCACTCATCGTTTTCGCGGCCGCCAGGTAGAACATAGACACATAATTAATTTATTTAAAGTGCTAAAATTAAAAAGACCCAATAACGTTTTTACTGAACTTCTATTAATAATATTATTATTAATATCTTTATTTATTGCATTATTATTTATAATTATAATTATATCTCTAATATTATAATATAATAGCTAATAAAGTCGATTTTTAAAATATAGGGATGTTATACGAAAAAGGCGCCCTAAATTAATAGCATTCATTTGAAAATTCGTTTGCGCGTGCGTGCGTGCGTGCGTGCGTGCGTGCGTGCGTGCGGGCGGGCGTGCGTGTGTGCGTGCGTGCGTGCGTGCGTGCATGTGTGTGTGCGTGTAATAATCCAAATATGTAGACAAAGGAACTACTGCTCAAAGGAATAAGAAATGATAATGAGCAGAAGAGCAAATAAATAAATAAAAAATTCGGCTAGGCAATGTCGCCGTGCCGACTGGTGCTGGCGGTGAATGGTGAAACAAACCCAAAACCGCGGTATTTGCAGTCACCGACAGATACACTCTTAAAAATGCCAATACATCTAGGTTCCCGCATCCTACTCGGAGCGCCAATATTGAAATCTGCGAAGAGACCTCGGCGTATGACGAGATTGACAATACGTTAAGCCTAAAAGTGAAGTCTGAGTTGTGACACTGAGTATGGCGTTGCATCCGTCTTGCTCAGTGTGGCGCCATCTATCTTATTTGCTGGCAACTAAAGTCGTCAACCACAACGCGAGCCCCGAAAAGGCTTCCGCACCAGTCCATTCAAGACTATCGGCCTTAATGCAGTTCGCGGCCCTTACGCCCTACTCGGCTTCACAGACACTCCCGGCCTTTCCGCCGCTCTGGGCAATAATGCACTCTGGGCCGTAATGCGACGATTGGAACTAGCGGGATTTTTTCACGACGTATAACTAGTGAAATAGAGTGTTGTCACGTTTCTTGTTCCGACGATTTGATTGGTTCACTCAGGCAGTAGCCTTCGCCGTTTGCCAAGCTATGGTGAGACAAGAATAGACGAATATTTTTCGATCGCCGGGAGGCTAAGATGGCCGATGGCGTTCTCTTCATAAATTAAATCTTCATGTTATCGCTGAAGTGGGCTATTCACTTTTAGGTATTTGTTGCACAAGCGATGCATAAAACATCTATTATGTTTTGTTGTTTCGTACTAGGGCCCACCTCTCATCCTCAATTATCTTGCAAGTTTCCCACTTATCACAAAATTACCCTGAAATTAAGTTGCACTAGCATTCCGGACGTATTTGAAATCACACACGACACCTGCAGTGTAAGACATTTCACTACAGTCCTGCGAAGTCACCTTCTGCAATTGTAATTGAACAATCGTTAATTGTGCGTGATACTGGGCAATGTGGGGAGCACTCGTTTTTAGTTGAAACAAAACGTTGGTACCAATAGTATCTCTGTTTCGGTTAACCTATACCGATGGATCAGAGCCTTCGAGGCATCGAAAATTACCAACGGGTTTAGACACGACTTCTGTGCAATGAACATACCGTGGAATGTAGGGTTTATCCTACACATGTCTGAAGCCTTCTAAGCCCGAAACCTTATAAAAGCATTGCAAAGTAAATCCTTCGTAATACGCCTCCATGGACAGCTCGTTTTATTCAAGATTCCCCTTTTAAGCAACCTTAATATCGCTGTTTGTTCTTCTGTAATGAAGCAAACGGTATCTGCTAAACTGATCATTTAAATTAGCGAAAAACAAGATAATGTGACATTTATCTCGCTAAAGTTTTAATGAACTTACCTCCTTTGGCTGCGGGACTCCTAAGGATATAACATTGCGGCTCGTTGTATATGACATACATGTCAGCATAGTCAGCACTTTCCGGAGAGGGGAACAATTCATCTAGAACATTCTTCTTAGAGTTACCATAGTTTCGTGCACTCTGCCGATAATCTACAGCATTACCTGAGTGAGAAAATCATTTTCGGAATTCAAACTGAATGCACCACTAACAAAAGCATTTTTCAACGCTTGTCGAACATTAAACCTGAACTTACCTTTATCAGGAAAGGGAGTACTTCTGGAATAGCAGGTAGAGTTATCGTACTCAGCGTACGTGTAGCTTCCTGGGGGAACTGGAGTAGCGTTTGGGAGTTTTCCTGATTTAAAGGTACAAAAGCAAATAACCGCACTTTTAATATAGTTTAGACGATTAGGCATCTGAAATCCTCCCAGGATGCGCGGTAATCCTGACCTGACAGTGAAGCGAAGCAGTGAAGAAACTAATTACATCTATTTGGAGTTACTGTAGTTAGTTAAATTTTTTTTACTAAATACTTTTTCAAGTTACAATAAAACGTTTGCAACAACATCATGTAAACAAACGCTTTAAAAACAAATATAGACCGCCTGCAAAGATCAGTTTCGCAACGTATCGCGCTGCGACCTTCTACAGAGGTGTAAGCAGGTAATGAAATTTTACAACGAAAAAAAAAATCAAGAAATGATGTTACGTAGTTTAAAAGGAAAAGAAAGAGCCAAAACCCACCAGCTTTACTCCGCTCCTTTGGGTTAGGGGAAACTAGGTGCCGTTAGGGCTAGGCTTTTCGTGTGCTTTCGTAGCTGGGAGCTGGCTTCACTTGGAGAAAAAATTTAAGATGCCGTTTTGCGCGGCTTCGAAGCCGAGGACGTAGGCTCGCTCCATGGGAGAGTAAATGCTTTCGCATTAAGCGCAGCTCTTAGGCGCCTGTTTCCCCGCATAGGGCGCCGCCGTCGGTCTCGCCGTCGGTGTAACCACTCCGCTAAATTTAGCGAGAAATTGAATTGGTGTTCTGGTCACGTGACGTCAGGTTTCCTGCTAAATCTGGCAGAAAAACTCAATTTGTTTATGGTTTATGTGACACGAAGTCATGTGGCGTCATTTTCAGCGCTAAATTTAGCGTGGGACCTGAATTGGTGTTGAAGTCAAGTGGCGTCATTTTTCCGGCTAAATCCAGCGGGAAAACTGTGGGAGGAGGAGGATGGGAGGGTACATAGTGGAGGAGGGGAGTGAAGAAGGATTAAAGGAGGACGGGAGATGAGGACGAGGAGAGGAGGAGGGGAGGGTATGGGGGGCATACACTCTGCTTCGTACCCTCTCCTGCTCCCCTAGAAGAGCCGCGCTCTAAGTTCGCAATAGAGATTTGTAAACGTCGTTCATTTTATTTTATTTTCTTTTGAACAAGGTAAGTTCGTTCCTGGATTTTTTCAATGTAGCCTTCCACTGCATGCTTGCACCTTTGGAGTAAATCGCAGTGCGATACATTGAGAAACTGATTTTTTTAGGGACGTCTAATGTGCCTTAAAAGCGTTGGCTTACATGCCTTATAAATGGAACTTAATAATTTTTGTGTTACTTGTAACTTGGTTTAGTTACAATTACTTCCCGAATTTTCACTTCTGAACATTATCGTCGAGCACTTCAAATCTGCGGAAGGCCCGGTCGGTGAGATTATTTAAATAATTACTGGGTTGATTTCGCATGACACTAGAATTTGTTAATTTTGAGTGATAAATATACAGCTTGACTTGATTGAAAATGCTAATATATCAACATTTTGGAGTGAGCAGCACGTTTGGAAATGGAAGAAACGGTTAACACTATCGGTAATTAAATTCATGAGACGATCGTCTGAAACAGGCTAACATATATAACCGCAGTTTAGTAAATGCAACGAGTACGATGATCGCGAATGCAACCCGCTAAAGCTTTTTTGCTGCATCTGTTCTCAAGTGCATAAGAAAATGACAGGCTATCATGATCCATATCGAACGGGTTTGAACAAATTTAAATCCAAGGGTGCAGACGAGCTGGTTAAGGTTAAGCGGGAAACGTAGGGACAGGACAACACGAATCTATACACACAACTGACGTTTATTTCACAAAACACAACCTTAAATAGACAACCAAAACAAAAAGAAAAAAAACGAACAGATGAAAAGAACACACGGATGAAAGCGATGATGTCACGCGTACCCAAGCAAGGTACTCGTATCCATAGTGCATTTGAACGCCCAAACGAGATCCCGCAGAAAGGAAATGATAGATCACATCCTCATAACAACACAAACAACTGAGGACCAAGTAAAAGTCAAACACCGAACGATCACTAAACAACAAAAAGAATGATGTTAACCGAATTCTAACAGAGCCAGAAAAAAGAAAATGTCTTAGATTAAGAAACGCTTTCATGCTAATGTTTAGAGAAACAAACATGTTGCTAAAACAAATAGCGTGCCTGCCCATCATCAACAACACTTTCACTCAATATTTGTAACAATCCCTTTCCCAGTGGGGACTTCACTATCTTTCCGAACAACGACACAATTGCTACATGAAGAGAGAAGATTTTCTTATTCTGAACCTACGGATTCGTCTTTTTGCGCTCGTTTGTATTCAGTTAACCTGTCATTAAGACATCTAGCTGTCTGACTCACATAGCAAGAACCGAAATTCACAGAACGTTTCCCAACTACACCCAGATCGCAATTCAGAAGGGGGTTTTTAACTTTTGTTAGAAGCAGCCTTCTGTGACGAAAGAGGTGTAAGCCGGTCGATCCGAAAATCGAGTTGAAAAACAGCTGTCGCACCAAACGTTTTACTAGCGTTTTGAGGTTCTTGGAAACACCACGGAGATGCGGCAAGCAAAAAAAAAAAAAACAAAAAAAAAAACGACCGTAACATTTCGAGAGTTAGCCCACCTAGAGTCAAAAGCAAATAGGGTGAAATATTGGGTGGTCTAACTTTGGGTGTGCGATCAAAAAAATGTTGAAAAAAAAAAATGTTATTTTTAGATTTCGGGATCTACGAAACCTGTAATCACAATGAGGGGCGAGGAACACAAGACAACTCTCCTTCCCAGTCAGCAATGTTCGCTTATCTCTCGCCGTGTCTAGGTAACACCATATTTCAGCCGAGGTCATGATAGGCCAAGACCCTGCAATTACTAAGTAGGCTATCCTTCGGCGATTTATAAAAATAGCAAATCGTCCAAAAATAAGCGTGCATTATTTTTCAAAGGTGGGTCATTTCTGGGGATCTTACGGAACTTCTCTACTCCGACGCCTTTCCGTAAGTTAGAATTTTTAGGAAATGATGGATGACCGTAAAGACGAACGCCCTGCTGTATTTCGCGAAGAACAATCTGCGAAGCTGCTTTACCAAACCGGTGCCCAAACGGTGAGCACTAGAAAACTTTGTTGAGTTCATTAGCACAAACTTAACAACTCCCCGCTCTACAATTTTAGAATGAAAACTTAGCTCAGAGTGCAATCAATGGCTTCCCCACTTTGTTTCCCCACTCTCCAGGGTTCAAAATGTCAGTTCAGAGCAGATAGTTTTTTTAGAACTAAATTAATAGATTAGAGTGAAGTAACTGGGATGTATAACTTAGTTTCATTTTTTTGAAAACTAACTTTAACGAGTTACAATTGTAAGTGTGTAATTGTGATTTAACTCCATTTAATCTCAGGTAACTGCAACTGTAACCTAATTAGCTGTCATGAGTAACTTTTACAGCTCTGTAGTGAAGCTAGTTCTGACGATAGTGGCACCAAAATGGGCTAATATTAGCAGGTGCAACCAGGCTCTGACGTTGCCAGGGGAGGAACTTAAGAGCTTCAGCCTCCCCTCCCCCACCTCAACATTCAGCCGACCTATAATATACACAGATATTATTACACCCCCTCCGCCTCCCCTTGCCCTCACATCCCAAGTCATCAACATCCGAGCCATCTCTGCACCCCCCAGATAAACCTTTCTGGCCAGGCCACTGCAACCGGATACATATCTGGCCGCTTCAAAGCCACAACCGTGCCTGCCCGTGGAGACCGACTGCAAACCCGCATTGATTGCTTTTATATAATCCACCTTTGCTAAAACAACCTACCTAATATTCGGAGCGCTCTTATTTTTAGTAGAAATCCTCAATCGGTTAAGTTTTTGACTCTGCTGCCACCAATGTTGAGGTCAAAGTTTTCCATGCTTGTATTAGGAAAGAGAGTTTTCGTGTTTGTTTTTTAAATTCATTACGTTGTAAAATTTGTTTCCGTATCACCCACACTGAACGTATCCCCGAAACACCAAGCCCTAGCTTTCTTCTCATGGTAGAAGGACCTTCAGTATCTTAAGGCCCGTTCACACTCTTGCGACCGAGTACCACCGGGAGAGACCAGACCCGTTTTTAAGCCTTTTACGACTTCTTAGGACCGGATGCGTTGCAGCGGAGCTGGTCCTAAGAGATCGCAAGAGGCTTAAAAACCGGTCTGGTCTCTCTCGGTCGTACTCGGTCGCAAGAGTGTCAAAGGGCCTTTAGAGTTCACCTGAAAACCTCGGGAGATCATCTCTGACGCGGGAGTTAATCAGGACTCGGTTTGGTTTAAGACATTGCCATAAGACATTGCCTTAAGACATTGCCTGAACGTAGCATTATGGTTAAATGTGGCCTACACAAACCGACGATGGACGAACATGAGCACGATGGTGGGGCAATATTTGTAATAATGGCCCAGTCAAAGCAGGAAGGTTTCACTATTTACTCATACTGGTTTATTTTGGGAAGTCCGGTCCGTCATCCAACCCAACATTTTAGATATAAACCAATATTTACTCAACACTGTGTTTCACCTTGGGTAAATTAAAGGAATCTGTCTGTCTCTCTGTTTCTCTCTATATATATATATGCATATATATAAAGAATCGGGCTAAGGTGCACGAATTTCCATAGTTAAAAAGTGATATTTAAACGACAGATAGCCTCACCATACGAATGTAGGTCCTCGTTCTGTTTATTTCAAGTGTGATTTGAAAATATTCTTTATTGAGAAAAAGATTAGACAGAAAACTAGCACAAATTCAAAAGTCACCAAAGTAAAAAAAAAAAAAACTAAAAATAAAAACAGCATTTTGTTTTTTAGAAGATCTGCTTGTTTTGTTCGCTTCTCTCTCTCCATATATTTTTTTTTTCGGCACGTCGGCAGCCCTCCAAAGCATCAGAGAGGAAATTTGCACTTTCTTAATGAGGGCTATTTCGTTCTCGTGTAACATAGCCCGAACATCTAACCCTCCTTGGAAGCACCTCGTTCTCTTGATTTAGCCTGTCGCCGTTTTTCAAGTTTTAAATGATTAATGCCCAGGACAACCCCATAAATACAAACAGACTAAATGTAAAAAAAAAATTGTATGAGCAGTTTTACTGGTGGAGATCCGAAACAGGGCTTACAATTGGTCCTGCCCGGTGACGTGATAGTGTGTTATCTTTAAAAGTGACCTGTTTACATTATCTTCAAATTCCATTCAGATTGATACTTTGCGGCTCTTTAGTATCATTTGCCTCTTTGTTCTCGGCAGTTTATCTGTAGACGAATGCCTGCTATCAAAGATGGCTTGCTTCGTTTATAAGGACAACGAGGTTTCAGAAAAGAATGTGCTCCCATGCTTCATGTGAATTCTGTAAGCCTCACACTCAAAAGACTAGAGAAACCTGTCGTTGAAACTTCAAATGCATTTTTCTCAGTTTCACTTTTTAGCAGGATGTGTTATCATTTGAGGTTCTGATAGCGTAAAACCTTAATTTAGGTGTATTCTGAAATAAAATTTTCTGAATAACAAATTAAAGTACTCACTGACGAAAATAATCCCTGGAGAAGGGGAAAAAGAGGGACAAAGGACAAACACAAATCTCCCAACACAGCTATGTGACTGTTGCGCGACCGAAAAAATCCGCCTGGTCCGGGTACCGCTTGCACCTTTGCATTTAACTGCATTATCATCATAAAGATATCAATCTAAGAGAAAAAGCTCTTTCACAATAAACATTTTGGGAATTTTTATTTTTTATTTTATCTTGTTCTTTTTTTCTAAAGTTAACTTTTTTTCTACAATTTGTAGTTACCTTAACTAGTACTATGTACACTTTACTTCAGATTAAATATAATTCTTTGGATTGAAATTACAATTTTTCTTTAACACATTTCCTAATGAAGTCACTTCTTTTCTGGAGCTTGAGAAGCCTAAGATGCTGTATAATTGGTGTAAGAGGCTGAAACTATGGAATTTATAATTCCTAATAGGGCTTAATTCGTCCTGAAAATTTGAATAAACTGGAATGAAGGGTCAAAGGTTTATGCTACCAGGCTATACTCCCCACCGTCCCCCCCCCCCCCTCCCCCTTAAAGCGTGGTTAAAGTTTTTACATACCTTTGAAGTTGGCCCTTATAACGTTTTCAAGCGGGTAGTCAGCTTGATTCAGAGCTCTCACTTGTATTGTGGCATTCTCGCTGTAAATAATATAATTTACGAGCAAATTAATTTTAAAACATATGCGCCGAGAAACTGAGAAAGAGAAGGAGACGAAAGCGTGCGGGGACTTCAAAACGCTGAGTTCTGATTGGAAGGATTAGGGGGTAGATCCAAAGCTGCCTTTGTCTGACGCAGTTGACTGCGGAAGTTGCTTCCTTCCAACGCTCTGTCGATTGAGTCAACTTGTGTTTGCCCATCGTCCGGTCCTGTGCCTAAAAATAGTTATTCCGTAGCCCAAAACACAGAATGCTAAAGCGTGAGCTATTGTATTTTTCGTTGAATTAGCTATTAGAGAGCTGGTATTGTACAGTAAACAAGGTACGTTTCTTAATCGATTACAAAGTTTTGACATATTGGAATTCCACAACAAATCACGTTGTCGAATTGATTTTCTAAGTATTTAACATGATCCCCATAAGATATAGGACAACAATTGCACGATATACAAATCGAAGCATGCAAATAGAGAGGATGATCGGACGTTAAACTTTTAAGGAAATTACGAAAACAGACAAGCTGAGTTTGAGATGTATTTATCCTAAGACATTTTATCTTAACCAGTCATGAAGTTTGCAAGTGTCCTCTTGGAGGAAAGTGATTTCTACAGAAAAATTAGGATGTTTCGAAAGTAACAATGTGTCATCCGGGTATGGGAACAATTTGCGTCTTAAAACTGAGTTGAACATATCGTTTTCTAAAATGTTAAATAGAAGACGTGATAAAAAGCAGAACTCCAGCCTTTAAGGTAACTCGGGAGCTTCGACTATTACCTAAAGAAACTAGTTGTTTCCTCCCAGTTGAAATGTCCAGGGAGAAAAAGGAAAGGGCCGGGGAATCCAACGATTTGCAATTTTGTCAGTAAAATCTTGTGACTCACTGTATAAAATGCCTTTGCCTCATCAATAAGAAGCGCTCAAGCAACCTGATGAACCTCGAAGGCTGGATGCAATTCGTCTACAAAATTTTCCAGAAGTGGCTGGCTCCCACACCCATTGACAAATACATATTGATCGGGCGACATATTGCTAAAGCGATCAAGAAAGGCTGTCATGGTTTGGAAAATGTGTTTTTCTAAGATTTGTTTAATACAAGGCAAAATGGAAATCCGTCGATAATTGTCAAGTTTCTTATGCTCTCCCCTTTGAAATAGTGGCTTCACTAGTGCGCCCTTCAAAGCATCCGCGATCATTCAGAAGAGAATGAAACCATTTAACATGTGAAGGAGCAGAAGTTTTATAGAATCATAATTTCGGCGCAGATCATTTGCACTGATGACATCGATACCAGACGCCTTGTTCGTTTTGAAACTAAAAAGCGAACTTCAAAGATCAATTTCCGACGTTTGGGGTCTTTCTTTGCAGGGTCTTTTTTTGTGCACGTAAGCCCGCAAAGCCCGACCTGTATAAATTTTTTATGTAAACTTTTTGTGTGCAAAGCTTGACTTTTGTAAAGTTTTTTTGTTTGTTTTTTTGTGCACGAGAGACTGTGCGAGTTTCGACTTGTTTTATTTTTAAATCGGGGTCCGGTCCCACAAATCCCTGCTGGTTTTGATCGGCCCCAATAACACACTTAGAGACAGCGGCATTTATGAATAAACGATCAATAATATTAATATTATTATTATTATTATTATTATTATTATTATTATTATTATTATTATTAATTTGTTATTAATTGTTGTATGCTGTTGTATGCTGTTGTATGCGACAATAAAAAGTGTCGCATACAACAGCGGCTTTTCATCCAATGCTAACCTCTTCATTTCAATTGAGTTGCCGTCTTTTTACTCGCTTTTCCTTCAAACTGTCGTTTGGCGGCATTTCTGGGAAAGTGATTTCAAACTCGCGTCTACTCCATCTCGTGAACTCCGATCTGTTCCACGTTTCGTCACTCCTAGGGTGAGAACTCACTATGGTGAAAGTCTGCGCACATTTTATGTCCCGAAAATTTTTAATGGTCTTCCAGAATCTCTGCTTTCCATTAACTCAAACAAAATGTTGAAAAAATGTCTGAGAAGCATGTTCTCGGATGTGCGAAAACAGTGACCATCCATCTTCTTTTTTTCTTCCTTAGTTTTATAAGGTAATCTTTTCAGTTCGCTTTTTTGTTTACACGTTTTGAGCTATCATTAAAAACGTGGTTGTAAGAAATATTTTGTACCTCACTAGGATTTTTTTTCTTTTTTTCTTGATAAAAAATATAAAAATACACGAAAAACTTTTTTTTTTATGAAAGTAATCGTGTCAGTAAGTTTTCAAAGTAACTGTGACTGGCGCATATCTTTCATTCTTTTCTTTTTGGAAAGTATAAAAAGCTTCTTTTTTCCTTAAGAAAAGCAATACTGCAAAAAAACGCGCGCGTCCTTTTTTTTTTTTTTTTTGAGGAAGTAAGTTGGGCTTTGGCAGTTCGCTCCAGCTTCCGATACGACTACGGTCTTTATTGTATTCTCGGGCTACTGTATTTGCGTATGTGTGCGTTTATTTTCTGATGAGTCTACGTGTTTTCCTGCACTTTTTCAAGACCGACAGAAATGTGAACTTGCGCCTGGAGCAGAAGATGTCATCGGTGTGTGATTCGTGTTTGTACGTGTGCGTGTGTGAGTGTGTGTACGTGACAATGTGAACATTTTGAATAAGCTTGCTCCAACTGCTGGGTCTAGTCCCACAAGCCCTTGAGGCTTTGACAAGACCTGGAACTTGATCCTGACTCTAAGAATTAGTTATTAAAGATTACTATTACTATTATTATTACTATTACTATTTTATTATTATTCAGCTGAGTAGTAACGTACTTACTATTTCCTTTGTCTCGTATCGTAAATCATTATTGTGTGAGTGGCGGTTTTGTTGGTTTTGTCTGTGATATTAGCTGTTGCGGAGACACATTTCTTTTCAACGGGCACAGCCGCGCGAAACAACAGAAAATACGTATCAGTTGACGTTTCTTCTAGGACCTGCAATCATCAAAACAAAACATTTCTTATTTATTTCCTCAATACTAGGAGAAGACGCATGGTAGGGCCAGCTAAATAGGCCACTTATACCAGTGCCACACGGGCAACTCGAATAGCATTTACAACGAATGACATTCGCGTGATCGACGAATGGGCTCGCGATCTGTCGCGCGTGCAACGCCCCACGCTCGGCAGGTCGCGCGCTGATTGGCCGATCGTTCATATGTCATTCGTTGTAAACGGCTTTCGAGTTACCCGTGTGGCACGGGTATTACTCAGATTTAAGCATGTGTATCCTTTTCGACAGTAAAAATCAGGCAGTGCCCAAATTTAAATCACAGCAAAGTAACGGTGCTCGACTAGACTGTATACCCTTCAATCAACACACATACACAAAGAACAAATCGAACGCCTGTATCGTTAACATTGGTATCAGCACCACTACAACATAAATGTGCACGTGCCAGTATATTACTGGCGAGCGCGTATTTGTGTAACCGTTCAGAACAAGTATATGGTTACATAGAAGTAACACCTGCAAACGACGCAGCGGATTTTAAACACCTCTAGCACTCGCATGTGTAGGTTTGATATTTCTTTAGAACTGAAAAGTATACTCAAAAAAATAATTTGCGTACGGTCATCCCATGCTTTTAGGAAACGACAGTTGATGATCCTCTAGCGCTCCCTAAATTATATTTAATTATAGTTTAGGTATTTCTGTTTTCTTCGTTTTTTGTAATAAAGTGGTATGGTTTCTAAAGATATTGGGTGATAATTTACCTTACTTTTCGGTTTATATGCCACAACGGTTACTTTGGGGTCCAAATAAGACATTTCGTTTAGATAGTCTGCTACGGGTTTACCGTGCGCACTTAGTGCATAGTCCTTTTATTTTCAATTCTGGTTCAGTTCCAGGGAGCGAAAATAACGGTTCAAACCGGTTGAAACCGGTTTGAGCCACTAAATGTGAATATATTTTCTGCGCTGTTTCGGCAATAGGCACTATTTAAACCGTGAAACGAGTAACTATACATTTTTTTTTATTATTCGTACAATCCACTTTACTTATCAGGCACTAAAAATAAGAAAAAACCGTTATTTAATGTCAACGAAACAGTCAAAGAAAAGCTAAATTACCATTAAGAACGTCGTGTTTATATGATTCAACATCTATTTATTTACCTCAGTCGCATATATTTTACTTAAATTGAAAGGTCATCAGTTTGGTAGGTCGCCTAAAATCCCCGTGATGGGTACGAATTTGAGTCACAGTATTAAAAGTTGAATATTAGTTGTTCTCTTGAACTCAGAAATTAATTACTTGCATAAAATCATAGAATTGGCACCTCCTCGCCATACATATCGTGAAATCTAGGTTTAGGAAATATGTTTCATAATATATAGGATGACGGCGCAACTAAGCTAGAAGCAACACTATTTTCAAAATGCCACGAAAGTTTTAGGACAATCCATTTCATTCTACGTTTTTTTTTGGTGAAATTTTCAAAGAGCTAATTTGCCCGAGGAAAAAGTAAAGAAATAAACAGGCTTAGCTCCTATGGAAATCCAGCGACGTCACCGATCTTCAAACAACACGGCACCGTTTCGCACGGGAGACGAGAGACGGCGCAAGCAGCCGCGACGCCAGCTGCCGCCAACGAACGAACATACGACGCCGAGAGCCGGTGTATTTAGCAGACAAGGAACTGCAGTGCCTTGTTCACTGACCTCAATGACAATTGCTGGATCGCGTTTGCCCGCTCTGCGAATGCGGTCACTGGCGGCCATCTTTAGGTAGAGTCATATTACCTCTAGCCAAGGTACAGCTCCTGCAGCCACTGTAATCCATCCATGGCAAACAGCTTTTTGGCAGGTGTGGTGGCAGGCTGCCGTCAAGATAGGGTTGATGATATTTCGTGCTTGATTGAAATTGTATGACGAAACATGTTTTTGAAACCCAGCTTGAACGGTAGCGCGATCTTTGAGGACCCGGTGAAAGTTTCACTAAATCGCAGCACTGGGGGAAAAGCAGCACAGCTCGCATCGAAAGTCGCATCAAAATTACCATCAAAAGCAGACGCCGGTACGGAGTCTGCTTTCGATGCGAGCCGCGCTGCTTTCCCCCGGTGCCGCGCTTTCGTAGAACTTTCTCCGGGTCCTCAAAGATGAGGCTACCGTTCACGCCGGGTTTCAAGAATCTGCGTCGTCGAACAACTTGAATAGAGCACGAAATATCTCCCACGGTACAGTGCACTAGATCCACGGCTATTTTATGGCACCCGGCCGCCATTGCGCTGTCCGCCATATTACTATGATGGCTAGAGATGATATAACTCTACCTAAAGATGGCCGCCAGTGACCGCATTTCGGTCCATAGGAGGAGCTGGTCAAACGCGATCCAGCAAATAGACATAGAGATCAGTGGCCTTGTTGTTACGGCGCCTGTTTTTGTTTCTGCGACTTTCGCCGCCTGCGGAACGCGCGCCGCTTTTGAGTCGAAAAGTTCGTCTGCTAAAGACGCCGGCTCTCGGCGCCGTATGCTTGTTCGTTGGCGGCGTTCGTTGCGCCATCTCTTTTCTCCCGTGCGAAACGGTGCCGTGTTGTTTGAAGACCGGTGGCGTCGCTGCTTTTCCATAGGAGCTAAGCCTTTTTCTTTCTTTATTTTTTCCTCAGGTAAGTTCACTCTTTGCAAACTTTACAAAAAAATAAAAATAAAAAATACACCCTCTGTGGGCAACGCGGCACAAAGTCGTAGCGCGACACGTTAAGAAACCGAATTTTGCGGTCGATTTAAAGAGCCTGGCGTCTTCTTGAATCACCCTGTAGAAATACAGCTGCCGATTTCTATTTTTAAAACATTCATTTTCTAATACAAAAAAAAAATTACCGTGAACAGTTTTGAATCGGTTACCATTATATTTTTTCGGTTCAGTTCCGGTTCGGTTCCGGTTTAGTTCCAAGATGGCGGCGGAAATTTCGGTTCGGTTCAGTTCCGGTTTAGGAAAAAATAACGGTTGGGTTCCGGTTTTCGGTTCGGTTCGGTTCCGGTTCGACACTTTGCCTCCTACACTGCTGTAGAAAAGTGTAGGGCGGTGTGCTTGCGGTCGTATCCCAATACACATACCGGAAGTACACCGCGCTATACTTTTCTGCACAGGTGCGAGAGGTTCAGGTAAATCGAACGCGCCTAGTGTCTTTCTGCACACGCAACAACCGCGCCGAGGGTCTGCGCGAGCGGAGGACGAAGTCGCACGAGCTGTCTCGAGAACCGGTGCCCGCCTTCAATGAACTACACTTATATCGACGTCACGCACGCTTGGAACGCTTAATCAGGTCGTTTTATTGCAGTGTACTAGAATGCGGGGTAGTGTTTACACCGGCGCGTCTATACTCTGTTTCATACTTAGCGTGCAACGCTGTCAAAGCTACTGGCGCGAGCGCGTGACTTCATCTATATGGTTCTGTTTGCGCGAGAACTCGTGCAAATGATCAACGAGATCAAGCCCCATGCTCGCGCCAGTAGCTTTGACAGCGTTGCACGCTAAGTATGAAACAGAGTAATAGTATAGGCGGTGGCAGTTCGTGAGGCTGCACGTATAGACAACGAACGCAGCGCTGGAGTCGACAGCAGAAAGTCGCTGAAGCCCGCACATGCCGCTGCACGTGCGCGTGAGCATGTAGAATAGCCTCCCCTATTGGCGACGAGACCGATCGAAAGCGTCGCAGTGGTCGGCCTTCCACGATTGGCCGAATGCTGTCTTCGACGTCAGCAAAGGATTTCTCGTCGACAGAAATAGAAGTAATGGAAGAACTTCGATTTTGACGGTAATGTCAGTGTTGGTTTAAAAGCGCATTGATATCCAGCTTCCACCATCCTAAATACAAGCACCATCAAACTTGTGGTTCAGAAAGTGATGGCGTCACGAGAGGTAACCACAGGAGGGCGCCACCCAAGCATCTCGCCGGTAATACTCACAAAGCCTGGCGGTTCGACGACGGAGCCACGGAGTTCCCGGTCGCCGATTTGGAGCCGGGGGACCTCGTAGCAGAGAGCATCGAAGAACCGTTTCTCGGGGAACCCGAATGTCAGCGCACAGCTTTTGTAGCGGGGAGGACCCGAAAGTGTTGCGTACCTAGCAACCAAGCTGTCGCCCACACAAACCGGGCAGCGCGAGCCATGCTCTCGAGCAAGGCTAATGCGCGAGGCAGCGAGCTGCTGTGAACCACGGTGCTGGCGGCATCGTTTCGCATAAGCCTCATGCCAAGAGACTATGGGGCCCGGATGTTGGAGGCGTAACTCCAGATAGGCGTCTTCGAATGTGGTCGACGTGTCTGCGGATTTCTCCAAACGGCGTTTGGAGAAGCCAAGATCGAAGACCGAGCTGCTTGAGTAGGGTTCCTTCTAGCCACCTCGGTTTTCCGTGAAAATTGATAGCAAACACAGGTTGCCCTTCAACAAAGCGGCGTGAAGGGGTCGTCACCTCTCTTCCTTCCTCGCCTTCTCTTTTGTTGCATGTTTCTGGTTCTGGTGTAACTCGGCTTATGTTTGATGCCAGTTCACGGCCGAACATTAGAAACGCGGGTGTTTTCCTGGTGGAGGATGTGACAGTGGTGTGCTGCTTGTAGAGGAATCTTGCCAGTCTCACTAACAAGCTGCCGACTTTGTCTTTTTGAAGTGCTTGCTTCAATTCAAAGACCATCCGCTCCGCCTGGCCGTTGGTAGCCGGATGATATGGTGCGCTTGTCACTGGCTCCACACTGTTTCGTTGGTAGAAATCGAGTACCTCCCTTGACACAAACACGCTGCCATTGTCCGACACCACCTTCCGTGGCAATCCGAATGTCGCGAAGATAGCACGCAGTTCTCTAATAACAGCTGTGGACGTGGCTGAGGTCATCGCTCTCACCTCCAGCCATGTTGTGTGAGTCCACAACTACGAGGAACATGTGTCCTTCCATCGGGCCGGCAAAATCAAGGTGTATGGTGTGCCATGGTTGAGAAGCATGTTCCCAGTTTGGCAGAGCGGCTCTCATCGGAATACGCCTGGATTCCTGGAAGATTCAGCATGCTTCGACTGCATGTTCAATATCCCTATCGATAGCTGGCCACCATAAGTAGCTCCTGGCTGACGTCTTCATCGAAACGATGCCCTTGTGTCCAGCATGGAGCAAATCCATTGCTTCGGTACGTGCCTGTGTGGGAATGACCACCCTCGAGCCCCAAATAACGCATCCTCGTTGAGTGGACAGCTCTGTCACTTTCTTCTTGTAGGGAGCAAACTCTTCACCCCTGAGGCGGTCAAGCGTTCCTTGTTGCAACGCCTTGAAGATATGAGACAAGGTGGGGTCTTGAAGTGTCATTTTTGCGATTCTTTTCGCCATGAGCGGCGAGACCGGCAGCGCCTCGATCATCAGCACATCTCCGGGCGGGCAGGGTTCGTCCTCCCTATCATGTAAGGGAAGGCGACTTAACGCGTCGGCGTTCTGGTGTCTCCTTCCCGGCCGATACACTAGCTCATAGTCGTAGGCAGCCAGCTTGACACACCATCGCATCATGCGTGGAGACAGTACTTGAGGTACTGGCTTCTGTGGTCCCAGGATGCCGAGGAGTGGTTGATGATCCGTGGCGATGATTATGTGTCGTCCGGCAATGTACTGATGAAAATGGATCGCCCCGTATATAATGGCGAGGCCCTCCTTATCCAGCTGCGAGTAGTTCCTCTCAGCGTCTCCCAAAGTCCTTGAAGCAAACGCTATTGGAGCTTCTCGCCCTGCGCTATCAACGTGTGCCAAAACGGCACCAACACCGTACGGTGAGGCATCACAGGAGAGTAGAAGAGGTCTAGACTCATCATAATGGACCAAGGTGGTCCGCTGCAAGATGAGTCTAGACCTCTTCTACTCTCCTGTAATGCCTCACCGTACGGTGTTGGTGCCGTGTTGGCACAGGTTGATAGCGCAGGGCGAGAAGCTCCAATAGCGTTTGCTTCAAGGACTTTGGGAGACGCTGAGAGGAACTACTCGCAGCTGGATAAGGAGGGCCTCGCCATTATATACGGGGCGATTCATTTTCATCAGTACATTGCCGGACGACACATAATCATCGCCACGGATCATCAACCACTCCTCGGCATCCTGGGACCACAGAAGCCAGTACCTCAAGTGCTGTCTCCACGCATGATGCGATGGTGTGTCAAGCTGGCTGCCTACGACTATGAGCTAGTGTATCGGCCGGGAAGGAGACACCAGAACACCGACGCGTTAAGTCGCCTTCCCTTACACGATAGGGAGGACGAACCCTGCCCGCCCGGAGACGTGCTGATGATCGAGGCGCTGCCGGTCTCGCCGCTCACGGCGAAAAGAATCGCAAAAATGACACTTCAAGACCCCACCTTGTCTCATATCTTCAAGGCGTTGCAACAAGGAACGCTTGACCGCCTCAGGGGTGAAGAGTTTGCTCCCTACAAGAAGAAAGTGACAGAGCTGTCCACTCAACGAGGATGCGTTATTTGGGGCTCGAGGGTGGTCATTCCCAGACAGGCACGTACCGAAGCAATGGATTTGCTCCATGCTGGACACAAGGGCATCGTTTCGATGAAGACGTCAGCCAGGAGCTACTTATGGTGGCCAGCTATCGATAGGGACATTGAACATGCAGTCGAAGCATGCCGAATCTGCCAGGAATCCAGGCGTATTCCGATGAGAGCCGCTCTGCCAAACTGGGAACATGCATCTCAACCATGGCACACCATACACCTTGATCTTGCCGGCCCGATGGAAGGACACATGTTCCTCGTAGTTGTGGACTCATACACAAAATGGCTGGAGGTGAGAGCGATGATCTCAGCCACGTCCACAGCTGTTATTAGAGAACTGCGTGCTATCTTCGCGACATTCGAATTGCCACGGAAGGTGGTGTCGGACAATGGGAGCGTGTTTGTGTCAAGGGAAGTACTCGATCTCTACCAACGAAACAGTGTGGAGCCTGTGACAAGCGCACCATATCATCCGGCTACCAACGGCCAGGCGGAGCGGATGGTCTTTGAATTGAAGCAAGCACTTCAAAAAGACAAAGTCGGCAGCTTGTTAGTGAGACTGGCAAGATTCCTCTACAAGCAGCACACCACTGTCACATCCTCCACCGGGAAAACACCCGAGTTGCTAATGTTCGGCCGTGAACTGGCATCAAACATAAGCCGAGTTACACCAGAACCAGAAACATGCAACAAAAGAGAAGGCGAGGAAGGAAGAGAGGTGACGACCGCTTCACGCCGCTTTGTTGAAGGGCAACCTGTGTTTGCTATCAATTTTCGCGGAAAACCGAGGTGGCTAGAAGGAACACTACTCAAGCAGCTCGGTCTTCGATCTTGGCTTCTCCAAACGCCGTTTGGAGAAATCCGCAGACACGTCGACCACATTCGAAGACGACTATCTGGAGTTACGCCCCCAACATCCGGGCCCCATAGTCTCTTGGCAAGAGGCTTATGCGAAACGATGCCGCCAGCACCGTGGTTCACAGCAGCAGCAGCTGAGGCCAGTCCTGCCACTCCGACTGTTGCTGCTGAGGAGCCGCCTGCAAGACTACCGGCACAGAATCCAACCGTTGCTGCTGAAGAGCTGCCTCCGTTTCTACCAGTACAGTCTCCAGAAGGAGCTGCACCGGATGTTCCCGTCCAAGTTGATCGGCGCACCAGCTCTCGGGCTAGGTGCCCACCTTCAAGATATGGACACTCTATCTAAGGGGGAAGATGTGTTGCGGACCTAGCAACCAAGCTGAAGCCCACACAAACCGGGCAGCGCGAGCCATGCTCTCGAGCAAGGGCATGCGCGAGGCAGCGAGCTACTGGGAACTGATCTGAGCGCCATACCGGTCCTGTCCGTTCCGTAGCAATAAAGAACGTGATGAATATAACAGAAACACTCTTTTTTTCACTCGGGAGAAGTGTGTTTGGGCTTCTCGCCGCAGCGGGGCGCAAGTCACGTGGCTCTCCTCTCATTCGTTGTCTGCCGCTCTACCCTTTACATTTCGGCGGCCGCTTATCGTGGCGATCTGCCAGGCTTTGTCAGTAGAGAGTTTTAGTAGATCGTTCCCATGACTCCGATAACGATATCCCGATACTCAGCCACCGCCTCCCTTGCGCATACATAGTATCGTTATCGGGGCTATCGGAGGTATCGGAACGATCTACTAAAACTCTCTAGTATATAAGAGCCTATTGAGGAGCAAGCGCGCAACCACCACCCTCTTGACCTTACTACCGATGCACCGGTGTCGACACCTGCCACGATCTACACCACGCGCCTCACACGAGCGGCTCCGGTCCCAACATGGAGGTAGGAAGAAGAAGAGGCGACATAGGGACACAAGCCAGCCAAATGAGAAAATCCCGTGTGAAGCCGGAAGTGGAGGATGTGGTCGGTGGAACTGCCCTAAGGGTGACCAAAGCCACACCGAAGCCGCTGCTGACGCCGAATCAGGTGTACTTTTCGTACAATAGCGTCTTTTGGTTTTTGTAATCGTTGGGGGCGTGTCCCTCTATACGGGAAGTCACCCCGGCGCCATCTCTTATGGCGTATGTCACCTGGAGAAAAGCTGCAGATGATATGATTGTAACTTTAGCTCGATATCGAGCTTCCTACGCGCTCCAAGCGTATTTACTGATTCAGAAGTTTTCAATGACACTCAGCAAATTTCTGATTGGACTCATATTTCTACCTTCAATCATTAAAAAGTTCATTAACACATTTTAGTTAATTACCTCTTTAGTCTTGATGTTTATTTATTCATAATATGTCTCTCTGACCGTGTAACTCACCTGCACAGTCCGCATAAGTATAGCTTTCGTGTATTTTTAAAACAGATCTGTAAAGCCTTAAAGAAACACACTGAATTTCATTCTCCCACCCCCTCTTATCTTAATCACATACCTGCCACGCATCTTGCAGAGACCCAAGTTCAGGGTGGTTGAAGGTAGGGTTGTTTTCCGGGTTTTTCATGGTCATTTTCTCCGTCCAGTGAAAGCTCGGTGTCCATTCCTCGTACAGTGCCCAGACCTCAGCCGTGGTGAGACATGCGAACAACAATGCGTACTGGAGGCCCATTGCAACGTATTCTATCCGCGTTCACTCCTCTTCTGAGACTGACTGAACACTGCGCAAGTGATAAAATAGGTTTCTATTTTTAGCTGTTATTTTACAATACAGCTGTACCGAATCATAGCTGACGTTTTTGACAAGACTCTCTTAAGGGAAAAGCATTGTTCACAGAGGCTGCGTTTACATGGGAGACAAGTGGCAATAATACGCAACGAAGTGAAAATTCCAGAAGAGCTCGGAATGAAATGGTTGTTCCGATGTCCTCGTCGCTTTGGTTTTTGTGGTTGCACACGACACAAACGCTTGAAACAGCCTTGAAGCAACAGAAACGACAAAGTTCCACTTTGCCGTACACCGTCCTTCGAATAAACTCAAAATTAACCGGAGGATATTAATTAAGAAAAAACAGTTACCTATGCCGTGGACGTACCCCAGGTCAAGCCAATTATCTACTTTTTATCACAGCCTACCTTGCACTATCGTGGGGCGATTATTATCAGAAACAAGGAAAGCAGATACGACATGGTTAACTGTGGACACTGACGTCCTAAACAACGCAGCGCGTGACAGGACCCAACAGTTTTATTATTGCTCCGAAACCAATTAGATCTCGGAATTTGCTGAAAACAGAGCCCAATAATGCATCACAAAGCGAGAAGAGTGAATGTTATCAGTGACGCCCGGTGTTTCTTAAGCCGTCAGTGACTATATGTAGGGTACCTCAAGTCACCAGGCTCAGTTTAAAACGGAGCGTAAAAATCGACGCCTGCACATAGTAATCTAAAGTTTATTTCACCATGTCGTTTTTTCTTGTAAAACTGAAAAGCCAAGAAACTTGCCAAAGCCAACGGCGGGCGGCGACGCAGACGACCACATTGTGTTCCGGGGCGTGTTTGGCGTTCGTATTGGTAGATGGCCCTACCTCCTTATCAAGTCAATTGAGACCAGAATCGAGACTTCTCGCGACAACCATGGTTTATTAAAATGAACATAATCTTTCTGTAATGCACCTTCAATTGTAAAATACGCGCTGCCAGTAAAAGCAAAACATAGCAAAAAAAAAAAAAAAAACGCTTGCATGGCGACGGCGCTTTTGCTGCCAACGGATTTCGTCTGCGTGCGGTCTGCTAATATAAACCTTTCCATAAAAATGTGTGAGGGCGCGTTCCCTGCTGTGTTTGAGTGTTATGCACGCACAACTGTGCGACAGGCAGCAGTGCACGAAAACGCACGTGCCGTCTCATGCTCTACTTGCGCAGAGCTCCAGCAAGGTTGTCGACGTGCAGAAAGACAAAATTTCCCTCACGCATTGCGGCAGCGGCGGCGTAATCAGTCTGGCTGGTGAGATCAGTCTATTCGCGAGCGAGGGCTGGCTGAGCTGTAGTTAAGCACGTGTGGACTGTGATTTTTGTACACCGTGGAAACTAGCAAAGACCCTTTCTAAAAAGGGCTCCTGACCGTTTTCATTCTCAGTGTTCTCGAGGTATCGACTATCACGAGCCCAAATCGAGGGCCCACGCATTGCCCGGGTCCAATCTGTGAGCTGCATTCAAGTAATGTCAATGGGTGGTACTGCGACCGCCCAGCTACGTCATCAATTTTTGGGAAGGAGATATTGAATGAGACCGCCTGCTTTGGTCCTTGTAATTACACCGCAACAAAGGAGTTTCTTGCCCATTGGCGTTTCGTGAGTGTATCCTTGTCTCCCACTAGTGCCAGTAAGCTCGTGTAAAGTGAAAAACATTCCAATTGAATATCGCTGCACTGCGCCTTTAAGCTGAAATGAAGCAGAGACAAATTGGATTTTCAAATTCTACAGTTGTGCAGTATATATAGCTGTCTCGCGGTGATATGCGGCAGCCCAATAAATTGTTAGAGCGCGCATGACTGATGAAGCACAGAGTTGTAAATTGAGGCCCTAGAACAAGCGCACGTAAAATTGAATATGACTTTAGCCACCCGAGACAGTATTCTGCAAAGTTTCGAGCTCGTGCAAGCCCATGTCCTAAAGTAATAAAAATTAGAAGTATATTGTCTCTCCTTCGCGCTATTTATGTCTAATTAGGAACATCAATGAACGCATCTCTATTAGAGAAATACGGACCATAACCAGCCATGTCCTAAAGAGTTAGGAGCTCGACATTGCAAAATCGATTCGTTTTTTTTTTCATCAGGGTCAACTCTTTTCACGTGGAGAGCAGCAGGTTGTTTTTCCATCTACGGTGTGTGGTTTGCTTCACTCATTTTCTCTTCTTCAAGTGCCCTAGTCCGTTGACATACACCGGTGTTTCAGTGCCTGTCGACTTCTTGAGCTGGACCTATTGAAATGACATGTAAGCAGTGATGGAGTGCGGGCGAGCTAGTAATGAATCGACATCTTGTAGACCATGAGATGGGGGGGGGGGGGGGGGGGGGGGGGGGGCTGGGGGGCTCCTAAATGTTTAGGACATGGTTGGTGAAGGTCTGTGTTTCTTGAATTTTTGACCCAACCAGGCGGAGTTCCGTCAAACGTACTTACGTTTAGAACATGCATCTCAAATATATATATATATATATATATTTTTTTTTTTTACAGTAAGGCTTCGTGTATCGGATAAGTTTTTAGAAGAATACCATTTCTTATCTCTTTTCCTGCCGATTTTGTGTATTTTCTTTCAGGTTTATAAAGTGAGCACACAGTCCTTCCTGGCACACCCGGCGACCCGGTGTTTTAATACTGTCAAACAGCGAAAAAAAACACGTTTCCGCCCACCCAACAGATGGCGTATTTTCGAGTGTCGTCTTCCCGTGTCGGTCTCAAGCGACACGGGAGAACAATACGCGATACGGGAGGATCTGAACTTCGTACAGTCAAATTTATTAATGTCAAGAAAAAATATTTTAATACTGCCTGAATACTTGACAACCTAAATAAGGGACCGATCACCCTAAAGATTTAGATCGTACGTAAATGCACCCCCGAATCTTTACCGACGTTTTTATCCTCGATAGGCACGTCTATAAGTGATCTGAGAGTTCCTGAGGCATATTGAACTTCCGAAACATAAAGAAGTACGTTGCCTCTATTATGTGATAGAAAACAACTTTTAGTGTCTGTGGGCTGGACGAAAACAAAGTACACAGTGGCGCGTGGCAAAAATACGACGATTGCGGACGCAGGTCGTCAAAGAGTGAGCAGTTAAGTAGCTGCAATGTCAAGTATTGCTCGATTTAACAAAAAAATAATTGTCATGCTTATTTGCAAATTGAACTGACCCGACACCTTGTCAAGAACAAACCTCAAACGCCAAGCTATGTCGAAAATGTTCATTTCGATACGCGCCATTTTAGGTCAGATCCGATCTGAGTACGAAGGTCACTCTTTTCTGCAGAAGTATTCGCCTACATCACGGTGCTGATTGCAACCAATATTGACCAGAAAAGCAAGCGTTGTTATTGCCGCTCAGTGTTTCTGTAGAAAGTACACTGAAAGGGTTTGTTCTATAGCTTTCCTAACACTTCGAAAATATTATAGCTTCTAGCTCAGTCGCGTCGTCATCATATATATTGTGAAACGTATTTTGCAAACTAGATTTCAGAATATAAGTGGCGAGGACGTGTCCATTTCATGACCTTATGCACTGTAATTAATTCCTAAGTTCAAGTGCACAACAGGATTCGACTTTTAATTGTGTGACGTGAAGGTGTAACAATCATGGGTATATTAGGCGACCTATTAAACTGATAATTTTTCGGATCAAATAAAATATATACGACTGAGGCAACGAAAATAAAAGAAGATGTTGAGCCATATCAGGTAATCTAGATTTTATTTCACCGTTTCATTGATATTAAATACCGCAATTTATTTTTGGTCCTTGGAATTAAAAGTGGATTCTACGAACAATAAAAAGCAATATAGTTACCGTTTCACTTTAGAAATTGTGCCTATTGCCAAAAGTACGCAAAATATATATTCTCAATTTAGCGATTCGAACCGGTACGAACCAGTTAAACCGGTTCGAACCTCATTTTCGCTCCCAAAAACTGAACCGGAACCGAACCGAAAGCCGTGAACCCCTAACCGAAACCGAACCGATAAAAATTTCGGTTCGACACTCTGTCAAGTAGTAATGGGCGGGGCCAGTGATCTGTGCGCACGTGTCGTGTCCTGTCCTGCACCGAAATATCGTCTAACAACGTAAATATTGCAGGGTATCGTCTTTTGCTGTTTTTTTTTTTTTTAATGCAGAAGAATGTATAATTGTTTTATCTATGCCCCCTAAAGAAAATTTTTTTTCTTTATTCATTTCAATGTCTCCTTCAGTGTGAGCGCAGCGGATGCTACAAGAGCGAGCTCCGGGCTTTCAGCGTCTCTGCCAAGCACTCGCGCTCGTGCAGTGCAAGCGCTGCTCAGGACCACACGCTCGCCTTTGTCTCATCGGCTGCATCTTGATTTAAGCTGAAACGCAGTATCGCAAGCCGGCCCCGCAGGTGTCCCCGCTGGAGATGAAAATCTACCCAGTGCGGTACCCGTGATATACTCCGCAGCAAAGGCTAGAAGCGCGAGCTCATCGGTGCACCGTAAGGTGAAATAGAGTATAGACATGTTTTTAAGATGCCTCACGCTGTCGTGGTACGCGACGGCACGCCGATACGCCGACACGTGCGGGTATTGAACCCAGTGCAGCCGTGTCCAATATTCACTAGCGCACGGCAGCTGGAGATCGAAGGCACGGCGCCTGGTACATGCTAACGCTTCTGCTGTTTACGAGTACCGTGCGTAAACACACACGTCAGCTGATTCTGCGTGGATCAAAATTTTTGACGTATTTTAGCATTGTTGTGTTTGACGTAATTTATGAGCCGCAGTGGAATGCGGATGATGGCGTCTTCTGATTGACGTGTCTATAGACAGAACTCCCACTCACACGATTGTTTGAGTCGTCGCCCAACGTTGGAGATTAAAGATATTGGAGTATCATTTTATAGCACGAAATGGTTTTTAACGAAATCCGCAATTCTCAAATTTTCTGACTGTCCGTGCGTTCGCCCGGGCATTTCCCTCTAAATATAGCGGGCAAACTTCAGTAACGTTGACTAAACACTAATTCAGTTCCCCGCGAAATTTAGCGGGAAAATTGACGTTACGTCACCTGTACACCAATTAATTTGACCCGCTAAATTTGGCGGGTTAAAATGACCCCCCGAAATGACTGTTTAATGTGTTCTACAAAATTTAAAAGATTGCTTCTCGAACGCCGCATTTCATTCATTACATAATTTTGAAGACAAAGGTCGCTGTCAAATATCTTGCACAAAGGAATCTATGCCTCAAACTTTCACAAGGTCACGTGTCACGACCATACATCTTTGACTAGATTTTAAGGTCGCTGCGGGTAAGCGGCGATATTTCCTGTCGATTCAAAGCAATCCTGAAGATTGAAACACATAATTAGATTAAAAAATGGAATATTTTTCTTCTTCCCTTTCATGTTGTTGTGCATGTTCAAGTGAATCAAATAATGATGTTTCTTTGTTTACAAACCCTAATTACGCAGTGCCATCTTTTTGTAGATTCATTTTGAATAAAATGATTTTTATTTAGCTTAGATTTGGCATATTCGCTTATACGAAATACAGATTTTACACCCCTGTTGTCATATTCGTGAAAACATGATATCGTGTAATTTTACAGTTCAACTTCTAACGCAGTACAGAACAGCGAATTTATATTGTCACGGATGAAAAATGGCAGACGATAAACAACTGAGAAAACTTAAAGTTTGAAGGGGGGCAAATTTGTGCCTGTAAACTTAAACGAACCCGATGGCAACTGTCTTATGTTGCCAGTCACTGTTATCGTTTTCCACCGGTAAACACCTATTCAGTCTTAATAGTTTTTTTTATCTCGACATACGACAGAGAAGGCCGACGCGCTGTATTCGTTTCCAGACTCGGGAAGCAGACAATGCCGGCCTGCGTTCGTCGACAGTTGCCTGGGCAGAAGTAGAGTGATGGCCCGTTGACAGAGTTGCTGCGGAATAGGACCGGATGAAACAAGACCAGTTTTTAAGCCTCGTGCGATGGCGTAGGACCCTTTCCATAGCAGAACATCCGGTCCTACGCCGTCGCAATTTCAGTATCTATAATAATTGGCGCACGATCATTTGACTAGCCAGCAGCCGCAGTTGTGCGCGAGCACACGCAACAAAATTGACATCAGAGTTTCTCCTTCACGCTTAAGATGAAACTGAAATGTGTGGGCTTCAAGGAAAACGAGAATGATGAGAAGCTTTTCATCCCCACAGTAGGGCCTGGTGTAAAAAGTAATCGATCAATTGGTCTAACGAGCACGTAGCTTTCACTTGTGGAGATGAAAAGCCGGTTTCTATTCTCATTTGGCCAAAAGCCCATACATGTCACTGTCGTCTTCAGCACGAATGGGGGACTATGACGTCAATTCTGTTGCGTGTGCTCGCGCACACCGGCGGCTTCTGCTCTTGGAAGGAACGCGCGCAACTTATTATGGACACTAAATTGGTTGGTTCACTAACCCTTTAAAATAAAGACACCAGTATGAATACCTAACGTAAAGAGAATGCATAGAAGTGAGGATAACGTCCACTTCAACTGAATTGAGCGTGTTTTCAGGAGACCGTTGAAGGACCTTGCGGAGGCGTCTCACACCGTTGATGCCTCGTTGACGAACGCCGGCGTGTGTCGCCCACGAGGCGAGCGCCATGAAGCATCATAAAACTAAACATTAAAAAAAAAAAAAAAAAAAACAATTTCCTATTAACAACACAAGTTACTTTTCTATTTCTTATATTAGTTCAGCATATGAAGTGGATTGAACATTTGGCTATTTCGAAAGTTGCGGGCACCGTTGCCCACATTGCTTTTTCTGGCTCTCAATAAGGCCGCTTCTGTATAAACTGAAGATATTGTAATTCAAATAAACGCAACAAAATAATGCTTTGAAAATTTAACACATGCAATTTATTTATTACTTATATGAGAACAAAGGACAAAAGTGCTGTGGCTGAAACCGGAGCTTCAAGATTAATAAAAAATAAATAATACCGTACGTAATGTGCCCTCTTTTTGGAGCTCCTATTTGGACTTAAATTGGTCTCCTTTAGTGTTTGTATCTTAGTGTAAAATTATTAAGTAATTAGGCACCAACCTAAGTTTGTGTACTAAGCGACCGTTCTTTCACAATGTTTTTATACCTTCCTGAGTTTTTTTTTTTTTCAAATTCCGAAAAATTACAAAATATCAACAAATATACAATTAATTTTACGATAAGGAAAGAGGGACATTTAAGACAAACAGACAATGCAGGGCTCTCGATTTTCAACAAAACCTTTACTGGCTCGACTTCGCCTCCTGAAGCTCGAGGGCGGGCGTCGGGGAGGTAAAGAGGGAGGATTTCGGGTGAGAGAAGCGTGAGCCTTGTGGCCCTGGCTGCAGCTAAGCGTGCACGGTGGAAGGGGGGGGGGGGGGGGATTGTCTGCTGTGTGTCAATCGACACGTCGCCGTTACACGCAGCCCCGATACCGACGTTTCCCTCTTGGGGAAGGAAGGGAGGAGGGGAGAAAGTGTTGTATTGTCACTAGCTTTTTATTTCTGCATTGTGACTCCCGCAAATGCTGGCTTCGTTTGTTCCGTTTGCCGACACCAGAGATAGTCGGTACCCCGTCGTTCCTCCTCCCCCTTTCCCTCACCCTATCAGTATCCTCGTCCCGCTCAGAAAACTATATATTGCGGAACACAACCGAATAAAGACGTTGATACGCTGCCACCATCTGTTCCTCGGTTTTCTTCGCGCGCACGCGGTGGCTCATGCGACTCAGCAGAAAGGCGCTGAGAAAAGGAGGAGGTTTTATGTCTTTCGAGGAACCCTCTCGCTTCGCAGGGAGCGAATCTCTCGATCGGAAAGAGAAAGGGATGGGGTCGACAGGTTTGAGACTGAGGATTTGATATGTAGAGACTCAAGGATTTCCTTGCCGAATCGAGATTTGTGCCAGCCGTGAATTTCGGTTTTCGAGAACTCGGGGGTGCACGAGGGGGAGTTTTGGGCTCCGCTCCGCACACAAGAGGAATACTCTACAATTTCTCCCTTGTGCAAGGCCGGAAGCACTTCGTGCGTTTTTCCTCTTTTTTTTTTTGTGCATGTGGGGGGGGATTCTGGGCTTGTGACTTGCTTGCACATGCCTCCCAATTAAAATTTGCATGTGAAAAGAACTCTGGCGGCGAATCGATGTGTAAGCGCGCAGAGTTGGTGTGCCGTGTTTTGGGAGTAAGAGACGCACGCAGGGCGGGCAGACCGGATCCCAGAGGGGGCCTCCTTTGGGCGGCTCCTAGACTGCAGGATGAGTTTTTTGCTGATGTTATCTAAAAGGTCAATCGGGTAGCCCGGCCTCCGGAGCCTGGTGGGCTGCAGCGACAGGCTCCCTCTGATCTTTTGATCGTAAGACTTTTTGCAAAAGGAGGAAAGTAGAGACTGAACAATTCCGGACTTAACGGTTTTTGAATGATGGCTAGAGAAGGGGAGGACAGGTTTCTGGGACCGCTGTTGAAAAAACCAGCATAGACCGTGAGGCGAATGGGCCAGTCAAAGATCAAGGAGTTGAAGGCCCTCCTGAGTAGGGTTTTCCCTTTTGAAGGTGAGGCCACTGGCGTTAGTTTTGAATGCCTGAAGGATGGAAACATCTGAGTTTCAGAGAGGATAAAGAACGAGATAGTCGTCAACGTACCGGAAGATCTTACATTCATTACCCGAGCGAGCAAGATGCTCCTTCACCGCGCGATCCACAAAAAAGAGATAAATCTCGATGAGGATCTGCGCGAGGCAGGAACAAAAAGTTAAATTTTATTATTTTAGTTACGTCAAATGCCATATTGTATAGAAGGTGTGAGAAGTTTCATTGCTTTATTAGCACTACCTATAATCTAAATGTTCTTTAAATAAGGTAAGAAAACTATAAATTTTATATTTGTATAAATTAAAGATGCCTCACTATTTTTACATCATTTTTTGCTTGGTATGACTAGAAGCACAACATAGTATGCCTAGAAAGTTTGAACCGTTGTTACACCGGAGAAGTAGGTAATGTGAGAACATCTTGAAGTCATATGTCGGGGTACCATTCACCCTTAATATTATGACGAAAGGACGTGCCTTATCGTAGGAAGTTTTATCTCGTTTTAGAGCGCAGCTCTTAGGGGCCCGTTTCCGGCTTGAGCGGCGTCGCCGTCGGCGTAACCGCAAGTGAATAAAAGGTTAAAAAGCGCGAACAAACGAGGACAAAAAAGAAACACGGACGACAGGACAGGCGCGTCACTCTCAACTGGTTTTTATTAACACCATTGTCACCTATATATACACATTGCCCAAACCACATCGGATTCAATCGCGACAATCAGAGCCAACCTTCCAGAAACACCATCTCACTCTGGAGCAAATACAAAGACGGAGCGCTGACGCAATTATTTTCTTTCTTTTTTATGTAGAATGCCTCTATAATCTCTCTTTCCGTTTTTTCCTTTGCCTTTCTTAAAAACTTTGTGCCAGTCAGATCAGGTTTACATCCCCATCGCCTACAATGGTCAGCGAGATGGCCCCCCGCGTTGTTGTGCACACACAAATTGTGTTCACGTGCTCTATCATTGAAGCAGCGCCAAGTCTGCCAATGTAGACTCTGCCACAACTAAACGTAATCTCGTACACCACATTGGTGACGCACGCAGTATATTGCACCGCGTGTTTCTTGGAGCACGGTGCCTTCTTCTGCATTGTCAACATCGGACATATCCTGGCAAGTTTACACGGTGCAGAAAAAACCACGTTAATGTCGTATCTACCAGCTACCTTTTTTAGATTATGAGATACGGTATGCATGTACGGAATGACTTGCACTCGTTTCCTTTCTTTACGTGCCTCGCTGCCTTTTTTACTTCTTTTTAGCTTTTGAAGAAGGCTCTCACAACAACTAGAGATTAGATTAGGGGGGTACCCCGCGTCTATTAACATTTTTGATTGTCGTTGAAAACTGATTTTTATCTAATGGTTGCAACTTTTTTCCAGAGCCGCACTTAGACATGTCAAGGCTATACCCCTCTTTACCAGTTTAGAGTGAGCACTTTCAAACAACACAAGGCTTTTCTTAGTGCGCGGACAATACTGCCAACAGACATGTTCTTCAGAAAAAAGGATCAAAATGTCTAAAAACTGAATGCAGTTATTCACAGGCAATTCCCAGGTAAAATTAAGTCCGCCTGACACCTCCATAAAGAGTCCGACAATCTTCTCAACCGTTTTATCCAAACCCGAATCTGTATCTAAAATTAAAGAATAGTCATCTACGTATCTGTACGTCTTTAAAACATGGAAATCTGCAAGTCTATCTGAAATTTGCCGGTCCAGTGACGCCAAAAAAAATGTTACACAAAACAGGGGCAACTGTCGACCCAATGCACACACCAGACTTTTGTACAAAATATCTCTCGTCAAAACTGACGGCAGTCGACTGAAGATAAAAGACTAGCAGCTCCAAAAAATGATCGCTGCTAACGCCCGCGGAACTTTGAAATCTAATTTCTCCAGACTCGTTGATCTTATCCCGAACGGCCTTGAGAAGTCCATCGCGAGGAACGGAATAATATAAGTCCTCAACATCTACAGATATTGCAGTGACAGCATTCTGAAAACCTTCTCTAAGTTCATTGACTATTTCTAGCGAGCTTTGCACCAAAAAAGGGTCTTTTAGCGCAAGAGTGTCCAAATGGCGCTGTAAGAACCGACTGATCTGAACCTGCCAAGTGTTCTTTTCTGACACAATGGCTCGGAAAGGACACTCAGCCTTGTGTGTTTTTCCCGCGAAAAAAATTTCCAAAATTCCACTTTCTGCTTTGTCTACAGCTTTCCCTAACATGTCTAGGTTCAGACCCTTTAGCAACTCAACAGCCGCAGATTATTGAGACTTTTGTCGAAACTTAACTTCTTTGAAGTTCTTATCTATTGCTCTCAATGCTTTTTCCTGCAATTGGACCTTCGACATTACAACCAATCCCCCTTCCTTATCGGCCTCCACAAGCGAGAGTTTGTTGAGCCTGAAAAAATCTACAACCTTCTTAAAAGGTGGTTTTGCCTTAGGGTGTCGACTCGCGGATTCTTTCAGGCAGTCCACACCATCACCAATAGCACGCTCCCTGTTCTGTTCCCCAGCGCTGTTCGCTACTCTTCGTACCATGGCCAGCAGTTCTGGTCGAGATGTTGTCGGTTCGAAGCTGTACTTTGGTCCTTTGTTCAGGACATCCTTCATCTTCTCTGGATGCGCCGCTCCCCCCAAGACGGTAACGCTGTCCATGCAAATGGCATCGCTCTTCTTTTTTGGCGGAAGCTGCATTCGCGTCTATTGCCAGATGAACTCCGTTGTTTGCGACGCCAATCTTTTGTAGTCTTCAAAGCGGCGCTTGGCATGGTAGTCCTCCTGTACTCCCAGTACGATGATACGGAGCCAGTCCAAATACAGTCGTATCTGTCTCCAGTATTCTGATTTCAGGATCTTGCACAACCGTCTAGTGTGCCCCCAGGATGGTTCCACGACTCCGAACAGGCCTTGCACTTCTCTTGGCACAAGCTTCCTCTTCAGGCAAAAAGACTGATTTTCATCTGGTGGTTGCAACTTTTTTCCAATTTTCCAATTTTTCCATTTTTTAATTTTAAGTGCGGCTCTGGAAAAAAGTTGCAACCACCAGATGAAAATCAGTTTTGAACGACAATCAAAAAGGTTAACAGACGCGGGGTACCCCCCTAATCTAATCTCTAGTTGTTGTGAGAGCCTTCTTCAAAAGCTAAAAAGAAGTAAAAAAGGCAGCGAGGCACGTAAAGAAAGGAAACGAGTGCAAGTCATTCCGTACATGCATACCGTATCTCATAATCTAAAAAAGGTAGCTGGTAGATACGACATTAACGTGGTTTTTTTCTGCACCGTGTAAACTTGCCAGGAGTTGTCCGATGTTGACAAGGCAGAAGAAGGCACCGTGCTCCAAGAAACACGCGGTGCAATATACTGCGTGCGTCACCAATGTGGTGTACGAGATTTCGTTTAGTTGTGGCAGAGTCTACATTGGGCAGAGTGGGCGCTGCTTCAATGATAGAGCACGTGAACATAATTTGTGTGTGCACAACAACGCGGGGGCCATCTCGCTTACCATTGTAGGCGATGTGGATGTAAACCTGACCTGACTGGCACAAAGCTTTTAAGAAAGGCAAAGGAAAACACGGAAAGAGAGATTATAGAGGCATTCTACATAAAAAAGAAAGAAAATAATTGCGTCAGCGCTCCGTCTTTGTATTTGCTCCAGAGTGAGATGGTGTTTCTGGAAGGTTGGCTCTGATTGTCGCGATTGAATCCGATGTGGTTTGTGCAATGTGTATATATAGGTGACAATGGTGTTAATAAAAACCAGTTGAGAGTGAAGCGCCTGTCCTGTCGTCCGTGTTTCTTTTTTGTCCTCGTTTGTTCGCGCTTTTTAACCTTTTATTCAGTAATGGACCAACTAGCCCAAACCCAAGTTTTAATGTAACCGTAAGGTTACGCGACCCCCAAGGTCACGTGACCCCCCGATGTCACGTGACCCAACTAAGTCACGTGACCCCCGATGTCACGTGACCCACCTAGGTCACGTGACCCCCAGACCACGTGACCTCCGAGGTCACGTGACCCCTCCCCCCCCCCGAGGTCACGTGACCCCCAGATCCCATGACCCTCCCAGGTCGCGTGACCCCCCAGGTCGCGTGACCCCCCCAGGTCGCGTGACCCCCCCCAGGTCGCGTGACCCCCCCAGGTCGCGTGACCCCCCCAGGTCGCGTGACCCCCCAGGTCGCGTGACCCCCAGGTCGCGTGACCCCCCCAGGTCGAGTGACCCCCCCAGATCGCGTGACCCCCCCCAGGTCGCGTGACCCCCCCAGGTCGCGTGACCACCCAGGTCACGTGACCCCCCAGGTCGCGTGACCCCCCAGGTCGCGTGAACCCCTTGGTCGCGTGACCCCTCACCACAGGGTCACGTGACCCCCCCCCCCCCTCGGAGGATATTGAAGAATGAGGGGAGGAGGAGGAGAAGGAGAGGGAAGAGGAGCTTTCCCTCTTCTCAATACCCTTCCCTCTTCCTCCCCCCTCATGGCCTTATGGTAGGAAGTTTCATCTCGTTTTTCTTGTAATTTCGTTTACGCAGCTAATGCGTCCTCGGGCGCAGTTCCTTTACGAGCGCTTATGTTTGTGCCGGTACCAGCGGGCCGGCTCTACGCGGCCCGCAGGCAGAGTTTCATTGGGAGTACTGCAGCCAGCTACGGGCCAGTCGGAAGACGTCCGCGGGCCGGATTTGGCCCGTGTGTCGGGGTTTGAGTATACAGTTTAGGCTCATACATGCTGTATTGTTTATGGTGCAGAAACCTTTGCGCAATCGTTAGAGTTCTGAGTTAGAGAACGTACGCAACCAAGACTTCCAGTTGATGAGACAAATGCAAGTTTCGCAATAACTGCGGTAAAATAGTTTTGTAAAAAAAAATATGAACGGAAAATGTTTTGAAATGGTAGAGTCGCCATTTCTTATCTCGGACATTGTTTTCCATTAAACAGTCATTCGCCTCGTTAAAATCATTACTGTTACTTTTTTCAAAACACGGAGGTCTACCGGTGCACCAAATTTGACTATGCAGGACCGAACGTTCGGGATTTAAAATTTTATCTGCGCCCAACGACACCCGGTCGGTGAGCTTCGCTTCAAGCCAAGAAAATAGACCTCTCGAAGCCCAATACCTACGGCAGCGAGCAGCCTTCCAGATGCACCGATAAGTCGACTGTTAGGGTCTGTAACCCCTTCAGTGTTCTCGCCTCGACAAAATCGTGTTCGAAGATTAGTGAAAAACAAACTGCACCTACACCCTTCACTCGGGTAAACGAACGAGAAACAAAGCCCACGTTCAATTGAACCCTTTAACTGAGGAAAGCAAAGGCAACTACACTGACGGTGACGTGACGCCCGCGGATCTGATGCACGCCCACGTTGGATGGGCTGGGCGGTATTTCGTAGAAGCCACAAGCGCCGGAGCATTGTGCCGTTCATCTGCCTGACTCAGCTACGTTAACGCGTCGCGCTTTGATACGGAGCCTTGCCGGCCGTTTCAAAATTTCAGATTTAACGCCCAAAGACATTTACCGCCCCATAAATGGCCGAGTGGGAAATCATCTCGCTGACAGAACTACCGAATTAGAATTGAACCTCCCGCGAACATCGTCTCGACAAACGTTTGGGTCCCGCCACTTGTCCCTGAATTTTTCGAATTATGGGGGAAATGAATACTTCAACTGCAACCATGCTATTTCAGTACTTGAGGCTCATGAAAACGTGCAGATAATCAGACTCTGGGTATTATATACGGCATTGACGAAGAAAAAGATTTTTGAGACTTTTATAACTAACATAAGGTGCGGCACGCAACGCATACTGAGTAAAGAACTTCTCGGGGTAGAAAGACGGAAGGCTGTTGAAAACTTTGAGAGCTAAGGTAACCCTAGATTTTAGCCAAAATATGCCTGCATGATAAGAGAGGGCGTCTATAAAGTTACATACTTCAAATTCACTGATTTTCCCAAGGTTTTTCTTTAATAATTTTATTAAATTCCTTGATCATCACAAAATAAGAAAATGCGGAGGATGGGGTTGCAGCACCTGTTCGGACTGTTTTTGTTTAATCGGGCGAATCGGGTATCGGCTTGCGCTGCCCAGTTATGATTCGGGCAACTGTTACTCAGTAAAGAGGGTAATTACGCCACACCCACCTGCTTCGTTGCATGCCACTGTGCCGCCCACATCGCATATTTTCCCTTACTTGAAATAACTTGAAAACGTTTGGACGATTCTTCTGACAATTCCCTCACTTCACCGGATGCATTAGAAATCCGCGACAATTCCAGGCTTTACCCGTTGGTAGACATTCTGTAGCCAGAACTTGCGGCCTGTGGCACATGTCAGCAGTTGGGCTGGCAACAAGAAACCTCTCCGATTAAGATGTCACGACGACCCGATGACTGAGTGCTGTAAAGAAACACCTGTTGTAGTCAACATCTTGGGACCGGCGCGAGATGCCCCCCAAACGGCTCAACCTTCCATCACAAGGCTAGGTCCTGGACGGACCGGCCCCAGTCTTGACTTCAGTGGCTCTTCAAAAATAAATTCACGATTTATTCATTCTTTTTGTTTCTGCAGTGACAACTCACTTTAGCGGCACGGTCAAAGCTCCGAGTTTACACACCACCCAACGGTAAAACCCCAAGAAAACGAAACAAAAATAAAAAAAGGGAGGCTAGCATGTAACGACACCTTGGTATTGGGTTCCCGCTCACGGCAGTAATCCGGGTGCGAGGAGAGACGACCTGACTGAGTCATGGGAGAAATCTGATGCTCTTTGCACAGAGAGCTTCGAACTTCGCCAACGCCTATACGACCTCGATTCAGAGCGACAGCTGACGCCTTCAGCTGCATAACCTTCATGCGATCCTTTGAACAAGACGCTCCGCTCTAAGGGGGGCCAGATGATGAAATCTCTGGTGGCTCTTGAATGGAACTTCCCCGAGTTTCCCTGCACAATAAACTTGAAAGCAAGTAGATAGGTTTATTCGGTCTTTAATCAGTTTCCTTTGAAAAAATAAACAGTTTTGTCAAGGCGCATCTTCGTCAGACATACTGATGTCAAGGGTGTCCAGATCCTTTTCCAAAAACCGGGCTTATTCTATTCAGCAAATATTTTCTAGTACATATGTTGCACTGCACAAAAGAGGTGTGCGAGAGGAGGGACTCGTATTAAACCAACAAACTGTTATATATCGCACACAAACATGACAGGCAAGCTTTCGCTTCCAAATAAGAAGACATTTTTATTCTCAGGTTTGCCAAGTTAGCAAAAAGAGAACTGCTAAACTTAGAAGAGGCACGAATGGCAAAGTAATGCAATCGATTGATTGTATTAGTCCATAAACACTATAAATGAATAAAACCACACTCAAACGAAAGCTTTCTTTTTCCTTCGACAGACACTTAGCGCAAAGCAGTTTCGGTTGCGCCCTCTAATGATTTTCGTTCGTAACGTGAAGGATTTTCTTTACCGTGACGTCACGAGTGGTATTCATGGCTACTTATTATCGGTTGCAAACTAAGCTCGATGGTTTGTGTAAAAACCACGATAGAAGCTTGGAATCATCGGGTTCTTAAAACAACGCCGTTAAAGTTACTGAAGACATCATAGTGAGCGTTTTCCCAATCACCAATGCCGATCACAGAGACGCTTTTTGGTTACCAGTGTAACCAATAACCCCTCCTGTTTCTTTCTCCTCGATTGAGAAGTTCCCTTTGAGCCATTTTCTTTGTTTACAAGGCCTTTTTTTTTTCTCACCTCATTCTTGGCTGTTACACAAAATGATTCACTAACGCCAGCTCACCTGCTACTCCACATTGACTCTCTTTTGGTTAGAGTATATCTGTTCACAAAAATATGTCCCTTTTTTAATCACAATTTGGTGTGTTAAATTTACTTCGGAGTTATCTGTTACTGCTGATTGCAGGTGTGCTGCCATACCGTGCGGACGTTATCTACACGTTTCGCACGTAGTTGTGTCTTGAAGTACCGGTATCTAGTCGTCTGACAGCACTTGCAACTTCCAGTACTCATGTCTCGAAGTTTTGGTTCCTATGGCAACTTTAGAAAAAACAAAAGAACAAGAAGAGGATAAAAAAAAAACAGAGCTCTGAGACTCTGTGCCTGTGGCTTTCAGTAACTAAGTCTAAACTAACGCGTGATGCGTGGGTTAAAAGCGTGAATGTTTGTATCTAAGCGGTTTACGCTGAAAGGACAAAAATCTTTGCGCCGCCATGTTTTATATATTCAATTCCTTTTTCCTGCCGAAAGCAACTTAACAATTACTAAGCAAGCAAGTGCATTGCTCCAGGATCTATGCGGCCACTCTCGGCTACAATTTAACAATTCCTATACATCGTCATAAATGTGCACGATGTCTTTGAAATATATTGTTATTTATTCTTGCTTCCTTGGTGGGCGTTGAGTGACGTGAGCAATACATTCACCTTGTGCAATGTGGAAATGTTGTCAATTTGTTTTTTGCTGCAGCTGCTGCAGCAAAACGCATTATGTTCATTCTGTTGTGCTTGACCAGGATTGTTCATTTTAATTAGCTACATCACCCTGAAGTTGTTCAGATATTTACAAGATATTTCTCTGAGCTGGCAACTATTTAGAGGCAGTGTGGGTACAATGAAAATAGGCTTAGGAGATCAAACTTGTCGTTTTTTTGGGTGCCCAGATAATTCAACCGAGACTTGAGGTCAATTCAAAGTAAAGGTCGAGTAGTATTGCACGCAGAAGTTGGGTATTCAGTTAGACACGTAAAATCTTGAACGATCGCATCGCCTAGGCAGATATCAGCCAGAGAAAAACAGGCCTGTCATTCTTAAGTTTGCCAGATACAAAGAAAAAAAGAAACATTTTGGCTGCCGAATTTAAGCTAAAATATACCCCTTTTTTGTACGAGATGATTTCTGGCAGGTTGTGCGACTTGCCCGTGGCAACCTTTTCGAGTACGGGAGAAGTCTGAATGTGCCATTTGAAGTTCGTATTGATAAGCTACATATTAATCGCATACGTTTTTTCCTTTCATCCGGAGTCCCAGTCTGTTGTTGAACAATTATAAGCAAGGGCATGTCCGTATGATTCCCAGGGGTCATTTTAAAAATGTGAATCTTGGGAACGGTGTATTGGAGGAGAAATATTTGAAACTCTCGCCCGAATCAATCAGGGAGTTGTCAAGATGGTGCACCGCTGCGACAGCCATTGTGGTAACTGGCCATGGGTTCATGGTGCGGCAGGGCATGCTGTCGACGTCTTGAGAGAGCTTCACACAATCACAGGTTACGCTAAAATCACATTCTTGCATTCTAAGGACTTACTTCTAAAACAGGGAGCATATTCTTTCAAACATGAAAGCCAGCGAAAGCTGGCTTTCGCGTGGTCAATCAGTGATCACAAAAAAAGAACAAAAAATGGGCGTCAAAACAAGTACGGTGGAAATTTTGTGACTGTCCAGACAGCAGGTAAAAACTCGCGTTTGTTGCGCGTAGAAAAAATTTGCACTTAGTTATTTCCGGCCCTGGAGCTAGTAGAAAATATAAAGACACGTTTGGCGAAAATAATCCCTGGAGTATGGGAACAAGAGGGACAAGGGAGAAATAGAAATCTCCAAACACAGGTAGGTGACTGGTGATGGGCCGAGAACATTCGCCTGGTCCGCGTATGGAACCCGGGACCAGGCGGATTTCTTTGGTCGCGCACCAGTCACCTAGCTGTGTTTGGATATTTGTGTTTGTATTTTGTCCCTCTTGTTCCCCTTCTCCAGGGATTATTTTCGTTATTCTTGTTCAGCTCGCTTGCACCTTTGCATTTAATTACATCTAATCATAAAGACAACGTGTTGTTGTTTTTCTAAATAGGTACTGGCTTTCTTAGTACTTAATGCGATAGCTATATTTGGGTTGCTTCATCGTAACCATTTTGATATGCAACACAATACGCTTGCACACGAGAAGCTAATTAGGGAGTAAATAAACTAAAAAAAATCTGGGTGTCTTCCAAGTGAGATCAAACCTAGGACACTATGAATTGTGAGCCTTACGTTCAAGGAACGGACAAGAGGGCAAAAATTTTTATTAATTGCACGAGCCAAGGGGAAGATTTTGAAGCGATATTTATTAAGTTACCTTTTATCCCCCTATCGCGTGCGTGGCAGGCCGCGGTACAAGGCGCTCCTCGATTTACCAGAGTCTTCACAACGCCATGCAAGAGGAACATGTGGTCTAACGAGGATATGGGTAAACAGAAGTGCGGATCTGCTGAGTATGACCACTTATGTGGGATGAAAATCGCCGACCATTTGACGCTCGGTTACCCTTCATGAGTTTCGTCGCAACTTAGGGAGGCGGTTCAACAATATTCAGTTGTAATGTTTTCCAGGAGCTTAGTGGCGCTGGTGGGTCTCAGGGATACTCGCACGCAACGCCACTAGCCAAGAACATTCTTTGTTGCAATTTAATTTCAAGGAAAAAAGCGAACGCTTTCATTGAATCTCTCCTTCGCGAAACTTGGTGTCGTAACTGCGAGATTGCAGTACCCCCTCCAGTGACGAGATTTGAATGCAGCTCACAGATTTGACCCGAGCATTGCGTGAGCACTCGATTTGGGCTCGTGATAATCGATAGCTCGAGAAGCATCTGGGTAGTGGCCCATGCCCAATCGCTTCAATGACGACAATAGCCGAACCATAGCGGTGTCTGGAACTCAGCGTGTGTCCCGCGCCTTGTCAACCCTAGCGCGTGGCTATGATCAACATTAGCGGCGTACAGTCGGTTGCAGACGAATTGGCCTATTGTTCCGGCAGCGAGTTGGGGAGTGTAAAACAAACGCGTGTTTCGTGGGTTTAACGTCAGAAATCCGTTCTGAGCTGTATTCGCGCAAATGACAAAAATCGTTGCATCGTCCCTTTAATCAGCGGCATGTTGCCTTCAAAGAAGACAAGCAATGCTATCACAATTCGACGCAGTGTGTAGCCAAGCACTACAGAAACGCAGGCCCCTAGGTTTTATTACAAAGAAACCATTTTGAATAACAAATGTTTATTGAAAGAATTGCTTATTTTATTGCCATTTTTATTCATATAATACCCACACCAAGTATATCTTAGGTACTCCTCGCTAAAGTTGACTTTTTACCACTAGCATTTTTTTCCACACTGCAGACTGCAAGATTTCTTCTCGAGATATCACATGGGACAAAGTCCTGCTGCTCTCTGCACTTGTCCGAAGTCACCCCCAGTGTTTAGATGACTGTCTTAGGTACTAGACTGGTTCCCATTTACGGAGCAACAAAAGACAACGTCAATGGACACTCGAAAGATGGCTTGAGCACGATGTCCGATACAGAGACGGGAAGTGTATTTGCTGAAATTATTGTGCTAATGACTTGCGTTTACGTCACCCGACGCGGCGTTCTGTGTTTTATCTCTCTTGTCGCAATCTTCCTTGTCATATATTCGGTATGTCGGATATCCACAGTTGAGAAGAAATGCGTATCGACAGCTGGACGGAAGTTCCTTAAATAAGGAATTATACGTATACGTAGTTTTACTCGAACTGTCAAATTCCTTCTCTTTTTCCTCACTTTCTTCGCTTCGTGCTCTTGTAGTGACTTGGGGAATCGTCACATTTTTTAACAAATCTTCCCTCAACCAGAATTCACAAGCTGGAAAGAAAAAGAACGATATTTTGAGGCAAAAGGAAAAACACGCATTTCAGTTTCTAACAGTTCGCGTATGATATAACAAACAAAAAACAAGCGGTTTCATCGCAAAGATATAAATATAAGCTTGTCCAAACGAAAAAGTTGAATAAAGAAAAAAAACAACAAAAAAACAACAAAAACACGAGGGAGAATTTTTTTTTAACATTGCAGAAAAACAAAAGTAAAATAACATTCAAGTTTCAAAGACCGAGTATAATGGTTTTAATATGCTCTCAAAGGTATTACACTAAGCACTCCAATAGATTTTTCTGCGATTTTAAGGTTTATGTTCACCAGTGTGGCTATCGCTGTGAGCCTTTGTGATCTGTAATGCGGCACCATATCACCGGTCTCCGGGTTTTTAGGATCCGAACAAGTTTATTAAGGAGCACTTTCAATATGGGCATGTCTATGAGAATTAAGACAAAGATTGAGCAAAATAGCTGCCGTCTGTCCCCCACTAGCATGCAGTAAGGGGTTTTAACTTCGACACTTGAATAGGTTTTCTACAAGTAGAATGAAGATAAGAAGTTAGATGTAACGTCAGGAAAAACAAAGTCTAATTTTTCATCCGAGGTCTTTTGTCTAAGTAGTAATAATATACTAGAATCAGAATGCGCGATAGGACACACGACTCGACCGCCGGTCTCTGCAAGCAAAACTGTTTGTACCCTTGTATTAGGGGTGTTTCACTGCATTATTTCAATCGGCTGTTTTATTTTTCATGTTCTACTTTTTGACTGAAGCTTCGAATATTAGCTGCCGTCGGGTGGCGCCAAATTCCGATCTCCAACCTTTATGAACAGTGAAATTCGTACCTCGAGACGTATGTGCATATTTAATAAACTGCAGTGTTCTCCGGCCGATTGCAACACTGATTTCGGTCTTGATTTTCGTCTTTTTATTTATACTTTAGTGGAAAAAAAAATAAGTAGATTATCTTTTAAAATTAGCATCGGGCGAACATGGTAGCTACACACGCGTTAGGACTGCAATTCTTCGCCAGGTTCGTGGCTGAGTGGGCGTTGCCCTTGCATCTATGCAATTTCAGCTCCCGACACTTGTTTGCGCTTCACCTGACCTGGTGGAATTCTTGAGTATGTTCACAAACCATTGATCTCACGAGGACCGTTCCCGACTTTGGCATGAGTATAAAACGAGTCATATAAGTTTCCGCATGGGGTCAGCACCACGGTAGTGTGCAGTTCTGCCTGCTACGCTGACATCGACGCATCCTATAGACGTTTGTAAGGAGCAGCGCTTCAAGGGCTGGTCTGGCCACCGTGGATGAAACACACTTTTTTTTCCGCCAGTCTCGAATCCGTGCGTACGCCTCAGAAACGCTTGACTTTCATAGAGTATACGCACACATGCAGCAAGATGGCGGCACTCAGAGACCGTGCTTGCAAACGTCTATAGATCCTTCAAACAGTCACCGTATGCGTGCTGCCATTCTTGGCTTCTGCTCTGGGGAACACGTTCTGAGCCTGCGCAGTTGCTTTCTCATGCGGAACATCAGGCTGTGCGCAAGCGTCCACATCCCACTGACTCGGCCTTTTTAGTCTGGGTGATAAGCGCTGGAAAGGATTATTGCCTTGAGCTTGTATGGAAGTGGACTCTCGCCTCATTCGTGTCTGTTTATTCTGAAGAGGCCTCTTGCATACATGGGTTGCACGTGACGTCATTCAAAGAGCGCGCCGATGACCACCAGAGAAGAGGGGAAGAGCGAGCTCCCCTCTTATCAGGATCCTCTTTTTTGCCTCCCGGATTTGCAGAGACGTTGGTAATCTTCTCCGAGACGCTTATAGATTAACCCGTCACTCAAAATTCTTACAAAAGCAGCTCACCTCTCCTCCTCTTACATGATGGTCTAAGGTATGCGATGTGACGTCAGTGCAACCCACGTGTCTATCTTCTTGTTATGTCTATGTTTGTGTTAAGTCGCAGTAAACTTTTTACACATATCGCCCTTTGTTAGAATGATTTTGTCTCGCCCTTTGGGTGATTTTCGCAGTCATTCAACGCTTAGTTGTCAGTTTCTGGACGGCACGTGACTGTAAAAGTGTTTGAGTTGGTATTAAGATCGAAACGACTTTGAGTATCTTGCTAAAAGGTATGTTTGGGCTAGTTGGTCGACGAGCATCTTGGTTTAAAGTAGCCCGACAAAACAAGGACAAAAAAAAAAAAAAAAGAAACGACAGAGACGACAGCGGTGTTTTCTGTCTCGTCTATAATTTTACCTTGCTTTTGGTCGGGCTGTTTTAAACCAAGATATTGAATATCTTGCATATATTTCAATTCAATGTCTTTCATTTTGCGCCTAGAAAATGTTCTAAATAAGTTGCCACTGTAGTAGAAATCACTTCATTATACCCACATGCAGAGTCCAGTCGATTTTGTAGTGATCTCAGTATATGACAAAAGGAATTGCTGAATAGCACGTAGTTTTCTGAATATTGAATGTAGGGTGTTCCCCAACACTCCGGATGATATATGGTGCAGCCTCTGTTATCGCAGAGGAAGTTGAAATTGAGATCGTAGCAGCTTCCATTTGGTGATGTGGCTTTACGCTTAGGCTGGCCTTGAAAAGAAAAATGGAAGAGAATTTTTTTTAATGAAGTGCTACGTTGTGAGCTCGACACTATACGCATGGATCGGATTTGAGTCAGGAATTGGCGTGTGGCGTTAACGCCGAAAATTACACAGTGAAAAATAATTAGAAAAAATGCCGCAAACAGCTATAATTGCAGTCAACAATAAACGGTGTCAGAAATTATACAAAACAAGTAAAGAAGACAGAAAATAAGTGTGTAGCCACGGATAATAGAACCCATTTAAAAGTGCCCACGCCAATAGCTGCTGGGTCAACTTTCTGAGTACGCCGTTGTTTGAGCACGTGCACTGAGCTCATCTTAGAGACGAGTGCTGCATCAGCGGTTGGGAAAGACTCGGATTAAATCCCTCGCGTCGTGCCCAAAAAATGGCGACGGCCAGCTGTGGTGAAATTTTGAAAATACTGTATTGCGGTGATCCTTTAAGGCCCTGGTATGATCTGACGTCGAGTTTAGCAAGCGCGGCGAAGTGCAGCGCACTCAAATCGTTATTAGTCGCAGATACTGAGTCCTGCGCTACGCCGCTTTCGCTCCGCCCAACGCTGGAGTATAACAAAGCCTTTCGACTAAGGCCGTCGAATGCCCAGAATGTACCCAGGTGAAGACGCCATTGAGCTTTCTGGTCAGTGGAAGTTGGTGGCGGAAGTCTTCCACGTTCAATTCCCGAATAAAAGAGAAAGGAAAACGTTTTCTATGTAGCCTTCTGTCCGTCTTGAATGGCGTAACTTCTTGTTTGGTCATTTTCCTCATGCCCCGGCATTGGAAGTTGATACCATTGCAAGCAACTGCCACTCGTTTTTCTTCTTTCTCCCACGTATTTCTAATCGCTTATAAGCTATTAGAAATAGCTTATAATTAGTTAAATATTATAGTTTTAATATTGTACGCTATTAGAAATAGCTTATTATAAAACTGTAGGTTTTAATAATATATACTTTCTGCTTCCCATACCCTACACAAAAACTACGTAACAATTCAAATAATTACAAGAAGTATTCAAGCAATAAACAGTAGTCTATAATCCGCTTACTCTTCAACTTACAGGGTAACACGAGATCGCGGTTTCGAAACATGCTCTCGCTGAACAAGCACGCACGTCAAGCATAATACGTCTGAAATTAAGGGAGGAGCGCCAGCTTGCCCGCGTTTGTCAAATTTTACCCATGCACTAGGCTTTGGCTTTGAATCGGGGCTCTTAAAGCAGGAGAGAGAAACTGGGCACAATACGTAAGTCTTGCGACCGCCTAAAAAGATTAAAAAAAACTGCAAAAAAAAAAAAAAAAAGCCTGTAGGTTTAGGCGTAGCCTCCTTTATACTGACAAAACCTGGTAGATTGTCACGCGACGCGGCCGCCGAAAGTCAAAAGTGTCGTTTAACGGGCGCCCCGCTGCGGCGAGACGCCGAAACACATTTGTCCCGAGCGATGGCATATCCGCTCGTGCTTCTCGCGTTCCTCGGGCTGCCCTTCTTTTCTCTTCGAGTTGAAAACCATGTTTCGGGTCCTCGCCGCTGCAAAAGCTGTGCGCTGAATACCAGACTCCACGAGAAATGCTGTGTGCTACCAGATCCTCGCGCTTCGAATCTGCGAACGGGCACGCTATGGCTCCCCCGTCGAACTGCCTGGCTTTGTGAGTATAAAGCAGGCTATGGTTTAGGTAATCTGAGAACATTTAGTTGCTTCAGGTTAATTCGAGATAAGTGTCAAAGGTACATTAGACAGTGTTATTTTGTCGATTCTGTATTATAAAACCTCGAATAAGAATTGCATATTATATGGAAATACGATCTAAAAAAAAAAAAAGAAAAGAAGGGTAACTCTTTCAAGGGTTGGATAGAACTCGTGCGCATATTTTGAAAAAGAAAACAAGAACATATATAGTAAAAATACGTTCAATAATTTTAATTTACTCGCACACATGAGGTACAAGATGTTGCAGAGCAAACCAGAATTGTAGTTTGAATGTCAACATTTTGGTAATGTGAGGCACTTGCCTAACATTACCAAACTGCAGTGACCTCGTATTTCTGGTAAGTTTACACCGGTTTATGTGCGCTCCCAAATGTTGGATACAAAATAGCCTAGTGGAGCCTATTTAAGCTAATATTAACCCCTGTACGTCCACAGAGGTTATTCAAACAAACATGACACTAGTAAACCTCACCAAAACCGTAGTCGCACTCGGTACACAAATATATATAAAAAAAGTTACTTGCACGCAGGTTTAGCATGAAACATATGTGAGGGGTTAAATAAAACAATGAAGACCACCTAAAAATTTTAGACTAGTATTGTTAGTCGACAGATGTCGCGTTGACAACCTGACAATTAAACTGCGCTTAATAAATCCATTACCAGTTGCTGCATTCATGGTGCGCCTCCCGGCGACAACTGGTTCGCTCACAACGCTTGCCAGAAATCGTGCGGTGATGATGTAAGTGTTAACTATTACTGCAAGAAATTGTAAGGTACGTACCCAGTTGCATATTATTTTCAATACTATAATCCTTTTGTTTTACAGCTTGAACAAATTGTGTTTTTGATTTCCTGTAGCACAAGATGGGGGGAAAAAAACTATGTGTAGACACCTTGTTTACACTTAAAGCCGGACGTACAACCTCGATTTTCTGCAGGAATGATATTCCTCTTAGCGTACCATTCTCCTAAGCTGCGAGGGGGCCAAGTTCGGGCAAGGTAGAAAGTGGAGAGCATATAGGAATGGAGGAGGCGTGCAAAAGTGTAAAGCGCGAAGTGTACGCCGGCTTGGTATATATTAACTAGGCATTATCGTTCCCGCTTTTTTTAAGGCCCTGGTAACATAAGTTTTAGCCATTGTTCATTTAGCCTATCTCAAATTCATAAATCGGAAATATAAATAGTAACCAGAAGTAAACGTCAAGTTATCATTTAGCTGCTTTCGTACCTTCAGATTAGCCAGAATTATTTCGCCAATATTCGGTAGACTTCTCTCGTTCTCTTACAAACGCCTAGCTTGACATTAAAAAAAATATATATATTTAACACTTTGCTTATTTTTGAATTATATGAACTGAACCTATCAAAAGGCTTAAACTTCATTCCTTCTGTGTGTCAATACCGGCATGGGAAAAAGAAAGGATTCTCAAGTTTAATTTTTTTTTATCTTTCCGTAGGGAAATTGAACTAAACCTGACCACAAAATCGTTCTTCATTAAAAAACAAAAGAACTCTGTCTTTTAACGAAACAATACCATCGAAGGGGGATCGGTGCGCGAATTTCTTTTGGGATGTCCTACAGAAAACATTGAAGAAAGATCTGAATATCTGTGCATATATCATACGTTTTTTTGCCTTTAAAGCATCATGATACTTTTCCTTATGACCTGCTCACAATGATGAGTCTACATAGCCTTCAGAAAACAGGGATTATTCATAGAAATGCTGATCCTCCACGGTCCACAAAGTCCAATATCATAGAAACTATGTCGCATGTACGTAATGTGTATGACCACCTTAAGAAACGCCCAGAATGGCATACACTTCTTGACAAATGACTTCCCGACTTTTAGAGATGTGACCCTCTTCGAAATATGTTACCATGGCCCTCTTTCTTCGTATTTCCCTGTGACCACCACAAGGCACCTTCAATGTAAATAAGCGATAACTATGTTAGATGGTGTATTGATTGCTTCTACCGACATTTTCTAAGTAATAAATACAACAAAAGTGGTCTAGCGCACACCAGCTTGGAGAACGTGGATCGAAAGCTCGCACTGCAGAACCCAGTATCCTGGGTTCTATCCCCACCCGTGCCAGTTTCGGTCTGGATGAGCATCGTACTGGCATGCGGTCGTGTATCACCACTGCGTGGTGAACGTTAAAGACCCCAGGCTAGCGCCTGTACAACAGTGGCTAAATTGCTGATCTACAGAGAGTGACTCGTCGCAACTTTGAAATGGCTGACCAGCTACACGCGGTATAAATATCCACACAACCCCAATTCTTCTTCTTCAATACCATCCAAAAGAAACTAGACACAGACACGAGAATCTGAGCGAATGAACTATTTGCGAAACTATGCTACAAACATAAAATGCTTAGCCCTAAAAAGTTTTTATATGCTTGCTACTATGGATGTGCTAGGTATGCGAAAGCGTTATATTTGAGAAAGGACAAATAAGACTGGTTCGCATATCGATGATTAATTTGTGAGATCGTTTTTCTAAATTCTTGCCAGCTGCCAGTGGGAGCTGGCAACTTAAGACTTTTCTAACTTTTCAGTAAATGGCCCTTTTTGGTTTTTGCACACAAGGGTGGGTGTCGTTTTTCGGTATCTTAATCTTGCCTTAGTGAAATAAATTATTCTTTTTGTTCCGCTGCCTGATCATTATGGTCACATTCAAGCTTTCAGTATGTGCGGATTATGTACCTTAAAGAGGGGGCGCAACGATATTCGGGATTTGGCCAGTTAACTGCGAGAATTAGTCGTAGACGCGTTTCGAAGAACACGAAACGCTTTTACCTTGTGCGCACTGATTTTTATTTTATAAAAAAATAAAAAGATTGAAGGTCGCCGTATTCCTCAACTCTCGAACCCGTATTTTGAGTGACGTCACTTGTAGTACCACCTTGTCTCCCATTGGGTTGGGAACCCAGCGCACCCTCTGCCATTGCCCAATGTTGAAGGTATAGTATCGCCGAAGATTGTGGCGTGCGATCGACACAAGACCCTGTTCACCAAGGGGCTTACGCAGATTTTAGCGGCGGATGGGGGCTGGTTTAGTTGACTTATGTGTGCTCCCAATGACGGGACACCGTCACTCCCATATCTGCCACACCCGGCTACAGATCGGCAAATAACGCGTCGTTGTTTTTGTTTTTGCGTTTAAACAGCGGAATCGCAATATTTGAGGGGAAGGGGACGCGTTTTCTTTCGTTTGTGCCAAGTCAGACATATCGACGTAATACGGCGAGCAATTGTGTTCCAAATTCCGTCGCTGGCACATCGGAACAATGGAGGAGCATGCCAATCAAAAGGCAACATTGCCTTAGGTCGAGGAGAAGCGAAAGCACTTGTGCGCGTTTCGGGAGTGAGCAAACGTACGAGGTATGCAAGAAACAGACGAACTTCCACGTTGCATACGCCGATACAGAATCGAGACACATACTTACTATGGTGTTACAATAGAGTGACCAGTGTCATGTACGTATTGTGTTATTGAAGAGCATGCGAAGATCATCTCGAAAATATGTAGATAAAATTAACCGTACTCAGCGGATGAGAGAATCGCTAGATAGCCGCCCAAAAGACAAGATCTCTGACGGCGTCGTGCTTCGAGGGTTGACTCTCATAATTACCCTTTCAAGTGTGCTACTCCACCACACCGCCTTGTTTTTTCGACGTTACCTATTTGTTCTATGAGTGCACGGAACGGAATTGTAGATAAACAGAGGTGTTCTGGAAACACATGCCACCGTCGAGAACGGGGTAAGAAAATTGCTGGAACGTGGCACGCGCTTGTGGGGCTCCAGAGTTTTTCTCACTGTTTGTCCCGCCACGTCTACATGCATGCATGATTTCTTGTTTAGAAGCTTTACAAAGTACAGTATCAACTTTTGCGGGACTCAAAAGCCACGCTTGAAGATATCAATGACCATTTTCATCTCTGTGCATGGTCCGTATAAAGAGGAAATAATCGAAAACAGGCCAATGTAATAAACTTACTGATAAATGATTTTGTACGATTCAATTTCATCAGCATACTTTTTATTCTTTCTTCTTGAGAGACCACGCGAGCTTTTGAAAATTTCCCGAAGATGGTATCTGATGCAGATTTTGATAAATCATATCTTGTCAGCCTTAGTTGGCTCAATTTGCGAAGCTTCCATATTGTTTTGGAGTTGCGAGCAGCCTCATCTTTTTGTATAAGCAATGTCTGCTGCATGTTTCTTTAATCTTTCCGCGTAAAATAAAGGTTTGCTTGTTCTCGCAGCCTACACAATATTGTTGAAATGTATTTTTTGCCGTGTATACTTTCAATGGCACATTTAAATATGGTGCGCGCCAGCGCACATGCGGTGCTCAGACGATGTAACTATTCTGCTATAATAGTGATCCTATCTTATTTATGAGAGGGCTATCGGTACTTCTGTATGCATCCTATTTTTAAGCCTTAGTATATACAGTTCGAAATAGTATATATACAAAATTATTGGCGTAAAAATAAAGTAATCCAAGCCCGTGATCCTGCTTCAGTGAAGCTCCTGGATACTTATTGGTTTTTGAAAAGGCCACTAACCCCTTCAATGGACTGGTTGGATATTTTAATTAAAACGTTTATGGTAGGGACATTGTGAAGCAATGGACATACTTACATTGTTTTAGATTTTTCGTCGTACCATTTTGATGTGTAGTTGGCGCTCTTCAATGTGTCATTGAGGTCACTTGTTTGCACGTGAAGACAGCTAATACCTTTGTAATGTTCTTTTGTCCCCAACCCGCTACTATAAACTAGATAATAGCTCTGACTCTCCATCCACTTGATTGTCTGAAAATGTATTAATGTTTCTTGTAATTATTTTGACACAAATTACATGATAAATAAAAAAATGTGAAGACATTTCTACTCAAAGCTAAACTAAACGTAAGGGGACTATCGATTTTTTTTTTGCATTCATATTAAATTGGGATGAAGATTAAAAATGCAGACTCCACTCTCATCCATGCAGTCTCCGTGTGAAAACACGTCATTGATTCTCCAGAAGAATAAAAATGACAAATGTAGACTGGACGTAAAAAACAAACACTTAAAAGGCTTTAAAAGGACACTGACACACCCCATTTTTTTATTTTTTTTTTGTCAGGCGATTCATAATGCTGTCGGAACACTACCCAATTAATATTTTGCTACAGAGTCACGTATATTATTAATAAAGCCAAAAAAGCAATTGCTCGAAACCCAAACCGAAGCTCCCGCACCGCACAAAGTGGAGAGGATAGAGTGAGTGGCGGAAGTCACGTGGATACACCCGACCGTGAGATATCTTTTTTCCGCACGTAGCAGACGAAATGCGTTCGTTGCCCGTGCGATTCCTTTGCAGATTTGTTTGTTCCGCTCGCTGTTCTTCACTTCAGATGTACATTTAAGCGTTGGCAATCAGTAGTGAGTGCCCGAGGGCCGTGTGAATTCGCGTGATCCGCTCCGAGAAGAATACTCCCAAGATGTTGCGTGAAGAGTTGCCTCACATGTCCTGCTTTAGAAAGTGTCATTGTGCGGCAGACTGCAAAATTTTCCGAAAAATCAACGGGTCGAGATTCAATGGCTGGCTGCAATTCCAGTAGAACAGTTACGCGAAGCTCGGAAAGCGGACGCACCTGATTTATATGCTCCTTGCATTTTGTGGAAAGTTACAACATTGAGTTCGCAAATGTCAAAAATGGAATCCCATACCATTTAGTTCAGCAACGTGTCGTCCACAACAATTGTTTTTTTCAGTGATAATTGTAAAACAAGAAATGTAAACATCCGAAAATGCTTGACAAAAAAAAGGGAAAAACCGGTACACCACACCAGGGATTGAACCCGGGCCCGCCGCGTGTGAAGAAGACATCTTTCCGCTGAGCTACTGAAGGAACTCAATCATGCGTAGTAAGGCAACGGGTAGACTGTATGTCAAAACTTTGATGCCCATTTTCCCTTCAGTACACGCAATTCCGGCTTGAAGTCCGGCAGCACAACGCATATGCCACATTCGCACCTCGTAAGGAAGCCGTACGCGTGCATATTCAACTCCAAGTACGCACATCGTGCTTGACGTTTGAGCGAGGGATGTTTTCAGCCACGAGAAGTTACAACGGCTCGGCGACGTCTTCGTGCAATCGGCTTGCTGGTCGGGCGTGTCGTACAGGATGAATTTCAGTTTTTTTGATCAGTTCAAGATTTCTCTTTCGAAGGAAGACAGAATTCGCCAGTACCGCGAACGACAGTTTTGAAGTAGAGGTCCAACACCCGTCATCCGCTGCCATCCACTAGTCCCACGATACGCAAAACGACGGCCTGTTGAGAATAACGCAGTGAACGCACAGAAGGCTTCCGGTTGTCTGTGCTACCTTTTCTTTTTTTTTAATTAACATATTTGCAGCTTCTCAGAAGCAGCAAAAAATGGGTTTCATGTTTTTTTCTATTTTTGATATTGACTCTGTGCCTTCCATGACCCTCGACTTTGATTAAATTTGGTGGTCGCGTCGAAACCTTAGAAAACGGCCCGTGACCACGGAAAAGAGAGTGAGCGCGACTCAAACCGGCTAGTTCTCGATCGGCGGTTTACGGGTGGAAAGAAACTGAATTTCGAGCCGCGAATTTCGTTCTGGGTTGTAGCGCTCTCATATGTCACGTACAACTGAAAACCTCGGCGAGCATAAATACCCTGTGAATGCCCCTTTACAGACAATATTCGTGCTTAAAAATTTGATCGATAGACAAAACTGTTCGAAGAAAGGAACAAACAGGCAATATTGATATTAAGTAACAAAAATAGCAGCGTTTGTTTACCTTCATTTAGCTGATTTTGATTATAGGCATTACATTTTATGGCATCATCCTTTTAAATGTGTGCCACCTGGGAAACGAGTATATTAAGCCGCTGCCGATAAAATAAAACTGCTTTCTTTACAAAGGTTAAAAACATCTACGCATCCTCGAAGGCTCAGACTTCGCCCAAATATAACGCAAGACGTTAGTGAAAAATAAAAATTAAAAACAAATTGTAACTAACGGTTCTGGTTAAAACATTTCAAGGCAATCAGCAATTCTTGCACTACGCAGTGGGTTTTGTTTTCAGCAGGGGTATTATTCGGGTACATGTATTCACAAAGTAATCCGGCTGCCATCTCCTCACTAATAAAAAGAGGATCTCGACTGAAACAGCAATCGCTTTATGAGCAGGCGGAAGGCTATAATATCGTTACAATAACTTATATTCCCGGTGAAAATAAATCCTACCTTCCAGGCATCCTGCATCGCGCCAAAGTTTTCTCTGTTCAGGTCAGGATTGTTGTCTGCCGGTTTCTTCCAACTTTCAAACTCTACGTCGGCGCATGTCGCAGAAACGCTTAGACAGAACACCAAATGTTTCAGGGACAGCATCGTTGACGACCTCTCAGACGCAGTGGCAATATGGGCAGACGTGTTCGCTTTATATAGTTTCCCCGATTACGTAATTCTTGGAAGAATCGAAATTTCTTTTCGTTTTGTGTTGTTAGAAGAAAGACTCACTTGTGTACACTTAAAAAAGTCACTGCTCTCCCACCTTTTTTTTTTCGAATTTGGTGGGTGTGCCTCTTTTCATTTTGTCAGGCAATGAATCCCGCGCTTGCCAGGAGGTTCAATACCCTAGGACCCGGCATGACATCATGCACAGCAGCAACGCCTAAAAAATAACTCATTCCCAGATTGCCTTGCGAACCGACGCTGCTCTTATCTTCTGCTCGCCACTCATTCGGCTCGATTGGCTACGTGAGGCTTCGACTACGTCTGCTCCGCGCCTCTGAGCTGTTTCGTCCGCCCGTTGTTACTGCTCGCTTTCGATACGATCGCGGCACACAATACATTATTTGGTGTTCAACGAAATGGCGAATTTAATGAGATATTGATATTTGTTGAGCTTGAATCGGAAAAGACTTTCTATGTGCAGTTCATTCATCCCAGAGAGGAAAGCTTTATTGTCCTGTCTTCTCCCACGAGCGCTTCTGTTCTGCACCAGTGTTGACGAAACGGCGCTCCTGGAGCGCATTCCTTTTACGAGGAAGGGAGGGACGCCGCCGTTCCATCTTGCATCCGTGGAACGGGAACTCATTACATTTCGAAAAAACTGCAGAAGGAACGAATATTTTTTTATATATATTTGAACATTTATTTGTACCTATACTGGAGATTTGTTGTCGGTGGTAGGTTAAGAGTTACGTGGGAGCTCCTCCCTTCTTTTTCCACGTTAGCAGAGCGAACGCTTGAGGGGTGGTTACTTTCTCTCCAGCATTCGCTCTTGTAAAGTGGACAGAGATGAGACTCGCTCCTATTTCACTCTTAACTTGTCACTGACTATAATCATTTTTTTAATTATTATCGTCAACTTCAATATCAGATTTCAAGGTATTGGGCAGCGTAGGTAAGGTATTCGAATACAAATAACTGGAACAAATGTGACCTGACGTTGCGATCTTTCCTAACCAACAAGCCTGAACAGTTTTGCTTGTGACAATTCGATACGTAGTTCGACGTGCATATATTTTCCCTTGTTCGCTTTATTCTATTTACGCATTATCTAGCTCAGTACTTTAGTAAATACGCAATTGCACAATTAATTGAACGGCACGTTCCATCTTACTGATGTAACGGGATCGAATTCCTTTCGAACCATTGTAACTTGTAACGGGAACTCGTTCCAAGATTGAGAAGGAACGAGAAAAGAACATTCGTTCCTGTCTTGGAAGGACTTGTAGAGCACTTTCTTACACTGTATTGATTTCCGTTATGTGTAACCAACTAGCCTGTCAGCAGGTTTTAATATTTTCGTTAAAGGAACGCATTTAAAAGCAAAAACAATGAGTATATACATATATACAGAATGCTTAAGCGAAGGCTGAAAAAAGTTCCCGAAATTAGAGTATTCGAGGTAAAAAGATAATTCCCTCGGCACCGCATTACTTGTGGTGGCGGACGTCAAAAAAGGCGCAATACTTATTATTAGTTTGTTAATTACCAGAAGCATGACTAATTCACTTTTTAGTGATTGAAAATAGACATATGGTTTCAATTAGAGACTTGCTGAACCTCATCGAAAACCACTCAATTAGTGATTTTCAGGACGACGTTTAGCGCATGAGAAGTGTAGTAGTGCGCTAAAGTTACCACTCGTGGAGCACGGGCGCGAGAACCTACTGCAGCAAAGCCCTGCATCGGACAGCGCAGCAGCGGACTTCACCCCATCAGAGCTCTCTGCAATCGCCACGCGCTAACGCGCTGTCACGTGTTTTTTTTTTATATTTCCTAGGCATTTTTTTAGGTTAATAAAAAGAAGCGCGCAAAACGTATTATGTAGGAAACATTTCAATTAGGTGTTTCTCAATTCGCTCTACAATTCTCGAATTTACACATCGGCTCTTAAACGAAAAAGAAGCAAATTAGTCTTAATTAACTAAATAACTTGGCGCATAAAACAAAAATATTACGTATGTTCCGAAACGCTTGGTAACGACATATAGTGGTTTGCACCGTCGCAAAATGCTCCGTTCTTTTTTTTTTTTTAAAGTTTGTTGCAAGTTATGAGTCAATATCGTTCACAAAAGTGTCAAGAAACACCAGGATGCCGATGGAATGTCTTGTTGCCCTCTGCCACTGAGTACCCGCACCGCCGACATCGACGACGATTTGCCTAGCGTCAGTTCCGTAACACACACAAATATCATCTCTGCCCAAACAGAAAATCCTTGGAGCGCTAAGATAATTCGTAGCCTCCCTAGCCCAGTTCAAGACACTAAGTTTTGCCGAAAAATATGCAACTTTGTCCCGCAGTGGGTCACCTGGGCACTTACAAGACGTACGCCCGCCTCCGGTCCCGTTACTTCTGGCCCGGCAGGTATCGGACGACCAAGAAGTATGTGCACTCGTGCGTTCCTTGCCAACACCACAGACCTCCGCGACACGCATCAGATGAATAGTTGATGCCCCTGCCTTGTTCCGAGACGCCTTTCGAACGAGTCGGTATCGACCCCTACGGGCCACTACAGAAGAGTTCGACTGGCCACCGGTCCATATATTTATATGGCAATAAAACACCCTTCAGACGGTTGTTGTAGTTTTTAAACCATATTATTCGAAAAGTTCGTCGACGTTCCGGCCTGAGACAGACCTTTTTCAAGACTGGTTACATTTGACGAAACATTGACACACCTTGGTTACACACGTGGCCCATGAGTTCAAGAGATTATGCTAATTCAATACACCTCGCTCCTGCACCAGCAGCACGATAGACTCGACAGAGCTATCGCAACAAAAGCCGATTATTTGGGGCCTAGCCCGAAGGATAAGCCCCCGGCGTAAACCTGGCCAGAAAAAGAAAATTGTACAACATTGCAAAATTTGACTGAACGAAAACGGAAAGGCAGCCACAAAACTGCAGACGCCAAATCCACGGCAAAAAAAAAAAAAAAAAGTTGAAAACACGTAATTTGATGCATTTTCCATTAAAATATTAGAATGACCCCTATATAAAATAAATCGTTTACGCTCACGCAAATACAGAAGGAGCGTGTATGGTTACCGCGTGAATGAACGACATATTGCCGGGATGTTTATTTGTCCCTGTTTTGATAGTGTTAAATTTGTGAATAAGGTACGATTCTTTTTGTTCGCGTTCTGGGTTGCTTTTGAATCCAGACTGTAAAAATGTAACTTGAAGCTTATCGAATGAATGTTCTGGATCGCCCCCCCCCCCCCCCCCCTAATATGTTTTCATAGTTTCAAACGGGGAGTGTGGGCCTTGATTTTGCATGCGATCTGTGATTATTAAACCGCAATCGGGGAAAGGGTTCCCTCTCTGGCCCGTGTACTGCGCGCCGCAAGTGCTACATTGTAAAACGTATACTGAAATACTGGTGTCGCAATTTAAGCTGCCATAAATTTTGTAGGTGAAGTTGGACTTTCCATGGAGTGTGGGCAGACTCCACTTCCCGACTTTCCGCATGGCCGACACCCAGTGCTCTCAGTGGCAGTTGTCTTGGACCGAACTAAGGAATTCAAAAGTTATTACTATCGTCCCACACGGGGGACGGTATTAATAACTTTTGCGAAGCGTTCACTTTGATGTAAAATATTCGAATGTTTCCTTAATATGCAGGTGACATTCGGAGACTTATAGCTGAAGGTCAGCACGAGGCCGGCCTTTCGGCTTGTTTCCGCTTGGACACCGCTGTCACCTAACAAGAGGTCGCGATCGAGTGCCGCGCCATGCTAATTGCGTCATTTAGGATATTTTTTGGGTACTTTTGTTCTTTTAGAACCTCGCGTAGTTCATTAGTGTTGGAGTCAAAATCATCGTTACTAAAACATGCACGCTTAAACCCGTGAGCCTGGCTGTACGGAATACTGGTTCGGCAAGGTCGAGGATGAAAACTGCCAAAGTGCAAATATGTCCGGCTGTCCGTGGGCTGTCGATGCAGTTGAGTGACCATAGTTGTGTCCTTAATTATTATTCTAACGTCTAAGAAATGAAAGCCAGCTTTCGAGTAACTGTGTGAAGCGACTGGAATGGTGCGAGGAGTTAAAATCTGCGATAAACTTGAGAAGCTTATTTTCTGCGTGTGACCAGATAAAAAATACGTCATCAATATACCTTCTGTAGAACATCGGTTGGAGCAGACAGGATGCGAGAAAAGTCGATTCTAGGTCACCCATAAATATATTTCCAAAGTTCGGGGCTATTTTCGTGCCAATTACATTAACTCTAGTTTGAAGGAAAAATTTGCTGTGGAATTTAAAACTGGAGAGAAAGGTACGCGTTTATAAAACAGTGATGTCAACCAGCGCCTGGTGCTGGTTTGCTACATTGTGAAGTGAACGGAAGCGAAAATCATAAAAATAGGAGAGAGAAAGGTAAACAGAAAAAGATAGAGGGAGAAAACACACAACACCAAAGTATTAATTGAGGAATTAATTAAAAGAAAAAACTAACAAAAATGTTTCAATGGGAATTCTCATTCGCCATTGCTGTTTTTCTACTCCCCTACTTTTTCTTCTGTAAGCGAGTAGCTGTTAGAAATTTCAGCAGAGCTTTTGTGGCTCTATACCCCTCAGCAGCAGAAATCCATGGACCAAGCAGAGTACGAATGTTTACGTCTTATTCATTTTGTAGCCTCCGGTCTGTCTTCATAAGCTCCCTTTCACGGCTGTAGTCCTTGCATTCACACAATACATGTTCGATGTATGTGTGACTCCGCACGAAGCACATTCAGACACTCAGCTCTACCGATTTTATGAAGGTAGCTGTGGTGTATGCCACATTCAGTCTCAAGTGATGTAGGACCGTCTCGGCTCCCGAAGTTCAAGTTTGGGATTGATATTTGAAAGATAGGGGTAATGATATCCAGGATTTCTCCGAAGCGAAGACGCTATTTCTTGGCCGATATCTCTTATCAAGTATTTGCATTTGACATAGATAAAATAATTGACACAGTAATAGCGCTCACATAAGCGTTTCGAGCAGCTCTGTCAACGATAACATTTCTGGTAATACCAAAGTGAAAATGTATCATAAAGTGGTGCCCTTTGCATGAAGCTTGGCGAGCTGCTTCCAGAATATCCTGTGCGAGTTTCAAGTTTGGGCCACATTGCTTATTCGCAGGGAGGGTGTGTACAGCAGATTTAGAGTCCGAAAACATCGCCCGAAAACTAGAACTCTCGACTCCCACGTGTGCAACAGCTGCTAAAATTGCTGGGAACGTGACTCAACCTTGCTCGTGTGCATGCGTCCAGAGACGGAATGCAGGCTCCCAGGGTTGACGATGCGGACATTGAAGGTCCGTCGGTGAAGACATGTCTGAGGCATAAGTTCGGTTTATCTATTCCAATACTGTCTGCATAATCACGGGGCTGGTCACTGTTTTCTTCGAAGCGATTCCCGGAATACTCCTGATTTCTAAGTCAGGGTACCTCCACGGTGAATAGCTTGTAATTACCACTGCTTCAAAAGAACTGGGGATGTAATCCCTAAGAGTGTGATAACTTGTGCAAAGCCAGATGATGATCCCTCTGTTACAATATTTGTGAGCTGATGCCTATATGTGCAAGATGTGTGACGAAGATGAGCTCTTATCGTTTCTTGCGTTCTTAAAACGGCTGGTGAAATCGCTCGTGCTTCCGCAAGTGATCGCAAATGTGAAGTCCCTTTCCACAGCCCTAAACATGTGCGAAGAGCTTGTGCTTTAATATTCTCGAGTTCTTTTAGAAGACTACATGAGATGTTATGCATACCAGGAAGGATGTAGCGCAGAAGTTCGAGAAATAAGGCATTATAAAGGAAAAGGAGTGCGGAGACAGAGCATACCCATTTGATTATATTGATGAAAGAGGAGAGCTTCTTTTTACGGCGTTTTACATGGGGGCTCCAGGTCAGCTGCCTATCGAGAGTGGCACCCAGGAAAGTATGTTTTGTGATATATAGAATTTCCTTTCCGTCTATTTCAATTAAACATTTGTCCGTGTGTTTTTTTTTTTGTTTTTTTTTTGTGAATGCTATTGCCGCTGACTTGTCCGGCGATATGTGCAGACCTCGGAGGTGTAGGTATCGTGCGGTAATTTTAATGGCGTTCTCCAGTCTTGCCTTGTTGATGTACAGAGATCTACTGCAAGTCCAGAAGCAGATATAATCCGCGTATATTGACACGTGAACGGATTTTGGGAGAATTTTCAGGAGACCTATGAGAGAAATGCTAAAAAGCATGGAGCTGAGGGACACCTTCCTGTGGTACTCCCCCATTAATATGATGAAGACCGGTGTTGCCGTCGTGTGTCGATATGTAGACTTCTTTTTTCTTTTAGGTAAGTGGCTATCCATTTGTATACACGTCCTCCATATCCAATGGCCTTCATATCTTAAAGAATAGCGTTGTGTTCTAGACAATCAAATCCCGATTTTATGTCCACAAATACGGCTGCTTTTCTTATTTAGTACCTTCATTTGTTCAATGCTAGTTACTAAGTCAATAACGCTGTCAATTCTGCTTCTTCCGCGTCGAAATCCATTCATGGACGAAGGATATAGATCTCTACTTTCTAGATCCCATTCGATACGAGTAAGCAGCATTCGCTCCATTGCTTTGCCTATGCAACTTGTTAATGCTATCGGACGGCAGGAGTTAATGTCTAAAAATTCAAAACTATCTAGCTCAAGTACCAGGCTCGAAAGGGCAGCCAGAATGTGGCTCTCCTGGAAGTCATCCCTCCAGTGGGCTTCATATGCCCTTACAAGCGCCTCTATACCGTCTTTATGAGGAATATCGGTGTACAGAGCAGTTACATCCATTGTCACTACAGAAGCGTCTGTGGCTATTTTAATTTCAGAAATTTTCTTCACAAAGTGAGTCGTGTGACGAATGTACGACGGGGAGGTAGGCGGGATGTGTCCCATGAGGTTATGTTTGGGTGTGCTAGTCCTAAAACCGAAGGGTCGTTTCTAGGCACCAAATAAAGCTGATTCCTGATTATTGTTATTATTTTTATTATTATTAGTAGTGTTAATAAGATTAGTAAAGTATTTACTATGTTTGTTTTGATTGTGGACTGTGATTCTGTAATAGGCGGTTTTGTTCGTTTTGTCTGTGATATTTGGTGTTACGTGGAAACATCTCTTAAAATAAACAATTTGCGTGCGAAACATCAGGAAGTACATATCTTTCGATGTTTCTTCCAGGACCTGCAAACATCAAACAAAACATGTCATTATTTCTCCCATTGTTAAGAGAAGGCGGATGGTAGGGCCAAATAAAAAGGGAACTCACTCAGATTTAAGCATTCGTACTCTGTCGACAGTAAAAATCAGGCAATGCTCCACTTTATATTACAGCCAAGTAACGCTCATGCACGAAGTAAGGAGCTAATTGAAGACCTGTATATCTTACATTGGTTTCAACAAGATTACGACGTAAATGTGGACGGGTCATTGCATTACTGACAAACGCGTACTTGTGTAGACGTACAACATAAACATATGATATAAAAAATATTCTGCACGGACGCAGCGAATTTTAAACATCTCCAGGACGCACAAAAAAGGTACGATTTTTCCGTAGTACTAAAATGCATAACCCAAAATTTAATTTGCGTTTGGCCATCCCATGTTTCTAGGCGATGACAGTTAATGAGTGTCTAGCGCTCCTTTGATTACGCTTACTCCTAGCCTAGACTTTTGTTGTTTGTTTCTTGTTTTTGGGTAAGAAAGTAATATGGTAGTTGAAGAAATGCTCAGGCGATAATGGAAGTTTCTTTTTTTTTATTTCCTGTTCTTGTATTTTGCGTCTATTACGGCTGTCTATATCAATTAAATGGGCGATCCTGTGTACAAGAAATGGTTATCGGTCTTGCATATAACGGGGGGGGGGGGGGGGGGGGGGGGGAAGGGAGTGTGGCTTCCTCTGGTGACCGCTAAGCTGGTGGCACTTGCAGCAAATAATCTTGTCTCTGGGGCGACATGGAACGGTCTGCCGAACGCAGGAAACTGCTCGCACGTGTCGCTCCTGCTCTGGTCCGCACATCCGCGATGCGAAGAACCACTCGCTTTTTCTTTTTCCTGGGTCTCTCTGTATCTTAATTGCGTCACCATATATTGAACTTATGCATGGGGACGTCTTTGGCTTGGGCGGAGTGGTTTGGACCGGACTGGACTGGCTCTTGAGGCTGACGCGCGGTTACCGTCGTGCTCTTTCACTCCGTTCTTTCACTTGTTATGCCCCCTTTCCCTCTTACGTAATTAGGAAAGAGTCAGTGCCGTACCAACTTGGCTTTGAGTGCGGGGGTGGTGCCCTTTGTAGCCGTTGGGCGCCGCCGGCCAGTGTTTGCCCTGCCCCGCGGCGGCTGGTTAAGAAAGGGGAGGGCTGTCAACACACATGCCTTGACCTTCCCGTTCTGAAAACGGGGGGGGGGGGGGGGGGCGTTGCCCCCCGCCCCCTGGGATGATACGCCCATGGAAAGAGTCTTCGCGCAGGTTTCCAATTAGGCGCCACTGTTGGCATGCACTCATCCTACTAGGGCACCGGGACGTCACATAGTTTCGTTTCCCCGGTAGACACTACGTACGCGACAACGTAAGAGCCAGGGGCAGCGACGACGCCGTTTGCTCCAAACTGCCTGCACCCGGGAGGAAAGATTGGCTCTTGGAAGACATGAGCATGCGAACCGTAGGCGGCGATCGACAGAAGCTCTGGTGGCTGCATCCGAAACCGCCAACGCCCGGAAGAACAGACTGGCTCTCTGAACACAGCCGTGTCCTGACTGTTGCGAGGTTGGAATTCCCATCCTTCTCTAAGTCGAAACCCTCGAGCAAGATGCTAAGTCATGTTGTCGAAAATCAGCAACAATTTCGGCGTAATTTATTCTTGTTTTTTCGTAATGATTGTTTTTATTTTTACTTTCAATCACTATACATTTTTGGCGTTTTAAAAGAGCGTGGGAGCAGCTCCCGGCTTTCAACGCTAGCCCAAAGCGCTTGCAGGACGCCCCACGTAACTATATTGGTTAGCGCGAATGCCGCCAGTATTGCAGCGGTGCGAGAAAACCTCACCCTCCCGCGTTTTAGACGAGCCAGATTAACACTATATCTGTCATACACTCCACAAAATCCAATGCGTGTACTTTCCCTCAAAGCACTTGGGAATGCCACTTGCCGCATTCTAGAGAGGCGCTCGGCGAATGACGAGGAAGATATTTCTGGGCGAACAAGAACCGTCTGCTCCATGAGACTAAAAGCTTAATTGCACGATGCATCTTTTCATCGCGCCACGGTTTAGAGAAAACCGAGATTTCGCAAAATGGGCCTTTTTAGACGTGAAGTTTGACGCCTGATTGACAGGCCTTGGTGAGGTTTCAGAAAAACATCACTCCAGAAGCGAGGTGCACACCAAACGTTTCTAGGAGGTGGAAGTAGTGAACTCCTGGGGCAAGTCCAGCGAGTGCATACGGTGAAAGAAACTATGGCCCAAGAAGTGGAAGAGATGTTTCCTGAGCTGTATAAAAGACTACGGTGCGTGGGACGGGAGTGTAAGATTGTCCTTAAAGAAGGAGGAGAGCCAGTGGTTCAGCCGACGAGAAAAGTGCCACAAACTCCGAAAGAACCACTCAAACGAGCACTCCAGAGAATGGACGAGACTGGAGTCATTACCCGTGTCGATGTACCTACTGATTGGGCAAGCCCAATTACGATAGTCAAGAGGAAAGTAGGTGCTCTTAGAACCTGCATTGATCTAACATCAGAGGCAAGTGAATGAATGCATCACCCGGCAGCACTACCAAATGCCACGCCGTGAACACATTGAAGCAGAACTGGCAAATGTCAAGTTCTTCTGAAGGCTGGATGCCAGTAGCGGGTACCAACAGATACTACTAGATAAGAAGGCCTCTCCAGTGTGCACGTTTGGTACGCCATTTGAACGTTACCGATTACTGAGACTGCCATTTGCTATCTCATGTTCACTGGAAGTCTCAGTTCAACAGATCAGGACCGAGGTTTTTGAGTGACTTGAAGGGCTAAGAGTGAAAGACAAAAGTGACAGGGATATGCATCACAGTATGGATTTCGAGCGGCACTCCTACAGCTGAATGACACAGAGTGGCGTCCAGCAGCACATGAGCCACGAGTGGTGACCGACTGTGAAGTGCATTATGCACAAATTGAAAAAGAGACGCTCTCCTTCAAGTCCGCCTGTGATAAGTTCTATGACTTTATTAATGGTCGCAAACTTACACTGAAAACCTATCATCGACCATTATTCTCAATAGCAAAGAAAAGCATTGGAAACATGCCATTTCGGTTGCAGCGATTTTTTATTCGCCTGATGAAGTTCGAGTTTGACCTGCGCTATCTAGCTGAAAAGAACTTGGTGCTAGCCGACACATTGCTTAGGGCACCAGTGAAAGAGGCGAAAACGAAAATGGTAGATTTGGATGATATTGAAGTACACGCATATATGAGCTAACTGCCTTGAAAGGTTTGTTCTTCTCTTCGAGATTGTAGGACCCTGAAGTGCGGCCCCCGCCCGACGGCACTGTACATTGTGCGACGGCACCGCAATCCCACTCCTACATAGTTCAGGTAGAGGACGTCAGCCTGGGCGCGCTTAATATTGTAAGCTCAGTATCTATGCTCTTTTGCATGTATTCAGTACGCCCCAGGAGCACTGAAGCTGAAGTAATTGAGTGCAGCGTTCTACAGAACGGTGTATCAGGGGAGGATATTCCTGGAACCCGTTACTTTTAGGAGGAACGAAGGAACGCCACCGTTCCATGTTGCATTGGTATAACTGGAACGAGAACTCGTTGCGGTTTCACAGAAAACACGACAAAAAGAAAGAAACTGTTCCTTTTTTTTTTCTTGTGAAGTATACTTTTTTTTCTAAGGGGAAAACTGAAAAAAGCGTAAAACCAATAACTTTACGAAGAACAGGATCTTATTAACTTTTTTGTTACTTATTTGAGTGTTTATTGTATGGGGCCCAGTCGGGTGCAGGCGAGCTGGTGGACATCAATATTTTTTCGATCCCCAAGACTGCGAAAAAAAAATTGTTTGATAATATGCTTAGATGGGCCAGCTGGTACATTGCAAAGGGCATAAAGCACTGAAAAGTGCGCTGAGAAATACCAATCCTGAAGAGTATAGCTCGTGCAGCGAAGGCAGCGAGAAAGGTACGAGCTCGGACTCGCAGTCCTCGCCTTGTTTCACGGCAACCATTCAGTATTAATTCGCATGTCCTCGGACTTGCACAAGTCCGCGGACTTGTCCGTTGTGACGTCGAAGTCACGTGATGCGCATATTTCACAGGTCTGCGGACATCGTTCCCGGAATTTGTCGGCCGGGTGAATGCACCTTAAAGGCCTGTTCACACATGCAGCGGAGCGCTACAAGCATAGCGCTTACCTCGCGCTAAGCGCGTGCTGACGGAAGCGTTCACGAGCTTTGTATCGCACCGTCAAAACTGTTGCTCATGGCAGACGATAAGTAGCTGACGGCACGTGAGGAGCGCTACATCAGCGCTTCGCTGCATGTGAGAACCGGCCTTTAAGGTGGCGCCGGAGTTATTTCTTCAGGTGTACAGCGTGCACTGTGAGGATGGTAGATCTGTCCTGCCCGCGGCGTAGATGCAGCTTACGCGAAAATATCGCACTACGTACACCCGAGCACTTACCGCCCACAACGGCGAGTGCGGTGGTGTTCGCGACCCCACGACAATAATTACAGAATATGAACTTGCGGCAATCAATGCGTTCGGGACGGTGTTTCCGAACTGTAAAGTCCGTGGGTGCTTTTTTCACCTATTGCAGTGCGTGTACCGTACACTCTAATAAAAAATGGAGGAAAAAAGTAGCAACGGCGCGTCTTCCTCCCTTCTACTGACGCGCCCCCAAGCGTTCACGAGAGAAGGGGAGGAACGAAACGTTTTTCTTCTTCTCCACTCAGACGGGAGAAAGCTCTCGGTTTCGTTTTTCGAGCAGGTCGCGCACGTTGTTTAATAAATAGTTGTTGAGTTGATTGAGCTTCAGCGGTAGCGAAGGCCGCCTGTAATTCCGTCTTCTAGTCTAAACGTGCAGAGCATTTCGCTTGCAATGACGTTTTTATCACTAATTTTCTCAAACGAGCACACGAAGCGGCTAGAAACAGCAAAGTTCCGGAGCAGTGCCAGCAGCGCCACGTACACTTGGGGATGGCCGTCTCCGGATTGCGGGACTCGCGCGACACGGAACTACAGTCACTACAGTCGAGAAACCACGCGGAACTGTGTCGACGTTTTCGACGTTATGGAAACCGCAGGAACTTCGTCCAAGACAGGCAGGTTTTGCTGCCGGCCGCCTGGGTGCCTTCCCTGCAGAGTTCGGTTCTGTTTTCCGATGCCGAGTGCAACCGGCGTTCAACGTGGTTCTGTGTTTGTGCGTGTCAGCAGCATAGCTGCAACATCGTGATGGCAGTGTTGTGGGTTGTGAACAGTAGAAGCTCCTATCGTACAGTGGCCAATGTGACTGTCGGAATTGTCTCGTCCCCGAGAGCGATTGCGCTGTGGGGCAAGGACTGAACAGTATGAAATCGTGACGAAAAGTACGTATATTTACAGTATGGTATTTCGGCATTAAAAAGAAATTGTAGATAAAATCGAGAAAAAAAAAGCTACCCTTTATTTTGCTGTTTAAATATACTACGGTTCCTGGAGAAACTGCTCTCCAAGTGGCGCGCTGGGATGAGCGCTAGAAGTTTTCGGGCTCGCCACGGCGTAGCTCCGTACACTTAACACCTGCCGCAAGTCTCGGCTTTGACTGCATTCAAGTTGATCGAAAAGCGATTTCGCAGCCCGTGAAGCATCACTTCCAGCTGAGTGAATATCCGCTCTACAGAAATTAATTCAAGATGGCAATTGCAGCATTGCGAGAACAGCAAACCAATAGAAATACAGGCTACGACGTGTCGTGTGGGGAAACAAACTCATGGCCCCGAACCGCATTGGAGCGGCTTGATTTATGGGCTTTCAAATAATTGCGGCATGATCAAGCGTTTACTTTTTAATAAGAGATTCATCACCTGAGCCATTCAAAATACTCTCAGAGGTATGACATTGCTGGGAAAAAAATCAACATGCTGGGAATATTTTTTATTGCTTAGGGAGTCACCGAAAAGCTCCGTACGTTCAAAAAGATCAGTATAAAAGACGGAAACGCAGAGCACGGGTGTAGTGTTCGGGTTGGTGTGGTGTTCCGTTGTGTTGACATTGTGTGTGCCGTGCATGTGCTCAATGTATGTTCAACTGATGCTTGTAATAAGCGTGATGTGCGTATAGTAGAGGGGATCCCCAAGCGGAGTAGTAGTGGCCTGAGAAAAGCAAATTATTTTTTGTAGAACATCATTTGGGCGGTACCTAGCACCACCTAGCCTAGCTACTTGCGATTACTCTGCTTGACCCCGCCATCTGGTGGCTAGCGATTAAACCTTCTTTCACGCTACGCGATAAACAGCGGCTTCGAGTTTGTTCTTTCGAGGGCGGCTTTTGGTTTTGCGGATAAAGTTTGCACTTTTCCGTGATGTGCGGTTGACGAAGGAATTGTGACTTGAGGAACACCAAAGGTAAGACGCAAAGTGCGCGAAGTAACTGGGTATCGGTTCTCTCTGTGTAAAATCGCAGTGCTGTCGACGAGAAGACTGAGTAACTGCTTTCGAAACGCAAGTTTCTGTACCTGTGGGGGGAATCTGGCTTCGGAAATAAACACAGTTTCCGGAAAGCTCGTGTTACGCTTTTTTTTTTATTCTCCTCGTCCTCGTCCTCGTCGTCAAGCCTTATTGGGCACGATTTGCTCGATTCGGGGCCGCCATATTGAGATGCAAGCGAAGGAGGAACATTGCTCCCCTGCTTTAGGGACGAAAGTCTCCCTTTCTAAAGGAACATAGGTTACAAGACCGTTCCTCCCCTAAGGGAGGACTATCCATACCCTTTTTTCTAAGAGTGTAGTGTTCATTCGGACGGACTACAGGACTTGTATGCGTTTGATTCCCAGATTAAATTATAGGCTAGGATGGTCCCAGCTCTATCAATTGTCCACCGGGAAGACGTGGTGGTCGTGTTCGCCGAACTGGCGACCACCATCCGCACGTAGTTGCTCCCGGTACTGGAGTACTTCGAGATGCTTTTATCGGCCGGCCGGCAGCTCGAGGACGGCGAGACGCCCAATTCTTGTGGAACTATGAAACCGCCACGAGACCGCTGTACAGGGCGACCCCAAGACCACGAACTCAGTAGAGGCTTGGCACCGGGGATTTCAGGCCCACCTGCGGTGCGCCCACCTAACCCTATGGAGGTTTCTGGAGGTGCTGCAGAGGGAGGACTCCCTGCAGCTGCAGCGGCCTGTGCAAATGGAAGTGGGCCCCCGGTTCAAGCAACCCAAAAATATGACAAGGCTGCGGAGCGCTTGCAGACGCTTTAAAGGGACTACGACCGCAAGCAGGACGGGCGATTCCTCAGGGGCGTTGTCCGTAATGTAGGTTTTTAGGTATCTTTTGACAAGTTTTCGTGAATAGACGAGGTTGTAATATATGTCGGAGAGATCTATGAAACATGTGAGCGTGGCCCCACTGACAAGCATGTTTTGCTTTAAAGGACAGATTTCTGTAACTCTTTCGACGAAATAAAAGCACATGTTGATGTTTCAAACTTTTACTGCACAGAATCAACTATTTCACTAGATATCTTGCCGAAAGGTGTAATATCCATTCTTCTAACTCGGCTGCCGTTGAAACTCATCCTTCTTGCAGTCCCTTGATGGACTAAAAGGTTAAAAGGGGCGAGCAAACAGGACGAAAAACGACACACTTACGACACGGACAGGCGCCAACTTCCAACTGATGTATTGAAACACGAATCATCCTCAAACCCGATCCCAATCACCTAAATACATACAACTAATAAAAATTCTTGTCGCTCATTTATCGCTCATCACCGTTTATTTGATATGTACCAACTAACCCCAACCAAAGCTTTATTGGATCCTTGATGAACGAAAGAAAGCCCCAGCAATCAGCCATGAGATCCGCAACATCTTCTAAATTTGGGCGATGAAAATTCTCCAGGTAACCTAGATTGCACATACAGCTCCACATTATATCCCTCATGTTTTACGGCGAAGAGAAGAGTTTGAGTGCTCAAGTTACCGTACTCGTGCACTTCATGGCCAGCAAACAAAATCCAAACTAAATTAGCCCTCACTTTTTTTTTAATATTGGCAGAGTATCGGTTTGGTTACAAATCGTCCAAGGAACCAACATTCATATAAATAAGTCTGAATATTAAATATTTCGTTTGCAGATATGTATGCAGTATCGACTCCGTCGGACTCTCCAGACAAGTTGAAAAAAAAAAAAAAGAACTTGACGGGAAAATGATAAGCAAGGCCGATAATGAAAAAGCGACTTCATGTCGAACTCTACCCCAGGAGCCCAACAAATTGTCCTGGGGCAAGTGTGCCTTTCCGACGAGTTTCTCGCTCCGCAAATTGTCCAATGACCATATGGCTTATTTAAAAAATTGGCCTTCGAGTATTCTTCGATGGATTGACTTTCGGCGAGTTGACAAGGTCACACACAAGGACATGCAAAATTAGTTTTATATATGGTTTATATAGCGACAATAGTTTGTGTGACTTTGGCAGGTGTTGCGTTTCAGAGAATTCTTGGGAACCATATTAGCAATATGGACCATCGAGCTGCTGGCGCCAAATGTTTGGTGTGCAACTCCGCTTTTTTATTGTATGTTTGGTGAGCAACTCCGCTTTTTTATTGTAGAAGCTTGATCATTGTCCTGTTCTCAAGCCAGACATGGTTTCAGGTTTGCACTTTTAATAATAATAAAACAATATACGTTCTAGTGCTACTTTGTAGTTCTTAGAGTTCTCTGGCCACAACCAGGAAAAGAAAACAATGAGCCGAGAACGTTGCTTTAGAATTGAGAGTTGTTCTCATTGGAGAGGTTGCAAGCTGTTAAAAAAAAGTGAAATGCAGTTTCAGATATAAAAATTCAATTGTAATTCTAAAAATAAATTAAGGCACATATTTACACCGAAATGTCCATGCACAGGAAAATCCGTGCACGAAACGTCTATACACCGAACCTTCTTACACCGGAAAGGCCGTGCACCGTAAGTCCGCCCACCGAAAAGTCCGTGCACCGAAAAGTACGTGCACCCAACAGTTCGTGGACAGAAAAGTCCGTGCACCGAAAAGACCGCACCGAAACGCCCTACGCCGAAACGTCCGACACCGAAATGTCCGGATCCCCTCATGAATGTCAAGACAAAGCTCACGACCTCCACAATGAAGGTCACGCGAAGGTCACGACCTTCACCAGTGACGTCTCGAGGGTCACTAGGGTCACGAGTGACGTCACAAGGAAGAAGGGAGGGGAAGGAGGAAAGGAGGAGGGGGAGGAGGATAAGGGGAAGAAGAGGAAGCAGGATAGAGGACGGGAGAGGGAGGATGAGGGGAGAAGGTGGTGAAGGAGAGGAGGGGAGGAGGGGAGAGGGTCCGGAGAAGGAGGGGCATACCCTCCTCCAGCTCAAGAGCTGGGCTCTAATTCTTTGTTACAGAGAGTTGTAAACGTCTTCTTTTTATCAGAAAAAAAGGTTTTGTGCCAGTAACGGAGGCCGGTGAGCAAAGGAGCTAGAGTCAAGCCCGGTTCTCAAACCGATTTAGGGTCGTAGTCCGGGACACCACAAGGTTCTTTGGCTTCCTCTACCGGTCGCGGGAGGAAGGCGTCCGGCGGTATGGACGGATAAGCAACCCTGTATGCGGGGTGTTCTACTTGGGCCGAGACTTAAAAAAAGCTGGTGCGCGCTTGTTCAACCAATGCAGTATTGTTCATAGTCCTGTTGTGTGTCTAATTTTTTTAGCCTTAAAAAAGCTTAAAGATCTCGCACGAGATTTAAAATGGCGTACTTAACTAGCGACTGGCGAACTGCAATGTGAACGCCCTTAGTTGTCTAGAATAATAATAAAAAAAAAAAATTCCCATGCATTCTTTAACTCTTGAAAACATTAGGCACGAATGGAGGGAAAACTAAACGATCGGATGGTTTTCCACAGGCTCTAGAACAATTTCGTTGAAAGGATGCGCACAAAATAATATTTAAAAACTCGGCTACTTCATTTATGTTCACTAGCGAGCTTGGCCTATTAAAAAAAGTGACCTGACTTGCTCAATTGAACAATACTGCGTTCGCTTAAAACGCGTCGCGCGCACCATGTTTTTTTTAAGTCTTGGCGCAAGTTAGCTCGAAGACCCTGTTTTTGTTTTGTTTACACTGAGAACGAAATGAAATCATTGGTTTTTCCAACTCATTTTATTTCCAAGGATGCAAGACACTACACGGTGACAGATTTTTTTTTTAATGTCAAGTTGCGTACACACGGCTTTTCCTCACCATCCGACATGCAATTGAGAATCACGCGTGTCAATTCTAATGAATTGACACGTATTGCCCTGTTAGTGTGGTATTACAGGTTATCGGATCGGAAACTTTATAGAATGGCTTTCCACAGTTTATCATGAAGGCGAGAACGCAGTCGAGGGAAATCCGTTCCCATACGACATCGTTCCACCATCTTTGAAGGCCATCAGCTACGTAAATTTCTACTCTTCTTTTTAGAGCAGCTGTCGCAGTGCAGTTTTCATAGATTCCCCATTCTTCCTTACCCTCCTTATAGAGTTGCTCTTTTTTTCTTATAATTTCATCTTCCAGGTCATCCACTATTTTTTTCAACTCGGTTTTTCTCAGCCACAAGTCACATCCTATAAAATCGACAAAATACCAATCAATTGCGAAAATGGTACAGACAGTTTTGGGAGACTGTGGAGGTACTCAAACCTGCGAAAGCAAGGGACTCCAAATCAAAACAAAAAGCAGTGGCAGCGGGGACAGCAGGTGGAAGTAATAATATAAAATAAAAATGTATGTTGTCGGCCAGCGCTTGTCGCGTGCAGTGTCTGTTTTTGTTTCTATTTTTTGCGCGTTCTTTTTGCTTTCGTTAATCATGTCGTAACACTAATCGTTACTAAGGTAAACAAAATTGTGATAAGCATAGTGTTTTTTTGTTATATGTTTAAACCGCCAGACTCAAGCCATTTCACCACACGCCAAAAAAGTTAAATAAGATACGAATATCTCATTGAATGGGCATCAATTTTTCTTGAAAGAGAGTGGCAAGATTAGGCAATGAATAATTTTGTTTTATAGTCAGAGCTAAGCTGACTATTCTGACACAGCGCTCCGTAACCATCCCTGTGATATTTTTTAAGCAATATGTTTTTTAGGTTTTTTTTAGATATTTCTTTCTATTGCGTCCTGAAACAACCGAGTCCTTTTTAGTTTTGGAACACATTCACACACACACATACACCCTCATAAGAAAAACGAAACACAAAATAACGAAGCACGCAGAAAAGCTGAGCACTGATGTTTGCAAATATAGATGATTAGGATACTTTTCAAATCCAACTCACTCCCAAAAATGCCAACCACCGCACCCAGTGTAATAAAATTACTTTGAATTAATAAAATATGGGAAGTTAACACATGTCTTGCACGTAGAAAGTGCTGTGGAAACGACAATTCACGGAAGAGCCATAGAGTGAAAGCAAAGAAACAAGTCTAAGGCAATGTATTCTGTTATGTGCAGTTTAGACAAAAATGCATACTCTCGAAAATTCCGGCGTCAGTATTGGCAAGCTTAGCCGAATTAACCTTGACGCGTACCTACAAAAGAACCGAGTGCCGTGATAAGAATCGTACTCTATTTGTGCCAACTTTCTCTCACACGTTCTGGGCTAGCAGGGTTGGATGATCCCAGACAGTTCCAAAGTACAGAGCCAAACTCTAGTTTCGAATGAACAATATATTTATAAAGCCTGACGTGGCATGAAATCTCTTTAAAATAACGGGTTTACGTGAACACAAACCTAAAAGCCCCAATCAAGAACTAACCGAATTCGACAGATGATAGAACTAAAGGATGGATCAATATAAACTCCTAAGTCATGTATGAAATATTCACGTCGCCATGGTTGATTGTCTTGTTTATAGAAAGAAATTAAGAGCATATTTCTTCAGTGACAAAAACAAAAAGGGTATTTTATTGTTTCGACGTAATTTTTTGTTGCTCATCACGATGAGATAGGAGATTTGTCACAATCAACCTGTGACTTGGTCCATCTAACATCTTAATATAATCAACGAATCGAAGGAAATACTAAAAGAGACATTATAGGAAAAATGTTAAACGGCAAGGGTCCTAGAATACAACCTTGAGGAACGCAAGATGATATCTATGATCTACATAACACACCGTTAACATGAGCGTTGTTGATGCGCCAGGAAAGATATGATGAAACCACGAACATACCGGCAAACGCACCTCATATTCCGTTAGCTTGTCACGGAGCACAAGACCAAATGCTTTGGTTAAGTGAAAATATATGGCGTCGACCTGCCCATAGTAGGCATCCATTGGAGCCAACGTCACTCAAATAGACTGCTAAGTTAATTTCAGCACTTTAATTCCGACTTAACGAAACCTTGTTGCGATTAATCGAATATTTATTTGGAGTAACTAGAAAGCTGCACTTCTACCACGCTCTCAGACTGATTTGAGAATGTGGTAAACTAAATACAGACGGGGCTTCATTTTAATTTGAACGGATGCCAAAAGACGTGAAAATTGCACAACTGTTTTGTGTGCGCATGAGGAATAAAATCAGGGGGTCATATTTTTGTGGAATAACCGTCACAATAAGTCGGACAATTAACTAAAACTTGTTAGGTAACTTTTAGTTAGTGAAATTAGAAACTTGCTGTAGGTCATTAAAGACCACTCAATTATATAATTTTAGGACTTAATGGACATGAAAAGTGCGGAGGTGAGCTAAAGGTACAACTGCAAAACAGGCTGGCGGTGCGAAACGTGGATGACTATCGTCCGCTAAGCCCAGGAACACACTTTAGTATACATCGTTTCACTTTGGCTCGGCAAAGAGCAAGAACTGCGGCACCTTCGAGCCAACCAGATTGACGACGTTGAAGCACGTGACAGACATTAACAAAGTCAGACGGGCGTGAACGCAACCCGAGCAGTTGGAGAGGAGAGGAAGAAGGAACTTCCCTTTTAATCCGAACCCTACTTTTGTGGGGCCCAGACGTCGCTGTTTTCCCCTTCGGAGATTCGCCCGTATGAAAAAATTTTTACAAAAGCGGCTTTCTCCTCTACGCCGCTCACGGCTTTGACAGCACCACGTACGGGTCACTATCATTTCGGCCGATTGTTGCAGTACGGCTGAGCGTGCATTACGGCCTAGAGGGCCGGAAGGGCCGGGAATGGCTTTGAGGCCTAATAGGGCATAACTGCCGACAACATTAAGGTCGATAGTCTCTGAATGGGCTGGTGTGGCCGCCACCTGGGGGTTGCGTTGTGGTTGACGACCGTATTTGCCACCATATTGGAAAGATGGCGCCACATGTTTATTTTATTTTTTAGCGCACATTGGACCTCTCGGTGACGGCAAATACTGCGTTTTTTTTATTTATTGCTTCATTTTTTACGGAAACGTGTTTGGCATGTCTCCGCAACGGAGAAGTGCCTTACACGAGCAGGTCAAGATACGTGGCAATCGTCTCCATCTGCAGCCAAAAGACGAACCTGGCGCGAGAGTGGAGCGGCATCCGCGCCGCAGCAGGAATGGGAGTGGCAGCCATGTCAAAACTACTGCACGAGTTCGCAGACAACATGAACGCCTTCCTTGATTAAGTGTCCTGGCTGCTGTTGCTAAACAGCTAGGTGAGAAAGGATTTGGAGGCCAGGTTTTCTTTTTAGCATTGTCCATGTGTTTTTTTGTTTTTTTTTTGTTATATTTCCTAGCCTGCATGCATGTGTTTCCTTCAGCGTTTCGCTGTAAAGAGATTGAAAATGAAATTTCTAAAATAAACCTCACTCATCGTTTTCGCGGCCGCCAGGTAGAACAAGCACAAATAATTAATTTATTCAAAGTGCTAAAAATTAAAAAGACCCAATAACGTTTTTACTGAGCTTTTATTAATAATGTTAATATTAATATTTTTATTTATTGTATTATTATTTATAATTATAATTATAATTCTATCTCAAATATTATAATATTATATTATAATAGCTAATAAAGTCGGTTTTTAAAATATAGGAATGTTATACGAAAAAGGCGCCCTAAATTAATACCATTCATTTGAAAATTCGTTTGCGCGTGCGTGTGTGCGTGCGTGCGTGCATGTGTGTGTGTGCGTGTAATAATCCAAATATGTAGACAAAGGAGCTACTGCTCAATGGAATAATAAATGATAATGAGCAGAAAAGCAAATCAATAAATAAAAAATTCGGCTAGGCAATGTCGCCGTGCCGACTGGTGCTGGCGGTGAATGGTGAAACAAACCCAAAACCGCAGTATTTGCAGTCACCGAGAGATACTCTTAAAAATGCCAATACATCTAGTTTCCCGCATCCTACTTGAAGCGCCAATATTGAAATCTGCGAAGAGACCTCGGCGTATGACGAGATTGAAAATACGTTAAGCCTAAAAGTGAAGTCTGAGTTGTGACACTGGGTATGGCGTTGCATCCGTCTTGCTCAGTGTGGCGCCATCTATCTTATTTGATGGCAATTAAACTCGTCAACCACAACGCGAGCCCCGAAAAGGCTTCCGCACCAGTCCATTCAAGACTATCGGCCTTAATGCAGTTCGCGGCCCTTACGCCCTACTCGGCTTCACAGACACTCCCGGCCTTTCCGCCCCTCTGGGCACTAATGCACTCTTGGCCGTAATGCGACAATTGGACCAAGCGGGATTTTTTCAAGACGTATAACTAGTGAAATAAAGTGTTGTTACGTTTCTTGTTCCGACGCTTTGATTGGTTCACTCGGGCAGTAGCCTTCGCCGTTTGCCAAGCTATGGTGACACAAGAATAGACGCATATTTTTTGATCGCCGGGATGCTAAGATGGCGGATGGTGTTCTCCTCATAAATTAAATCTTCATGTTATCGCTGAAGTGGGCTATTCACTTTTAGGTATTTGTTGCTCAAGCGATGCATAAAACATCTATTATGTTTTGTTGTTTCGTACTAGGACCCACCTCTCATCCTCAATTATTTTGCAAGTTTCCCACTTATCACGAAATTACCGTGAAATTAAGTTGCACTAGCATTCCGAATGTATTTGAAATCGCACACGACACCTGCAGTGTAATACATTTCACTACAGTCCTGCGAAGTCACCTTCTGCAATCGTAATTGAACAATCGTTAATTGTGCGTGATACTGGGCAATGTAGGGAGCACTCGTTTTTAGTTGAAACAAAACGTTGGTACAAATGGTATCTCTGTTTCGGTTAACCTATACCCATGGATCAGAACCTTCGAGGCATCGAAAATTACCAACGGGTTTAGACACGACCTCTGTGCAATGAACATACCGCGGAACGTAGGGTTTATCCTACACATGTCGGAAGCCTTCTAAGCGCGAAACCTTAAAAAAGCATCGCAAAGTAAATCCTTCGTAATACGTCTCCATTGACAGATCGTTTTATTCAAGATTCCCGTATTAAGCAACCTTAATTTCGCTGTTTGTTCTTCTGTTATAAAGCAAAAAGTATCTGCTAATCTGATCATTTAAATTAGCGAAAAACAAGACGATGTGACATTTGTCTCGCTAAGGTATTAATGAACTTACTTCCTTTGGCTGCGGGACTCCTAAGGATATAACATTGCGGCTCGTTGTATACGACATACATGCATAGTCAGCACTTTCCGGAGAGGGGAACAATTCATCTAGAACATTCTTCTTAGATTTACCATAGTTTCGTGCACTCTGCCGATAATCTACAGCATTACCTGAGTGAGAAATTCATTTTCGGAATTCAAATTGAATGCACCACTAACAAAAACATGGTCAACGCTTGTCGAACATTAAACCTTAACTTACCCCTATCAGGGAACGGAGTACTTCTGGAATAGCAGGTAGAGTTATCATACTCAGCGTACGTGTAGCTTCCTGGGGGAACTGGAGTAGCGTTTGGGAGTGTTCCTAATTTTGGGGTACAAAAGCAAATTAACGCACTTTTAATATAGTTTAGACGATTGGGCATCTGAAATCCTCCCTGGCTGCGCGGTAATCCTGACCTGACATTGAAGCGAAGCAGTAAAGAAACTAATTACATCTATTTGGAGTTACTGTAGTTAGTTAAATTTTTTCTTACTAAATACTTTTTCAAGTTACAATAAAACGTTTGCAACAACATCATGTAAACAAACGCTTTGAAAAAAAATATAGACCGCCTACAAAAATCAGTTTCGCAACGTATCGCGCTGCGACCTTCTACAGAGGTATAAGCAGGTAATGAAATTTTACAACGAAAAAAAAAAATCAACAAATGATGTTACGTGGTTTAAAAGGAAAAGAAAGAGCCAAAACCCACCAGCTTTACTCCGCTCCTTTGGTTTAGGGGAAACTAGGTGTCGTTCGGGCTAGGCTTTTCGAGTGGTTTCATAGCTGGGAGCTGGCTTCACTTGGAGAAAAAATTTAAGATGCCGTTTGGCACGGCTTCGAAGCCGAGGACGTAGGCTCGCTCCATGGGAGAGTTAATGCATTCGCACTAAGCGCAGCTCTTAGGCGCCTGTTTCCCCGCATTGGGCGTAGCCGTCGGTGTCGCCGTCGGTTTAACCACCCCGCTAAATTTAGCGAGAAATTGAATTGGTATTCTGGTCACGTGACGTCAGGTTTCCTGCTAAATCTGGCAGAAAAACTCAATTTGTTTATGGTTGATGTGACACGAAGTCATGTGTCGTCATTTTCCCCGCTAAATTTAGCGTGGGACCTGAATTGGTGTTGAAGTCAAGTGGCGTCATTTTTCCGGCTAAATCCAGCGGGAAAACTGTGGGAGGAGAAGGATGGGAGGGTACATAGTGGAAGAGGGGAGTGAAGAAGGATTAAAGGAGGACGGGAGATGAGAAGGAGGGGGGGAGGGGAGGGTATGGGGGGCATACACTCTGCTTCGTACCCTCTCCTGCTCCCCTACAAGAGCCGCGCTCTAAGTTCGCAATAGAGATTTGTAAACGTCGTTCATTTTATTTTATTTTCTTTTGAACAAGGTAAGTTCGTTCCTGGATTTTTTCAATGTAGCCTTCCACTGCATGCTTGCACCTTTGGAGTAAATCGCAGTGCGATACATTGAGAAACAGATTTTTTGGGGACGTCTAATGTGCCTTAAAAGCGTTGGCTTACATGCGTTATAAATGGAACTTAGTAATTTTTGTGTTACTTGTAACTTGGTTTAGTTACAATTACTTTCCGAATTTTCACTTCTGAGCATTATCGTCGAGCACTTCAAATCTGCGGAGGGCCCTGTCGGTGAGATTATTTGAATAATTACTGGGTTGACTTCACATGACACTAGAATTTGTTAATTTTGAGTGATAAATATACAGCTTGACTTGATTGAAAATGCTAAGATATCAACATTTTGGAGTGAGCAGCACGTTTGGAACTGGAAGAAACGGTTAACACTATCGGTAATTAAATTCATTAGACGATCGTCTGAAACAGGCTAACATATAAAACCGCAGTTTAGTAAATGCAACGAGTACGATGATCGCGAATGCAACCCGCTAAAGCTTTTTTGCTGCATCTGTTCTCAAGTGCATAAGAAAATGACAGGGTATCATGATCCATATCGAACGGGTTTGAACAAATTTAAATCCAAGGGTGCAGACGAGCTGTTTAAGGTTAAGCGGGAAACGTAGGGACAGGACAACACGAATCTATACACACAACTGACGTTTATTTGACGAAACAAAACCTTAAATAGGCAACCAAAACAAAAAGAAAAAAAAACGAACAGATGAAAAGAACATACGGATGACAGCGATAATGTCACGCGTACCCAAGCAGGATACTCGTATCCAGAGTGCATTTGAACGCCCAAGCGAGATCCCGCAGAAAGGAAATGATAGATCACATCCTCATAACAACACAAAAAACTGAGGACCAAGTAAAAGGCAAACACCGAACGATCACTAAACAACAAAAAGGAATGAGGTTAACCGAATTCTAACACAGCCACAAAAAAAGAAAAGGCCTTAGATTAAGAAACGCTTTCATGCAAATGTTTAGAGAAACAAACATGTTGCTAAAACAAATAGCGTGCCTGCCCATCATCAACAACACTTTCACTAAATATTTGTAACAATCCCTTTCCCAGTGGGGCACTTCACTATCTTTCCGAACAACGACACAATTGCTACATGAAGAGAGATGATTTTCTAATTCTGAACGTACGGATTCGTCTTTGTGCGCTCGTTTGTATTCAGTTAACCTGTCATTAAGACATCTAGCTGTCTGACTCACATAGCAAGAACCGAAATTCAGAGAACGTTTCCCAACTACACCCAGATCGCAATTCAGAAGAGGGTTTTTGACTTTTGTTAGAATCAGCCTTCTGTGACGAAAGAGGTGTAAGCCGGTCGATCCGAAAATCGAGTTGAAAAACAGCTGTCGCACCAAACGTTTTCACTAGCGCTTTGAGATTATTGGAAACACCACAAAAATGCGACAAGCAAAAAAAAACAAAAAAAAAACGAACGGAATATCCCGAGAGTTAGCCCACCTAAAGTCAAAAGCAAATAGGGTGAAATAATGGGTGGTCTAACTTTGGGTGTGCGATCAAAAAAATGTTGATAAAAAAATGTTATTTTTAGATTTCGGGATCTACGAAACCTGTAATCGCAATGAGGGGCGAGGAACAAAAGACAACTCTCCTTCCCAGTCAGCAACGTTCGCTTATCTCTCGCCATGTCTAGGTAACACCATATTTCAGCCGAGGTCATGATAGGCCAAGACCCTGCAATTACTAAGTAGGCTATCCTTCGGCGATTTATAAAAATAGCAAATCGTCCAAAAATAAGCGTGCATTATTTTTCAAAGGTGGGTCATCTCTGGGGATCTTACGGAACTTTTCTCTACACCGACGCCTTTCCGTAAGTTTGAATTTTTAGGAAATGATGGATGACCGTAAACACGAACGCCCTGCTGTATTTCGCCAAGGACAATCTACAAGCTGCTTTACCAAACCGGTGCCCAAACGGTGAGCACTAGAAAACTTTGTTGAGTTCATTAGCACAAACTTAACAACTCCCCGCTCTACAATTTTAGAATGAAAACTTAGCTCAGAGTGCAATCAATGGCTTCCCCACTTTGTTTCTCCACTCTCCAGGGTTCAAAATGTCAGTTCAGAGCAGATAGTTTTTTTAGAACTAAATTAATAGATTAGAGTGAAGTAACTGGGATGTATAACTTAGTTTCATTTTTTTTTAAACTAACTTTAACGAGTTACAATTGTAAGTATGTAAGTGTGACAACTCCATTTAAACTCAGGTAACTGCAACTGTAACCTAATTAGCTGTCATGAGTAACTTTTACAGCTCTGTAGTGAAGCTAGTTCCGACGATAGTGGCACCAAAATGGGCTAATATTAGCAGGTGCAACCAGGCTGTGACGTTGCCAGGGGAGGAACTTAAGGGGCTTCAGCCTCCCCTCCCCCACCTCAACATTCAGCCGACCTATAATATACACAGATATTATTACACCCCCTCCGCCTCCCCTTGCCCTCACATCCCAAGTCATCAACATCCGAGCCAACTCTGCACCCCCCAGATAAACCTTTCTGGCCAGGCCACTGCAACCGGATACATATCTGGCCGCTTCAAAGCCACAACCGTGCTTGCCCGTGGAGACCGACTGCAAACCCGCATTGATTGCTTTTGTATAATCCACCTTTGCTAAAACAACCTACCTAATATTCGGAGCGCTCTTATTTTTAGTAGAAATCGTCAATCGGTTAAGTTTTAACTCTACTGCCACCAATGTTGAGGTCAAAGTTTTCCACGCTTGTATTAGGAAAGAGAGTTTTCGTGTTTTGTTTTTAAATTTATTACGTTGTAAAATTTGTTTCCGTATGACCCACACTGAACGTATCCCCTAAACACCAAGCCCTAGCTTTCTTCTCATGGTAGTGGGACCTTCAGTATCTTAAGACCCGTTCACACTCTTGCGACCGAGTACGACCGGGAGAGACCAGACCTGTTTTTAAGCCTTTTACGACTTCTTAGGACCGGATGCGTTGCAGCGGAGCTGGTCCTAAGAGATCGCAAGAGGCATAAAAAACGGTCTGGTCTCTCTCGGTCGTACTCGGTCGCAAGAGTGTCAACGGGCCTTTAGAGTTCGCCTGAAAACCTCGGGAGATCATCTCTGACGCGGGAGTTAATCAGGACTCGGTTTGGTTTAAGACATTGCCTTAAGACATTGCCTTAAGACATTGCCTTAAGACATTGCCTTAAGACATTGCCTTAAGACATTGCCTGAACGTAGCATTATGGTTAGATGTGGCCTACACAAACCGACGATGGACGAACATGAGCACGATGGTGGGGCAATATTTGTAATAATGGCCCAGTCAAAGCAAGCAGGTTTCACTATTTACTCATACTGGTTTATCTTGGAAAGTCCGGTCCGTCATCCAACCGAACATTTTAGATATAAACCAATATTTACCCAACACCGTGTTTCACCTTGGGTAAATTAAAGGAATCTGTCTGTCTCTCTCTCTCTCTATATATATATATGCATATATATAAAGAATCGGGCTAAGGTGCACGAATTTCCATAGTTAAAAAGTGATATTTAAACGATAGCCTCACCATATGAATGTAGGTCCTCGTTCTGTTTATTTCAAGTGTGATTTGAAAATATTCTTTATTGAGAAAAAGATTAGACAGAAAACTAGCACAAATTCAAAAGTCACCAAAGTAAAAAAAAAAAAAACTAAAAATAAAAACAGCATTTTGTTTTTCAGAAGATCTGCTTGTTTTGTTCGCTTCTCTCTCTCTCTCTATATTTTTTTTTCGGCACGTCGGCAGCCCTCCAAAGCATCAGGGAGGAAATTTGCACTTTCTTAATTAGGGCTATTTCGTTCTCGTGTAACATAGCCCGAACATCTAACCCTCCTTGGAAGCACCTCGTTCTCTAGATTTAGCCTGTCGCCGTTTTTCAAGTTTTAAATGATTAATGCCCAGGACAACCCCATAAATACAAACAGACTAAATGTAAAAAAAAATTGTGTGAGCAATTTTACTGGTGGAGATCCGAAACAGGGCTTACAATTGGTCCTGCCCGGTGACGTGATAGTGTGTTATCTTTAAAAGTGACCTGTTTACATTATCTTCAAATTCCATTCAGATTGCTACTTTGCGGCTCTTTAGTATCATTTGCCTCTTTGTTCTCGGCAGTTTATTTGTAGACGAATGCCTGCTATCAAAGATGGCTTGCTTCGTTTATAAGGACAACGAGGTTTCAGAAAAGAAGGTGCTCCCATGCTTCATGTGAATTCTGTAAGCCTCACACTCAAAACACTAGAGAAACCTGTTGTTGAAACTTCAAATGCATTTTTCTCAGTTTCACTTTTTAGCAGGATGTGTTATCATTTGATGTTCTGATAGCGTAAAACCTTAATTTAGGTGTATTCTGAACTAACATTTTCTGAAGAACAAATTAAAGTACTCGATGACGAAAAAAATCCCTGGAGAAGGGGAAAAAGAGGGACAAAGGACAAACACACATCTCCGAACACAGCTAGGTGACTGGTGCGCGACCGAAAAAATCCGCCTGGTCCGGGTACCGCTTGCACCTTTGCATTTAATTGCATTATCATCATAAAGTACTCAATCTAAGAGAAAAAGCTCTTTCACAATAAACATTTTGTGAATTTTTATTTTTTATTTTATCGTGTTCTTTTTCTAAAATTAACTTTTTTTTCTGCAATTTGTAGTTACCTTAACTAGTACTATGTGCACTTTACTTCAGATTAAATATAATTCTTTGAATTGAAATTACAATTTTTCTTTAACACGTTTCCTAATGAAGTCACTTCTTTTCTGGAGCTTGAGAAGCCTAAGATGCTGTATAATTGATGTAAGAGGCTGAAACTATGGAATTTATAATTCCCAATAGGGCTTAATTCGTCCTGAAAATTTAAATAAATTTGAATGAAGGGTCAAAGGTTTATGCTACCAGGCTATACTCCCCACCGCCCCCCCCCCCCCCTCAACCTTAAAGCGTGGTTAAAGTTTTTACATACCTTTGAAGTTGGCCCTTATAACGTTTTCAAGCGGGTAGTCAGCTTGATTCAGAGCTCTCACTTGTATTGTGGCATTCTCGCTGTAAATATATAATTTACGAGCAAATTAATTTTAAAACGTATGCGCCGAGAAACTGAGAAAGAGAAGGAGACTGGATGCAATTCGTCTGCAAAATTTTTCCGAAGTCGCTGGCTCCCACACCCATTGACAAATCCATATTGATTGGGCGACATAATGCTAAAGCGATCAAGAAAGGCTGCCATATTTTGGAAAATGTGTTTTTCTAAGATTTGTTTAATACAAGGCAAAATGGAAATCCGTCGATAATTGTGAAGTTTTTTATGCTCTCCCCTTTGAAATAGTGGCTTCACTAGTGCGCCCTTCAAGCATCCGCGATCATTCAGAAGAGAATGAAACCATTTAACATGTGAAGGAGCAGAAGTTTTATAGAATCATAATTTCGGCGCAGATCATTTGCACTGCTGCCATCGATACCAGACGCCTTGTTCGTTTTGAAACTAAAAAGCGAACTTCAAAGATCAATTTCCGACGTTTGTGGTCTTTCTTTGCAGGGTCTTTTTTTGTGCACGTAAGCCCGCAAAGCCCGACTTGTATCAATTTTTTATGTAAACGTTTTGTGTGCAAAACTTGACTTCTGTAAAGCTTTTTTGTTTGTTTTTTTGTGCACGAGGGACTGTGCGAGTTTCGACTTGTTTTATTTTTAAATCGGGGTCCGGTCCCACAAACCCCTGCTGGTTTTGATCGGCCCCAATAACACACTTGGAGACAGCGGCATTTATGAATAAACGATCAATAATAATAATAATAATAATAATAATAATAATAATAATAATAATAATAATAATAATAATAATAATAAATTTTTATTGGAACACGCATTTAACGAGGCAGATACACGGGCCAGTCAGAGCCAGAAGCGGCTTGTGGGACAGCACCCTACAATTCATGCTTGAAAGAGTCCCCAGAAACAAGAAGTTCACATTCAACTACAGATGCAGAACAATGTAGGTGATGATGGTCATTCCAACATATGCAAACAGAAACTTGCAGTCACAACTTCTCCCTAATACCTTGAAGTGATTTTTTCAATTTTTTAAAGAGTCCACAGCATAGATATCATCTGGTAAATTGTTGAAAATAAATGGAACGTAAAAATTTCGCACTATTTTTCGGTACTTTGTTTCTACGAAAGGCACTTCAAACCGCTCAACACGCCGAAGAGGTCTACATAAGACACGAGGTATCTTAAAAGTATCGCTTCAGAAGTATTTTAGAATAATAATAATAATAATAATAATAATAATAATAATAATAATAATAATAATAATAATAATAATAATAATAATAATATTATTATTATTATTATTATTATTATTATTATTATTATTATTATTATTATTATTATTATTTGTCACACTGTACAGTGCTTTATGTCGACCACACGTCGAGTATGCCTCTGTTGTATGGAATGGAATCTGCGCGACAACCTCGGCTAGAATCGAACGTGTTCAGAATAAGTTCTTATGTATCTACAGACATCGTTTCCCGTCGCGCAATGCGTCCACCTCAAACGATGATCCAGCAGTCCCAGTCCAACATAGCTTGGCATTGCCCACCCTGCGGCGTAGGAGAGAACATGCCGACATCCTATTTCTGTACAAACTTATTCATGGCATCACTGACTGCACATCATTGATATCAAATGTGCGTTTGAAAATTCCCGTAAGAACTACAAGGCAAAATGCATCCTTCTACAATGCTCCCGTAACTAATCTTCACGACCCCGTGTCGAGAATTGGGCACACCTACAATTCCTCTTTTACAGACTCTATTGATATATTTAACAATAACACACCGGAGTTCATCAGAGCGCTGAAGTTCCTCACCTAAATTTGACTTCCCATTTTTTTTTTTTTTTTGCACCTGATTAAGTTCCTCAGAACCAATTTTTATACTCTCGCTTTCCTTTCCTTTCGCTATCGTGGTGGTATAGCCTAGCGAGTTTATGTGACATATGTGATCTTTTTTAAGTGTTTTATTGTTTACTGTTTCTTTGTTGTGTGTAGTGTTGATTTCCATGTTTCCTGAGTGCACCTGTACTAAGACCGCAAGGTTGTTCCTGGGCACTTCAATAAAAACATTGATTGATTGATTGATTGATTGATTATTATTCAGCTGAGTAGTAACGTACTTACTATTTCCTTTTTTTCGTATCGTAAATCGTTATTGTGTGAGTGGCGGTTTTGTTGGTTTTGTCTGTGATATTAGCTGTTGCGAAGACACATTTCTTTTCAACGGGAACAGCCGCGCGAAACAACAGAAAATACGTATCAGTTGACGTTTCTTCTAGGACCTGCAATCATCAAAACAAAACATTTCTTATTTATTTCCTCAATACTAGGAGAAGACGCACGGCAGGGCCAACTAAATAGGCCACTTATACCAGTGCCACACGGGCAACTCGAGTAGCATTTACAACGAATGCCATTCGCGTGATCGACGAATGGGCTCGCGATCTGTCGCGCGTGGAACGTTCCACGCTCGGGGTGTCGCGCGCTGATTGGCCGATCGTTAAAATGTCATTCGTTATAAATGGCATTCGAGTTGACCATGCGGCACAGCAGGGTTGGGCAGAAATGCTCAAAAATGTATTTGGAAATACAAATACTGGGATACATTGAAATAGCAGCTAAAATACTGATACTAAGATACATCTGTAAAAATATATCGCGGTACGTATCGGAAATACATCTTAAAAAGAGGCAAAAAGTATTTGGAAATACAAATACAGGAATACATTTTAGGGAGGGCAGAAATACAAATACAGAAATACTGATACTGCAATACATTTTCCAAATTTTTTTGAGACGCCAACTGAGATGAAGCTTGAAGTCTGAAGTGGATGTTTTCGATCCTGAAATTACTTTCCTCTAGGCTTGGCACTTTGCCTTGAAGGTGGTGGTTTCGGACAAGGAGTCTTCAATGGGCCCAAAAAAAAAGTTCCAACAATTGTTGACCGCGGTCCCTTCCATGACACCCTGTCTGTCTGACGAGGGAATTCTGTCAACATTGATCACATTATGTCACGGTGGAATGAACTAGAATTCTTTATCTGTAGGTGTGGCCTTGAACATGAAACTCTACCACGCTGCTGTATGAAAGGACACTGCGTACTTTCGTTTTAGGCTACCTAGCTGAAGATCATGCATGCAGTGTCATTTGTAATTTTTGAGAATAGTAGACCACCTGAAGCATCTTGGAATACATGTCTTATCTTCTGTTTTACAGTTGAAAAAACGATACGGTAGCATCCCTGTTCTGAAGGTCCTTACTACCGACCCTCCGCCACCGACGCGCGGATTGCAGTCCTCAAGTTTTGCCTATCATTATCCAAACAGAGACCTCGTGGATTGCGAGCTGATATTGCCGGCACAGGTGCGAGCTCTCCAAGAAACAGCGGTCTCGAGTCTAGTCGCGAAAGTACATAGTCTGGGATGGCACAGCAAGGCCACTTCTGGCCTCCTTCTGGGTTTCGGATCACCAGAGCAGCGGGTCACGTTCACGTCGGCTCATGACGTACCCTTGAGCCGTGCAATGTTACGGGCGCAGCCGCAGATTCATTCGAGTATGTGTTGAACTTCACAGCGTGAGTCTTCCTACTATTTCAAGTCAACCACCACCTGGCTCGTGCTGCACCGGAATGTGACTCAGCTTTGCCGGCTGGGTGTACTCTGTACGCTAAGGTGAGAGAGACGGTTAGCAGCGGGCATTCCCACCTAAGGACCTGCGGCAGAAGATGCTCTGACTCCACTCCTGGCACGCCACCGGGTTCGAGTCCCCGATTACGCAACACTTCTCAGAAGAGAGAAGATGACGTATAGAAAAATAGTTTGCAGAATAAAAAGAAACCTTGGTCAGCATAGTAACAATACCCCAGCATCTCCTTGACTCTGGTGCCCTCAGAAGTAAAAAAAAAAAAAAAAAAAACGCGTTCAGCCTTGTTTTTTTTTTTTTTTTTTTTTTTTGGGGGGGGGAGTATTTGTCAAGAAATGTAACGAAATACATTTCATCCTGATTGTATCGCGATACAAAGAAACATTCCAAATGTATTTCGATACAGGAATAGAGATACAGGTAAGAAAAATGTATCGCGATACAGAAATACAGATACGAAATGTATGTCTGAATTGCTATCGCGATACATTTGTATCGCGATACTGCCCAACCCTGCGGCACAGGTATTACTTACATTTAAGAATTCGTATCCTGTCGACAGTAAAAATCAGGGATTGCATCAGGCACTTTAAATCACAGCAAAGTAACGGTGTTCGTCTAGACTGTATACCCTTCAATCAACACTCATACACAAAGAACAAATCGAACGCCTGTATCACTAACATTGGTTTCAACACGACTACAACATAAATGTGCACGTGCCAATATATTACTGGCGAGCGCGTATTTGTGTAACCGTTCAGAACAAGTATATGGTCACATAGAAGTAACACCTGCAAACGACGCAGCGGATTATAAACACCTCTAGCACTCGAATGTGTAGGTTTGATATTTCTTTAGGACTGAAAAGTATACTAAAAAAAAATAATTTGCGTACGGTCATCCCATGCTTTTAGAAAACGACAGTTGATGATCCTCTAGCGCTCCCTAAATAATATTTAAGTATAGTTTAAGTATTTCTGTTTTCTTCGTTTTTTGTAATAAAGTAGTATGGTTTCTAAAGATATTGGGTGATAATTTACCGTACTTTTCGGTGTATATCCCACAACGGTTACTTTGGGGTCCAAATAAGATATTTCGTTTAGATAGTCTGCAAAGGGTTTACCGTGCGCACTTAGTGCATAGTCCTTTTATTTTCAATTCTGGTTCAGTTCCAGGGAGCGAAAATAACGGTTCAAACCGGTTCAAACCGGTTTGAGCCACTAAATGTGAATATATTTTCTGCGCTGTTTCGCAATAGGCACTATTCAAACTGTGAAACGAGTAACTATACATTTTTTTTATTATTCGTACAATCCACTTTACTTATCAGGCATTAAAAATAAGAAAAAAAAACGTTATTTAGTATCAACAAAACAGTCAAAGAAAAGCTAAATTACCATTAAAAACGTCGTGTTTATATGATTCAACATCTATTTATTTACCTCAGTCGCATATATTTTACTTAAATCGAAAGGTCATCAGTCTGGTAGGTCGCCTAAAATCCCCGTGATTGGTACGAATTTGCGTCCCAGTATTAAAAGTTGAATATTAGTTGTTCTCTTGAACTCATAAATTAATTACAGTGCATAAAATCATAGAATTGGCACCTCCTCGCCATACATATCGTGAAATCTAGTGTAGGAAATACGTTTGATAATATATAGGATGACGGCGCAACTAAGCTAGAAGCAACACTATTTTCAAAATGCCACGAAAGTTTTAGGACAATCCATTTCATTCTACGTTTTTAAAGATATTCAGTGGCAATCACAACGTTTTTTTTTTGTTTTTTTTTTGTGACCAACATTGTTTGCTTTCAGAACCGTGAGGCAGGCGAAAAATCGTCCAGAAAAGAGTGATCAAAGTTCCTCACTCTAATATATACCCACCTTCGCACCCAGATCCAATATGCCCTTCAATAGCGCCCACACAAGCGAAAATTTTCCCCATATCCTGGCGTTTATGTTTGTTGTTGACAAGATGCCGATCAATGCAATTAGCAAATAAGCTTCACCACTGAAAATTTTTGATTTCTAGTTAAATAGAACGAAAGTAGTATTCCCAACTCTACTCGACATTGCAGCTACTTAATTAGTCTCTTCTTGACGTCTGCGTGCGCACTCATTATAGTTTGTGTCAGGAACACATAAGTCGGGAACACATGTATGTTTCAGAAACACATTTATGAGTCGGAAACACGTAGTTATTTAAATCATCTACAAACTCAGAAATTTGTTTAAGGCTCTCTCAAATCACCTATACACGTGCTTATCGAGGATAAAAACGCCAGAAAATACTCGCAGGAGATATTTCAGACAATTTGTGGGTGCATTTACTAATGATGTATATCTTTAAGGCGATTGGCATTTATTTATGTTGCCAAATCTTAAGTCAGTAAACATATTTGTATTATTATTAATAAATTCGACTGCATGAAGTTCACATAACCACTTGAGACCGACATGAGAAGAAGATACTCGAAATTACGTCATCTGTTGAGTCTGCGCCAACGGACTTTTTTGTTCGCTGTTTGGCAGTGTAAAACACCGCATGTCTTGACACCATGCCGTAACATGACCATCTGACACATGATTAATCATTGTGACGATAAAAGAGCGCCATAAAAACCCACATTTCTCATACATTGCGATTCGGTATATGACAATCCGATCACCACGTACAGGGCTATTCACGGAGACGATAGGCTCTTTAAATCCACCACAAAATTCGGTTTCTTAACCTATCGCGCTACGACTTTGTGCAGGGTTGCCCACAGATGGTGCATTTTTTTTGTGAAATTTTCAAAGAGCTAATTTACCCGAGGAAAAAGTAAAGAAAGAAACAGGCTTAGCTCCTATGGAAATCCAGCGACGTCACCGATCTTCAAACAACACGGCACCGTTTCGCACGGGAGACGAGAGATGGCGCAAGTAGTCGCGACGCCAGCTGCCGCCAACGAACGAGCATACGACGCCGAGAGCCGGTGAATTTAGCAGACAAGGAACTGCAGTTCCTTGTTGTTACCGCGCCTTTTTTTGTTTCTGCGACTGTCGCCGCCTGCGGAACGCGCGCCGCTTTTGAGTCAAAAAGTTCGTCTGCTAAAGACGCCGGCTCTCAGCGGCGAATGCTTGTTCGTTGGCGGCGTTCGTTGCGCCATCTCTTGTCTCCCGTGCGAAACGGCGCCGTGTTGTTGGGAGACCGGTTGCGTCGCTGCGTTTTCATAGGAGCTAAGCCTTTTTCTTTCTTTACTTTTTCCTCAGGTAAGTTCGTTCTTTGCAAACTTAACAAAAAAAAGATGCGCCATCTGTGGGCAACGCTGCACAGACGCGAAGCGCGATAGGTTAAGAAACCAAATTTTCCGGTCGATTTAAAGAGCCTGGCGTCACCTTGAATCACACTGTAGAAATTCAGCTGCCAATTTCAATTAAAAAAAAAAAAAAACATTCATTTTGGAATACAAAAAAAAATTACAGTGAACTGTTTTGTATCGATTACTATTATATTTTTTCGGTTCAATTCCGGTTTGGTTGCGGTTTAGTTCCAAGATGGCGGCGGAAATTTCGGTTCGGTTCAGTTCCGGTTCGGCTAAAAGTAACGGTTCGGTTCGGTTCCCGTTTTCGGTTCGGTTTGCTTCCGGTTCGACACTTTTCCTCCTCCACTGGCGCAGGAAAGTGTAGGGTGGTGTGCTTCCGGTCGTATCCCAATACACATACCGGAAGTACACCGCGCTATACTTTTCTGCACAGGTGCGAGAGGTTCAAGTAAATCGAATGCGCCTAGTGTCTTTCTGCACGCGCAACAACCGCGCCTAGGGTCTGCGCGAGCAGAGCACGAGGCGGCACGAGCTGTCTCGTCAACTGGCGCCTGCCTCCTGTGAACTACAGTTATCGCGAGGTCACGCACGCGTGGAACGCTTAATGAGGTCATTTTACTACAGTGTACTAGAATGCGGGGTAGTGTTTGGACCGGCGCGGCTAGGCAGTGGCAGCTCGTGAGGCTGCACGTATAGACAAAGAACGCAGCGCTGGAGTCGACAGCAGAAAGTCGCTGAAGCCCGCACAGGCCGCTGCACCTGCGCGTGAGCATGTAGAATAGCCTTCCCTATTGGCGACGAGACCGATCGAAAGCGTCGCAGTGGTCGGCCTTCCACGATTGGCCGAGTGCTGTCTTCGACGTCAGCAAAGGATTTCTTGTCGACAGAAATAAGAGTAATGGAAGAAGTTCGATTTTGAAGGTGTTGTGAGTGTTGTTAAAAGCGTATTGATTTCTAGCTTCCACCATGCTAAATACAAACACCATCAAACTTGTGGTTCAGTAGGTAACGACGTCACGAGAGGTAACCAGGGAGGGCGCCACCCAAGCATCTCGTCGGTAATACACACAAAGCCTGGAGGTTCGACGACGGAGCCATGAAGTGCCCGGTCGCCGATTTGGAGCGGGGGGATCTCGTAGCATTGAGCATCGAAGAACCGTTTCTCGGGGAACCCGAATGTCAGCGCACAGCTTTTGTAGCGGGGAGGACCCGAAACACTCTTTTTGTCACTCGGGAGAAGTGTGTTTGGGCTTCTCGCCGCAGCGGGGCGCAAGTCACGTGGCTCTCCTCTCATCTGTTGTCTGCCGCACTACCTTTTCCATTTTGACGGCAGCTTATCGTCGCGATCTGCCAGGCTTTGTCAGTATAAAAGACGCTATCGAGGAGCAAGTGTCAAACCACCACCCTCTTGACCTTACTACCAATGCACCGGTGTCGACACCTGTCACGATCTACACCACGCGCCTCACACGAGCGTCTCCGGTCCCAACACTACCCCGTCTTCTAGAAAACACTGTATTTCTATTGCAAGCATGAAGGTAGGAAGAAGAAGAGGCGACATAGGGACACAAGCCAACCAAATGAGAAAATCCCGTGTGAAGCCGGAAGTGGAGGACGTGGTCGGTGGAACGCCCCTAAGGGTGACCAAAGCCACACCGAAGCCGCTGCTGACGCCGAATCAGGTGTGCTTTTCGTCCAATAGCGTCTTTTGGCTTTGGTCATCGTTGGGGGCGTGTCCCTCTATGCCGGAAGTCTCCCCCGGCTTCACCTCTTATGGCCTCATGTCACCTGGAGAAAATCTGCAGAAGATATGATTGTAACTTTAGCTCGATATCGAGCTTCCTACCCGCTCCAAGCGTATTTACTGATTCAGAAGTTTTCAATGACACTCAGCAAATTTCTGATTGGACTCATATTTTTTACGTTCAATCATTAAGAAGTTCATTAACACATTTTAGTTAATTACCTCTTTAGTCTTGATGTTTATTTATTCTTAATATGTCTCTCTGACCGTGTAACTCACCTGCACACTCCGCATAAGTATAGCTTTCGTGTATTTTTAAAACAAATCTGTAAAGCCTTAAAGAAACACACCGAATTTCACTCTCCACACCCTCTTATCTTAATCACATACCTGCCATGCATCTTGCAGAGACCCAAGTTCTGGGTGGTTGAAGGTAGGGTTGTTTTCCGGGTTTTTCATGGTCATTTTCTCCGTCCAGTGAAAGCTCGGCGTCCATTCCTCGTACAGTGCCCCGACCTCAGCCGTGGCGAGACATGCGAACAAAAATGCGTACTGGAGTCCCATTGCAACGTATTCTATGCGCATTCACTTCTCTTCTGAGACTGACTGAACACTGCGCAAGTGATAAAATAGGTTTCTATTGTTTTGTTGTTATTTTACAATACAGCTGTACCGGATCATAGCTGACGTTTTTGACAAGACTCTCTTAAGGGAAAAGCATTGTTCACAGGGGCTGCGTTTACATGGCAGGGAAGTGTTCGTAATACACAACGGAGTTAAAATTCTCGAAGAGCTCGAAAATAAATTGTTGTTCCGATGCCCTCGTCGCTTTGGTTTTTGTGGTTGCACCTGGCACAAACGCTTGAAACAGCTTTTAAGCAACAGAGACGACAAACTTCCACTTCGCCGTACACCGTCCTTCGAATAAACTCAAAATTAACCGGAGAATATTAAGAATGAAAAAGCAGTTAACTATGCCGTGGACGTACTTTAGGTCAAGCCAATCATATACTCTTTATCACAGCCTAGCTCGCACTGTCGTGAAATGATTATTTTCAGAAACAAGGAAAGGAGATACGACGTGGTTAACTGTGGACACTGACGTCCTAAACAACGCAGCGCGTGACAGGACCCAATAGTTTTATTATTGCTTCGAAACCAATTAGATCTCGGAATTTGCTGAAAACAGAGCCCAAGGATGCATCACAAAGCGAGAAGAGTGAATGTTATCAGTGACGCCCGGTGTTTCTTAAGCCGTCAGTGACTATATGTAGGGTGTCTCAAGTCACCAGGCTCAGTTTAAAACGGAGCGTAAAAATCGACGGCTGCACATAGTAATCTAAAGTTTATTTCACCATGTCGTTTTTTCTTGTAAAACTGAAAAGCCAAGAAACTTGCCAAAGTCAACGGCGGGCGGCGACGCAGACGGCCACATTGTGTTCCGGGGCGTGTTTGGCGTTCGTATTGGTAGATGGCCCTACCTCCTTATCAAGGCAATTGAGACCAGAATCGAGACTTCTCGCGACAACCATGGTTTATTAAAATGAATATAATCTTTCTGTAATGCACCTTCAATTGGAAAATACGCGCTGACAGTAAAAGCAAAACATAGCAAAAAACAAAACAAAAAAACGCTTGCATAGCGGCGGTGCTTTTGCTGCCAACGGATTTCGTCTGCGTGCGTTCTGCTAGTATAAACCTTTCCATAAAAATGTGTGAGGGTGCGTTCCCTGCTGTGTTTTAGTGTTATGCAAGCACAACTTTGCGACAGGCAGCGGTGCACGAAAAGGCACGTGCCGTCTCATGCTCTGCTTGCGCAGAGCTCCAGCAAGGTTGTCGACGTGCAGAAAGACAAAAGTTCCCTCGACGCATTGCGGCAGCGGCGGCGTAATCAATCTGGCTGGTGAGATCAGTCTATTCGCGAGCGAGGGCTGGCTGGACTGTAGTTAAGCACGTGTGGACTGTGATTTTTGTAAACCGTGGAAACAAGCAAAGACCCTTTCTAAAAAAGAACTCTTGACCGTTTTCATTCTCAGTGTTCTCGAGTTATCGACTATCACGAGCCCAAATCGAGTGCCCACGCATTGCCCGGGTCCAATCTGTGAGCTGCATTCAAGTAATGTCACTGGGTGGTACTGCGACCGGCCAGCTACGTCATCAATTTTTGGGAAGGAGATATTGAATGAGACCGCCTGCTTTGGTCCTTGTAATTACACCGCAACAAAGGAGTTTCTTGCCCATTGGCGTTTTGTGAGAGTATCCTTGTCTCCCACTAGTGCCAGTAAGCTCGTGTAAAGTGAAAAACATTCCAAATGAATATCGCTGCACCGCCCCTTTAAGCTGAAACGAAGTAGAGCCAAATGGGATTTCCAAATTGTACAGTTGTGCAGTGTATATAGCAGTCTCGCGATGATATGCGGCAGCCCAGTAAATTGTTGGAGCGCGCATGACTGATGAAGCACAGAGTTGTAAATTGACGCCCTAGAACAAGCGCACGTAAAATTGAATATGACTTTAGCCACCCGAGACAGTATTCTGCGAAGTTTCGAGCCGATGTCCTAAAGTAATAAAAATTAGAAATATATTGTCTCTCCTTCGCGCTATTTATGTCTAATTAGGAACATCAATGCACGCATCTCTATTAGAGAAATACGGACCATAACCAGCCATGTCCTAAAGAGTTAGGAGCTCGACATTGCAAAATCGATTCGTTTTTTTGTTTTTTTTTATCAGGGTCAACTCTTTTCACGTGGAGAGCAGCAGCTTCTTTTCCATCTACGGTGTGTCGTCTGCTTCACTCACTTTCTCTTCTTCAAGTGCCCTAGCTAGTCCGTTGACATACGCCGGTGGTTAAGTGCCGGTCGACTTATTTAGTTGTACCTATTAAAATGAGCCGTAAGCAGGTATGGAGTGAGGGCGAGCTAGTAATGAATCGACATCTTGTAGACCCTGAGAGGGGGGGGGGGGGGGGGCTCCTAAATGTTTAGGACATGGTTGGTGAAGGTCTGTGTTTCTTGAATTTTTGACCCAACCAGGCGGAGTTCCGTCAAACGTACTTACGTTTAGAACATGCATCTCAAATATATATATATATATTTTTTACAGTAAGGCTTCGTGTATCAGATCATTTTTTAGAAGAATAACATTTCTTATCTCTTTTCCTGCCGATTTTGTGTACTTTCTTTCAGGTTTATAAAGTGAGCGCACAGTCCTTCCTGGCACACCCGGCGACCCGGTGTTTTAACACTTTCAAACAGCGAAAAAAAAAAAAAAAACACATTTGCGCCCACCCAACAGATGGCGTATTTTCGAGTGTCGTCTTCCCGTGTCGGTCTCAAGCAACACGGGAGGACAATAAGCGATGCGGGAGGATCTGTACTTCGTACAGTCAAATTTATTAATGTCAAGAAAAAAATATTTTAATACTGCCTGAAGACTTGACAACCTAAATAAAGGACCGATCATCCTAAAGATTTAGATCGTACGTAAATGGACCTCCGAATCTTTACCGACGTTTTTATCCTCGATAGGCAGGTCTATAAGTGATCTGAGAGTTCCTGAGGCATATTCAACTTCCGAAACATAAAGAAGTATGTGGCCTCTATTATGTGATAGAAAACAACTTTTAGTGTCTGTGGGCTGGACGAAAACAAAGTACACAGTGGCGCGTGGCAAAAATTCGACGATTGCGGACGCCGGCCGTCAGAGAGTGAGCAGTTAAGTAGCTGCAATGTCGAGTATTGCTCGATTTAACAAAAAAACTAGGGTGATGCTTATTTGCTAATTGAACTGACCCGGCACCTTGTCAAGAACAAACCTCAAACGCCAAGCTATGTCGAAAATGTTCATTTCGATACGCGCCATTTTAGGTCAGATCCGATCTGAGTACGAAGGTCACTCTTTTCTGCAGAAGTATTCGCCTACATCACGGTGCTGATTGCAACCAATATTGGCCAGAAAAGCAAGCGTTGTTATTGCCGCTCAGTGTTTCTCTAGAAAGTACACTGAAAGGGTTTGTTCTATAGCTTTCCTAACACTTCGAAAATATTATAGCTTCTAGCTCAGTCGCGTCGTCATCATATATATTGTGAAACGTATTTTGCAAACTAGATTTCAGAATATAAGAGGCGAGGACGTGCCCATTTCATGACCTTGTGCACTGTAATTAATTCCTAAGTTCAAGTGCACAACAGGATTCGACTTTTAATAGTGCGACGTAAAGGTGTAACAATCATGGGTATTTTAGGCGACCTATTAAACTGATAATTTTTCGGATCAGGTAAAATATATACGACTGAGGCAACGAAAATAAAAAAAAGATGTTGAGCCATATCGGGTAATCTAGATTTTATTTCACCGTTTCATTGATATTAAATACCGCAATTTAATTTTGGTCCTTGGAATTAAAAGTGGATTCTACGAACAATAAAAAGCAATATAGTTACCGTTTCACTTTAGAAATCGTGCCTATTGCCAAAAGTACGCAAAATATATATTCTCAATTTAGCGATTCGAACCGGTACGAACCAGTTAAACCGGTTCGAACCTCATTTTCGCTCCCAAAACCTGAACCGGAACCGAACCGAAAGTCGTGAACCCCTAACCGAAACCGAACCGATAAAAATTTCGGTTCGACACTCTGTCAAGTAGTAATGGGCGGGGCCAGTGATCTGTGCGCACATGTCGTGCCCTGTCCTGCACCGAAATATCTTCTAACGTAAATATTGCAGGGTTTCGTCTTTTTTTCTTTTTGGTGAAAAAAAAAAATACAGAAAAATTTATACGTGTTTTATCTTCGCCCTCTAAAGAAAAATTTTTTTTTTCTTTATTCATTTCAATGTCTCCTTTAGTGTGAGCGCAGCGGATGCTACAAGAGCGAGCTCCGGGCTTTCAGCGTCTCTGCCAAGCACTCGCGCTCGTGCAGTGCAAGCGCTGCTCAGGACCACACGGTCGCCTTTGTCTCATCGGCTGCATCTGGATTTAAGCTGGAACGCAGTATCGCAAGCCGGCCCCGCAGGTGTCCCTGTTGGAGATGAAAATCTACCTAGTGCGGTGCCCGTGCTATACTCCGCAGCAAAGGCTAGAAGCGCGAGCTCATCGGTGCACCGTAAGGTGAAATAGAGTATAGACGTGTTTTTAAGATGCCTCACGCTGTAGTGGTACGCGACGGCACGCCGATCCGCCGGCACGTGCGGGTATTGAACCCAGTGCAGCCGTGTCCAATATTCACTAGCGCACGGCAGCTGGAGATCGAAGGCACGGCGCCTGGTACATGCTAACGCGTCTGCTGTTTACGAGTGCCGTGCGTAAACACACACGTCAACTGATTCTGCGTGGATCAAAATTTTTGACGTATTTTAGCATTGTTGGGTTTGACGTAATTTAGGTGCAGCAGTGGAATGCGGATGATGGCGTCTTCTGATTGACGTGTCTATAGACAGAACTCCCACTCACACGATTGTTTGAGTCGTCGCCCAACGTTGGAGATTAAAGATATTGGAGTATCATTTTATAGCACGAAATGGTTTTAAACAAATTCCCCAATTCTCAAATTTTCTGACTGTCCGTCCGTTCGCCCGGGCATTTCCCTCTAAATATAGCGGGCAAACTTCAGTAACGTTGACTAAACACTAATTCAGTTTCCCCGCGAAATTTAGCCGGAAAATTGACGTTACGTCACCTGTACACCAATTCATTTAACCCGCTAAATTTGGCGGGTCAAAATGACCCGCCGAAATGACTGCTTAATGTGTTCTACAAAATTTAAAAGATTGCGTCTCAAACGCCGCATTTCATTCATTACATAATTTTGAAGACAAAGGTCGCTGTCAAATATCTTGCACAAAGGAATCTATGCCTCAAACTTTCACAAGGTCACGTGTCACGACCGTACATCTTTGACTAGATTTTAAGGTCGCTGCGGGTAAGCGGCGATATTTCCTGTCGATTCAAAGCAATCCTGAAGATTGAAAGAAACACATAATTAGATTAAAGAATGCAATATTTTTCTTCTTTTCTTTCATGTGGTTGTGTATGTTCAAGTGAATAAAATAATGATGTTTCTTTGTTTACACCCCGCAGGGGGCACCTGTGAAAGCAGGTGTTTGGAGAGTAGCGTCTCCACGGACCCCGAGCCCCGCAGGGGGCGCCTGCACCTTACGTGCTAGGTGCTTGGTGAGTAGCGTCACCACGGACCCCAGCCACATTAGCGACACACAGACCCTGAGTAAAAAGTGGCTAAAACCCACCCACGTCTGGCTGTGCGCGGCGAGCCCGTGTCCGGGGAAAAGGGCATCCTGGTGGTTGAGCCGAGCCCGGGGTAGGTTTGGACCCTTCGGGGCCCCCCGGGTGATGCAATACACCACTTCGGCCCCCGCTTCTCGTAGACGGGAGTCCTGGTAAGGCCCGGCCAGGATGATTCAGTCTAGTCGCCTTTTCTTCTACTATCCCCTCTTTCTCTTTTCTCCCCTTCCCTCTCCCTTTGTTTCACCTTCTTTGGCGGCAAGGGCCAACCTTGTGTGGTGGCAGATACCCTTATCCTAACCACACTTGGGTATAGCACCTGGGCAAGTGCTAGTAGATCAGCGGTTCCAGCAAAGCCCATTTTGTTATGGGCTGCTGACTACTCCCTAAGTTGGGCTCGATGGTGGGCGGCACACCGCAGGTGCCGAAGTCCTTTTCCCATTCATATGGGTACTAAAGCTAAATCTTTCCTTGATCGGGCCCCGAAAAGGGTCCGGACCGAAGAGACAACATCAACAAGCCTTACCTTGCCAGTCATGAATTTTCCCAAATTTATAGTGATGCACTCGGAGAACGAAGATCAACCACTTGCAAAGCTTTCCCCCTTCTTGGTCGCAAAGACCCTAGAAACTGTGATAGGAAAATCCTTTAAAGCCAAAAAACTTCCATCTGGCGACCTGCTTGTGGAGGTCACAAATGCTGAGCAAAGCAAAGCACTTCTTGCACTCAACCACGTAAGAGATTACAAAGTGTCAGTGACTCCACATCGCTCACTGAACAGCACGCAGGGTGTCATCTCTGAAGATGATCTCCTTGGAATATCTACCGACGAGATACTCGGGGGACTTCAAGATCAAGAGGTAGTCGCTGTGCGACGTATCACTATCCGTCGCGACGGTGAAGAACGGGACACAAAGCACATTGTGCTAACGTTCAACTCGACAACGCTACCCTCCACTGTTAAAGCCGGGTATCTCAACTGCAAAGTCCGCCCCTACGTCCCCAATCCAAGGCGTTGCTTCCGCTGCCAGCGCTTTGGACATGGGTCACTAACCTGCAGAGGAAAAGCCACCTGTGCAAAATGTGCAAGCACTGACCACCCTTCCGACAACTATGGCAACAATACCCATCTTTGCGTCAACTGCCGAGGAACACACCCAGCGTATTCTCGCAGCTGTCCCCTGTGGAAGAGAGAGAAGGAAATTCTCTCACTAAAGGACAAAGAAAATATTTCTTACTCAGAAGCACGGAAAAAACATTCTTTTATTTCTCAAGGCTCTTATGCCGAGGCCGCGCGCAGGGGACCGGCGCGGTCGACGGCGTCAACGGGAGCGCAGACGTCAACGGACGACCTGCGTCCCCCCGCCCCGAGTCCCCCTCAACCTCATCTGGAGTGGCACAAACCACTTCAACCCCAAAGCGAAAGGTAGATCCTATCGCTTCGGGGTCCATTCAAGCGCAGGGATCTTCAATCCCTGCGCCATCCAAAACGCAGATGCCTCGAGGTCGGGGACTTCCTTCTCGTCCCTCTGAAGGCGCCCGAAAACCTGGTGAGCCGTCAGGGTCGCAGGCCCTTAGGAATCAGCCAGAGGCGGCCCTTGATGAGCCGATGGACGAGAGCGGGCCCAAGTCCAAGGACGACAGGCCATTCTCAAGCTCGGAGTCCTTACCTTCGACTTCCTGTGGTAACACAGATAGGCCGAAGAACACATCTAAAAAGAAAAATGCACCCCGCATCAAAATTGATTTTTAGGTCTTGATGAATAGTCTTTCTTCTAATTCATGCAAATGGCAGCATTCCTGCAGTGGAACTGTCGAGGGGAATTCGAAACTACGATGACGTGCACTCTCTGTTAGACCAGCATCACCCTATAGCATTTTGTCTTCAGGAAACACACTTAAACAATAGTCACTCTAATATCCTAAGGCGCTTTCAGGTTTTTCTCAAGGACAGACCTCTTTTCTCGCACAGTTCTGGTGGAGCAGCTATAGTTGTCCAGCCGTCTACCCCATGTATTGAGGTTCCTTTGAATACCACTCTGGAAGCCGTGACAGTTCGTGTTCTGTTGGACCGTTTAATAACCGTCTGTTCTCTTTACATTCCCCCAAGCTATCCTGTATCCCGCGAAGAGCTTGAATCACTTCACGACCAATTACCCCAACCTGCCCTAATTCTCGGTGACTTCAATGCTCATAATCCTCTTTGGGGTAGTAGAAGACGAGATACACGTGGCTCGATGATAGAGCGTTTTCTTTCCTCAACACCTATATGCTTATTGAACAAAGCAGAATCTACGTATTTCAGTGCCCCAACTCATTCTTTTACATCTATTGATCTGTCTCTTTGCGATCCGACATTATTTCCTTTGTTTTCCTGGGCTGTCGATCCTAACCCCTATGGGAGCGATCACTTTCCTATCATTCTGAACCGACTACATCCACCTGTTACAGTGCCTACACAAACTCCCCGTTGGAAGTTTGAGGAAGCAAACTGGTCTGTCTTCAGCCAAGCAACTTAGCTCGCTTGTACATCGCTTAACAAACTGTCTATCGATGAACTCACCAATTTGCTTAGCACCCACATCCTCGATGCTGTAATTTTAGCTATCCCTATGACTTCATCTCGCTTACCCCGCCGCCCTAAACCATAGTGGAATGCCGACTGTGAAAAATCAAGAAAAAAGCAGAACAGAGCATGGGGCATATTTAGACGTTACCCAACAGTGACTAATCTCATCAGTTTCAAGCGGATGAAGGCTCATGCGAGACACATCCGCCGCGTCTCACAGCGTCAAAGTTCCTAAGGTTATGCTTCCTCTATTAACAGCACTGCCACCACCAAGGAAGTTTGGGATAGAGTGCATAAAGTCAATGGGCATTACCGGGCTTACTCAGTACCGCTTCTTTCCGAAAACGGGCTGTGCCCTGAGAGCCTAGAAGAACAGGCAGATCTCCTTGGGAAACACTTTGAACGTGTTTCTAGCTCTCAGAATTGTTCATCTGCATTTCTGAAACACAAGAGACAAGCAGAACTCCAATCCATGCGGACATCCGGCGGAACTCGAGAGGCCTACAACTTTCCTCTCACACTGAATGAACTAGAACAGGTACTTCATGAAACTAAACCTTCATCTGCTGGACCAGATGGAATTCACTACCATATGCTTACTCACCTTCACCCTTCCACACTCGACATAATTTTGTTTTTGTTTAATCGCGTTTGGCAGGAGAGTACATTTCCATCGCCTTGGAGAGTAGCAACCGTCATTCCTTTTCTTAAGCCTGGAAAGGATGCATCGTGTGCATCCAGTTACCGCCCAATAGCGCTAACAAGCTGTCTTAGCAAAACTCTGGAGAGAATGCTTAACAAGCGACTCGTGTACTTTTTAGAAAAAGAAAATATTCTTGATAAATATCAGTGTGGCTTCCGTTCGTCACGATCTACATTGGATCATCTTGTCCGCTTGGAGTCTGCCATCCGTCAGGCCTTCGTAAATAAACAGTACTGCCTCTCTGTCTTTTTCGATTTAGAAAAGGCTTACGACACTGCCTGGCGGCATGGCATCCTACAAGATATGTATAGCTATGGCATTCGAGGCAGGATGCTAGCATTCGTAAAGAGCTATTTGGCGATACGTACCTTTCTTGTCAAATTAGGCACTACCTACTCTCGAGAATTCTGCCAGGAAAACGGTGTTCCCCAAGGAGGCGTATTGAGTGTCACCCTTTTTATAATAAAAATAAACTCGATAGCCCGGGCCATCCCATCATCCGTACAGTATTCACTTTATGTTGATGATCTTCAGATATCCGTCTCATCCTGTAACATTGCTCTCTGTGAACGTAGGGTCCAATTAGCAGTAAACAATCTGCTCAACTGGGCTGATCAAAATGGCTTTAGGTTTTCACCAGAAAAAACAGTTTCTGTTTGCTTTTCTCGCTTACGAGGAGCTACAGTAGATCCATCGGTGACCATGCACTCCACTCCAATTCCAACAAAACCGGAGCAGAGGTTCCTAGGGCTTATTTTTGATAGAAAATAGTCCTTTCTTTCTCATATTAGGTATCTTAAGGTAAAATGCCAGAAAGCACTAAACATTCTTAAAGTCCTTTCTCATACCTCATGGGGCTCTGACCGTCTCTGTCTTCTCCGAATTTACAGTTCGGTGGTTCGCTCACGCCTCGACTATGGTAGTTGTGTATATGGATCGGCAAGGCCCTCAGCTCTTCGAATGCTTGACCCCATTCATCACCAGGGATTGCGACTGTCTACAGGTGCATTTCGCACGTCGCCTATCCCCAGTCTTTATGCAGAGACAAATGAATGGTCTCTGGAAAAGCGAAGGTTTGCTTTGGGATTTATGTATTCCCTTCGAATACGTTCACTCACCCTGCATCCTACACGCGAGGCTGTAGAAGAAACAAGATATAAGCGCACCTTTGACAACAAGCCCTCTGTAATCTCGCCTTTTAGTATGAGAAATGCAGCTGCAGCTGATTCGGTTGGACTGAGCACTACAATGCCCGTGACCCCCGTACCTCAAGCAATATCTCCGTGTGACTCATTTTGTGTGACTTTTCACTGACTGAGTTCAGAAAAAGAGACACCCCACCAGAATGTATCAAACAGGAATTTTATGAAATCCAAAGTAGATACGCTGGTCACAGCTCGTATTACACAGATGGCACCAAGACAGAAACGTTCGTTGGATGTGCTATGGTTGGCCCCTCTGTTCGCTATGTTCAACGAATTGCATATACAGCTACTATTTTAACAGCTGAACTATGTGGTATCCGCCTGGCAGTTAATCATATTATAGAAACGAAGAGCATGAAGTCAGTTGTGTATACTGATTCACTCAGTTCATTGGGAGCGCTCTCATCACTAAATACCTCTAAACACCCAATAATCATAGAGTTGCAGAATAAAATCATTGATGCTTCCAAAAGAACATTAAAATAGTCTTTTGCTGGGTCCCTAGCCATGTTGGTATACCGGGTAATGAGGAAGCAGACCTTGCAGCCAGTTCTGCTGGTGACAAAGAAGTCGAACTGCATGACATTCCATATAAAGACTATCACAGACTTTTAAGGCATCGTATAAGAGAGAAGTGGCAGCAAGAATGGGATGAAGAAGTAAATAACAAGCTGCATACTGTAAAGCCACTGCTTAGTGAGTGGGAGAGTGCAAGACACCGTGAACGCTTTTATGAGGTTGTCCTGTGTCGGCTAAGGATAGGGCATACGCACCTCACCCATGGCCAGCTTCTGCGCAGGGAGGAAGCCCCAGAGTGCGAGCACTGCAATAATTCTTTAACTGTCGCACACATATTATTAGAATGCCCTGCTTATGACCTAGACCGACGGAAACATTTTTCTCAGCTATATAAAGAACATACGCCTTTAAACCTTCCTATTTTGCTTGGCAACGAACCATTAGTTCCGCATCACAGCGTTTTTAGCTTCTTGAAAGCTATCGGCCTTTTACACCGACTATGATTTTACACCCAACTTCATGTCCATAACTACTTACAAGTCATACACATAATTTTAACCTATCATCAACTACTAAAGTTCTATCCTCTCCGAAACCCTATCTGCAATAGTGTATGTACATGGCGCATCATAGCCTAAGATGCTTTTGCGCCATAAAACCCCAACCAACAAACCAACCAACCATCTTTGTTTACAAACCCTAATTACGCAGTGCCATCTTTTTGTACATTCATTTTGAATAAAATGATTTTTATTTAGCTTAGATTTGGCATATTCGCTTATACAAAATACAGGTTTTACACCTCTGTTGTCATATTCGTCAAAATATGATTTCGTGTAATTTTAAGTTCAACTTCTAACGCAGTACAGAACAGCGAATTTATATTGTCACGGATGAAAAATGGCAGACGATAAACAACTCAGAAAACTTAAAGTTTAAAGGGGGGCAAATTGGTGCCTATAAACTTAAGCGAACCCGATGGCATCTGTCTTATCTTGCCAGTCACTGTTATCGTTTTCCACCGGTAAATACCTATTCAGTCTTAATAGTTTTTTATGTCGACATACGACAGAGAAGGCCGACGCGCTGTATTCGTTTCCAGACTCGGGAAGCAGACAATGCAGGCCTGCGTTCGTCGACAGATGCCTGGGCAGAAGTAGAGTGATGGCCCGTTGACAGAGTTGCGGCGGAATAGAACCGGATGAAACAAGACCAGTTTTTAAGCCTCGTGCAATAGCGTAGGACCCTTTCCATAGCAGAACATCCGGTCCTACGCCGTCGCAATTTCAGTATCTATAATAATTGGCGCACGATCATTTGACTAGCCAGCAGCCGCAGTTGTGCGCGAGCACACGCAACAAAATTGACATCAGAGTTTCTCCTTCACGCTTAAGATGAAACTGAAATGTGTGGGCTTCAAGGAAAACGAGAATGATGAGAAGCTTTTCATCCCCACAGTAGGGCCTGGTGTAAAAAGTAATCGATCAATTGGTCTAACGAGCACGTAGCTTTCACTTGTGGAGATGAAAAGCCGGTTTCTATTCTCATTTGGCCAAAAGCCCATACATATCACTGTCGTCTTCAGCACGAATGGGGGACTATGACGTCAATTCTGTTGCGTGTGCTCGCGCACACCGGCGGCTTCTGCTCTTGGAAGGAACGCGCGCAATTTATTATGGACACTAAATTGTTTAGTTCACTAACCCTTTAAAATAAAGACGCCAGTATCTATACCTAACGTAAAGAGAATGCATAGAAGTGAGGATAACGTCCACTTCAACTGAATTGGGCGTGTTTTCAGGAGACCGTTGAAGGACCTTGCGGAGGCGTCTCACACCGTTGATGCCTCGTTGACGAACGCCGGCGTGTGTCGTCCACGAGGCGAGCGCCTGAAAGCATCATAAAACTCAACTTAAAAAAAAAAAAAAAAAAAAAAAAAAAAAAAAAAAAAAAAATTCCCTATAAACAACACAAGTTACTTTTCTATTTCTTATATTTGTTCACCATATGAAGTGGATTGAACTTTTGGCTATTTCGAAAGTTGCGGGCACCGTTGCCCACATTGCTTTTTCTGGCTCTCAATAAGGCCGCTTCTGTATAAACTGAAGATATTGTAATTCAAATAAACGCAACAAGAGAATGCTTTGAAAATTTAACACATGCAATTTAGTTATTACTTATATGAGAACAAAGGACAAAAGTGCTGTGGCTGAAACCGGAGCTTCAAGATTAATCAAAATAAATAATACCATAATGTGTCCTCTTTTTGGAGCTCCTATTTGGACTTAAATTGGTCTCCTTTAGTGTTTGTATCTTAGTGTAAAATTATTAAGTAATTAGGCACCAACCTGAGTTTGTGTACTAAGCGACCGTTCTTTCACAATGTTTTTATACCTTCCTGAGTTTTTTTTTCAAATTCCGAAAAATTACAAAAGATCAACAAATATACAAATAATTTCACGATAAGGAAAGAGGGACATTTAAGACAAACAGACAATGCAGGGCTCTCGATTTTCAAACAAAACCTTTACTGGCTCGACTTCGCCTCCTGAAGCTCGAGGGCGGGCGTCGGGGAGGTAAATAGGGAGGATTTTGGGTGAGAGAAGCGTGAGCCTTGTGGCCCTGGCTGCAGCTAAGCGTGCACGGTGGAAGGGGGGGGGGGGGGGATTGTCTGCTGTGTGTCAATCGACACGTCACCGTTACACGCAGCCCCGAGTGCCGACGTTCCCCTCTTGGGGAAAGAAAGGAGGAGGGGAGAAAGTGTTGTATTGTCACTAGCTTTTTATTTCTGCATTGTCACTCCCGCAAATGCTGGCTTCGTTTCTTCCGTTCGCCGACACCAGAGATAATCGGTACCCCGTCGTTCCTCCTCCCCCTTTCCCTCACCCTATCAGTATCCTCGTCCCGCTCAGAAAACTATATATTGCGAAACACAACCGAATAAAGACGTTGATACGCTGCCACCAACTGTTCCTCGGTTTTCTTCGCGCGCACGCGGTGGCTTATGCGACGCAGCAGAAAGGGGCTGAGAAAAGGAGGAGGTGCGCGGAGAAGAGAAGGAGAACTTTGACGTTTTATGTCTTCCGAGGAACCCTCTCGCTTCGCAGGGAGCGAATCTCTCGATCGGAAAGAGAAAGGGATGGGGTCGACAGGTTTGAGACTGAAGATTTGATATGTAGATACTCAAGGATTTCCCTGCCGAATCTAGATTTGTGCCCGTAAAAAAATTTGGTTTTCGAGAACTCGGGGTTGCACGAGGGGCAGTTTTTGGCGTGAGCCACGACTGGATGGAAGGAGCCCGGAGAGGGTGACGAGATCTTGGCGTGCTCCCGGAAACGGTCATTCAGGCAGCGCCCCGCCTGACCGATGTACTCGGCTCCGCACACAAGAGGAATACTATACACCTTCTCCCTTGTGCAAAGCAGAAAGCACTGCGCGTGTTTTTTTTTTTTTTTTGTGCATGTGGGTGGGGATTCTGGGCTTGTGACTTGCTTGCACATGCCTCCGAATTTAAATTTGCATGTGAAAAGAACTCTGGTGCTGAATCGATGTGCAAGCGCGCAGAGTTGGTGTGCCGTGTTGTGGGAGTAAGAGATGCACACAGGGCGGGCCGACCGGGTCCTGGAGGGGGCCTCCTTTGGGCGGCTCCTAGACTGCAGGATGAGTTTCTTGCTGATGTTATCTAAGAGGTCAACCGGCAGCCCGCCCTCCGGTGCCTGGTGGCCTGAAGCGACAGGCTCTCTCTGATCTTTTGATCGTAAGATTTTTTGCAAAAGGAGGAAAGCAGAGACTGAACAATTCCGGACTTAATGTTTTTTGAATGATGGCTAGAGAAGGGGAGGACAGGTTTCTGGGAGCGCTGTTGAAAAAACCAGCATAGACCGTGAGGCGAATGGGCCAGTCAAAGATCAAGGAATTGAAGGCCCTCCCGAGCAGGGTTTTCCCTTTTGAAGGTGAGGCCACTGGCGTTAGTTTTGAATGCCTGAAGGATGGAAACATCTGAGTTTCAGAGAGGATAAAGAACGAGATAGTCGTCAACGTACCGGAAGATCTTACATTCATTACCCGAGCGAACAAGATGCTCCTTCACCGCGCGATCCACAAAAAAGAGATAAATCTCGATGAGGATCTGCGCGAGGCAGGAACGAAAAGTAAAATTTTATTATTTTAGTTGAATCAAATGCCATATTGTATAGAAGGTGTGAGAAGTTTCATTGCTTTATTAGCACTAGCTATATTCTAAATGTTCCTTAAATAAGGTAAGAGAATTATAAATTTTATATTTTTATAAATTAAAGATGCCTCACTATTTTTACATCATTTTTTCCTTGGTATGACTAGAAGCACAACATAGTATGCCTAGAAAGTTTGAACCGTTTTTACACCGGAGAAGTTGAGGTGATGTGAGAACATCATATGTCGGGGTACCATTCACCCTCAATATTATGACGAAAGGACGTGCCTTATCGTAGGAAGTTTTATCTCGTTTTAGAGCGCAGCTCTTAGGGGCCCGTTTCCGGCTTGAGCGGCGTCGCCGTCGGCGTAACCGCAAGGTTACGCGACCCCCCAGGTCACGTGACCCCCAGATCCCGTGACCCCCCCAGGTCGCGTGACCCCCCTAGGTCGCGTGACCCTTCAGGTCACGTGACCCCTCACCACAGGGTCACGTGACCCCCCCCCCCCCCCTCCTCGGAGGATATTGAAGAATGAGGGGAGGAGGAGGAGAAGGAGAGGGAAGAGGAGCTTACCCTCTTCTCAATACCCTTCCCTCCTCCTCCCCCCTCATGGCCTTATGATAGGAGGTTTTATCTCGTTCTTCTTGTAATTTCGTTTACGCAGCTAATGCGTCCTCGGGCGCAGTTCCTTTACGAGCGCTTATGTTTGTGCCGGTACCAGCGGGCCGGCCCTACGCGGCCCGCGGGCAGAGTTTCATTGGGAGTACTGCAGCCAGCTACGGGCCAGTCGGAAGACGTCCGCGGGCCGTATTTGGCCCGTGTGTTGGGGTTTGAGTATACAGTTTATGCTCATACATGCTGTATTGTTGATGGTGCAGAAACCTTTGCGCAACCGTTAGAGTTCTGAGTTAGAGAACGTACGCAACTAAGACTTCCAGTTGATGAAACAAATGCAAGTTTCGCAATAACTGCGGTAAAATAGTTTTGTAAAAAAAATATGAACGGAAAATGTTTTGAAATGGTAGAGTCGCCATTTCGTATCTCGGACATTGTTTTCCATTAAACAGTCATTCACCTCGTTAAAATCTTTACTGTTACTTTTTTCGAAACACGGAGGTCTACCGGTGCACCAAATTTGACTATGCAGGACGAACGCTCGGGATTTAAGATTTTATCTTCGCCCAACGACACCCGGTCGGTGAGCTTCGCTTTAAGCCAAGAAAATAGACCTCTCGAATCCCAATACCTACGGCAGCGAGCAGCCTTTCAGATGCACCGATAAGTCGACTGTTGGGGTCTGTAACCCCTTAAGTGTTCTCGCCTCGACAAAATCGTGTTCGAAGATTAGTGAAAAACAAACTGCACCTACACCTTTCACTCGGGTAAACGAACGTGAAACAATGCCCACGCTCAATTGAACCCCTTAACTGAGGAAAACAAAGGCAGCGACACTGACTGTGGCGTGACGCCCGCGGATCTCATGCACGCCCACGTTGGATGGGCTGGGCGGTATTTCTTAGAAGCCACAAGCGCCGGAGCATTGTGCCGTTCATCTGCCTGACTCAGCTACGTTAACGCGTCGCGCTTTGATACGGAGCCTTGCCGGCCGTTTCAAAATTTCAGATTTTACGCCCAAAGACATTTACCGCCCCATAAATGTCCGAGTGGGAAATCATCTCGCTGACAGGACTACCGAATTAGAATTGAACCTCCCGCGAACATCGTCTCGACTAACGTTTGGGTCCAGTCACTTATCCCTGAATTTTTCGAATTATGGGGGAAATGAATACTTCAACTGCAACCATGCAATTTCAGAATTTGAGGCTCATGAAGACGTGCAGATAATCAGACTCTGGGTATTTTATACGGCATTGACTAAGAAAAAGATCTCTGAGCCCTTTATAACTAACTTAGGGCGCTGCACGCAACGCATAGTGAGTAAAGTTCTTCTCGGTGTAGAAAGACGGAAGGCTGTTGAAAACTTTGAAGGCCGAGGTAACTCTAGATTTTAGCCAAAATATGCCTGCATGATAAGAGAGGGCGTCTATAAAGTTACATATTTCAAATTCACTGATTTTCTCAAGGTTTTTCTTTAATATTTTTACTAAATTCCCTGATCATTACAAAATAAGAAAATGCGAAGGATGGGGTTGCAGCGGCTGTTCGGACTGTTTTTGTTTAATCGGGCAAATCGGGTATTGGCTTGCGCTGCCCCGTAATGACTCGGGCAGCTGTTACTCAGTAAAGAGGTTATTTACGCCACACTCACCCATAATTTCCCTTACCGCCTTATCTCTGTGTTTTCTAATAACAGTGCAGAAATTAAATTCAGGTGTGCACCCACAGTCATGGCAGTGCATCGACAAATGACCGTCACGCTGTCCGCTCACTTTTTAGTTGTGTTCGCGCAATATGTCATTTAGGAATCTTCCCGTCTGTCCCGCGTACTTATATATCACTCAAAACTGGAGCTAAACACGAGCCAATACACACCCCTTCCTTCTGAATATATACTCCGCTCTTCCACTCAACAAAGGTCGAGTTTAGATAAAATATAAGCGATTTGAGAAAGTCATCTAAAGATAGTCATTAAAATGACTTTCTCAAATTGCACACATTTTATCTAAACTCGACCTTTGTTGAGTGGAACAGCGGAGTGTGTATTCAGAAGGAAGGGGTGTGTATTGGCTCGTGTTTAGCTCTAGTTTTGAGCGATATATTTTTAGCCCATCATGACAGAGTTCTCTCGGAACGCCTGAATGGCTTTAATGCTAGCAAGGTTTTTAGATTCGTCGACGATTATTTAGTTTTTCTTCCCCATGATGTTTCTCACTTTCCCTCGGTGGTGGACAGCCTTTTAACAGTTTTTAGTACCGTCCTAGATCCTCTCAAGCTTACGCACAAGGCTTACACTTTCAGAGCAACATGTGTGTTGGAAATACCAACCAAGAGCAAATAAGCCCCTGTTGCCGACCAATTCATCCCATTCGAAACTTGTTAAGAGAGGAATTGTAAATTTGTGGTTTGTGAACGCCATCAGAAGGTCGTGTCATCATGCGATGCCTTCAGGTCTGAAGGAGCAGACAGAACGCTTGGTGGCTGCCGGTTTTCCGGGGACGCTTCTGGTGTCTGTTCCTGAAAAGGTTTTAAAGAAGCTACGAATAGTAGCGAGTCCAGACCAGGATGTGGACCAAAAGAAACAAAGAGTGGCGGTTGTGCCTTACCATGCACAAAACCGCACACAATCTCAATAAGATAGCAAACCACGTGAATGCTCGGGTGGTTTTTTCGGCACCGGAAAAACTTGCGAAGTTGTGCAAAATGACGGACCCATACCGCAAATCACCGGTTGGCTGCGTGAAGAAGCATCGCAGCCCGTTTGTAGAATGCGCAGAAGGCGTCATCTATGAGTTCCCGCTGACGTGCGGAAAAAAATTACGTGGGACAGACGGAAGATGTCTAAATGACAGATTCCGCGAACACAACCAAAAAGTGAGCGGACAGCATGACGGTCATTTGTCCATGCACTCCCATGACTGTGGGTACAAACCTGAATTTAATTTGTGCACTGTTATTAAAAAACACAGATATAAGACGGTAAGGGAAATTATAGAAGGAGACCTGATAAAAAAACTACGGGGATTTATGTGTCAGCGTGGCGTCGATCGATTTGGGCAACAAAGAAACACAGTTCTTGCGATAAGTGGCATGGCATGGGATTGGCTGAATGGCGCGATGATGCAGAGTATTTATGCCCTTAATTTTCTAACGATTAAACCAGTTGAAGTTAGCGCATTTTGTTGTCTCGTTCCTACTCTTCGTCCCTGTCGTGAAGCGCTATTATGTTCTCCAAGTTTCAGTACCAACTCGCCCAAGAATCCGCAATAAAGGAGCGGTTCCACGATATTCAATTGTAATGTTTTCCACGAGCTTAGTGGCGCTGGTTGGACTCAAGGATACTCACACGCAACGCCACTAGACAAGAAAATCCTTTGTTGCAATGTGATTTCAAGGACAAAAGCGAGCGCTTTCATAGAATCTCTCCTTCACGAAACTTGGTGTCGTAATTGGGGGATTGCAGTACCCCCTCCAGTGACGAGATTTGAATTCGCTCACAGATTGGACCCGAGCATTGCGCGAGCACTCGATTTGGGCTCGTGATAATCGATAACTCGAGAAGCATCTTGGTAGTGGCCCATGTCCAATCGCCTCAATGACGACAATTGCCGAACTATAATGATGTCTGGAACTCAGCATGTGTCCCATGCTTTGCCGACCCTAGCCCTTGGCTATGATCAACATTAGCGGCGTAAAGTCGGTTGCAGATCACTTGGCCTATTGTCCCGGCAGCGAGTTGGGGCAGTAAAACAAACGCGTGTTTCCTGGGTTTAACGTCGGGGTTCCTTTCTGAGCGGTATTCGCGCAAATTATAAAAATCGTTGCATTGTCCCTTTAATCAGCGGCATGTTGCCTTCAAAGAAGACATGCAATGCTATCGGAATTCGACGTACCCTGTAGCCAAGCACTGCAGAAACGCAAGCCCCTCGACTTTATTCAGAGAAACAATTTTGAAATCACAAATGTTTATTGCAAGAAATGCTTATTTTATTGTCAGTTTTATTGATATAATACCCACACCAAGTATATGTTAGGTACTCCTCGCTAAAGTTGACTTTTTTACCACTAGTATTTTTTTCCGCACTGCAGACTGCAAGATTTCTTCTCGAGATATCACATGGGACAAAGTCCTGCTGCTTTCGTCACTTGTCCGAAGTCATTCCCAGTGTTTACATGACTGTCTCAGATACTATACTGGTTCCCATTTACGGAGCAACAAAAGACAACGTCAAAGGACGCTTGAAAGATGGCTGGAGCGCGATGTTCGATACAGAGACGGAAAGTGTATTTGCAGAAATTATTGTGCTAATTACTTGCGTTTACGTCACCCGATGCGGCGTTATCTGTTTTATCTATCTTGTCGCAATCTTCCTTGTCATATATTCTGTATTTCGGATATCCACAGTTGAGAAGAAATGCGTATCGACAGCTGGACGGAAGTTCCTTAAATAAGGAATTATACATATACGTAGTTTTACTCGAACTGTCAAATTCCTTCTTCCTTTCATCACTTTCTTCGCTTCGTGCTCTTGTAGTCACTTGGGGAATCGTCACATTTTTTAACAAATCTTCCCTCAACCAGAATTCACAAGCTGGAAAGAAAAGTAACGATATGTTGAAGCAAAAGAAAAAACTCGCATGTCAGTTTATAATAGTTCGCTTAGGATAAAACAAGCGAAAAACAAGCGGTTTCATGGCGAAAATATAAACATAAGTTTGCGCAACATGAAAAGATAAATAAATAAAAAAGAAAACACGAGGGAGAATCCTTTTTAACTTTTCAGAAAAACGAAATTAAACATAGATTCAAGATTCACAGGAGAGTGTAGTCATTTTAATATGTTCTCAAAGGTATGACAATGAGCACTTCAATCGATTTTTCTGCGATCTTCAACTTAATGTTCAGCAGTGTGGCTATCGCTGCGAGCTTTTACGGTCTGTAATGCTACACCATATCACCGCTCTCCTAGTTTTCAAAATCCCAATGAGTTTATAAAGGAGCACTTTCAATATTGGCCTGTCTATAAAAATTAAGACAGATTCAGCAAGATGGCAGCCGTCTGTACCCCGATCGATGTGCAACAAGGGGTTTTAACTTCGCCACTTGAATAGGTTTCTTACAAGTAGCGTGAAGATGAGGAGTTACATGTAATGTCAGAAAAACCAGTCTAATTTTTCGTCCGTGGCTTTTTGTCTAAGTAGAAATAAAATACTAAAATCAGAATACGCGATGGCACACACGACTCCAGCGCCGGTCTCTGCTAGAAAAACTGTTTGTACCCTTGTATTAGGGGTGTTTCACTACATTATTTCCAATCGGCTGTTTTATTTTTCATATCCTACTTTTTGACTGAAGCTTCGAATATTAGCTCCCGTCGGGTGGCGCCAAATTCAGATCTCCAAACTTTGTGACACGTGATATTTTTACCTGGAAATGTATTTGCATGTTTATTAACTACCGTTTTCTCCGGCCTACTGCTACACTAATTTCGTACTTCATTTACGTCCTTTTATTCTTACTTTAGTGGAACAAAAATAAGTAGATTATCTTTTAAAATTAGCATCGTGCGAACGTGGTAGCTACACATGCGTTACGACTGATATCCTTCACCAGGTTTGTGGCTAAGTGGACGTTGTCCTTGCATCTATGCAATTTCAGCTCCCGACACTTGTTTTGCGCTTCACCTGACCTGGTGGAATTCTTGAGTATATTCACCAACCATTGATCTCACAAGGACCGCTTCAGACCTTGGCATGAGTATAGAAGGAGTCATATAAATATCCGCATGGGGTCAGCGCCACGGTAGTGTGCAGTTCTGCCTGCCACGCCGACAACGACGCATCCTATAGACGTTTTTAAGGAGCCGCGCTTCAAGAGCTAGTCTGGCCACTGTGGATGAAACACACTTTGCTTTTTTTTTTGTTTTTTTACGCCAGTCTGGAATCTGTGCGTACGCCTCAGACCTGCAAGTACGGCTCAGAGGCCGTACTTGCAAACGTTTATAGATCCTTCAGACAGTCACCGACTGCGCGCTGCCATTCTTGTTTTCTGGTCTGGGGAACACGTTCTGAGCCTGCGCAGTTGCTTTCTCATGCGGAACATCAGGCTGGGCGCATGCGTCCACATCCCACTGACTCGGCCTTTTTAGTCTGGGTGATAAGCGCTGGAAAGGATTATTGCCTTGAGCTTGTATGGAAGTGGACTCTCGCCTCATTCGTGTCTGTTTATTCTGAAGAGGCCTCTTGCATACATGGGTTGCACGTGACGTCATTCAAAGAGCGCGCCGATGACCACCAGAGAAGAGGGGAAGAGCGAGCTCCCCTCTTATCAGGATCCTCTTTTTTGCCTCCCGGATTTGCAGAGACGTTGGTAATCTTCTCCGAGACGCTTATAGATTAACCCGTCACTCAAAATTCTTACAAAAGCAGCTCACCTCTCCTCCTCTTACATGATGGTCTAAGGTATGCGATGTGACGTCAGTGCAACCCACGTGTCTATCTTCTTGTTATGTCTATGTTTGTGTTAAGTCGCAGTAAACTTTTTACACATATCGCCCTTTGTTAGAATGATTTTGTCTCGCCCTTTGGGTGATTTTCGCAGTCATTCAACGCTTAGTTGTCAGTTTCTGGACGGCACGTGACTGTAAAAGTGTTTGAGTTGGTATTAAGATCGAAACGACTTTGAGTATCTTGCTAAAAGGTATGTTTGGGCTAGTTGGTCGACGAGCATCTTGGTTTAAAGTAGCCCGACAAAACAAGGACAAAAAAAAAAAAAAAAGAAACGACAGAGACGACAGCGGTGTTTTCTGTCTCGTCTATAATTTTACCTTGCTTTTGGTCGGGCTGTTTTAAACCAAGATATTGAATATCTTGCATATATTTCAATTCAATGTCTTTCATTTTGCGCCTAGAAAATGTTCTAAATAAGTTGCCACTGTAGTAGAAATCACTTCATTATACCCACATGCAGAGTCCAGTCGATTTTGTAGTGATCTCAGTATATGACAAAAGGAATTGCTGAATAGCACGTAGTTTTCTGAATATTGAATGTAGGGTGTTCCCCAACACTCCGGATGATATATGGTGCAGCCTCTGTTATCGCAGAGGAAGTTGAAATTGAGATCGTAGCAGCTTCCATTTGGTGATGTGGCTTTACGCTTAGGCTGGCCTTGAAAAGAAAAATGGAAGATAATTTTTTTTAATTAAGTGGTACGTTGTGAGCTCGACACTATACGCACGGATCGGATTTTAGTCAGGAATTGGCGTGTGGCGTTAACGCCCAAAATTACACAGTGAAAAATAATTAGAAGAAATGCCGCAAACAGCTATAATTGCAGTCAACAATAAATGGCGTCAGCAATTAGACAAAACGAGTAAAGAAGACAGAAAATAAGTATGTAGCCACGGATAATAGAACCCATTTAAAAGTGTGCACACCAATAGCTGCTGGGTCAACTTTCTGAGTACGCCTTTGTTTGAGCATGTGCACTGAGCTCATCTTAAAGACGAGTGCTGCATCAGCGGTTGGGAAAGACTCGAATTAAATCCATCGCTTCGTGCCCAAAAAATGGCGACGGCCAGTTCTGCTGTGGTGAAATTTTGAAAATACTGCATTGCGCTGATCGTTTAAGGCCCTGGTATGATCCGACGTCGAGTTAGGCAAGCGCGGCGTAGCGCAGCGCACACAAATACTTATTAGCCGCAGATATTGAGTCCTGCGCTACGCCGCTTTCGCTCCGCCCAACGCTGGAGTATAACAAAGCCTTTCGACTAAGGCCGTCGAATGCCCAGAATGTACCCAGGTGAAGACGCCATTGAGCTTTCTGGTCAGTGGAAGTTGGTGGCGGAAGTCTTCCACGTTCAATTCCCGAATAAAAGCGAAAGGAAAACGATTTCTCTGTAGCCTTCTGTCCGTCTTGAATGGCGTAACTTCTTGTTTGGTCATTTTCCTCATGCCCCGGCATTGGAAGTTGATAGAATTGCAAGCAACTGCCACTCGTTTTTCTTCTTTCTCCCACGTATTTCTAATCGCTTATAAGCTATTAGATATAGCTTATAATTAGTTAAATATTATAGTTTTAATATTGTACGCTATTAGAAATAGCTTATTATAAAACTGTAGGTTTTAATAATATATACTTTCTGCTTCCCATACCCTACACAAAAACTACGTAACAATTCAAATAATTACAAGAAGTATTCAAGCAATAAACAGTAGTCTATAATCCGCTTACTCTTCAACTTACAGGGTAACACGAGATCGCGGTTTCGAAACATGCTCTCGCTGAACAAGCACGCACGTCAAGCATAATACGTCTGAAATTAAGGGAGGAGCGCCAGCTTGCCCGCGTTTGTCAAATTTTACCCATGCACTAGGCTTTGGCTTTGAATCGGGGCTCTTAAAGCAGGAGAGAGAAACCGAGCACAATACGTAAGTCTTGCGACCAGCAACGCAGGGCGCGCGAACGAAATATTTTAGACGGTTACACGGATTGCTCTAATTACTGACAGCCGCCATCTTGTTGCTCTCAATTGCCGCGCTGCGACGTCATTAAAAAAAGAAAAAGCTTGTAGGTTTAGGCGTAGCCTCCTTTATACTGACAAAGCCTGGTAGATTGTCATGCGACGCGGCCGCCGAAAGTGAAAAGTGTCGTTTAACGGGCGCCCCGCTGCGGCGAGACGCCGGAACACATTTGTCCCGAGCGATGGCATGTCCGCTCGTGCTTCTCGCGTTCCTCGGGCTGCCGCTTTTTTTTTCTCTTCGGGTTTAAAATGATGTTTCCGGTTCCTCGCCGCTGCAAAAGCTGTGCGCTGAATACCAGACTCCACGAGAAATGCTGTGTGCTACCAGATCCTCGCGCTTCAAATCTGCGAACGGGCACGCTATGGCTCCGCCATCGAACTGCCAGGCTTTGTGAGTATAAAGCAGGCTATGGTTTAGGTAATCTGAGAACATTTAGTTGCTTCAGGTTAATGCGAGATAAGTGTCAAAGGTACATTAGACAGTGTTATTTTGTCGATTCTGTATTATAAAACCTCGAATAAGAATTGCATATTATATGGAAATACGATCTAAAAAAAAAAAAGAAAAGAAGGGTAACTCTTTCAAGGGTTGGATAGAACTGAACATGCTCATATTTTGAAAAAGAAAACAAGAACATATATGGTAAAAATACGTTCAATAATTTTAATTTACTCGTACACATGAGGAACAAAATGTTGCAGAGCAAACCAGAATGATAGTTTGAATGTCAACATTTTGGTAATGTGAGGCACTTGCCTAACATTACCAAACTGCAGTGACCTCGTGTTCCTGGTAAGTTTACACCGGTTTTTGTGCACTGCCAAATGTTGGATACAAAATAGCCTAGTGGAGCCTATTTAAGCTAATATTAACCCCTGTACGTCCACAGAGGTTATTCAAACAAACATGACACTAGTAAACCTCACCAAAACCGTAGTCGCACTCGGTACACAAATATATATAAAAAAAGTTACTTGCACGCAGGTTTAGCATGAAACATATGTGAGGGGTTAAATAAAACAATGAAGACCACCTAAAAAGTGAAAGCCGTTTACAAATCCCTGTAACGCCGAATTGGAGCGCAGCTCTTGAGGAGGAGGAGTGAAGGGTACTGAGGGGAGGGTAGACCCCTCCCCCTTCTCCTCCTCCTCCCCTCATTCTTTAATATGCTCCAGGGGGGGGGTGTCACGTGACTTCGGGGAGGGGGTCACGTGACCTCGGGGAGGCGTGACCTGGGGGTGACCTCAAGGCCACGTGACCCCAAAGGTGACCCCCACGTGACCTTGGGGTCACGTGACCTGGAGGGGTCACGTGACCTCGGGGGGTCACGTGACCTCAGAGGGGTCACGTGACCTGGGGGTCACGTGGGGTCACGTGACCTTAAGATGACCTTGGAAGGGGTCACGTGACCTTGGGGAGGCGACCACGCGACCTCGGGGGTCACGTGACCTCAGAGGGGTCACGTGACTTGGGGTCACGTGACCTTCAAAGGGCCACGTGGGGTCATCTTGGGGTCACGTGACCTTCAGATGACCTTGGAAGGGGTCACGTGACCTCGAGGGGTCACGTGACCTTCAGGGGGTCACGTGGGGTCACGTGACCTTGAGATGACCTTGGGAGGGGTCACGTGACCTTGGGGGTCACGTGACCTTGGGATGACCTTGGTTACGCCGACGCCGACGGCGACGGCGACGGCGACGGCGACGGCGACGCCGACGGCGACGCCGCTCAAGCCGGGAACGGGCCGCTAAGAGCTGCGCTCTAAAATTTTAGACCAGTATTGTTAGTCGACAGATGTCGCGTTGACAACCTGGCAATTAAACTGCGCTTAATAAATCCATTACCAGTTGCTGCATTCATGGTGCGCCTCCCGGCGACAACTGGTTCGCTCACAACGCTTGCCAGAAATCGTGCGGTGATGATGTAAGTGTTAACTATTACTGCAAGAAATTGTAAGGTACGTACCCAGTTGCATATTATTTTCAATACTATAATCCTTTTGTTTTACAGCTTGAACAAATTGTGTTTTTGATTTCCTGTAGCACAAGATGGGGGGAAAAAAACTATGTGTAGACATCTTGTTTACACTTAAAGCCCGACGTACAACCTCGATTTTCTGCAGGAATGATATTCCTCTTAGCGCACCATTCTCCTAAGCTGCGAGGGGAGCCAAGTTCGGGCAAGGTAGAAAGTGGAGAGGATATAGGAATGGAGCAGGCATGTAAAAGTGTAAAGCGCGAAGTGTACGCCGGCTTGGTATATATTAACTAGGCATTATCTTTCCCGCTTTTTTTAAAGCCATGGTAACATAAGTTTTAGCCATTGTTCATTTAGCCTATCTCAAATTCATAAATCGGAAATATAAATAGTAACCAGAAGTAAACGTCAAGTTATCATTTAGCTGCTTTCGTACCTTCAGATTAGCCAAAATTATTTCACCAATATGCGGTAGACTTCTCTCGTTCTCTTACAAACGCATAGCTTGACATTAAAAAAAAATATATTTAACAGTTTGCTTATTTTTGAATTATATGAACTGAACCTATCGAAAGGCTTAAACTTCATTCCTTCTGTTTGTCAATACCGGCAAGGGAAAAATAAAGGATTCTCGAGTTTAATTTTTTTATATCTTTCCGTAGGGAAATTGAATTAAACCTGACCACAAATTCGTTCTTCATTAAAAAACAAAAGAACACTGTCTTTTAACGAAACAATACCATCGAAGGGGGATCGGTGGCTGAATTTGTTTTGGGATGTCCTACAGAAAACATTGAAGAAAGATCTGAATATCTGTTCATTTATCATACGTTTTTTTGCCTTTAAAGCATCATGATACTTTTCCTTATGACCTGCTCACATGGATTGGTCTGCATTGCCTTTGGAAAACAAGGATTATTCATAGAAATGCTGATCCTCCACGGTAAAGAAAGTCTAATATCATAGAAAGTGTGTCGCATGTACGTAATGTGTACGACCACCTTAAGAAACGCCCAGAATGGTATACACTTCTTGACAAATGTGCTCATCTTCCCGACTTTTAGAGATGTGACCCTCTTCGAAATATGTTACCATGGCCCTCTTTCTTCGTATTTCCCTGTGACCACCACAAGGCACCTTCAATCTAAATAAGCGATAACTATGTTAGACGGTGTATTGATTGCTTCTACCGACATTTTCTAAGTAATAAATACAACAAAAGTGGTCTAGCGCACGCCAGCTTGGAGAACGTGGATCGAAAGCTCACACTGCAGAACCCAGTATCCTGGGTTCTATCCCCACCCGTGCCAGTTTCGGTCTGGATGAGCATCGTACCGGCATGCGGTCGTGTATCACTACTGCGTGGTGCACGTTAAAGACCCCAGGCTAGCGGCTGTACAACAGTGGCTAAATTGCTGATCTACAGCGAGTGACTCGTCGCAACTTTGAAATGGCTGACCAACTACACGCGGTGTAAATATACACAAAACCCCAATTCTTCTTCTTCAATACCATCCAAAAGAAACTAGACACATACACGAGAATCTGAGCGAATGAACTATTTGCGAAACTATGCTACCAACATAAAATGCTTAGCCCTAAACAGTTTGTATATGCTTGCTACTATGGACGTGCTAGGTATGCGAAAGAGTTATATTTGAGAAAGGACAAATAAGACTGGTTCACATATCGATGATCATTTTGTGAGATCGTTTTTCTAAATTCTTGCCAGCTGCCAGTGGGAGCTGGCAACTTATGACTTTTTTAAGTTTTCAGTAAATGGCCCTTTTTGGTTTTTGCACACAAGGGTGGGTGTCGTTTTTCCGTATCTTAATCTTGCCTTAGTGAAATAAATTATTCTTTTTGTTCCGCTGCCTGATCATTATGGTCACATTCAAGCTTTCAGTATGTGCGAATTATGCCCCTTAAAGAGGGGGCGCAACGATATTCGGGATTTGGCCAGTTAACTGCGAGAATTAGCCGTAGAAGTGTTTCGAAGAACACGAAACGCTTTTACCTTGTGCGCGCTGATTTTTATTTTATAAACAAATAAAAAAATTGAAGGTCGCCTTATTCCTCAACTCTCGAAGCTGTATTTTGAGTGACGTCACTTGTAGTAAAACCTTGTCTCCCATTGGGTTGGGAACCCAGCGCACCCTCTGCCATTGCCCAATGTTGAAGGTATAGTATCGCCGAAGATTGCGGCGTGCGATCGACACAAGAGACTGTTCACCGAGGGGCCTACGCCGATTTTAGCAGCGGATGGGGGCTGGTTTAGTTGACTGATGTGTGCTCCCAATGACGGGACACCGTCCCTCCCATATCTGCCACACCCGGCTACAGATCGGCAAATATTGCGTTGTTGTTTTTGTTTTTGCGTTCAAACAGCGGAATCGCAATATTTGAGGGGAAAGGGACGCGTTTTCTTTCGTTTGTGCCAAGTCAGACATATCGACGTAATACGGCGAGCAATTGTGTTCCAAAATCCGTCGCTGGCACATCGGAACAATGGAGGAGCATGCCAATCAAAAGGCAACATTGCCTGAGGTCGGGGAGAAACAAAAGCACTTGTGCGCGTGTCGGGAGTAAGCAAACGTACGAGGTATGCAAGAAAAAGACGAACTTCCACGTTGTATACGCCGATACAGAATCGAGACACATACTTACTGTGGTGTTACAATAGAGTGACCAGTGTCATGTACGTATTGTGTTATTGAAGAGCATACGAAGATCATCTCGAAAATATGTAGATAAAATTAACCGTACTGAGCGGATGAGAGAATCGCTACAGAGCCGCTCAAAAGACAAGATCTCTGACGGCGTCGTGCTTCGAGGTTTGAGTCACAATTACCCTTTCAAGTGTGCTACTCCACCTCACCGCCTTGTATTTGCTCTATGAGTGCACCGAACGGAATTGTAGGCAAACAGAGGTGTTCTGGAAACACATGCCACCGTGTGGAACGCGGTAAGAAAATTGATGGAACGTTGCACGCGCTTGTGGTGCTCCAGAGGTTTTCTCACTGTTTGTCCCGCCACGTCTACATGCATGCATGATTTCTTGTTTAGAAGCTTTACAAAGTACAGTATCAACATTTGCAGGACTCAAAAGCCACGCTTGAAGATATCAATGACCATTTTCGTCTCTGTGCATGGTCCGTAAAGAGGAAATAATCGAAAACAGTCCAATGTAATAAACTTACTGATAAATGATTTAGTACGACTCATTTTCATCAGCATACTTTTTATTATTTCTTCTTTAGAGACCACGCGAGCTTTTGAAAATTTCCCGAACATCGTATTTGATGCAGATTTTGTTAAATCACATCTTGTCAGCCTTAGTTGACTCAATTTGCGAAGCTTCCATATAGTTTTGGAGTTGCGAGCAGCCTCATTTTTTTCTATAAGCAATGTCTCCTACATGTTTCTTTAATCTTTCCACGTAAAATAAAGATTTGCTTGTTCTCGCAGCCTATACAATATTGTTGAAATGTATTTTTTGCCATGTATTCCTTCAATGGCACATCTATATATGCTGCGCGCAAGTGCTCATGCGGTGCTCAGACGATGTAACTATTCTGCTGTAATAGTGATCCTATCATAGTTATGAGAGGGCTATCGGTACTTTTGTATGCATCCTATTTTTAAGCCTTAGTATATACAGTTCGAAATAGTATATATACAAAATTATTGGCTAAAAAATAAAGTAATCAAGCCCGTGATCGTGCTTCAGTGAAACTCCTGGATGCTTATTGGTTTTTGAAAAGGCCACTAACCCCTTCAATGGACTGGTTGGACATTTTAATTAAAACGTTTATGGTAGGGACATTGTGAAGGAATGAACATACTTACATTGTTTTAGATTTTTTGTCGTACCATTTTGATGTGTAGTTAGCGCTTTTCAATGTGTCATTGAGGTCACTTGTTTGCACGTGAAGACAGCTAATACCTTCGTAATGTTCTTTTGTCCCCAACCCGCTACTATAAACTAGATAATAGCTCTGATTCGACGTCCTTTCGATTATCTGAAAATATATTAATGTTTCTTGTAATTAGTTTGACACAAATTACATGATAAATAAAAAATGTGAAGACATTTCTACTCAAAGCTAAGCTAAACGTAAGAGGACTATCGATTTTTTTTTTTGCATTCATATTAAATTGCGATGAAGATTGAAAATGCAGACTCCACTCTTATCCACGCAGTCTCCGTGTGAAAACGCGTCATTGATTCTCCAGAAGAATAAAAATGACACATCTAGACTGGGCGTAAAAAACAAACACTTAAAAGGCTTCAAAAGGACACTGACACACCCCATGTTTTTATTTTTTTTCGTCAGGCGACTCATAATGCTGTCGGAACACTACCCAATTAATATTTTGCTACAGAGTCACGTATATTATTAATAAAGCCAAAAAAGCAATTGCTCGAAACCCAAATAGATTGAGTGGCGGAAGTCACGTGGCTACACCCGACCGTGAGATATTTTTTTTTTCCGCAAGTAGCAGACGAAATGCTTTCGTTCGCCGTGCGATTCCTTTGCAGATATGTTTGTTCCGCTCGCTGTTCTGCACTTCGAGATGTACATTTAAGTGTTGGCAATCAGTAGTGAGTGCCCGAGTGCCGTGGTGAATTCGCGTGATCGGCTCCGAGAAGAATACTTCCAAGATGTTGCGTGAAGAGTTGCCTCACATGTCCTGGTTCAGAAAGTTGCATTGTGCGGCAGAGTGCACAAGTTTCCGAAAGATCAACGGGTCGGGATTCAATGGCTGGCTGCAATTCCTGTAGAACAGTTACGCGAAGCTCGGAAAGCGGACGCACCTGATTTATATGCTCCTTGCATATTGTGGAAAGTTACAACATTGAGTTCGCAAATGTCAAAAACGGAATCCCATACCATTTAGTTCAGCAACGTATCGTCCACAACAATTGTTTTTTTCAGTGATTATTGTAAAACAAGAAATGTAAACATCGCAAAATGCTTGACAAAAAAAAGGGAAAGAAAGGTACACCCACACCAGGGATTGAACCCGGGCCCGCCACGTGTGAAGCAGGCATCTTTCCACTGAGCTACTGAAGGAACTCAATCATGCGTAGTAATGCGACGGGTAGACTGAATGTCGAAACTTTGATGCCCATTTTCCCTTCAATACACGCAATCCCGGCTTGAAGTCCGGCAGCACAACGCATATGCCACATTCGCACCTCGTAAAGAAACCGCACGCGTGCATATTCCACTCGAAGTACGCACTTCGTGCTTGACGTTTGAGCGAGGGATGTTTTCAGCCACGAGAAGGGACGACGGCTCGGCGACGCCTTCGTACAATCGGCTTGCTGGTCGGGCGTGTCGCACGGGATGAATATCAATTTTCTTGATCAGTTCAAAATTTCTCTTTCGAAGGAAGGCAGAATTCGCCAGTACCGCGAACGACAGTTTTGAAGTAGAGGTCCAACACCCGTCATCCGCTGCCATCCGCTAGTCCCACGATACGCAAAACGACGCCCTGTTGAGAATTACGCAGTGAACGCACAGAAGGATTCCGGTTGTCTGTGCTAACTCTTTTTTTCAATTAACATATTTGCAGTTTCTCGGAAGCAGCAAAAAATGGGTTTCATGTTTTTTTTTTATTTTTGATATTGACTCTGTGCCTTCAATGACCCTCGACTTTGATTAAATTTGGTGGTGGCGTCGAAACCTTAGAAAACGGCCCGTGACCACGGAAAAGAGAGTGAGCGCGACTCAAACCGGCCAGTTCTCGATCGGCGGTTTTCGGGTGGAAAGAAACTGAATTTCGAGCCGCGAATTTCGTTCTGGGTTGTAGCGCTCTCATATGTCACGTACAACTAAAAACCTCGGCGAGCATAAATACCCTGTGAATGCCCCTTTAAAGACAATATTCGTGCTTAAAAATTTGATCGATAGACAAAACTGTTCGAAGAAAGGAACAAACAGGCAATATTGATATTAAGTAACAAAAATAGCAGCGTTTGTTTACCTTCATTTAGCTGATTTTGATTATAGGCATTACATTTTATGGCATCATCCTTTTAAATGTGTGCCACCTGGGAAACGAGTATATTAAGCCGCTGCCGATAAAATAAAACTGCTTTCTTTACAAAGGTTAAAAACATCTACGCATCCTCGAAGGCTCAGACTTCGCCCAAATATAACGCAAGACGTTAGTGAAAAATAAAAATTAAAAACAAATTGTAACTAAGGGTTCTGGTTATAACATTTCAAGGCAATCAGCAATTCTTGCAGTACGCAGTAGGCTTTGTTTTCAGCAGGGGCATTATTCGGGTACACGTATTCACAAAGTAATCCGGCTGAGATCTCTTCACTAATATAAAGAGGATCTCGACTGAAACAGCAATCGCTTTATGAGCAGGCAGAAGGCTATAATATCGTTACAATAACTTATATTCCCGGTGAAAATAAATCCTACCTTCCAGGCATCCTGCATCGCGCCAAAGATTTCTCTGTTCAGGTCAGGATTGTTGTCTGCCGGTTTCTTCCAACTTTCAAACTCTACGTCGGCGCATGTCGCAGAAACGCTTAGACAGAACACCAAATGTTTCAGGGACAGCATCGTTGACGACCTCTCAGACGAAGTGGCAATATGGGCAGACGTGTTCGCTTTATATAGTTTTCCCGATTACGTAATTCTTGGAAGAATCGATTTTTTTTTTCTTTTTGTGCTGTTAAAAGAAAGACTCACATGTGTACACTTAAAAAAGTCACTGCTCTCCCACCTTTTTTTTCGAATTCGGTGGGTGTGCCTCTTTTCATTTTGTCAGGCAATGAATCCTCCCCCGCTTGTGAGGATGTTCAATACCCTAGGACCCGGCATGACATCATGCGTAGCAGCAACGCCTAAAAAAAAAAAAAACTCAGTCCCAGACTGCCTTGCGAACCGGCGCTGCTCTCGTCTGCTCGCCGCTCGGTCGGCTCGATTGGCTACGTGAGGCTTCGAATACGTCTGCCTCTGATCTGTTTCGTCCGCCCGTTGTTACGGCTGGCTTTCGATACGACCGCGGCACACAATACAGTAATTGGTGTTCAACGAAATGGTGAATTTAATGAGATTTTGATATTTGTTGAGCTTGAATCGCAAAAAACTTTCCATGTGCAGTTCGTTCATCCCAGAGAGGAGAGTTTTATTGTCCTGTCTTCTCCCGTGAGCCCTTCTGTTCTGCACCAGTGCTGACGAAACGGCACTCCTGGAACGCATTCCTTTTACGAAGGGAGGGACGCCGCCGTTCCATCTTGCATCGGTGGAACGGGAACTCATTACATATCGAAAGAACTGCTGAAGGAACGAATATTTTTTTATAAATATTTGAAAATTTATTTGGACCTATAGCGGAGATTTGTTGTCGGTGAGAGGTTAAGAGTTAAGTGGGAGCTCCTCCCTTCTTTTTCCACATGAGCAGAGCGAACGCTGGAGAGGTGGGTACTTTCTCTCCAGCATTCGCTCTTGCAAAGTGGAAACAGATGAGACTCGCTTCTTTTTTACTCTTAACTTGTCACTGACTATATTCCTTTTTTTTTTATTATTATCGTCAACTTCAATCTCTGATTTCAAGGTATTGGGCAGCGTTCGAAAGGTATTCGAATACAAATAACTGGAACAAATGTGACCTGACGTTGCGATGTTTCCTAACCAACTCGCCTGAAAACTTTTGCTTCTGACAATTCGATACATAGTTCGACGTGCATATATTTGTGGCATCTAACTTCAGTAGAGTTGCGGGAAAAAGATGATCATAAGCGGTTGATAAAAGAGTCATTAACGATATTAGGTCACGGGAATGCAGTTAATAAGCCGTCGTTTGGGTTGGACAATGAACTGCGGCGTTTTCTTAGGCTGTGAAAAGTTCTGACCTTCAAGGTTTATGTCTGTCGGTTTTCGGGTAGAAGGGACGATGGGTCGTTCTTTCCTTTTTCTTTTTCTTTTTTCCTTTTTTGTATATGTGTTACTGGGCTTGGGGTTACCAGTGTGTTTGGCGGTCGGGAAGCGAGGGGTCAAAGATAAGTGAAGTGCGTGACGCAGAGTCTGTTGTCCTTGTTGTTTAGTCAAGAGGTTACGTTGGTGGAAAGTGGCATTCTTTGAGGTTCTCACCCTCTCCCCCCTTTTTTCTTTTGTATCGAAGTGCCTATATAACCAGGTTTGGAAAATAAAAATTTCAGCTGTGTTAGAGACTTTTTAGTGTTGTGTCGTTTACCCGCAGTCTCGGGGTTTTTTCAACCATATATTTTCCCTTGTTCGCTTTATTTTACTTACGTATTATCTAGCGTAGTGCTTTAGAAAATACGCAATTGCACAATTAATTGAACGGCACATTCCATCTTACAGATGTAACGGGATCGAATTCCTTTCGAACCATTGTAACTTGTAACGGGAACTCGTTCCAAGATTGAGAAGGAACGAGAAAAGAACATTCGATCCTGTCTTGGAAGGACTTGTAGAGCACTTTCTTACACTGTATTGATTTCCGTTATGTATAACCAACTGGCCTGTCAGCAGGTTTTAATATTTTCGTTAAAGGAACGCATTTAAGAGCAAAAACAATGAGTATATACATATATACAGCATGCTTAAGCGAAGGCTGAAAAAAGTTCCCGAAACTAGAGTATTCGAGGTAAAAAGATAATTCATCGGCACCGCATTACTTGTGGTGGCGGACGTCAAAAAAGGCGCAATACTTATTATTAGTTTGTTAATGACCAGAAGCATGACTAGTTCACTTTTTAGTAATTGAAAATAGACATAAGGTTTTAATTAGAGACTTGCTGAACCTGATCGAAAACCACTCAATTAGTGATTTTCAGGACGACGTTTAGCGCATGAGAAGTGTAGTAGTGCGCTAAAGTTACCACTCGTGGAGCACGGGCGCGAGAACCTACTGCAGCAAAGCCCTGCATCGGACAGCGCACCAGCGGACTTCGCCCCTTCAGAGCTCTCTGCAATCGCCACGCGCTAACGCGCTGTCACGTGTTTTTTTAAAATAATTCCTTGGCATTTTTTTAGGTTAATAAAAAGAAGCGCGCAAAACGTATTAGGTAGGAAACATTTCAATTAGGTTTTTCTCAATTCGCTCTACAATTCTCCAATTCACACATCGGCTATTAAACGAAAAAGAAGCAAATTAGTCTTAATTAACTAAATAACTTCGCGCATAAAACAAAAATGTTACGTATGTTCCCAAACGCTTGGTAACGACATATAGTGGTTTGCACCGTCGCAATATGCTCCGTTCTTTTTTTTTAAAGTTTGTTGCAAGTTATGAGTCACTATCGTTCACAAAAGTGGCAAGAAACACCTGGATGCCGATGAACTGTCTCTTTGCCCTCTTCCACCGAGTACCCGCACCGACGACATCGACGAACGACGATTTGCCTAGCGTCAGTTAAGTAACACACACAAATATCATCTCTGCCCAAACAGAAAATCCTTGGAGCGCTAAGATAATTCGTAGCCTCCCTAGCCCAGTTCAAGACACTAAGTTTTGCCGAAAAATATGCAACTTTCTCCTCCTTGATGGTCTCTTCTACAAACGAAGTAACCTCCCTGACGGCGCGCGATACCTAGTCATACCGAAAGAGTTACGAGACACCGTTCTCGCGACTTTCCATGACCATCCCGCAGTGGGTCAACTGGGCACATACAAGACGTACACCCGCCACCGGTCCCGCTACTTCTGGCCCGGCATGTATCGGACGACCAAGAAGTATGTGCAATCGTGCGTTCCTTGCCAACACCACAGACCTCCGCGACACGCATCAGATGAACAGTTGATGCCTCTGCCTTGCTCCGAGACGCCTTTCGAACGAGTCGGTATCGACCTCTACGGGCCACTACAGAAGAGTTCGACTGGCCACCGGTCCATATATATATGGCAATAAAACACCCTTCAGACGGTTGTTGTAGTTTTTAAACCATATATTCGAAAAGTTCGTCGACGTTTCGACCTGAGACAGACCTTTTTCAAGACTGGTTACATTTAACGAAACATTGACACACCTTGGTTACACACGTGGCCCATGAGTTCAAGAGATTATGCTAATTCAATACACCTCGCTCCTGCACCAGCAGCACGATAGACTCGACAGAGCTATCGCAACAAAAGCCGATTATTTGGGGCCTAACCCGAATAATAAGCCCCCGGTGTAAACCTGGCCAGAAAAAGAAAATTGTACAACATTGCAAAATTTGACTGAACGAAAACGGAAAGGCAACCAGAAAACTGCAGGCGCCAAATGCGCGGCAAAAAAAAAAAAAAAAAAGTTTCCCCATTGAAACAAAAAAATGTTTGAATGGGAATTCTCATTGGCCATTGCTGTTTTCTACTCCCCTACAGTTTCTTCTGTAAGCGAGTAGCTGTTAGAAATTTCAGCAGAGCTTTTGTAGCTCTTTACCCCTCAGCAGCAGAAATCCATGGACCAAGCAGAGTACGAATGTTTACGTCTTATTCATTTTGTAGCCTCCGGTCTGTCTTCATAAGGTCCCTTTCACGGCTGTAGTCCTTGCATTCACACAATACATGTTCGATGTATGTGTGACTCCGCACGAAGCACATTCAGACGACTCAGCTCTACCGATTTTATGAAGGTAGCTGTGGTGTATGCCACATTCAGTCTCAAGTGATGTAGGACTGTCTCGTCACCCGAACTTCAAGTTTGGGATTGATATTTTAAAGATAGGGGTAATGATATCCAGGATTTCTCCGAAGCGAAGACGCTATTTCTTGGCCGATATCTCTTAACCAAGTTGTTTGCATTTGACCTAGATAAAAAAATTGACACAGTAATAGCGCTCACATAAGCGTTTCGAGCAGCTCTGTCAACGATAACATTTCCGGTTATACCAAAGTGACCCTGTATCATAAAGTGGTGCTCTTTGCATGAAGCTTGGCGAGCTGCTTCCAGAATATCCTGTGCGAGTTGCAAGTTTGGGCTACATTTCTTCATCGCAGAGAGGGTGTGTACTGCAGATTTAGAGTCCGCAAACATAGCCCAAAAACTAGAACTCCCGGCTCCCACGTGTGCAACAGCTGCTGAAATTGCTGGTAACGGGACTCAACCTTGCTTGTGTGCATGCGTCGAGAGACGGAATGTAGGCTTCCAGGGTTGATGATGCGGAGATTGAAGATCCGTCGGTGAAGACATGTCTAAATGAAGCATAAGTTCGGTTTATCTATTCCAATACTGTCTGCGTAATCACGGGGGCGGGCACTGTTTTCTTCGAAGCGATTCCCGGAATACTCCTTCTGATTTCTAAGTCAGGGTACCTCCACGGTGAATAGCTTGTAATTACCACTGCTTCAAAAGAAGTGGAGTGTAATCCCTAAGAGTGTGATAACTTGTGCAAAGCCAGATGATGATCCCTCTGTTACAATATTTGTGAGCTGATGCTTATATGTCCAAGATGTGTGACGAAGATGAGCTCTTATCGTTTCTTGCGTTGTTAAAACGGCTGGTGAAATCGCTCGTGCTTCCGCAAAAGATCGCAAATTTGAAGTCGCTTTCCACAGCCCTAAACATGTGCGAAGAGCTTGTGCTTGATTACTCTCGAGTTCTTTTAAAAGAGTACATGAGATGTTATGCATAGCAGGCAGGATGTAGCGCAGAAGTTCGAGAAATAAGGCATTATAAAGGAAAAGGAGTGCGTAGACAGGGCATGACCATTTGATTCCACTAATCATCCTGATTATATTGATGAAAGAGGAGAGCTTTTTTTTACGGCGTTTTACTTGGAGGCTCCAGATCAGCTGCCTATCGAGAGTGGCACCCAGGAAACTATGTTTTGTGACCTATAGAATTTCCTTTCCGTCTATTTCAATTGGGCATTTGTCCGTGTGTTTTTTTTTTTTGTGAATGCCATCGCCGCTGACTTTTCCGGCGATATGTGCAGACCTCGGAGGTGTAGGTGTCGTGCGGTAATGTTAATGGCATTCTCCAGTCTTGCTTTGTTGATGTACAGAGATCTACTGCAAGTCCAGAAGCAGATATAATCCGCGTATATTGACACGTGAACGGATTTTGGGAGAATTTTCAGGAGACCTATGAGAGAAATGCTAAAAAGTATGGGGCTGAGGGACACTTTCCTGTGGTACTCAACTATTAATATGATGAAGACCAGTGTTGCCGTCGTGTGTCGATATATACACTTATTTTTCTTTTAGGTAACTGGCTATCCATTTGTATACACGTCCTCCAAATCCAATAGCCTTCATATCCTAGAGAATAGCGTTGTGTTCTAGACAATCAAATGCCGATTTTATGTCCACAAATACAGCTGCTTTTCTTATTTAGTACCTTCATTTGTTCAATGCTAGTTACTAAGTCAATAACGTTGTCAATTCTGCTTCTTCCGCGTCGAAATCCATTCGTGGACGAAGGATATAGATCTCCATTTTCTAGATCCCATTCGATACGAGTAAGCAGCATTCGCTCCATTACTTTGCCTATGCAACTTGTTAATGCTATCGGACGGCAGGAGTTAATGTCTAAAAATTCAAAACTATTTTGCTCAAGGACCGGGCTCGAAAGGGCAGCCAGATTGTGGCCCTCCTGGAAGTCATCCCTCCAGTGGGCTTCATATGCCCTTACAAGCGCCTCTATACCGTCTTTATGAGGAATATCGGTGTACAGAGCAGTTACATCCATTGTCACTACAGAAGCGTCTCTGGGTATTTTAATTTTAGAAATTTCCTTGACAAAGTGAGTCGTGTCACGAATCTACGACGGGAAGGTAGGTGGGATGTGTCTCATGAGGTTATGTTTGGGTGTGCTAGTCCTAAAACCGAAGGGTCGTTTCTAGGTACCAAATAAAGCTGATTATTGACTATTGTAATTATTTTTATTATTATTAGTAGTATTAATGAGATTAGTAAAGTATTTACTATGTTTGTTTTCATTGTGGACTGTGATTCTGTAGTTGGCGGTTTTGTTCGTTTTGTCTGTGATATTTGCTGTTACGTGGAAACATCTCTTAAAATAAACAATTTGCGTGCGAAACATCAAGAAGTACGTATCTTTCGATGTTTCTTCCAGGACCTGTAAACATCAAAACAAAACATGTCATTATTTCTCCCATTATTAAGAGAAGACGGGTGGTGGGGCCAAATAAAAAGGGCACTCACTCAGATTTAAGCATTCGTACTCTGTCGACAGTAAAAATCAGGCAATGCTCCTCTTTATATTACAGCCAAGTAACGCTCATGCGCGAAGTAAGGAGCAAATTGAAGACCTGTATCTCTTACATTGGTTTCAACATGATTACAACGTAAATGTGACGGGTCATTGCATTACTGACAAGCGCGTACTTGTGTAGACGTACAACATAAATATACGGTACAAAAAAAAAAAAAATTGTGCACGGACGCAGCGAATCTTAAACATCTCCAGGACGCACAAAAAAGGTACGATTTTTTCGTAGTACTAAAATGCATAACACAAACTTTAATTTGCGTTTGGCCGTCCCATGTTTCTAGGCGATGACAGTTAATGAGTGTCTAGCGCTCCTTTGATTATGCTTACTCGTAGTCTAGACTTTTGTTGTTTGTTTCTTGTTTTTGGGTAAGAAAGTAATATGGTAGTTGAAAAAAAGCTCGGGCGATAATGCAAGTTTTTTTATTTTTTGTTTCGTGTTCTTGCATTCTGCGTCTATTACGGCTGTCTATGTCAAATAAGTGGGCGATCCTGTGTGCAAGCAATGGTTATCGGACTTGCATATAACGGGGGGGGGGGGGGGGGGGGGAAGGGGGGGAGTGTGGCTTCCTCTGGTGGCCGCTAAGCTGGTGGCACTTGCAGCAAATAATCTTGTCTCTGGGCCGACATGGAACGGTCTGCCGAACGCAGCAAACTGCTCGCACGTGTCGCTCCTGCTCTGGTCCGCACATCCGCGATGCGAAGAACCACTCGCTTTTTCTTTTTCCTGGGTCTCTCTGTATCTTAATTGCGTCACCATATATTGACCTTATGCATGGGGACGTCTTTGATCTGGACGGAGTGGTTTGGACCGGACTGGACTGGCTCTTGAGGCTAACGCGCGGTTCCCCTCGTGCTCTTTCACTCCGTTCTGTCGCTCGTTACGCCCCCTTTCTCTCTTACGTAATTAGGACAGAGCCAGTGGCGTACCAACTTGGCTTTGAGTACGGGGGTGGTGCCCTTTGTAGCCCTTGGGCGCCGCCGGCCAGTGTTTGCCCTGCCCAGTGGCGGCTGTTTAAGAAAGGGGAGGGGGGTCAACACAGATGCCTTGACCTCCCCTTCCTGAAAACTGGGGGGGGGGGGGGGGGCGTTGCTTCCCGCCCCCTGGGATGATACGCCCATGGAAAGAGTCTTCCCGCAGGTTTCCATTTGGGCGCCACTGTTGGCATGCACTCATCCAACTAGGGCACCGGGACGTCGCATAGTTTCGTTTCCTCGGTAGGCACTACGTACGCGACAATGTAAGAGCTAGGGGGAGCGACAACGCCGTTTGCTCCAAACTGCCTGCACCCGGGAGGAAAGATTGGCTCTTGGAAGACATCATCATGCGAACCGTAGGCGGCGATCGACAGAAGCTCTGGTGGCCGCATCCGAAACCGCCGACGCCCGGAAGAACAGACTGGCTCTCTGAACACAGCCGTGTCCTGACTGTTGCCAGGTTGGAATTCCCATCCTTCTCTATGTCGAAACCCTTGAGCAAGATGCTAAATCATGTTGTCGAAAATCAGCAACAATTTCGGCGTAATTTATTCTTGTTTTTTCGTAGTGATTGTTTTTATTTTTACTTTCAATCACTATACATTTTTGGTATTTTAAAAGAGCGTGGGAACAGCTCCCGGCTTTGCACGCTAGCCCATAGCGCTTGCAGGACGCCCCACGTAACTATATTAGTTACCGCGAATGCCGCCAGTATTGCAGCGGTGCGAGAAAACCTCACCCTCCCGCGTTTTAGACAAGCCAGATTAACACTATATCTGTCATACACTCCACAAAATCCAATGCGTGTACTTTCCCGCAAAGCACTTGGTAAAGTCAATTGCCGCATTCTAGAGAGGCGCTCGGCGAATGACGAGGAAGATATGTCTGGGCGTACAAGAACCGTCTGCTCCATGAGACTAAAAGCTTAATTGCACGATGCATCTTTTTATCGCGCCACGGTTTAGAGATAACCGAGATTTCGCAAAATGGGCCTTTTTAGACGTGAAGTTTGACGCCTGTTGACAGGCCTTGGTGAGGTTTCAGAAAAATATTACTCCAGAAGCGAGGTGCACACCAAACGTTTCTAGGAGGTGGAGGTAGTGAACTCCTGGGGCAAGTCCAGCGAGTGCACACGGTGAAAGAAACTATGGCCCAAGAAGTGGAAGATATGTTTCATGAGCTGTATAAAAGACTACGGTGCGTGGGACGGGAGTGTAAGATTGTCCTTAAAGAAGGAGGAGAGCCAGTGGTTCAGCCGACGAGAAAAGTGCCACAAACTCCGAAAAAACCGCTCAAACGAGAACTCCAGAGAACGGACGAGACTGGAGTGATTAGCCGTGTCGATGTACCTACTGATTGGGCAAGCCCAATTGTGATATTCAAGAAGAAAGTAGGTGCTCTTAGAACCTGCATTGATCTAACATCAAAGGCAAGTGAATGAATGCATCAACCGGCAGCACATGCCACGCCGTAAATACATTGAAGCAGAACTGGCAAATGTCAAGTTCTTTTGAAGGCTGGATGCCAATAGCGGGTACCAACAGATACTACTTGATAAGAAGGCCTCTTTAGTTTGCACGTTTGGTACGCCATTTGAACGTTACCGATTTCTGAGACTACCATTTGCCATCTCAAGTTCACCGGAAGTCTCAGTACAACAGATCAGGACCGAGGTTTTTGATTGACTTGAAGGGCTAAGAGTGGCGTTGATGATGTACACGTATGGGGTTGCTCCAAGAAAGAGCACTACAAGAAACCATAGGACAGCCTGAAGAAAACACTGGCGAACAAGCCAGTGTTTGCATTTTTTGACCCCAAAAAGAAGACAAAAGTGACAGGGATATGCATCACAGTATGGATTGGGAGCGGCACTTGTACGGCTGAATGATACAGAGTGGCGTCCAGTAGCACATACGCCACGAGTGGTGACCGGCTGTGAGGTGCGATATGCACAAATTGATAAAGAGACGCTCTCCTTCAAGTCCGCCTATGATAAGTTCTATGACTTTATTAATGGTCGCAAACTTACACTGAAAACCTATCATCGACCATTGATCTCAATAGCAAAGAAAAGCATTGGAAACATGCCATTTCGGTTGCAGCGATTTTTTATTCGCCTGATGAAGTTCGAGTTTGACCTGCGCTATTTACCTGAAAAAAACTTGGTGCTAGCCGACACATTGCTTAGGGCACCAGTGAAAGAGGCGAAAACGAAAGTGGTAGATTTGGATTATATTGACGTACACGCATATATGAGCTAACTGCCTTGAAAGGTTTGTTGTTCTCTTCGAGATTGTAGGACCCTGAAGTGCCGCCCCCCACCCGACGGCACTGTACTTTGTGCGACGGCAACGCAATCCCACTCCTACATAGTTCAGGTAGAGGGCGTCACCCTGGGCGTGCTTAATATTGCAAGCTCAGTATCTGTGCTGTTTTGCATGTATTCAGTACGCCCCAGGAGCACTGAAGCTGAAGTTATTGAGTGCAGCGTTCTACAGAACGGTGTATCAAGGGAGGATATTCCTGGAACCCGTTACTTTTTACAGGAACGAAGGAACGCCACCGTTCCATGTTGCACTGGTATAACTGGAACGAGAACTCGTTGCGGTTTCACAGAAACAACAACAAAAAGAAAGAAACTGTTCCTTTTTTTTTTGTTGTTTTGTGAAGTATAGTTTTTTTTCTAAAGGAGAAGCTGAAAAAAGCGTAAAACCAATAACTTTACGAAGAACAGGATCTTGTTAACTTTTTTGTTACTTATTTGAGGGTTTATTGTATGGGGCCCAGTCGGGTGCAGGCGAGCTGGTGGACATCACGGAAAAAAAAAATTTGTTTGATAATATGCTTTGATGAGCCAGCTGGTACATTGCAAAGGGTATAAAGCACCGAAAAGTGCGTTGAGAAATACCAATCCTGAAGAGTGTAGCTTGTGCACTGAAGGCAGCGAGAATGGTACGAGCTCGGACTCGCAGTCCTCGCCTCGTTTCACGGCAACCATTCAGTATTAATTCGCATGTCCTCGGACTTGCACAAGTCCGCGGACTTGTCCGTTGTGACGTCGAAGCCACGTGATTCGCATATTTACAGGTCTGTGACATCCTTCCCGGAATTTGTCGGCCGCGTGAATGCACCTTTAAGGTGGCGCCGGAGTTATTTCTTCAGGTGTACAGCGTGCACTGTGAGGATGGTAGATCTGTCCTGTCCGCGGCGTAGATGCAGCTTACGCGAAAATATCGCACTACGTACACCCGAGCACTTACCGCCCTCAACGGCGAGTGCGGTGGTGTCTGCAACCCCACGACAATGATTGCAGATTATGAACTTGCGGCCATCAATGCGTTCGGGACGGTGTTTCCGAACTGTAAAGTCCGTGGGTGCTTTTTTCACCTATTGCAGTGCGTGTACCGTACACTCTAATAAAATGGAGGAAAAAAGTAGCAACGGCGCGTCTTCCTCCCTTCTACTGACGCGCCCCCAAGCGGACACGAGAAAAGGGAAGGAACCGAAACGTTTTTCTCCTCCTCCAGGCAGGCGGGAGAAAGCTTTCGGTTTCGTTTTTCGAGCAGGTCGCGCACGTTGTTTAATAAATAGCTGTTGAGTCGATTGAGCTTCAGCGGTAGCGAAGGCCGCCTGTAATTCCGTCTTCTAGTCTAAACGTGCAGAGCATTTCGCTTGCATTGACGTTTTTATCACTAATGTTCTCAAACGAGCACACGAAGCCGCTAGAAACAGCGAAGTTCCGGAGCAGTGCCAGCAGCGCCACGTACACTGGGGGATGGCCGTCTCCGGATTGCGGGGCCTGCGTATTTTCGGCACCGATTTGAAGTCCAGGGGGCGTGGCCAATGACGTCACGGGCGTCAAAATTAAAATTTCTGTTATTTTAACGTAAACACGTTTTATTTTTGGATGCCGCCGACTGCATTTTGAAACGTCGGTCGGTCGGCGAATGTGTTCGTGGTCGGGCGATCGGCGGTGTTCTCGCTGGTGTGCGTTGTCGACGTGCCGCCTGTGCTCGTCGCGTTCTGTTGCGTATCAATTGCCGACATCCAGGAACAGCAAGGTAAGCGTTGTCCAATTTCGTTCGCCTGGTGCCGTCCGTCACTCTTGTTGCAAATGAAGATTCGTAATGTCTAGAGTACCGTCCGACGGCACTTTTGCAAAGTATCCCCCCCCCCCCCCCCCCCCCCCGGGTGCCGACCAACGGTACTCCAAACACGTCCGAAAGTCTCATATAAGACAAGATTGCGAAAACCATATTTCCGAAGTTGAGCGTAGCTTAGTGGTAAGATGTCTGCCTCGCGCGCAAACGGTCGCGGGTTCAATTTCGAACGTTTTGTTTTGGAGGGGCATTTGGCGAGATTGACAACATTCCTTTTTCACAACTAACACGCACACAAAAAAAAAAATCGAATGTTGTCGACGACAGTGCTAAAAGTGCCAGCTAGTTGCTTTCAGAGGTCGGCATTTTAGGTCGCCCTCACTCACCCTCACCCTCACAGCCACACTCACCTAGGCCCCTCACTCACCTTCACCCTCACAGCTACACTCACCCTCAGCCCCTCACTCATCCTCACCCTCACAGTCACACTCACCTTCAGCCCTTCACTCATCCTCACTGAACCTCACGGCCCTCACGCACTCACCGCCCTCACGGCCCTCACCGCCCTCACGCCCCTCACTCACTCATCGCCCTCACGCCACTCACCGCCCTCACGCCACTCACCGCCCTCACGGCCCTCACCGCCCTCACGGCCCTCACGCACTCGTAGCCCTCACGCCACTCACCGCCCTCACCGCCCTCACGGCCCTCACGCCACTCACCGCCCTCACGCCACTCACCGCCCCCACGCTACTCACCGCCCTCACGCTACTCACCGCCCTCACGCCACTCACCGCCCTCACGCCCCTCACCGCCCTTGCGGCCCTCACACCACCTCACGCCCCTCACGTCACTCATGGCCCTCACGCCACTCAGGCCAGCTTCAGATGGGGCAATTTCGCCCAAAATCTTTACGTCGCAACACCAGCAACACGGGCCGCCCGCGATCACACGCAGCAACCAATTGCTGCAATTTGCCATCGTCATCATAAAATTTTATTTTTCTTGCACTATTTAGACACAATTACGCGTTACAAACGTGTTTTTATGCATTTAAATCTCGTCAAGAATACCTAATGCACCTCTCCGAAACAGTTTATTTCCAAAAAAAAGATCGATTTCAAACCAGAACCAAGTCTTTGGGTGTCATCATCACCGTCACCAGGTATCACGTGAAAATTTTGCGTCCCTGATTGGATGCAGCCGCTTCAAAAGTATTCGAATTGCTACGAGTTGCTTGCTTATTTCGAGCCGGACCCGATCTCAGCAATTCGTGTCGATCTAGGGAAAGCTAGAGAACAACCCGCCATTAACACCAAAATTGCTGAGAAAGATGCTCGATCTGAAGGGCGCCTCACGCACTCACCGCCCTCACGCACTCATGGCCCTCACGGCCCTCACCGCCCTCACCACCCTCACGGCCCTCACCGCATTCACGGCCCTCACGGCCCTCACAGCCCTCACAGCCCTCACAGCCCTCACCGCCCTCACGTCCCTCACGGCCCTCACAGCCCTCACAGCCCTCACCGCCCTCACGGCCCTCACGGCCCTCACGGCCCTCACCGCCCTCATGGCCCTCACCGCCCTCACGGCCCTCACCGCCCTCACGGCCCTCACCGCCCTCACAGCCCTCACGGCCCTCACTCACCCTCACTCACCCTCACGCTCATGAATTTTCCTCGTTCAGAAACTCACTCACCCTCACCTCACCTGTGAAGATGAGGGTGAGTGAGGGTGAGTGGGGGCCCTCATGAGTGAGGTTTGCCGAGGTATGGTTGCTTTGGATCATGCGGCACGAGCTCTCCTGCAGCGGGTGCTTACGTCGCCAGTCAAGGCTACTCGCTCGCCGCTTGCACGGCCTTCGCAGCTATTCTATGCAAAAATGATAATCCGTCGTATTACACACGAGTACAGTCCTAGAAAAAATGCGTACAACATTACTGCGGCTGGGCTCTGTCGCCTCCGGTACACGTAATGTTCATTTGCAACAAGAGTGAAGGACGGTACCGGGCGAAGTTTGAAAATGGAGAGAGCTTACATGTGCCTGGGGAGAACGCGACGAGTACAGGGGGCGCGTCAACAGCACGCACCAGCGCAGACGCCGCCGAGCCGCCGACCACCCGACATTTCAAAATGCAGTCAGCGGCATCCAAAATAAAACGTGTTGTTGACGTCAAAATAGCAAGCCGTTATTTTGACATCCGTGACGCCATTGGCCACGACCCCTGAACTTCAAATCGGTGCCGAAAATACGCAGCCGGATTGCGGGACTCGCGCGACACGGAACTACAGTCACTACAGTAGCGAAACCACGCGGAACTGTGTCGACGTTTTCGACGTTATGGAAACCGCAGGAACTGCGTCCAAGACAGGCAGGTTTTGCTGCCGGCCGCCTGGGTGCCTTTTGTGCAGAGTTCGGTTCTGTTTTCCGATGCCGAGTGCAACCGGCGTTCAACGTGGTTCTGTGTTTGTGCCTGTTAGCAGCATAGCTGCAACATCGTGATGGCAGTGTTGTGGGTTGTGAACAGAAGACTGGAATTATCGCCGATATGACCGTGTGTTCGCGTATCAGTGGTGTACCAAGACGATGAGATCGTAAACTGTTGGGCATTGATGCCGCTGGTCGGGCCGTGATCGGAGGAGGCGGGGTGTCGCAGGTTGACATTCCGCTTTACATTAAAAGGTTTAATACCACTTAAGGGATTACGTGCAATCGATCAACGTGCGGATAGTCATGTTGGATCGCTGGTCTGAACAGTGGAAGCTCCTATGGCACAGTGGCCAAAGTGACGGGCGGAATTGTCTCGTCCCCGAGAGCGATTGCGCTCTGGGGCAAGGACTGAACAGTACGAAATCGTGACGGAAAGTACGTATATTTACAGTATGGTATTTCGGCATTAAAAAGCAATAGTAGATAAAATCGAGAAAAAGAAAGCTACCCTTTATTTTGCTGTTTCAATATACTACGGTTCCTGGAGAAACTGCTCTCCAAGTGGCGCGCTGGGATGAGCGCTAGAAGTTTTCGGGCTCGCCACGGCGTAGCTCCGTACACCTAACACCTGCCGCAAGTCGCGGCTTTGACTGGATTCAAGTTGATCGAAGAGCGATTTCTCAGCCCGTGAAGCATCACTTCCGGCTGAGTGAATATCCGCTCTACAGAAATTAATTCAAGATGGCAATTGCAGCTTTGCGCGAACAGCAAACCAATAAAAATACAGGCTACGACGTGCCTTGTGGGGAAACAAACTCATGGCCTCGAACCGCATTAGAGCTGCTTGATTTATGGGTTCTCAAATAATTACGGCATGATCAAGCGTTTGCTTTTTAATAAGAGATTCACCCCCTGAGCCATTCAAAATACTCTCAGAGGTATGACATTGCTGGGAAAAAAATCAACATGCTGGGAATATTTTTTATTGCTTCGGGAGTCACCGAAATTCCGTACGTAAAAAACGATCAGTATAAAAGACGGAAACGCAGAGCACAGGTGTAGTGTTCGGGTTGGTGTGGTGTTCCTTTGTGTTGACATTGTGTGTGCCGTGCATGTGCTCAATGTATGTTCAACTGATGCTTGTAATCAGCGTGATGTTTGTATAGTAAGAGGATCCCCAGGCGGAGTAGTAGTGGCCTGAGAAAAGCAAATTAATTTTTGTAGAACATCTATTGGGCGGTACCTAGCTCCACCTAGCCTAGCTACTTGCGATTACTCACCTGACCCCGCCATCTGGCGGCTAGCGATTAAACCTTTTTTCACGCTACGCGATAAACAGCGGCTTTGAGTTTGTTCTTTCGAGGGCGGCTTTTGGTTTTGCGGATTAAGTTTGCCCTTCTCCGTGATGTGCGGTTGACGAAGGAATTGTGACTTGAGGAACACCAAAGGTAAGACGCAAAGTACGCGAAGTAACTGGGTATCGGTTGTCTCCGTGTAAAATCGCAGTGCTGTCGACGAGAAGACTGAGTAACTGCTTTCGAAACACAAGTTTCTGTACCTGTGGGGGGAATCTGGCTTCGGAAATAAACACAGTTTGCGGAAAGCTCGTGTACGCTTTTTTTTGCTGCTCCTCTCATCCCGTACAAGAGACGTAGCGTCCTCGTCAAGCCTTATTGGGCGCGATTTGCTCGATTCGGGGCCGCCATATTGAGATGCAAGCGAAGGAGGAACTTTGCTCCCCTGCTTCAGGGACGAAAGTCTCCCTTTCTAAAGGAACATAGCTAACAAGACCGTTCCTCCCCTAAGGAAGGACTGTAGGATTCATTCGGACGGACTACAGGACTTGTATGCGTTTGATTCCCAGATTAACCCAGATTAACTTAGAGCCTAGGATGGTCCCAGCTCCATCAATTGTCCACCGGGAAGACGTGGTGGTCGTGTTCGCCGAACTGGCGACCACCATCCGCACGTAGTTGCTCCCGGTACTGGAGTACTTCGAGATGTTTTTATCGGCCGGCCGGCAGCTCGAGGACGGCGAGACGGCCAGTTCTCGGTGGAACTATGAAACCACCACGAGACCGCTGTACAGAGCGACCCCAAGACCACGAACTCAGTAGAGGCTTGGCACCGGGGATTTCAGGCCCACCTGCAGTGCCCCCACCTAAGCCTATGGAGGTTTCTGGAGGTGCTGCAGAGGCAGCTGCACCGGCTTGGGCAACTGGAAATGGGCCGCCGGTTCAAGCAACCCAAAAATATGACAAGGCTGCGGAGCTCTTGCAGACGCTTTAAAGGGACTACGACCGCAAGCAGGACGGGCGATTCCTCAGGGGCGTTGTCCGTAATGTAGGTTTTAGGTGTTTTTTGACAAGTTTTCGTGAATGGACGAGGTTGTATTATATGTCGGAGAGATCTATGAAACATGTGAACGTGGCCCCACTGACAAGCATGTTTTGCTTTAAAGGACAGATTTCTGTAACTCGTTCGACGAAATAAACGCACCTGTTGGTGTTTAAAACTTTTACTGCACAGAATCAACTTATTTCACTGGATATCTTGCCGAAAGGTGTAATATCCATTCTTCTAACTCGGCTGCCGTTGAAGCTCATCCTTCTTGCAGTACCTTGATAGACTAAAAGGTTAAAAGGCGCGAGCAAACAGGACGAAAAAAGACGCACTTACGACACGTACATCTTCAAACCCGATCCCAATCACCTAAATACATACAACTAATAAAAATGTTTTATCGCTCATTTATCGCTCATCACCTTTTATTCGGTATGAACCAACTAACCCCAGCCGAAGCTTTATTCGATCCTTGATGGACGAAAGAAATCCCTAGCAGTCAGCCATGAGATCCGCAACATCTTCTAAATTTGGGCGATGAAAATTCTCCACGTAACCTAGATTACACATACAGCTCCACATTATATCCCTCATGTTTTACGGCGAAGCGAAGAGTTTGAGTGCTCAAGTTACCGTACTCGTGCACTTCATGGCCAGCAAACAAAATCTAAACTAAATTAGCCCTCACTTCTTTTTTTTTTTTAATATTGGCAGAGTATCGATTTGGTTGCAAGTCGTCCAAGGAACCAATATGCATACAAATAAATCTGAATTTTAAATATTTGTTTGCAGATTTGTATGCAGTATCGACTCCGTCGGACTCTCCAGACAAGTTAAAAAAAAAAGAAAGGTCTTGACGGGAAAACGATAAGCAAGGCCGATAATGAAAGAGCAATTTCATGTCGAACTCTACCCCAGGAGCCCAACAAATTGTCCTGGGGCAAATTGGCATTTCCGTCGAGTTTCTCGCTCCGCAAATTGTCCAATGACCATATGGCTTATTTAAAAAAATTGGCCTTCGAGTATTCTTTGATGGATTGACTTTCGGCGAGTTGACCGGGTCACCCACAAGGACATGCAAAATTAGTTTTATATATGGTTTATATAGCGACAGTAGTTTGTGTGAGTTTGGCAGGTGTTGCGTTTTAGAGAATTCTAGGGAGCCATATTAGCAATATGGATCATCGAGCTACTGGCGCAAAATGTTTGGTGAGCAACTCCGCTTTTTTATTGTAGAAGCTTGATCATTGTTTTGTTCTCAAGCCAGACATGGTTTCAGGTTTGCACTTTTAAAAATAATAAAACAATATACGTTTTAGTGCTACTTTGTAGTTCTTAGAGTTTCCTGGCCAGAACCAGGAAAAGAAAACAATGAGCCGAGAACGTTGCTTTAGAATTGAGAGTTGTTCTCATTGGAGAGGTTGCAAGCTGTTAAAAGAAAAGTAAAATGCAGTTTCAGATATAAAACTTCAATTGTAATTCTAAAAATAAATCAAGGCACATATTTACACCGAAATGTCCATGCACAGAAAAATCCGTTCACGAAACGTCTATACACCGAACCGTCTAACACCGGAAAGGCCGTGCACCGTAAGTCCGTCCACCGAAAAGTCCGTGCACCGAAACGTACGTGCACCCAACAGTTCGTGGACAGAAAAGTCCGTGCACCGAAAAGACCGCACCGAAACGCCCTACACCGAAACATCCGACACCGAAATGTCCGGATCCCCTCATGAATGTCAAGACAAAGCTCACCACCTCCACAATGAAGGTCACGCGAAGGTCACGACCTTCACCAGTGACGTCTCGAGGGTCACTAGGGTCACGAGTGACGTCACAAGGAAGAAGGGAGGGGAGGAAGGGAGGGGAAGGAGGAAAAGGAGGAGGGGGAGGAGGATAAGAGGAAGAGGCAGGATAGAGGACGGGAGAGGGAGGATGAGGGGAGAAGGTGGTGATGGAGAGGAGGGGAGGAGGAGAGGGTACGGAGAAGGAGGGGCATACCCTCCTCCAGCTGAAGAGCTGGGCTCTAATTCTTTGTTACAGAGAGTTGTAAACGTCTTCTTTTTATCAGAAAAAAAGGTTTTGTGCCAGTAACGGAGGCCGGTGAGCAAACGACCTAGAGTCAAGCCCGGTTCTCAAACCGATTGAGGGTTGTAGTCCGGGACACCACAAGGTTCTTTGGCTTCCTCTACCCGTCGCGGGAGGAAGGCGTCCGGCGGTATGGACGGATAAGCAACCCTGTATAGGGGTGTCTTTACTTGGGCCAAGACTTAAAAAAAAGCTGGTGCGCGCTTGTTCAACCAATGCATAGTTCATAGTCCTGTTGTGTGTCTAAATTTTTTAGCCTTAAAAAAGCTTAAAGAGCTCGCACGAGATTTAAAATGGCGTACTTAACTAGCGACTGGCGAACTGCAATGTGAACGCCCTTAGTTGTCTAGAATAATTATTTAAAAAAAAAAATTCCCATGCATTCTTTAACTCTTGAAATCATTAGGCACGAATGGAGTGAAAACAAAACGATCGGATGGTTTTCCACAGGCCCTAGAACAATTTCGTTGAAAGGATGCGCACAAAATAATATTTAAAAACTCGGCTACTTCGTTTATGTTAACTAGCGAGCTTGACCTATTAAAAAAAGTGACCTGACTTGCTCAATTGAACAATACTGCGTTCGCTTAAAACGCGTCGCGCGCACCATGTTTTTTTTTAAGTCTTGGCGCAAGTTTGCTCGAAGACCCTGTACGTTTTTGTTTTGTTTACACTGAGAACGAAATGAAATCATTGGTTTTTCCAAATAATTTTATTTCCAAGGATGCAAGACACTACACAGTGACAGATTTTTTTTTTTTAATGTCAAGTTGCGTACACACGGCTTTTCCTCACCATCCGACATGCAATTGAGAATCACGCGTGTCAATTCTAATGAATTGACACGTATTGCCCTGTTAGTGTGGTATTACAGGTTATCGGATCGGAAACTCTATAGAATGGCTTTCCACAGTTTATCATGAAGGCGAGAACGCAGTCGACGGAAATCCGTTCCCATACGACATCGTTCCACCATCTTTGAAGGCCATCATCTACGTAAATTTGTACTCTTTTTTTGTCTGAAGCTGTCGCAGTGCAGTTTTCATAGATTCCCCATTCTACCTTACCCTCCTTATAGAGTTTCTCTTTTTTTCTTATAATTTCATCTTCCAGGTCAGCCACTATTTTTTTCAACTCGGTTTTTCTCAGCCACAAGTCACATCCTATAAAATCGACAAAATACCAATCAATTGCGAAAATGGTACAGACAGGTTTGGGAGACTGTGGAGGTACTCAAACGCGCGAAAGCAAGGGACTCCAATTGAAAACAAAAAGCAGTGGCAGCGCGGACAGCAGGTGGAAGCAATAATATAAAATAAAAATGTCTGTTGTCGGTCAGCGCTTGTCGCGTGCAGTACTCTTCTGGATGTCTGTTTTTGTTTCTATTTTTTGCGCGTTCTTTTTTGCTTTCGTTAATCATGTCGTAACACTAATCGTTACTAAGGTAAACAAAATTGAGATAAGCATAGTGTTTTTTTGTCACATGTTTAAACCGCCAGACTCGAGCCATTTCACCACACGCCAAAAAAGTTAAATAAGATAGGAATATCTCATTGAATGGGCATCAATTTTTCTTGAAAGAGAGTGGCAAGATTAGGCAATGAATAATTTTGTTTTATAGTCAGAGGTAAGCTGACTATTCTGACACAGCGCTCCGTAACCATCCCTGTGATATTTTTTAAGCAATATGTTTTTTAGGTTTTCTTAGATATTTCTTTCTATTGTGTTCTAAAACAACCGAGTCCTTTTTAGTTTTGGAACACATTCACACACACACATACACCCTCATAAGAAAAACGAAACACAAAATAACGAAGCACACAGAAAAGCTGAGCACTGATGTTTGCAAATGTAGATGATTAGGATACTTTTCAAATCCAACTCACTCCCAAAAATGCCAACTACCGCACTCAGTGCATTAAGATTACTTTGAGTTAATAAAATATGGGAAGTTAACACATGTCTTGCACGTAGAAAGTGCTGTGGAAACGACAATTCACGGAAGAGCCATAGAGTGAAAGCAAAGAAACATGTCTAAGGCAATGTATTCTGTTATGTGCAGTTTAGACAAAAATGCATACTCTCGAAAATTCCGGCGTCTGTATTGCCAAGTTTAGCCGAAGTAACCTTGACGCGTAGCTACAAAAGAACCGGGTGCCGTGATAAGAATCGTACTCTATATGTGCCAACTTTCTCTCACACGTTCTGGGCTAGCAGGGCTGGATGATCCCAGACAGTTCCAAAGTGCAGAGCCAAACTCTAGTTTCGAATGAACAATACATTTATAAAGCCTGACGTGGCATGAAATCTCTTTAAAATAACGGGTTTACGCGAACACAAACCTAAAAGCCCCAATCAAGAACTAACCGAATTCGACAGATGATCGAACTAAAGGATGGATCAATATAAACTCCTAAGTCATGTATGAAATATTCACGTCGCAATGGTTGATTGTCTTGTTTATAGAAAGAAATTAAGAGCATATTTCTTCCGTGACAAAAACAAAAAGTGTCTTTTAATATTTCGACGTAATTTTTTGTTGCTCATCACGATGAGATAGCAGGTTTGTCTTACAGCAGCTCACAATCAACCTGTGACTTGGTCCGTCTAACATCTTAATATAATCAACGAATCGAAGGAAATACTAAAAGAGACATTATAGGAAAAATGTTAAACGGCAAGGGTCCTAGAATACAACCTTGAGGAACGCAAGATGATATCTATGATCTACATAACGCACCGTTAACATGAGCGTTGTTGATGCGCCAGGAAAGATACGATGAAACCACGAACATACCGGCAAACGCACCTTATATTCCGGTAGCTTGTCATGGAGCGCAAGACCAAATGCTTTGGTTAAGTCAAAATAAATGGCGTCGATCTGCCCATAGTAGGCAACCAATGAAGCCAACGTCACTCAAATAGACTGCTAAGTTAATTTCAACACTTTTCGACTTTACGAAACCTTGTTGCGATTAATGGAATATTTATTTGAAGTAACTAGACAGCTGCACTTCTACCACGCTCTCGGACTGTTTTGAGAATATGGTAAACTAAATATACATTGTGCTTCATTTTAATTGGAACAGATGCCAAAAGACGTGAAAATTACACAACTGTTTTGTGTGCGGATGAGGAATAAAATCAGGGGGTCATATTATTGTGGGATAACTGTCATAACAAGTCGGACAATTGACTAAAACTTGTTAGGTAACTTTTAGTTTGTGAAAATAGACGTATGGTTCCCATTAGAAACTTGCTGTAGGTCATTAAAGACCACTAAATTGTATAATTTTAGGACTTAATGGACATGCATATTGCGGAGGTGCGCTAAAGGTACAACTGCAAAACAGGCTGGCGGTGCGAAACATGGATGACTATCGTCCGCTAAGCCCAAGAACAAACTTCAGCATACATCATTTTTACCTTGGCTTGGCAAAGAGCGAGAACTGCGGCACCTTCGAGCCAACCAGATTGACGACGTTGAAGCACGTGACAGACATTAACAAAGTCAGACGGGCGTGAACGCAACCCGAGCAGTTGGAGTGGAGTGGAAGAAGGAACTTCCCTTTTAATCCGAACCCTACTTTTGTGGGGCCCAGACGTCGCTGTTTTCCCCTTCGGAGATTTGCCCGTATGTCAAAATTTTTACAAAACCGGCCTTCTCCTCTGCGCCGCTCATGGCTTTGACAGCACCACGTACGGGTCACTATCATTTAGGCCGATAGTTGCAGTACGGCTGAGCGTGCATTACGGCCTAGAGGGCCGGAAGGGCCGGGAATGGATTTGAGGCCGAATAGGGCATAACTGCCGACAACTGCATTAAGTTCTATAGTCTCTGAAAGGGCTGGTGTGGCCGCCTCCTGGGGGGTTGCTTTGTGGTTGACGACCGTATTTGCCTCCATATTAGAAAGATGGCGCCCCATGTTTATTTTATTTCTCAGTGCACATTGTATCTCTCGGTGACGGCAAATACTGCGTTTTTTTATTTATTGCTTCATTTTTTACGGAAACGTGTTTGGCATGTCTCCGCAACGGAGAAGTGCCTTACACGAGCAGGCCAAGATACGTGGCAATCGACTCCATCTGCACCCAGAAGACGAAACTGGCGCGAGAGTGGAGCTGCATCAACGCCGCAGCAGGAATGGGAGTGGCAGCCATGTCAAAACTACTGCACGAGTTCGCAGACAACATGAACGCCTTCCTTGATTAAGTGTCCTGGCTGCTGGGGCTAAAAAGCTAGGCGAGAAAAGATTTGGAGGCCAGGTTTTCTTTTTAGCATTGTCCATGTGTTTTTTTTTTTTTTTTTGTTATATTTCCTAGCCTGCATGCATGTGTTTCCTTCAGCGTTTCGCTGTAAAGAGATTGAAAATGAAATTTCTAAAATACACCTCACTCATCGTTTTCGCGGCCGCCAGGTAGAACAAGGACACATCATTAATTTATTTAAAGTGCTAAAAATTAAAAAGACCCAATAACTTTTTTACTGAGCTTTTATTAATAATATTATTATTAATATTTTTATTTATTGTATTATTATTTATAATTATAATTATAATTCTATCTCTAATATTATAATACTATAACATAATATCTAATAAAGTCGATTTTTAAATTCGTTTGCGCCTGCGTGCGTGCGTGCGGGCGGATGTGCGTGTGTGCGTGTGTGCGCGCGTGCGTGAATGTGTGCGTGTGCGTGTAATAATAAAAATATGTAGACAAAGGAGCTACTGCTCGATGGAATAAGAAATGATAATGAGCAGAAAAGGAAATCAATAAATAAAATATTCGGCTAGGCAATGTCGCCGTGCCGACTGGTGCTGGCGGTGAATGGTGAAACAAACCCAAAACCGCAGTATTTGCAGTCACCGACAGATACACTCTTAAAAATGCCAATACATCTAGTTTCCCGCATCCTACTCGGAGCGCCAATATTGAAATCTGCGAAGAGACCTCGGCGTATGACGAGATTGAAAATACGTTAAGCCTAAAAGTGAAGTCTGAGTTGTGACACTGAGTATGGCGTTGCATCCGTCTTGTTCAATGTGGCGCCATCTATCTTATTTGATGGCAACTAAAGTCGTCAACCACAACGCGAGCCCCGAAAAGGCTTCCGCACCAGTCCATTCAAGACTATCGGCCTTAATGCAGTTCGCGGCCCTTACGCCCTACTCGGCTTCACAGACACTCCCGGCCTTTCCGCCCTTCTGGGTACTAATGCACTCTTGGCCGTAATGCGACAATTGGACCAAGCGGGAATTTTTCATGGCGTATAACTAGTGAAATAAAGTGTTGTTACGTTTCTTTTTCCGACGCTTTGATTGGTTCACTCGGGCAGTAGCCTTCGCCGTTTGCCAAGCTATGGTGAGACAAGAATAGACGCATATTTTTCGATCGCCGGGAGGCTAAAATGGCGGATGGTGTTCTCCTCATAAATTAAATCTTCATGTTATCGCTGAAGTGGACTATTCACTTTTAGGTATTTGTTGCACAAGCGATGCATAAAACATCTATTATGCTTTGTTGTTTCGTACTAGGACCCACCTCTCATCCTCAATTATCTTGCAAGTTTCCCACTTATCACGAAATTACCCAGAAATTAAGTTGCACTAGCATTCCGAATGTATTTGAAATCGCACACGACACCTGCAGTGTAATACATTTCACTACAGTCCTGCGAAGTCACCTTCTGCAATCGTAATTGAACAATCGTTAATTGTGCGTGATACTGGGCAATGTAGGGAGCACTCGTTTTTAGTTGAAACAAAACGTTGGTACCAATAGTATCTCTGTTTAGGTTAACCTATACCCATGGATCAGAACCTTCGAGGCACCGAAAATTACCAACGGGTTTAGACACGACCTCTGTGCAATGAACATACCGCGAAACGTGGGGTTTATCCTACACATGTCGGAAGCCTTCTAAGCGCGAAACCTTAAAAAAGCATCGCAAAGTAAATCCTTCGTAATACGTCTCCATGGACAGCTCGTTTTATTCAAGACTCCCATTTTAAGCAACCTTAATTTCGCTGTTTGTTCTTCTGTTATAAAGCAAACGGTATCTGCTAAACTGATAATTTAAATTAGCGAAAAACAAGACGATATGACATTTGTGTCGCTAAGGTATTAATGAACTTACCTCCTTTGGCTGCGGGACTCCTAAGGATATAACATTGCGGCTCGTTGTATACGACGTACATGTCAGCATAGTCAGCACTTTCCGGAGAGGGGAACAATTCATCTAGAACATTCTTCTTAGAATTACCATAGTTTCGTGCACTCTGACGAGAATCTACAGCATTACCTGAGTGAGAAAATCATTTTCGGAATTCAAACTGAATGCACCACTAACAAAAACATGGTCAACGCTTGTCGAACATTAAACCTGAACTTACCCCTATCAGGAAAGGGAGTACTTCTGGAATAGCAGATGGAGTTATCATTCTCAGCGTACGTGTAGCTTCCTGGGGGAACTGGAGTAGCGTTTGGGAGTGTTCCTGATTTTGGGGTACAAAAGCAAATTAACGCACTTTTAATATAGTTTAGACGATTGGGCATCTGAAATCCTCCCTGGCTGCGCGGTAATCCTGAACTGACATTGAAGCGAAGCAGTAAAGAAATTAATTACATCTATTTGGAGTTACTGTAGTTAGTTAAATTTTTTCTTACTAAATACTTTTTCAAGTTACAATAAAACGTTTGCAACAACATCATGTAAAAAAACGCTTTGAAAAAAAAATATAGACCACCTACAAAAATCAGTTTCGCAACGTATCGCGCTGCGACCTTCTACAGAGGTACAAGCAGGTAATGAAATTTTACAACGAAAAAAAAAAATCAACAAATGATGTTACGTGGTTTAAAAGGAAAAGAAAGAGCCAAAACCCACCAGCTTTACTCCGCTCCTTTGGCTTAGGGGAAACTAGGTGCCGTTTGGCTAGGCTTTTCGCTTGCTTTCGTAGCTGGGAGCTGGCTTCACTTGGAGAAAAAATTTAAGATGCCGTTTGGCACGGCTTCGAAGCCGAGGACGTAGGCTCGCTCCATGGGAGAGTTAATGCATTCGCACTAAGCGCAGCTCTTAGGCGCCTGTTTCCCCGCATTGGGCGTAGCCGTCGGTGTCGCCGTCGGTTTAACCACCCCGCTAAATTTAGCGAGAAATTGAATTGGTGTTCTGGTCACGTGACGTCAGGTTTCCTGCTAAATCTGGCAGAAAAACTCAATTTGTTTATGGTTGATGTGACACGAAGTCATGTGGCGTCATTTTCAGCTCTAAATTTAGCGAGGGACCTGAATTGGTGTTGAAGTCAAGTGGCGTCATTTTTCCGGCTAAATCCAGCGGGAAAACTGTGGGAGGAGGAGGATGGGAGGGTACATAGTGGAAGAGGGGAGTGAAGAAGGATTAAAGGAAGACGGGAGATGAGGAGGAGGAGAGGGGGAGGGGAGGGTATGGGGGGCATACACTCTGCTTGGTACCCTCTCCTGGTCCCCTACAAGAGCCGCGCTCTAAGTTCGCAATAGAGATTTGTAAACGTCGTTCATTTTTTTTTTTTTTTTTAACAAGGTAAGTTCGTTCCTGGATTTTTTCAATGTAGCCTTCCACTGCATGCTTGCACCTTTGGAGTAAATCGCAGTGCGATACATTGAGAAACTGATTTTTTGGGGACGTCTAATGTGCCTTAAAAGCATTGGCTTACATGCGTTATAAATGGAACTTAGTAATTTTTGTGTTACTTGTAACTTGGTTTAGTTACAATTACTTTCCGAATTTTAACTTCTGAGCATTATCGTCGAGCACTTCAAATCTGCGGAAGGCCCTGTCGGTGAGATTATTTGAATAATTACTGGGTTGACTTCACATGACACTGGAATTTGTTAATTTTGAGTGATAAATATACAGCTTGACTTGATTGAAAATGCTAATATATCAACATTTCGGAGTGAGCAGCACGTTTGGAACTGGAAGAAACGGTTAACACTATCGGTAATTAAATTCATGAGACGATTGTCTTAAACAGGCTAACATATATAACCGCAGTTTAGTAAATGCAACGAGTACGATGATCGCGAATGCAACCCGCTAAAGCTTTTTTGCTGCATCTGTTCTCAAGTGCATAAGAAAATGACAGGGTATCATGATCCATATCGAACGGGTTTGAACAAATTTAAATCCAAGGGTGCAGACGAGCTGGTTAAGGTTAAGCGGGAAACGTAGGGACAGGACAACACGAATCTATACACACAACTGACGTTTATTTGACAAAACACAACCTTAAATAGGCAACCAAAACAAAAAGAAAAAAAAAACGAACAGATGAAAAGAACATAATGATTAAAGCGATGATGTCACGCGTACCCAAGCAAGGTACTCGTATCCATAGTGCATTTGAACGCCCAAACGAGATCCCGCAGAAAGGAAATGATAGATCACATCCTCATAACAACACAAACAACTGAGGACCAAGTAAAAGTCAAACACCGAACGATCACTAAACAACAAAAAGGAATGAGGTTAACCGAATTCTAACACAGCCACAAAAAAGAAAATGTCTTAGATTAAGAAACGCTTTCATGCTAATGTTTAGAGAAACAAACATGTTGCTAAAACAAATAGCGTGCCTGCCCATCATCAACAACACTTTCACTCAATATTTGTAGCAATCCCTTTCCCAGTGGGGCACTTCACTATCTTTCCGAACAACGACACAATTGCTCCATGAAGAGAGAAGATTTTCTTATTCTGAACCTACGGATTCGTCTTTCTGCGCTCGTTTGTATTTAGTTAACCTGTCATTAAGACATCTAGCTGTCTGACTCACATAGCAAGAACCGAACTTCACAGAACGTTTCCCAACTACACCCAGATCGCAATTCAGAAGAGGGTTTTTGACTTTTGTTAGAATCAGCCTTCTGTGACGAAAGAAGTGTAAGCCGGTCGATCCGAAAATTGAGTTGAAAAACAGCTGTCGCACCAAACGTCTTCACTAGCGCTTTGAGGTTATTGGAAACACCACGGAGATGCGGCAAGCAAAAAAAAAAAAAAAAAACGACCGTAACATCCCGATAGTTAGCCCACCTAAAGTCAAAAGCAAATAGGGTGAAATAATGGGTGGTCTAACTTTGGGTGTGCGATCAAAAAAATGTTGAAAAAAAAATGTTATTTTTAGATTTCGGGATCTACGAAACTTGTAATCGCAATGAGGGGCGAGGAACAAAAGACAACTCTCCTTCCCAGTCAGCAATGTTCGCTTATCTCTCGCCGTGTCTAGGTAACACCATATTTCAGCCGAGGTGATGATAGGCCAAGACCCTGCAATTACAAAGTAGGCTATCCTTCGGCGATTTATGAAAATAGCAAATCGTCAAAAAATAAGCGTGCATTATTTTTCAAAGGTGGGTCATTTCTGGGGATCTTACGGAACTTTTCTCTACTCCGACGCCTTTCCGTAAGTTTGAATTTTTAGGAAATGACGGATGACCGTAAACACGAACGCCCTGCTGTATTTCGCGAAGAACAATCTACAAGCTGCTTTACCAAACCGGTGCCCAAACGGTGAGCACTAGAAAACTTTGTTGAGTTCATTAGCACAAACTTAACAACTCCCCGCTCTACAATTTTAGAATGAAAACTTAGCTCAGAGTGCAATAAATGGCTTTCCCACTTTGTTTCCCCACTCTCCAGGGTTCAAAATGTCAGTTCAGAGCAGATAGTTTTTTTTAGAACTAAATTAATAGATTAGAGTGAAGTACCTGGGATGTATAACTTAGTTTCATTTTTTTTGAAAACTAACTTTAACGAGTTACAATTGTAAGTGTGTAAGTGTGACTTAACTCCATATAAACTCAGGTAACTGCAACTGTAGCCTAATTAGCTGTCATAAGTAACTTTTACAGCTCTGTAGTGAAGCTAGTTCCGACGATAGTGGCACCAAAATGGGCTAATATTAGCAGGTACAACCAGGCTGTGACGTTGCCAGGGGAGGAACTTAAGGGGCTTCAGCCTCCCCTCCCCCACCTCAACATTCAGCCGACCTATAATATACACAGATATTATTACACCCCCTCCACCTCCCCTTGCCCTCACATCCCAAGTCATCAAGATCCGAGCCATCTCTGCACCCCCCAGATAAACCTTTCTGGCCAGGCCACTGCAACCGGATACATATCTGGCCGCTTCAAAGCCACAACCGTGCCTGCCCGTGGAGAACAACTGCAAACCCGCATTGATTGGTTGTATATAATCCACCTTTGCTAAAACAACCTACCTATTTTTCGGAGCGCTCTTATTTTTAGTAGAAATCCTCAATCGGTTAAGTTTTTGACTCTACTGCCACCAATGTTGAGGTCAAAGTTTTCCACGCTTGTATTAGGAAAGAGAGTTTTCGTGTTTTGTTTTTTAATTTATTACGTTGTAAATTTTGTTTCCGTATGACCCACACTGAACGTATCCCCTAAACACCAAGCCCTAGCTTTCTTCTCATGGTAGCGGGACCTTCAGTATCTTAAGGCCCGTTCACACTCTTGCGACCGAGTACGACCGGGAGAGACCAGACCTGTTGTTAAGCCTTTTACGATTTCTTAGGACCGGATGCGTTGCAGCGGAGCTGGTCCTAAGAGATCGCAAGAGGCTTAAAAAACGGTCTGGTCTCTCTCGGTCGTACTCCGTCGCAAGGGTGTCAACGGGCCTTTAGAGTTCACCTGAAAACCTCGGGAGATCATCTCTGACGCGGGAGTTAATCAGGACTCGGTTTGGTTTAAGACATTGCCTTAAGATATTGCCTGAAGACATTGCCTTAAGATATTGCCTGAACGTAGCATTATGGTTAGATGTGGCCTACACAAACCGACGATGGACGAACATGAGCACGATGGTGGGGCAATATTTGTAATAATGGCCCAGTCAAAGCAAGCAGGTTTCACTATTTACTCATACTGGTTTATTTTGGAAAGTCCGGTCCGTCATCCAACCGAACATTTTAGATATAAACCAATATTTACCCAACACCGTGTTTCACCTTGGGTAAATTAAAGGAATCTGTCTCTCTCTCTCTCTCTATATATATATATATGCATATATATAAAGAATCGGGCTAAGGTGCACGAATTTCCATAGTTAAAAAGTGATATTGAAACGACAGATAGCCTCGCCATATGAATGTAGGTCCTCGTTCTGTTTATTTCAAGTGTGATTTGAAAATATTCTTTATTGAGAAAAAGATTAGACAGAAAACTAGCACAAGTTCAAAAGTCACCAAAGTAAAAAAAAAAAAACTAAAAATAAAAACAGCATTTTGTTTTTCAGAAGATCTGCTTGTTTTGCTCGCTTCTCTCTCTATATATATATTTTTTGTTCGGCACGTCGGCAGCCCTCCAAAGCATCAGGGAGGAAATTTGCACTTTCTTAATTAGGGCTATTTCGTTCTCGTGTAACATAGGCCGAACATCTAACCCTCCTTGGAAGCACCTCGTTCTCTAGATTTAGCCTGTCGCCGTTTTTCAAGTTTTAAATGATTAATGCCCAGGACAACCCCATTAATACAAACAGACTAAATGTAAAAAAAAAAAAATTGTATGAGCAATTTTACTGTTGGAGATCCGAAACAGGGCTTACAATTGGTCCTGCCCGGTGACGTGATAGTGTGTTATCTTTAAAAGTGACCTGTTTACATTATCTTCAAATTCCATTCAGATTGCTACTTTGCGGCTCTTTAGTATCATTTGCCTCTTTGTTCTCGGCAGTTTATTTGTAGACGAATGCCTGCTATCAAAGATGGCTTGCTTCGTTTATAAGGACAACGAGGTTTCAGAAAAGAAGGTGCTCCATGCTTCATGTGAATTCTGTAAGCCTCACACTCAAAACACTAGAGAAATCTGTCGTTGAAACTTCAAATGCATTTTTCTCAGCTTCACTTTTTAGCAGGATGTGTTATCATTGGATGTTCTGATAGCGTAAAACCTTAATTTAGGTGTATTCTGAACTAAAATTTTCTGAAGAACTTAAAGTACTCACTGACGAAAATAATCCCTGGAGAAGGGGAAAAAGAGGGACAAAGGACAAACACAAATCTCCGAACACAGCTAGGTGACTGGCGCACCCGAAAAAATCCGCCTGGTCCGGGTACCGCTTGCGCCTTTGCATTTAATTGCATTATCATCATAAAGTACTCAATCTAAGAGAAAAAGCTCTCACAATAAACATTTTGTGAATGTTTATTTTTTATTTTATCGTGTTCTTTTTTTCTAAAATTAACTTTTTTTCTACAATTTGTAGTTACCTTAACTAGTACTATGTGCACTTTACTTCAGATTAAATATAATTCTTTGGATTGAAATTACAATTTTTCTTTAACACATTTGCTAATGAAGTCACTTCTTTTCTGGAGCTTGAGAAGCCTAAGATGCTGTATAATTGGTGTAAGAGGCTGAAACTATGGAATTTATAATTCCTAATAGGGCTTAATTCGTCCTGAAAATTTGAATAAATTTGAATGAAGGGTCAAAGGTTTATGCTACCAGGCTATACTCCCCACCGTCCCCCCCCCCCCCCTCAACCTTAAAGCGTGGTTAAAGTTTTTACATACCTTTGAAGTTGGCCCTTATAACGTTTTCAAGCGGGTAGTCAGCTTGATTCAGAGCTCTCACTTGTATTGTGGCATTCTCGCTGTAAATAATATAATTTACGAGCAAATTAATTTTAAAACATATGCGCCGAGAAACTGAGAAAGAGAAGGAGACTGGATGCAATTCGTCTGCAAAATTTTTCTGAGGTCGCTGGCTCCCACACCCATTGACAAATCCATATTGATTGGGCGACATAATGCTAAAGCGATCAAGAAAGGCTGTCATATTTTGGAAAATGTGTTTTTCTAAGATTTGTTTAACACAAGGCAAAATGGAAATCCGTCGATAATTGTGAAGTTTTTTTGTGCTCTCCCCTTTGAAATAGTGGCTTCACTAGTGCGCCCTTCAAAGCATCCGCGATCATTCAGAAGAGAATGAAACCATTTAACATGTGAAGGAGCAGAAGTTTCATAGAATCATAATTTCGGCGCAGATCATTTGCACTGATGCCATCGATACCAGACGCCTTTATCGTTTTGAAACTAAAAAGCGAACTTCAAAGATCAATTTCCGACGTTTGGGGTCTTTCTTTGCAGGGTCTTTTTTTGTGCACGTAAGCCCGCAAAGCCCGACCTGTATCAATTTTTTATGTAAACTTTTTGTGTGCAAAACTTGACTTCTGTAAAGCTTTTTTGTTTTTGTTTTTTTTGTGCACGAGGGACTGTGCGAGTTTCGACTTGTTTTATTTTTAAATCGGGGTCCGGTCCCACAAACCCCTGCTGGTTTTGATCGGCCCCAATAACACACTTGGAGACAGCGGCAGTTATGAATAAACGATCAATAATAATAATAATAATAATAATAATAATAATAATAATAATAATAATAATAATAATAATAATAATAATATTATTATTATTATTATTATTATTATTATTCAGCTGAGTAGTAACGTACTTACTATTTCCTTTTTTTCGTATCGTAAATCGTTATTGTGTGAGTGGCGGTTTTGTCGGTTTTGTCTGTGATATTAGCTGTTGCGAAGACACATTTCTTTTCAACGGGAACAGCCGCGCGAAACAACAGAAAATACGTATTAGTTGACGTTTCTTCTAGGACCTGCAATCATCAAAACAAAACATTTCTTATTTATTTCCTCAATACTAGGAGAAGACGCACGGCAGGGCCAACTAAATAGGCCACTTATACCCGTTCCACACGGGCAACTCGAATAGCATTGACAACGAATGACATTCGCGTGATCGACGAATGGGCTCGCGATCTGTCGCGCGTGGAACGCTCCACGCTCGGGGTGTCGCGCGCTGATTGGCCGATCCTTCAAAAGTCATTCGTTATAAATGGCATTCGAGTTGACCATGCGGCACAGCAGGGTTGGGCAGAAATACTCAAAAATGTATTTGGAAATACAAATACTGGGATACATTGAAATAGCAGCTAAAATACTGATACTAAGATACATCTGTAAAAATTTATCGCGATACGTATTGGAAATACATTTTAAAAAGAGGCAAAAAGTATTTGGAAATACAAATACAGGAATACATTTTAGGAAGGGCAGAAATACAAATACAGAAATACTGATACTGCAATACATTTTCCAAATTTTTTTGAGACGCCAACTGTGATGAAGCTTGAAGTTTGAAGTGGATGTTTTCGATCCTGAAATTACTTTTCTCTAGGCTTGGCATTTTGCCTTGAAGGTAGAGGTTTCGGACAAGGAGTCTTCAATGGGCCCAAAAAAAAAGTTCCAACAATTGTTGACCGCGGTCCCTTCCATGACATCCTGTCTGTCTGACGAGGGAATTCTGTCAACATTGATCACATTATGTCACGGTGGAGTGAACTAGAATTCTTTATCTGTAGGTGTGGCCTTGAACATGAAACTTTACCACGCTGCTGTGTGGAAGGACAATGCGTGTTTTCGTTTTAGGCTACCTAGCTGAAGATCATGCATGCAGTGTCATTTGTAATTTTTGAGAATAGTGGACCACCTGAAGCATCTTGGAATACATGTCTTATCTTCTGTTTTACAGTCGAAGAAACGATACGGTAGCATCCCTGTTCTGAAGGTCCTTACTACCGACCCTCCGCCACCGACGCGCGGATTGCAGTCCTCAAGTTTTGCCTATCATTATCCAAACAGAGACCTCGTGGATTGCGAGCTGATATTGCCGGCACAGGTGCGAGCTCTCCAAGAAACAGCGGTCTCGAGTCTAGTCGCGAGAGTACATAGTTCGGGATGGCACAGCAAGGCCACTTCTGGCCTCCTTCTGGGTTTCGTATCACCAGAGCAGCGGGTCACGTTCACGTCGGCTGATGACGTACCCTTGAGCCGTGCAATGTTACGGGCGCAGCCGCAGATTCATTCGAATATGTGTTGAACTTCACAGCGTGAGTCTTCCTACTATTTCAAGTCAACCACCACCTGGCTCGTGCTGCAACGGAATGTGACTCAGCTTTGCCGGCTGGGTGTACTCTGTACGCTAAGGTGAGAGAGACGGTTAGCAGCGGGCATTGGTTGCCAGGAAACAATGACTCAAGAAATTCCCACCTAAGGACCTGCGGCAGAAGATGCTCTGACTCCACTCCTGGCACGCCACCTGGTTCGAGTCCCCGACTACGCAACACTTCTCAGAAGAGGGAAGATGACGTATAGAAAAATAGTTTGCAGAATCAAAAGAATCCTTGGTCAGCATAGTAACAATACCCCAGCATCTCCTTGACTCTGGTGCCCTCAGAAGTAAAAAAAAAAAAAAAAAAAATGCGTTCAGCCTTGTTTTTCTTTGTTTTTTTTCGGGGGGGGGGGGGGAGTATTTGTCAAGAAATGTAACGAAATACATTTCCTCCTGATTGTATCGCGATACAAAGAAACATTCCAAATGTATTTCGATACAGGAATAGAGATACCGGTAAAAAAAAATGTATCGCGATACAGAAATACAGATACGAAATGTATTTCTGAAATACTATCGCGATACATTTGTATCGCGATACTGCCCAACCCTGCGGCACAGGTATTACTTACATTTAAGCATTCGTACCCTGTCGACAGTAAAAATCAGGGATTGCATCAGGCACTTTAAATCACAGCAAAGTAACGGTGTTCGTCTAGACTGTATACCCTTCAATCAACGCTCATACACAAAGAACAAATCGAACGCCTGTATCACTAACATTGGTTTCAACACGACTACAACATAAATGTGCACGTGCCAATATATTACTGGCGAGCGCGTATTTGTGTAACCGTTCAGAACAAGTATATGGTTACATAGAAGTAACACCTGCAAACGACGCAGTGGATTTTAAACACCTCTAGCACTCGCATGTGCAGGTTTGATATTTCTTTAGGACTGAAAAGTATACTAAAAAAAATAATTTGCGTACGGTCATCCCATGCTTTTAGAAACGACAGCTGATGATCCTCTAGCGCTCCCTAAATTATATTTAAGTATAGTTTAAGTATTTCTGCTTTCTTCGTTTTTTGTAATAAAGCAGTATGGTTTCTAAAGATATTGGGTGATAATTTACCGTACTTTTCGGTGTATATCCCACAACGGTTACTTTGGGGTCCAAATAAGATATTTCGTTTAGATGGTCTGCAACGGGTTTACCGTGCGCACTTAGTGCATAGTCCTTTTATTTTCAATTCTGGTTCAGTTCCAGGGAGCGAAAATAACGGTTCAAACCGGTTGAAACCGGTTTGAGCCACTAAATGTGAATATATTTTCTGCGCTGTTTCGGCAATAGGCACTATTTAAACCGTGAAACGAGTAACTATACATTTTTTTTTATTATTCGTACAATCCACTTTAAAAATAAGAAAAAAACGCTATTTAATATCAACGAAACAGTCAAATAAAAGCTAAATTACCATAAAAAAGTCGTGTTTATATGATTCAACATCTATTTTTTTACCTCAGTCGCATATATTTTACTTAAATCGAAAGGTCATCAGTCTGGTAGGTCGCCTACAATCCCCGTGATTGGTACGAATTTGCGTCGCAGTATTAAAAGTTGAATATTAGTTGTTCTCTTGAACTCAGAAATTAATTACAGTGCATAAAATCATAGAATTGGCACCTCCTCGCCATACATATCGTGAAATCTAGTTTAGGAAATACGTTTCATAATATAAAGGATGACGGCGCAACTAAGCTAGAAGCAACACTATTTTCAAAATGCCACGAAAGTTTTAGGACAATCCATTTCATTCTACGTTTTTAAAGATATTCAGTGGCAATCACAACGTTTTTTTTTTTTTTGTGACCAACATTGTTTGCTCTCAGAACCGTGATGTAGGCGAAAAATCATCCAGAAAAGAGTGATCAAAGTTCCTTACTCTAATCTATACCCACCTTCGCACCCAGATCCAATATGCCCTTCAATGGCGCCCACACAAGCGAATATTTTCCCCATATCCTGGCGTTTATGTTTGTTCTTGACAAGATGCCGATCAATGTAATTAGCAAATAAGCTTCACCACTGGAAATTTCTGATTTCTAGTTAAATAGAACAAAAGTAGTATTCCCAACTCTACTCGACATTGCAGCTACTTAATTAGTCTCTTCTTGACGTCTACGTGCGCACTCATTATAGTTTGTGTCAGGAACACATATGTCAGGAACACATTTATGTTTCAGAAACACATTTATGAGTCGGAAACACGTAGTTATTTAAATCATCTACAAACTCAGAAATTTGTTTAAGGCTCTCCCAAATCACTTATACACGTGCTTATCGAGGATAAAAACGCCAGAAAATACTCGCAGGAGATATTTCAGACAATTTGTGGGTGCATTTACTAATGATGTATATCTTTAAGGCCATTGGCATTTATTTATGTTGCCAAATCTTAAGTCAGTAAATAGATTTGTATTATTATTAATAAATTCGACTGCATGAAGTTCACATGACCACTTGAGACCGACATGAGAAGAAGATACTCGAAATTACGTCATTTGTTGAGTCTGCGCAAACGGACTTTTTTGTTCGCTGTTTGGCAGAGTAAAACACCGCATGTCTTGACACCATGCCGTGACATGACCATCTGACACATTATTAACCATTGTGACTATAAAAGAGCGCCATAAAGACCCACATTTTCTCATACATTGCGATTCGGTATATGACAATTCGATCACCACGTACAGGGCTATTCAAGGAGACGCCAGGCTCTTTAAATCGACCACAAAATTCGGTTTCTTAACCTGTCGCGCTACGACTTTGTGCAGCGTTGCCCACAGATGGCGCTTTTTTTTTTTTTGTGAAATTTTCAAAGAGCTATTTTACCCGAGGAAAAAGTAAAGAAAGAAACAGGCTTAGCTCCTACACTCTCAAGAAAAAAGGGTGTCAAAAGGTGTATTCTTACACCCTTTGTCCCATATAATACACCCCCAAATTTCAATTCGACATACAGCGCCCTACAGTCGAACAGACGGCCCGAAATTTTAGGAGGACTTTGATAGCCGTGTAGTACAACCTATTAAAATAGCTAATGTACGTTTTACTGAACACAAAAAAATAACCCGGGTTTTCTGGGCCCTACTCCAAAACTCGGTTTTTTCTTTATGTGGTCCTTGATCTGTACATTATCTATTTTAATAAGTTGAACCACACGGCTATCAAGCCCCTCGTAAAGTTTCGGGCCCTCTGTTCGACTGTAGGGCACTGTACGTCGAATTGAAATTCTGGGGTGTATTATATGGGACAAAGGGTGTAACAATACACCTTTTGACACCCTTTTTTCTTGAGAGTGTATGGAAATCCAGCGACGTCACCGATCTTCAAACAACACGGCACCGTTTCGCACGGGAGACGAGACATGGCGCAAGCAGTCGCGACGCCAGCTGCCGCCAACGAACGAGCATACGACGCCGAGAGCCGGTGTATTTAGCAGACAAGCAACTGCAGTGCCTTGTTCACTGATCTCAATGACAATTGCTGGATCGCGTTTGCCCGCTCTGCGAAGGGGGTCACTGGCGGCCATCTTTAGGTAGAGTCATATTACCTCTAGCCAAGGTACAGCTCCTGCAGCCACTGTAACCCATCCATGGCAGACAGCGTTTGGGCAGGTGTGGTAGCAGGCTGCCGTCAAAATAGGGTTGATGATATTTCGTGCTTGATTGAAATTGTATGACGAAACATGTTTTTGAAACCCAGCGTGAACGGTAGCGCGATCTTTGAGGACCCGGTGAAAGTTTCACTAAATCGCAGCACCGGGGGAAAAGCAGCACAGCTCGCATCGAAAGTCGCATCAAAATTAGCATCAAAAGCAGACGCCGGTACGGAGTCTGCTTTCGATGCGAGCTGCGCTGCTTTCCCCCGGTTCCGCGCTTTCGTAGAACTTTCTCCGGGTCCTCAAAGATGAGGCTACCGTTCACGCCGGGTTTCAAGAATCTGCGTGGTCGAACAACTTGAATCAAGCACGAAATATCTCCCACGGTACAATTTACTAGATCCACGGCTATTTTATGCAACGAGGTAGAGGGGCTTAGAGCGATAAACCGGGGTTCCGGTCTGCACTCGAAAGTGACCCCCATAAGGCGGCTGCCATTGTACGCAGATATGGCCACTCGTCACATGACCAAACCAAATGCGTGACGTCACAGGAAAGATGGCAGCGCCCATGCAGCGGCTGGCCCCAGCTGGGCTGGAGCTTGTCGGATGCTTTGTTGGTTGTCGTTCGTCTCGGCGAGTTGATTTCAGGCGCAGAAGCCGTCATATGAGGCCGGTCGACAGCGACCTCAGAGTTCAGCGTGGTGTCTGACGAAGGTATAAGGTGAAAATACGGAGGAACGGTGTGCATTTCGCTGGTGACCGACGTCGATATTGCCACGGAAGAGACAATCTGCCCTACGTTGCTCGCACCTCGGATTGATTCGGATACTGCTAGGATAAAATTTAAGGCGATGTTTCTGTGCTCTCGTTGACCGTCGGAACCTTCGAGATCTGCAGTAAAGCGTGTGCAATGTATGGATACACCACAGTTTAGCGACGGGAATTGTGTGAGTCGTGCTTGGCAGTGTGCAATCGTGGTGTCGCTTCGTTCAAATGCCCGAAGGCTCACTTTGGTTGTGCGGTGCACCGCAGAGCTGCCTTGCCGCTTGTAGTTCCCGTGCCGTGTTAAGTAATACTGTGCTGCTTCCCAAATTGTTTCGCCGTAGACGTGCTCTTTTACGGAGCACAGGTGTGCGGCGCGCCGAAGAGCTGCCTTCAAGCTGGTAGTTCCTGTGCCGTTCTTTAGGTGATGCTGTGCTGCCTACTAAATTGTTCTGGCGTAGACGTGCACCTCCACTGAGCACAGGTGTTGCAGTAGGTATTGAGTCCGCTGGTCTGTCGCACGTTTCGTCGACACCAAAGTTTCAACACTCGTTACGCGAATTGCAAGCTGTGTGGACATTTCATCGCGCGCGTTACCTACCCAGTCCACCCATTCACGCCGCTTTGCGACGGCAGTCTGCCGCGGCTCATTACCAGAAAAGTGGTCTCACATCGATTTCAGTTCAGCTCGTCCACGGCAGTCGCCAGACCCCGAAGGAGAGGATTTATTCGGACAGAATGCCATTAAAGCAGTGCAGCTTCTTTAGTGGTCAGGATAGACTCTTTTCTGTCTGTTTTGTTATATTGTCTCGGATGCTTCCTCCAGTCCTATTTTCTATCAATATTTACTATTCTGGAAAGTTCCAGGCTATGCTCAGCTGTCATTGTATGTTCTGGTGGAGGTGCTGCGCACTTTACCCATAGCCCTTCACTCTTTGTCTACCCTGGCGGCTCCTCAGCAGAGTTGCCCGATAACAAGACACGGGTGGCGCATTATCCCGAGTCTTAAACCCCCGGCGAGCCGTGAACCAAGTCCTATCCCGAGCCCGGCAGCAAAATTGCAAGACGAGCGAGTACCACAAGGGCGAAACTAGGAAACGCATCACGAAGAACTTGAAATCCAAGCCAGGCGCTGCTACCAGCAAGAACCAACGGAATTAGGTCTTTTGCCAGAAAAACCGAAGCTGACTAAGCCAACAATGACAACCCTGTCACACCAAACCACGTTCGCTCCCACCATCGTTTGAATGCCCGTCGCACCTCGCACTCCGATGCCCTTTCACGCAAGGTGCACAAGACGTCGAGGGCTGGATTGAACAATATGACCGTGTCGCCCGCCACAGTGGGTAGATGGACAACCAGCTCCTGCAGAACCTATACTTCTCGTGGAAGAAACTGTGAGGCACTGGTTTGAGAACCTAGAATCCTCCTTAACGTCGTGGGAAGTTTGCAAGACCGAGCTGAAGTGCATGTTCATCAGCCAACATTGACAAGAGAGAGCCGAATTTCCGATTCTGTCCAGGACACGCCCCCAACGAAAGCGTCACCACCTTCGTGGAGGATGTTTTGCTTCTGATCGACCACCCACGCCAACCCTGATGCTACAGAAGACAAGAAGCTAAGAATCCCACGTTCCTCATGTGAGGGACACCTTCAGCAGCCTTGTCCGCAACCCCACGACAACAGTCGAAGGGTTCATATCAATGCAGCTTCCAACATTGAATGCACACTGCAAGCCCGAGCACGTCACTATTAAAAACTCCCCAGCGTCGCGACACTCAAGTCGTCCAGCTGCAACTTCGACGCCAGCCCCCCAGGCATCCGTGACATCATTCAGAATGGTGTCCGGGAGGAGATAAGGAAGCTAGTTCCTGCCATCAATTGCCCGGCTTTAATTTTGATCGCCGAAATTTTTTCAGAAGTTTGACAGGCATTTCAACTGGAGACTTCTTCGAGCGAAGCGGCATCTGACGAAACGAGGGCGACTTATGCCACAAAGTCACAACGACCACCACCGGCTACCTATTACTATTCAATGCCAATTCAACGAAATACCCCAATGCCGAAGCATTCCCGATATCGAGAAGAACCAGTGTAAGTCCGCGCTGAACAAAGTACACCGAGGAAGACGGAAGTACTGCGAATGGCCAACCGAAAACCACTCTGCTACCACTGCATGAGGCCGACCTTGTCTACTGGAGGTGCCCGTACCAATGAAGTGGCTTGCAAGGGTTCGTGCCGAACGACCCTCGACCACGTCTTGGCGAGCGTCCGGGGAAGATTTAGGATTATCTTCGGCGGTCCTTGTCCCTGGCGCCGACATTACCCCGAAGCTCGTGATCTACTTCATCTGGACGGGAGGTAAGCACGACAAAGCAGGTGAGCGGCAATGCAAGGAGAGTGGATCTGGTGTCGGTTGTCGCCCAAGGACAATACCTAATAATTTGCTGACACTAATTATCTGTGTCCAAGCCATGAAGCACACAATTTCCAACTTTGAGGGAAAATGACGCTCAGTGACCTGAAGAAATAGAATGGTTGGTTTCTCTCAAAAGTGGACTACAAGCATCACGAGACTTCACTTTGCCACACAAGACTTGCACAAGTTGCAGTGGTCGTGGGATGCACAATAAATCTCCATTACGAAATAAAAGTGAAATGGCTTGGATAGCAAAGATTGTTGCCAGCTATCAAGTCAACGGTACAGCAAAAGGCACAGCCATATAACCAATACATGCCCGAGCTTGCTGCATTGGTGCAAAAAACTACCAGGAAAAATTTGCGGATTAGAAGCCAGCCCTGCAGCTTCAGTGCATCAGATGTCAGTAGGCGCAAATGACGTATGATTACAAGATGGCATCAGTCGGTTAAAGTTGCTACTCGACCAAACTGAACACCGACGTGCCAGGAGCGTCGTCCCACAACAAGGTCCACAGGTATTACGATTGAACGCCTGACAGGAGACTGTCGCAGAAAGAACTCGTTCTAGAACCATTAACTAAGAATCAATAATTATGTAATGCAGTGGAAATAAACATTTGATACACTAACCAGATAAACCTATTTCCGCTTACCTTTATGCCTTGAGAGTTTATACACAAAGAATTGTGTTCACCACACGCGCAGGTACTTTTGAGGACACTCGCATCTCTGACCCTTGAATATTAATCGATGGGACATACCAGACTGGCAGACTTGTTGCATTGGGCTGCACTCATTCCACTTTTCCTGAACACACCTCTGAGCATATACTTTAATCGTATGCGTTGATGCATTGTTATATAGCAGGACACTTCCTATACGTAGACCCTTTGCAGAAACCCATCAAGCAACACAACTGCTGCCATTTTTTTTCGGCGTAAAGCACACAAATGGGCCCCAGTTCACGTCAAATGCTAATGCAGCATTCGAGTCCAATGGGCGCTGAGCCGAGTTCACAGTGATGGCGGACGTAACATTCTTGTAGAACAAATGACCAAGTATGAAAGCCTGGGGTAATTAGAGTAGTAGCTACTGTAATTTGTTTCATCACAATTTGGCAAACAGCAAAGGCTACAGTCTCGGTGAGCCAATATGCACGTTGGAGAGAGGCACATGACAACATGTCATTCAGAGTGCTCGTCTGCACAGATTTGTCACACACCTTCGCTCTGTCTCTCTGATTGGCTCGAGGGGGCTGTGGCGGTTGTCCTTTTCTAGGTTACAATGATACGAAGTATAGACAACCCACACTTTTCAAAAAAAGGCTATTGAAGAGACCGAAAGGAATGGTCAACATTTTTCAACAAGACTGCTCTTCAGGCAAGGGATGAACACAAATATGAATCATCTTATCCAGGTAATTAGACCAAGTAAATAATTGACCGACTAATACAATGCACTCTGATGAAAAAAAGTATTGCTGCAATAAATCCTATGAAAGAGAAAAAGGTACAGTTAATCTATGCATACACCAAACCAGTTGTTGTTATTGCAAGTCGAATAGCTTTGAAGCAGGTGCCTGCAACGATTTATTCATCCCCACGCTCAATAAAACGGCATCCTCGTAGCTGAAAATAAGTGTGCACTTCGCACTCACCAAAAAAGGAAGAAAGGCGATCGAATGTAGAATCGCCGATTAGCACAAAGGGCGCAGGAGTTTCCTCGCTAAAAGTTGCTATGGTTATTCGGTGACGCAGGCCTCAAACAACTTCTCCTAGGCCCTAACGCGACGTATACCTTTCGCGTCGATTTATAGCCATTTCAACGTTCAAACAAAGCTAAGAGAACGCGAAAATTTCATGCTAAAAGCACTCAAAGTTCTATCGATCCTCGAACACATCTCGGAATCCGAGCACCGGTACGGCGATACGGCTGATGCTGTCTCACAGGTGTTAATATTCATATGATCCAGAGAGATCTTGCGTAAAAAGGGTATAAAGTCTCATTCCTTCATATTTTCACAATATACCTGCGTCAGCGAGCACGAAGAAGCCCGAAATCGTTGGAAAGCCGCTGCACATCACGGCTGCCGCGCACCGAACAAACTCGCATCCGCCAGCTCTGGGCGCTGCCATCTTACCTGCGACGTCACGGCTCTTGTAAGCTCACGAGACGAGTGGTCACATTTGCGTAAAACATGGCGGCAACCGGGGGGGTGCCACTTCGGAACTTCCGGTTTATCACTCTAAGCCCCTCTACTTCGTTGATTTTATGGCACCCGGCCGCCATTGCGCTGTCCGCCATATTACTATGATGGCTAGAGATGATATAACTCTACCTAAAGATGGCCGCCAGCGACCGCATTTCGGTCCATAGGAGGAGCTGGTCAAACGCGATCCAGCAAATAGACATAGAGATCAGTGGCCTTGTTGTTACCGCGCGTGTTTTTGTTTCTGCGACTTTCGCCGCCTGCGGAACGCGCGCCGCTTTTGAGTCGAAAAGTTCGTCTGCGAAAGACGCCGCCTCTCGGCGCCGTATGCTTGTTCGTTGGCGGCGTTCGTTGCGCCATCTCTTTTATCCCGTGCGAAACGGTGCCGTGTTGTTTGAAGACCGGTGGCGTCGCTGCGTTTCCATGGGAGCTAAGCCTTTTTCTTTCTTTGTTTTTTCCTCAGGTAAGTTCACTCTTTGCAAACTTTACAAAAAAAAAAAAAAAATACACCCTCTGTGGGCAACGCGGCACAAAGTCGTCGCGCGATAGGTTAAGAAACCGAATTTTGCGGTCGATTTAAAGAGCCTGGCGTCTTCTTGAATCACCCTGTAGAAATACAGCTCCCGATTTCGATTTTTAAAACATTCATTTTCTAATACAAAAAAAAAAAAATTACCGTGAACAGTTTTGAATCGGTTACCATTACATTTTTTTCGGTTCAGTTCCGGTTCAGTTCCAAGATGGCGGCGGAAATTTCGGTTCGGTTCAGGTTCGGTTTGGCTAAAGATAACGGTTGGGTTCCGGTTCGACACTTTGCCTCCTACACTGGTGCAGAAAAGCGTAGGGCGGTGTGCTTCCGGTCGTATCCCGATACAGATACCGGAAGTACACCGCGCTATACTTTTCTGCACAGGTGCGAGAGGTTCAGGTAAATCGAACGCGCCTAGTGTCTTTCTGCACACGCAACAACCACGCCGAGGGTCTGCGCGAGCGGAGGACGAAGTGGCACGAGCTGTCTCGAGAACTGGTGCTTCCCTTCAATGAACTACACTTCTATCGACGTTACGCACGCGTGGAACGCTTAATCAGGTCGTTTTCTTGCAGTGTACTAGAATGCGGGGTAGTGTTTGGACCGGCGCGTCTAGGCAGTGGCAGCTCGTGAGGCTGCACGTATAGACAACGAACGCAGCGCTGGAGTCGACAGCAGAAAGTCGCTGAAGCCTGCACAGGCCGCTGCACGTGCGCGTGAGCATGTAGAATAGCCTCCCCTATTGCCCACGAGACCGATCGAAAGCGTCGCACTGGTGGGCCTTCCACGATTGGCCGAATGCTTTCTTCCACGTCAGCAAAGGATAGGGGTCTCGTCGACAGAAATAAGAGTAATGTAAGAACTTCGATTTTGACGGTATTGTCAGGGTTGCTTTAAGATCGCATTGATTTCCAGCTTCCACCGTCCTAAATACAAGCACCATCAAACTTGTGGTTCAGAAAGTAATGGCGTCACGAGAGGTAACCACAGGAGGGCGCCACCCAAGCATCTCGCCGGTAATACTCACAAAGCCTGGCGGTTCGACGACGGAGCCATGAAGTGCCCGGTCGCCGATTTGGAGCGGGGGGATCTCGTAGCAGAGAGCATCGAAGAGCCGTTTCTCGGAGAACCCGAATGTCAGCGCACAGCTTTTGTCGCGGGGAGGACCCGAAACACTCTTTTTTTCACTCGGGAGAAGTGTGTTTCAGCTTCTCGCCGCAGCGGGGCGCGAGTCACGTGGCTCTCCTCTCATCTGTTGTCTGCCGCTCTACCTTTTCCATTTCGGTGGCAGCTTATCGTGGCCATCTGCCAGGCTTTGTCAGTATAAAAGAGGCTATCGAGGAGCAAGTGCCCAACCACCACCCTGTTCAGCTCACTACCAATGCACCGGTGTCGACACCTGTCACGATCTACAACACGCGCCTCACACGAGCGTCTCCGGTCCCAACACTACCCCGTCTTCTATAAAACACTGCATTTCTATCGAAAACACGGAGGTAGGAAGAAGAAGAGGCGACATAGAGACACAAGCCAGCCAAACGAGAAAAGCCCGTGTGAAGCCGGAAGTGGAGGACGTGGTCGGTGGAACACCCGTAAGGGTGACCAAAACCGCACCGAAGCCGCTGCTGACGCCGAATCAGGTGCGCTTTTCGTCCAATAGCGTCTTTTGGTTTTGGTCATCGTTGGGGGCGTGTCCCTCTATACCGGAAGTCACCCCGGCGTCATCTCTTATGGCGTATGTCACCTGGAGAAAAGCTGCAGATGATATGATTGTAACTTTAGCGCGATATCGAGTTTCCTACGCGCTCCAAGCGTATTTGCTGATTCAGTAGTTTTCAATGACACTCAGCAAATTTCTGATTGGACTCATATCCTTACCTTTAATCATTAAAAAGTTCATTAACACATTTGAGCTAATTAACTCGTTGGTCTTGATGTTTATTTATTCAGAATATGTCTCTCTGACCGTGTAACTCACCTGCACAGTCCGCATTAGTATAGCTTTCGTGTATTTTTAAAACAAATCTGTAAAGCCTTAAAGAAACACACTGAATTTCATTCTCCTATCCCCTCTTATCTTAACCACATACCTGCCACGCATCTTGCAGAGACCCAAGTTCTGGGTCGTTGAAGGTAGGGTTGTTTTCCGGGTTTTTCATGGTCATTTTCTCCGTCCAGTGAAAGCTCGGCGTCCAGTGATAGCTCGGCGTCCATTCCTCGTACAGTGCCCAGACCTCAGCCGTGGTGAGACATGCGAACAAAAATGCGTACTGGAGGCCCATTGCAACGTATTCTATCCGCGTTCACTCCTCTTCTGAGACTGACTGAACACTGCGTAAGTGATAAAATAGGTTTCTATTTTTTTGTTGTTATTTTACAACACAGCTGTACCGGATCATAGCTGACGTTTGTGACGAGACCCTCTCAAGGGAAAAGCATTGTTCACAGAGGCTGCGTTTACATGGGAGACAATTGGTAATAATACGCAACGGAGTGAAAATTCCAGAAGAGCTCGGAAAGAAATGGTTGTTCCGATGCCCTCGTCGCTTTGGTTTTTGGGGTTGCACCTGGCACAAACGCTTGATACAGCCTTGAAGCAACAGACAAGACAAAGTTCCACTTCGCCGTACACCGTCCTTCGAATAAACTCAAAATTAACCAAATTAACTTAATCAAAATTAATTAAGCCAATCATCTACTTTTTATCACAGCCTAGCTTGCACTGTCGTGAGGTGAATATTGTCAGAAGCAAGGAAAGGTGATACGACGTGGTTAACTGTGGACACTGACGTCCTAAACAACCCAGCGCGTGACAGGACCCAATAGTTTTATTATTGCTCCGAAACCAATTAGATTTTGGAATTTGCAGAAAACAAAGCCCAAGGATGCATGACAAAGCGACAAGAGTGAATGTTATCAGTGACGCCCGGTGTTCCTTAAGCCGTCAGTTACTATATGTAGGGTGCCTGAAGTCACCCTGGCTCCGTTTAAAACGGACCGTAAAAATCGACGCCTGCACATAGGAATCTAAAGTTTATTTCACCATGTCGTTTTTTCTTGTAAAACTCAAAAGCCAAGAAACTGGCCAAAGCCAACGGCGGGCGGCGACGCAGACGGCCACATTCTGTTCCGGGGCGTGTTTTGCGTTCGTATTGATAGATGGCCCTACCTCCTCATCAAGGCAATTGAGACCAGAATCGAGACTGCTCGCGACAACCATGGTTTATTAAAATGAACATAATCTTTCTGTAATGCACCTTTAAGTGGAAAATACGCGCTGACAGTAAAAGCAAAACATAGCAAAAAAAAAAAAACGCTTGCATGGCGACGGCGCTTTTGCTGCCAACGGATTTCGTCTGCGTGCGGTCTGCTAGTATAAACCTTTCCATAAAAATGTGTGAGGGCGCGTTCCCTGCTGTGTTTGAGTGTTATACATGCACAACTGTGCGACAGGCAGCAGTGCACGAAAAGGCACGTGCCGTCTCATGCTCTGCTTGCGCAGAGCTCCAGCAAGGTTTTCGACGTGCAGAAAGACAAAAGTTCCCTCGACGCATTGCGGCAGCCGCGGTGTGACCAATCTAGCTGGTTAGATCGGTCTATTCGCGAGCGAGGGCAGGATGGACTGTGGTTAAGCACGTCTGGACTGGGATTTTTTAAATCGTGGAAACTAGCAGGAGACCCCTTCTAAAGAAGGCTCCTGACCATTTTCACTTTCAGTGTTCTCGAGTTATCGACTATCACGAGCCCAAATCGAGTGCCCACGCATTGCCCGGGTCCAGTCTATGAGCTGCATTCAAGTAATGTCACTGGGGGGTATTGCGACCGCCCAGGTACGTCATCAATTTTCGGGAAGGAGATATTGAATGAGACCGCCCGTTTTTGTCCTTGAAATTACACCGCAACAAAGGAGTTTCTTGCCCAGTGGCGTTGCGTGCGAGTATCCTTGTTTCCCACTAGTGCCTGTAAGCTCGTGTAGAGTGAGAAACATTCCAATTGAATATCGCTGCACCGCCCCTTTAAGCTGAAACGAAGTAGAGCCAAATGGGATTTCCAAATTGTACCGTTGTGCAGTATATATAGCAGTCTCGCGATGATATGCGGCAGCCCAATAAATTGTTAGAGCGCGCATGACTGTTAAAACACAGAGTTGTAAATTGAGGTCCCAGAACAAGCGCACGTAAAATTGACTATAACTTTCGCCTCCCGTGACAGTATTTTGCGGAGATTCGAGCTCGTGCAGGCCGATGTCCTAAAGTAATAAAGATGAGAAATATATTGCCTCTCCTTCGCAATATTTATGTCTAATTAGGAATATTAATGCACGCATCTCTATTAGAGAGATACGGACCATAGCCAACCATGTCTAAAGTGTTAGGAGCCCGACGTTTAAAAACCGATTCGTTTTTTTTTTTTTCATCAGTGTCAACTATTTGTACATGGAGAGCAGCAGAGTCTTTTCCATCTACGGTGTCTCGTTTGCTTCACTCACTTTCTCTTCTTCAAGTGCCCTAGTCCGTTGACATACGCCGGTGTTTAAGTGCCTGTCGACTTATTTAGCTGGACCTATTAAAATGAGGTGTAATCAGTGATGCAGTGCGGGCGAGCTAGGAATGAATCGACATATTGTAGACCCTGAGATGGGGGGGGGGGAGGGGGGCTCCTAAATATTTAGGACATGGTTGGTGAAGGTCTGCGTTTCTCGAATTTTTTACCCAACCAGACGGAGTTCCGTCAAACGTGTTTACCTTTAGAACATGCATCTCAATATATTTGTTCTTACAGTAAGGCTTCGTGTATTGGATTATTGGCAGACCAGAAGGGAGATGCCTTATGCCCAGAGCAAAGCGCTGCCTTTTCTGTTTTAGGCGACGATCGTCGGCAAACGGTTTCAAGTCTGATTTTCCACAACCGCAGCCCTTCGGCTTTGCGCAGCAGCGCCCAGCGCAGGAGGGACAAGCAACAGGATCGCCCGTTGCCCAGTCATCGGCAGTTCTTGTCACGTGGAAGCTCAGCGAGCCGCAGCAGGCTACGGCGCAAGCGCCACGGTTATCTGCTGTGACACCGAGAGCCTGTTTTCGTCGCCTAAAAAAGCGCCAAACGCGGAACAGCACGTCGCAGACCAGCGAGATGCCTTATGCCCAGAGCTAAGCGCTGCCTTTTCTGTTTTAGGCGACGATCATCGGTAAACGGTTTCAAGCCTGATTTTCCACGACCGCAGCCCTTTGGCTTCGCGCAGGAGCGCCCTGTGCAGGAGGGACAAGCAACAAGATCGCCCGCTGCCCAGTCATCGGCAGTTCTCGTCACGAGGAAGTTCATCGAGCCGCAGCAGGCTACGGCGCAAGCACCAAGGTTATCTGCTGTGACACCGAGAGCCTGGTTTCGTCGCCTACAAAAGCGCCAAACACGGAACAGCACGTCACAGACCAGCGAGATGCCTTATGCCCAAAGCTAAGCGCTGCCTTTTCTGTTTTAGGTAAGCTTGATTTTAACTCAATACGCTAGCGTGAGCCTACGGGTTTGCATTTCGCTGGTCTGCCTATTAGTGTTCGTTGCGTTAAAAACTGTGATATGGCGGGAGAAAACGAGTGTATTGCAGGTATGAATTCTTTGCCAGCAGGGGGTCTCAGTCTAAAGGGCTCAGACTGCGAAAATAAGCACCATACTGAGAAGTGCTCTGGCCTTACGAAAAAGTCCCTGCAGGCAGTGACGGGAGAGAGCGTCAATGCGTGGAAATGTAACACGTGCAAACTTCATGTTTCCCGTCAGTATGCAACGTCCGATGAGCGCGGCCCCGCAGAAGGGGAGAGGGCAACTTCAAGTGGCTGCCGCGAGCTGAATGTAGATAAGTTGCTGCCCACAAACGAAGCTATATATAAGAAACTGACATCCTGAACAGAATGGAAGGCGTTGAAAAATTCATAGAAAAACAAAGCAGTAAAGACGATGAAATCATGACGAAGCTAGACACGCATGGGAAAACTGTCGAAGCAAAGGATGCCTCGATGAGCACCCTGTCAGGGAAGTACGATGAGCTTCTTAAACGACTGGATGAGCAGAGCGCTACAATCAAGGAACTGACAAAGAGGACGGGTCAACTAGAAGCTAAAGTAACCGAGCAGGACCTGAAAATCAGAGAAATAAAGATAGCTGTGGATAACGCGGAGCAGTACTCCCGGCGCAAAAATATCGAAATTTATGAAATTGCCCAAAGAACAAACGAGAATATGTTAGAAGTTGTAAATAACTTAGCCGATAAACTCGAGCTGCCGCAACTTGCCCTGAGGACATTGAGGCTGCTCACCGCCTAGGGGCGAGCGAAGGAAAAAACTGCGCCAATCCTGGTGAGGTTTGTGGAAAGGAGACCACGGGAACTCTGGTTGACAAAGCGCGTGACCTTGCGGAATGTAAAAAAATATATTAACGAAAATCTACCAAAAACACTGAAAAACTTGCTGTAGGCTACTAAGGAATGTGCAAAAGCAAAGTCATATAAGTTTGTGTGGGTGCGAAACGGTAAAATCTTTGTGAGGCAAAAACAACGCGCCGGTGCTCTTCGCATCGAGTGCGAAAGAGATTTAGCCAAGATAACATAGAAATGGAAAGCACATTCGTCACCATTCAAGAATAAGAGAGTCTTATTGCACACTTTCTAGCAGAAAACGATAGTAGCGGTCGAAAACTCAGTCTAATACACGCGAATGCTGGAAGTTTACGCAAACACTGGGACGACCTATTGGTTCTGTTATCTGGAAAACTGTCGTCCCTGGACGGTATTGACACTAAGTGATATAAACATCGAAGAGAAAGAATCTGTGGAATATAGTTGGTTGGTTTTCATTCATACTGTCTTTGTCGAGAAAGAAAAAAGCGAGGAGGTTTGTTGATGTCTATAAATGATAGTTGTTTGTCGGAAAGAATTAACGTTTCCCTTGACCATGCAGGACTATGCGAAATTTCTGTTCACAAGCCATCTATGTGTTACATTGTATGCGCAGTTTATCTACCGCCTAATTCTAATATAAAAATGTTCTGTAAGGAAGTCTCACCATTATTGCGCCAATTCGATAACAAGCCGCATATCATACTGGCCGGAGACTTTAACATATATGTCTTAAGCGAGAAAAAGTATGGAGTATCAAAGTACTTAGACACGCTTTCCGCCTTCGCGCTCGAGAACGTGATACACGATTACACAAGAGAAGAATATTATGGCGGTACAATAACTAAGTCATGCATTGATCACATAGTAATAAGAATTAGTAATGCAACATTAATGCAGGCGGTAATTAAACAGAAGGTAGATGATCATTATTTAGTAGCACTAGCAAGATTGGGTGAAAGCTCAAAAAATGAAATGTCAAACCAGAGGGTATTTAAAACCATTTTAGATAACAAAAAGGTAGACCATCGTATCAGTATGTACGACTGAAATTCATTATTAGTACATGACCATGTTACCGCTTACGACTCGCTCGCTGATAAATTTAGAGATATATAAAATATCTGTCAAAAATGTAATGTTGAAGCAAACACGAAATTGTCTGGATTAATGAAGAGATTTTAGAAATATCCCATTCGAAAGACAGGTTATGGCATAGACGTAAACAAAATCCGGGTAACACCACTTTAAAAACCGAATATTGTGTGCTAAAAAATATGTTAACTGCTGAAATTAGATTAGCCAAAAGAAATCATTATACTAGCTAATTTAGTTCTGCAAATAGCCCAAGGAAAACATGGGACTTCGTAAATGAGTTGATGGGCAGGAAAAGGAAAACTTACACTGAGGAAACAATTAGAAATAATTTTCCAGCATTAGATAACTACGCGGAATTTGCCGAATCTTTCAACAACTGTTTCATTAGTGCCGTACAAGCCCTAAGGCGAAAGATAGCGGTGCATATAAATGATGAACCGGCTGACCAAATTGACTGTGTAAATTAAGCACATTTACCAAAAATAAACGAGTACAATAGCATGAACATTATTAATTCAATGTCATTAACGAAAGTGCCTGGAATAGACCGAATTCGGATTAGGGATTTGCGCTACAATTTTTCAAGTCTAAAACTGGTCCTCCTCGCTATAATTAACGGATGCCTGACAACAGGAAAAATACCGGAAGGACTAAAATTGTCAATAGTGAGACCGTTATACAGAAATGGTGGTAAGAAAGAATTAGGAAACTATAGATCGATATCAATATTACCAACAATTGCTCACATTCTTGAAAAATGGGTACAAATATGTATGAATGGCTTCTGTGAGAGATTTTCGTTATTGAACGACGGGCAATACGGTTTTAGGCAACAAAGGAACACAATTTCATTGCTTGAACTTTTCTCGGACTATGTTAATGAAACGCTTGAAAATAATAAAGTAGCCCTTGTCTTCTATTGGGCATATCCAAGGCATTTGATACAATTGATCATGCACTCCTCCTATCAAAACTCAATAAGCATGGTTTCAGGGGCCCGTGGCAGAAATTCTTCACTGACTAATTTACAAACAGGTTTCAGATGGTTAAAATAGGAAGTAGCCTTAGTACAAAACTCAGAGTCGATTGCGGCGTGCCACGGGGTAGCATACTAGGTCCGTTATTGTTTAATATACATGTGAATGATCTAGTGTTATTACAACTGCGATCTAGAATGTTTCAGTACGCGGATGATACTGTTCTATTACTACCGCATGACAACTGTAACCAGGCGGTTTCGCTGCTTCAAAGCGATATAGATGTATTAGTTAACTGGTTCTCAGGTAATCTCATTTCTGTGAACGTCAATAAAACTAAATTAGTCTGTTTTCGTAATCCCCATAAACAAATTACTCTAGTACCAAACATATATCTTCACCTTCATGATCATTGTCAACACATTCGAACGTGTAGACCATTACCTTATGACTCCTCGGTTAAATATTTGGGGTTAATATTTGACCAACATCTCCTTTGGAACCAACAAATCGAATATATTATTAAGAGAATGCGGGTGGTATCGGCCTATCTTTACAGGCTGAAAAGTGCATATTCTGTAAACTTGCGGAGAACTATTTTCAGATCTCTAAGCGAATCAGTAATGTTGTATGGTATTACGATATATGGGATTTGTTCAGAGTTAAAAAAACAGGGAATTGATAGAATCATAAAATATAGTGTAAACAATATTTCTTACGGGTCAGTGTTGGATAAACTAGACATTGAAGAAAAAATGCGCGCGTTAGAGGTATTGTCATTTAATCAGTTTCATAAAGATGTGATAATAGGAAGTAATTATTATAGTAGAGCTTTTAAACAAGAGCTAATAAAAAGAAACTTGCGGCGTACAGATAGGTTCAAGGTCCATAAGATACAAACAAATTATGGAAAATGTTAAAATCACACTACGTCCCTTCGATGTTCAACAGTTTACCAGAGTCTTTGCTGAACTTATCATCCTTTCGTGCGGTAAAACAAAATGTAAGAGAATGGTGCCTCACGCTCCCGCAATAATAATTATATAATTATTTAGTGCGAATTCGTTGCCCAAATTCCTACAATATTGTTGTTTGTTTGTTTTGTTTCTCCAGTGTTGAATGTGTCACGATATTTTGTTGGCTGCCTGGTCCCACATACAAGCATCTTTGCTTTCGTGGGCAACCACGCTTACACCTGTATATTGTCAAAGATAATAAAGATATTATTATTATTATTAAAAAGATACCAATTATCATCTCTCTTGTTGCACATTTTGTGTATTTGCCTTCCGATCTATAACGTGAGTACATAGTCCTTTGAGGCATACCCAGCGACCCGGTGTTTCACACTGTCAAACAGCGAAAAAACGAAACATTTCCGCAGACGCACCAGGTGGCGTATCTTCGAGTATCTTCCTCCCGTGTTGGTCTCAAGCGACACGGCAGGATCTGAACTTCGTACAGTCAAATTTATTATTGTTAAGAAAAAATATTTTATTACCGCCTGAAGAATTGACAACATAAATAAAGGACCGGTCACCCTAAAGATATAGATCGTAAGTAAAGGCACCCCCAAATTATCCGAAATATGCTCTGAAAATCTTTACCGGCGTTTTTATCCTCGATAGGCACGTCTATGAGTGTTCCTAACGCATATTCAACTTCCCAAAGATAAAGAAGTATGTCGCCTCTTTTATGTGATGGGAAACAACTTTTAGTGTCTGTGGGCTGGACGAAAACAAAGTACACAGTGGCGCATGGCAAAAATACGACGATTGCGGACGCCGGCCGTCAGAGAGTGAGCAGTTAAGTAGCTGCGATGTCGTGTTGCTGGATTTAACAAAAAAAACAAGGGTGATGCTTATTTGCAAATTGAACTGACCGGCATATTGTCCAGAAAAAAACTCAAACGCCAAGCTATGTCGAAATGTTCATTTCGATACGCGCCATTTTAAATCATAACAGATCTGAGTACGAAGGTCATTCTTTTCTGCAGAAGTATTCGCCTGCATCACGGTGCTGAGTGCAAACAATATTGGTACGGAAAGCAAGCGTTGTTATTGCCGTTCAGTGTTTCTGTAGAAGGTACACTGAAAGGGTATGTTCTAATGATTTCCTTACACTTCGAAAATATTACTGCTTTTAGCTCAGTTGCGTCGTCATCATATTGCCGCGCGCAAGGCTGAGAAAGCAACGCTCGGTTACGGTCCTCCAGAAAGTTCCCGTTTATTCATGTACCGCACGTAACTTCTATCATTTATCCCTGCTTTTGTTTTCTAGAAAGTGCGTGTTCATTCTCGCCCCGATCACGCGACGCTCGAACCGCTTTCGCCGAATCTTCGAGATAGCGGCGCACTTTAGATAAGAGGCCGCCCGCGACCTTGTCGAGTGAGTCTCGCCCCAGCGCTCGATTCTGCTGACACGCCGACTTCGACGCCCGCGACGCTCTGCTTTCTTCTGTTTCCTTCTTTATTTTTGGCACAAGTTCGCCACATTAAACATTTATTTATTTCTGTTTATTTCGTGTTTATTGGTCACGACTCACCACCCGTGACATTCTGGTGGAGGTGCGGGGTAGCAAGGCCCGTTCCATATTTCCAAGCAGGGGCTGCTTCCAAGCAGGCGCTGCAGCCAGAAGTTCTCGCCAGCGCCGCTCCTGAACCACCGAAGCTGAGCTACGCCGCAGCTACCCGACGACCACCGCCCCCTTCTCACCCGTATACGGCGCCACCTCGACGTGAACCTCTAGCGCCGCAGTATTCACGACGCCATGAAGATCGGGCGTACGTCCGCCCAGAACAAGCTGCTCCACGAAAGACCGACGTGTGGAGGACGGCCGATCGACGCCCGTTGTGCTACCACTGCGGGGAGGCCGACCATATCTACCGTCGTTGTCCCTACCGGCAAATGGGCCTGCGTGGGTTCCACCCGAACGACCCACGCCCGAGGTACGGCGAACGCCCTCACGACATCGAGGAGTACCTCCGACGTTCCCCCTCCCCAGTGTCGTCACTCCGCCGTGAAGCCCGCTCCCCATCGCCACGACGTTCACCCTCCCCAGCGCCACGATCCCGCCGAGAGAGCCTGTCTCCCCTGCGTCGTCGGGAAAACTGAGTGCGGCAACGCCTGGAGGTGACGTTGCCGAAAACGACGGAAGCAAACAGCCTCCAAGAACGCCGGAGCGCTCCCACTCTCTCGACGCCCCGCATTGCACCGACGCGCCTGCAACGGTGTCCAACAACCTAAACGTTGTTATCGATGGCCAAAACGCATCGGCACTCGTTGACACCGGGGCAGACTACTCAGTATTGAGTGGGAGGCTCTCTCGCCACCTTCGAAAAGTCACGACGCCGTGGGATGGACCGCAGATACGAACCGCCGGAGGACACCTCATCACGCCTGTCGGAAGGTGCACCGCTCGCGTCGAAATTCACGGCGAGACGTGTCCTGTGAAATTCGTCATTCTACAAGACTGTTCCAGAGACGTCATTCTCGGCATGGACTTTTTGAGTGAATACGGCGCCGTCATCGACCTTGGAGAAAACAGATTGACGCTGCGGACACCTGTTCCGTCTTCAGAGAAACTCCAAACTGCGTCAGCCGCCGTCCGAGTCGCTGCCGACCACGTGAATCTGCCGCCGCGATCAAGTGTTGTCGTACCTGTCGTGACCGACGCAGCTACCCGTAGCGAAGTTCTTCTGGAAGGTAACCTCCAGTTGCTCCTGGGAAGAGGAATAGGCGTCGCACGAGGAGTAGCTGAACTTCAGGATGGCCGCACTGTGGTCCTCGTGACGAACTTCCGGAATGAAACGCAACACCTCACGAAAGGTGCAGCCGTTGGCCACGTCGATGATCTCCGAAACTCCGCCGAAATCGCCGCCATTACTGATGAATCCTCGCCACCTCAGCAAGACGGTACGTCGCCAGCGCAACTCGACATCGACCCTAAGCTTCCGGACCCAAAACGACGGCAGCTGATGAACCTCCTCGCCGAATACCGTGACTGCTTTGCGACGTCGTCGAAGGTGCGCCAAACAGCCGTTGCGAAGCACCGCATCATTACCGAGGACGACGCGCGCCCTGTGCATCGATCACCGTACAGAGTCTCCGTTAAAGAAAGGGAGGTGATCCAGGAGCAAGTTCAAGAGATGCTGAACGACGACATAATCCAGCCATCAAGCAGTCCGTGGGCCTCTCCAGTCGTACTAGTTAAGAAGAAGGACGGAACGCTTCGGTTCTGCGTGGACTACCGGCAGCTGAACGCGGAGACGAAGAAAGACGTCTACCCACTCCCCCGAATCGACGACACGTTAGACCGGCTGCGCCACTCTCGATACTTCTCATCGATGGACCTGAAGAGCGGCTACTGGCAAATCGAAGTCGACGAACGGGACCGAGAGAAGACAGCTTTCGTCACGCCAGATGGGCTGTACGAGTTCAAGGTAATGCCCTTCGGACTATGTACGGCGCCAGCAACTTTCCAGCGTGTTATGGACACCGTACTGGCAGGACTGAAGTGGCGGAGCTGTCTGGTCTACCTCGATGACGTCGTGGTGTTTTCCAGCGACTTCGACGAGCACTTGCGACGACTCCGAGCTGTTCTTCAAGCCATACGGACCGCTGGACTCACCCTCAAGCCGTCAAAGTGTCGGTTCGCCTATGACGAACTGAAGTTTCTAGGTCACGTGGTTAGCAACAAAGGCGTGCGCCCAGACCCTGAGAAGACTCGCGCCGTCGCGTCATTTCCAGTGCCGACAGACAAAAAGGCCGTGCGAAGATTCCTCGGACTTTGCGCCTACTATCGTCGCTTCGTTCGGGATTTCGCACGGATTTCCGCACCGCTCACAAACCTCACGAAGGACGCCGAGAGGTTCGAATGGGCCGAGGAACAGCAGCAGGCATTCGACGAGCTGAAGCGACGACTCCAGACGCCTCCGGTTCTTGGACATTTCGATCAGGATGCGGACACCGAGATTCACACTGACGCAAGTAACGCAGGACTTGGCGCGGTACTAGTTCAAGTACAAGAAGGCACCGAACGAGTCATCGCCTACGCAAGTCGGACACTGTCCAAGGCAGAGAGAAATTACTCCACGACTGAGAAAGAATGCCTTGCGGTCGTCTGGGCAATCACGAAGTTTCGTCCGTACTTGTACGGAAGCCCGTTCCGCGTAGTCACGGACCACCACTCGCTCTGCTGGCTTGCGAACCTCAAGGACCCGTCAGGACGCCTCGCTCGATGGAGCCTCCGGCTACAAGAGTTCAACATGACTGTGGTTTACAAGTCAGGACACAAGCACAGCGACGCTGACTGCCTGTCCAGGGCCCCTGTCGAAACACCTTCCGGCAGCAGCGACGACGATGATGACGAGTGCTTTCTAGGGGCAGTGAACACCGATGACATGGCACGACGTCAACGAGACGATCCGGAGCTGCGAGCCTTAATCGAGCACCTGGAAGGGCGCGGCGGTACCGTACCCCGTGTTTTCTCACGAGCCGTGCCGACCTTCACCATTCGGCAAGGTGTACTCTACAAAGAGAACTTCGGGAACAACAACTCGCCGTGGCTGCTGGTAATACCGACCGACCTTCGAGGGGAGATCTTTCAAGCATGTCACGACGACCCGACGTCCGGACACCTCGGATACAGCCGGACACTGGCCCGTATTCGTGAAAAGTATTACTGGCCCAAGCTCCCCAAGACCGTCGACCTGTACACACGATCATGCCACGAGTGCCAGCGACGCAAGAAACCTCCGACGAGGCCGGCCGGACTCCTGCAGCCTATTTCTCCTCCAACTGCACCCTTCCAGCAGATCGGAATGGATCTACTTGGTCCTTTTCCGCCTTCGACGTCGGGGAACCGCTGGATCATCGTCGCCACAGATTATCTCACGCGGTACGCCGAAACGAAAGCTCTTCCTTCGGGGACTGCTGTGGAAGTTGCCAAGTTTTTCATTGAGTCCATCGTCCTCCGGCACGGCGCTCCAGAAGTTCTGATTACAGATCGCGGATCATCGTTCATGGCACAACTGACCCAAGAAATCCTCCGACTCAGTCACACCAGCCATCGTCGTACAACTGCGTACCACCCGCAGACCAACGACTCAACAAGACAATCGCCGATATGATCTCTATGTACGTCGACGTAGAGCACAAGACGTGGGACGAGGTGCTCCCCTACGTCACGTTCGCCTACAATACGGCGGTTCAAGAGACCACTGGATTCACCCCTTTCCAACTGGTACATGGTCGGAAGGTAACGACCATGCTGGACGCCATGCTGCCCCATGAGCCATCTGACAACGAGAGCGACGACGCCCAGGCGGTTGCTCAACGCGCCGAAGAAGTTCGCCAGCTCGCCCGACTCCTGATTCAAGACCAGCAACGCGTCGACGCCGGCCGCTACAACCTTCGTCGCAGGGACGTCCACTTCCAGCCCGGAGATAGGGTGTGGGTATGGACGCCCATCCGTCGCCGCGGCCTCAGTGAGAAACTGCTGAAACGGTACTTTGGACCCTACAAGGTACTTCGTCGCCTCGGCGAGCTGAACTACGAGGTGATGCCCGACGGAACACGAACATCGTCACGCCGCCCACCACGACCTGAGGTCGTCCACGTCGTGCGCCTGAAGCCGTACTACGCTCGATAGGACTGTGGACCTTTTGTGCTCCAAAAGACTCTTTAGTTTATCGTTCTTTTTTATTTTGATTTGTTTTACACTGCATCGGGGCGATGCACTTTTAAAGGGGGGAGTAATGCCGCGCGCAAGGCTGAGAAAGCAACGCTCGGTTACGGTCCTCCAGAAAGTTCCCGTTTATTCATGTACCGCACGTAACTTCTATCATTTATCCCTGCTTTTGTTTTCTAGAAAGTGCGTGTTCATTCTCGCCCCGATCACGCGACGCTCGAACCGCTTTCGCCGAATCTTCGAGATAGCGGCGCACTTTAGATAAGAGGCCGCCCGCGACCTTGTCGAGTGAGTCTCGCCCCAGCGCTCGATTCTGCTGACACGCCGACTTCGACGCCCGCGACGCTCTGCTTTCTTCTGTTTCCTTCTTTATTTTTGGCACAAGTTCGCCACATTAAACGTTTATTTATTTCTGTTTATTTCTTGTTTATTGGTCACGACTCACCACCCGTGACAATATATATTGATATGTACTTTGTAAACCAGATTTCAGATTATATGTGGCGCGGACGTGCCCATTTCATGACCTTATGTACGGTAATTAATTTCCATGTTCAAGAGCACAACAGTATTCGACTTTTAATAGTGCGATGTAAAGTTGTAATAATCATGGGTATTCTAGGCGACCTGTTAAACTGATAATTTTTCGGATCGGATAAAATATATACGACTGAGGCAAAGAAAATAAAAAAAGATGTTGAGTCCTATAGGGTAATCTAGCTTTTATTTCCCCGTTTCATTGACATTAAATACCGCAATTTATTTTTGGTCATTGAAATTAAAAGTGGATTCTACGAACAATGAAAAGCAATATAGTTACCGTTTCACTTTAGAAATCATGCCTATTTTCAAAAGTACGCAAAATATATATTCTCAATTTAGCGATTCGAACCGGTACGAACCAGTTGAAACCGGTTCGAACCTCATTTTCGCTCCCCGGAACTGAACCGGAACTGAACCGAAAGCCGTGAACCCCTAACCGAAACCGAACCGATAAAAATTTCCGTTCGACACTCTGTGAAGTATTAATGGGCGGGGCCACTGATCTGTGCGCACGTGTCGTGTCCTGTCCTCCACCGAAATATCGTCTAGCAGCGTAAATATTGCAGTGTCTCGTCTTTTTTTTTTTTTTTGAAAAAAAAAAAAAAATACAGAAGAATGTATAAGTGTTTTATCTTTGCCTTCTAAAGAAAAATATTTCTTTCTTTATTCGTTTTAATGTCTCCTTAAGTGTGAGTGCAGCGGATGCTACAAGAGCGAGCTGCCGGATTTCAGCGTCTCTGCCAAGCACTCGCGCTCGTGCAGTGCAAGCGCTGTTCAGGACCACATGCTCGCCTTTGTCTCATCGGCTTCATCTGGACTTCAGCTGGAACGCAGTATCGGCCCAGCAGGTGTCCCCGTTGGAGATGAAAATCTACCCAGTGCGGTACCCGTGCTATACTCCGTTTCACCTTATGCTGCAGCGCAGCAAAGGCTAGAAGCGCGAGCTCATCGGAACGTCGTAAGGTAAAATAGAGAATAGACGTGTTTTTAAGTTGCGTGACGCTGGAGTGGTACGCGACCGCACGCCGATACGCCGGCACGTGCGGGTATTGAACCCAGGACAGCCGTGTCCAATATTCACTAGCGCACGGCAGCTGGAAATCGAAGGCACTGCGCCTGGTACATGCTAACGCTTCTGCTGTTTACGAGTGCCGTGCGTAAACACACACGTCAACTGATTCTCCGGGGATCAAAATTTCTGAAGTATTTTAGCATTGTTGGGTTTGACGTGATTTAGGTGCAGCAGTGGAATGCGGATAATGGCGTCGTCTGACTGACACGTCTATAGGCACAACTCCCACTCACTCGATTGTTTGAGTCGTCACCGAACGTTAGAGATTAAACAGCTTGGAGTATCATTTTATAGCACGAAATGGTTTTTAACGAAATCCCCAATTCTGAAATTTCCTAACTGTCCGTCCGTTCGTCCGGGCATTTCCCGCTAAATTTAGCGGGGAAACTTCAGTAACTTGGCCTAAACACTAATTCAGGTACCCCGCGAAATGTAGTGGGAAATGCGATGCCATGTGACCATAACGTTACGAGACCTACAGATAACTTTATTTTCCCTACTGAATTTAGCGGCAAAATTGACGTTACGTCACCTGTACACCAAATCATTTCACCCGCTAAATTTGGCGGGGAAATTGATACAAATATAGGTCCTTCTTCATTCCCCGAAATGACTGTTTAATGTGTTCTACAAAATTTAAACGATTGCTTCTCGAATACCGCATTTCAAGGCACAGGTCGCTGTCAAATATCTTGCACAAAGGAAGCTATGCCTTAAACTTTCACAAGGTCACGTGTCACAACCATACACCTTCGACTAGATTTTAAGATCGCTGCGGGTAGGGTCGATATTTCCTGTCGATTCATAGCAATCCTGAAGATTGAAAGAAACTCATAATTAGATTAAAGAATCCAATATCTTTCTTCTTTACTCTCATGTGGTTGTGAGGTGAGGTGAGGTAAACTTTATTGGGTCCAAGACTGTTAGATCCCCGCGTCAACCGAGTCTCTCTTAGGGAGAGACCTTTGACGAAGCGATCCCCTCGGTCGACAGACGAAACGCGATGTTCCCGGCGGCGTCCGAGGCCAGCTGGACTAGAATTTTCTGAGTCGTGGGGTCAGGATCCCGCAGGAAGGATTCCCAGGCGCCTGGTTGCCTGGCTTGCTTGATGAACTCCCTATTCTTCGAATGAAGAAGCAGCTCCGGACACCCCCAGAGTATATGGTGGAGTGTAGCGATCTCGCCACAGTTCCTGCAAGACGGGTCGTAGGTATCTGGGTACCACGAGTGCAACTGCGCCGGGTTGAGGAAGGTCTCCGTCTGGACTTGACGGAGGATGGTGGATTCTGCCTTGTTGAGAGTGCTGTGAGCCTCTGGGTAGGCTCGGCGTTCTACTCGGTAGTGGTCCAGCACCCCCTTATAGGTGTAGAGGTTGTCGTGGTTCCACGTGGCGGAGGTCGAGTGCTCACTTGGTGTGCTAGCCCGGTTGGTAAGAGCGCAGGCTGCACTGTGAGCACTCTCGTTGCCTGGGAGTGACGCATGGGCTGGAGACCACAGTATGCGGACTGGGTGGTCAATCAGACGATGACCAGTGGCGATCTTGAGGGCTTTGTCAGAGATGTGACCACGCATGTACTGGCGGATGGCCATCTGGGAGTCACTGACGATGACTTTCGTGGTGCTGAGGGTGAGGGCCAAGGCGATGGCTGCCTCCTCTGCCTCTGCACTGTTGCTGGTGTACATGCTGCCTGCCGTGAGGATTTGGCCGGAGCGATTCGTAACTGCAAGGGTCATTCGACCCCTGTCAGCTGAGGCTGCGTCGACATAGGTCACCTCGGAGTCGTCGTAGCCTTGCTGTAGAGTGTTCTCCAGAGCCTTCACTCTGGCCATGCGTCTGCCTGCGTCCTGCACTGGATGCATGTGACGAGGCAGAGGCGAAATCTTTAGTTGCTCGCGTAGCTCGTTTGGAAGCCAGCCTCGCGTACTGTGCCCTGTTGGGTGGTAGTTGATGCCCAAAGATGTGAGGATGGTTCTTCCCGCTGTGGTCAGAGATAGCCTTTCGTAGTGGGCTATCCTCTGTGCCTCAATGATTTCCGAGAGGGTGTTGTGAAGCCCAAGCTTCTCGAGTCGCTTGGTCTCTGTTGAAGGTGTTAGGTGAAGCGCTTTCTTGTATACGCAGCGGATGATGCGATCGATGGCATCCTTCTCCGTGAGTGTCAAGTCCAGGAAGGGTGCAATGTAGGCAATCCGGCTAATCACGAAGGCTTTGATAAGGCGAATGACATTCCGCTCTTTCATCCCGTACCGTTTTCCGGCGATTCTTGCTATGAGTCTTCCTACTTGCTGTGCGTGGTTACGGAGGACTCCGATGCTGTATGTGTTCTTGCCATCCTCCTGCAACCACATACCGAGCATCCGAAGTCGCCGGACCCGAGGGACGTCTTTGCCTCCGACCTGCAGTATGATGCCTGAGGGAGTTTTTACCGTGGTGCCGGCCATGAGCAGCAACTCCGACTTTTCCTGACAGCAGGCTAGTCCGCGCTCCTTAGCGTAGGCTTCCACGATGCGTATAGCTTCTTGCAGCGAGTCTTGGATGGCGCCATCGCTTCCTCCTACCATCCACAGAGTGACATCGTCTGCGTATATGCTGTGGTGAAGGTTGGGGATACCTTGTAGTTTCGTCGGTAAATCTTTCATGGCGATATTGAAGAGAAACGGAGAGAGCACTGCTCCTTGCGGTGTTCCGACTCCGCCCAGAGTTTGCAGGTCAGATTGGAAACCGCCGATCGAGACCTGCACCTGCCTACTTGATAGGAAGTTCTGTATGTATTTGAAGATGCGCTCGCCCACATCAATGGAGTTTAGCCCACGGAGGATGGCTGCGTGGCTGACATTGTCGAATGCTTTGGAGATGTCCAGCCCGAGTACGGCTCTGGTGTCCCTTTTGGGTGCGTATTCCCTTGCCATAATCTGATGATACAGTCGGAGCATCACGTCCTGCGTCGAGAGCTTGGGTCTGAACCCTACCATCGTGTCCGCGAAGACTTTGTTGGCCTCTGCGTACCTGTTAAGGCGATTGAGTACGACATGCTCCAAGACCTTCCCGAGACAGGACGTGAGCGAAATGGGGCGCAGGGCATCCAGTTGAAGTTTTTTCCCAGGCTTGGGTATAAACACCATCTTCGCAGTCTTCCAGGATTCTGGGATTTCCCCTTTTTGCCAGCAGACGTTGAAGTATGATGTTAGCCGGTCAATCTCTCTGTCATCCAAGTGCCGCAGTAGCTTGTTGGAGACTCCATCAGGTCCTGGAGCGGAGCGGGTCTTGAGCTCTCGGATCGCAGCCATGACTTCGAAGGGTCGGAATTCTTCGTCTAGCGTAAGGTTTGGCTGGCCCGTGTATTCCATCGCAGGTGTTGGCGGAGCTCGTCCGATATACTTGTTTTGTACTTCTTGGACAAGCTCGTTTCAATCTCCCTTGAATGAGTTCAGGATACACTCCATCTGATTTCGGACTGTGGTTCGGCTTTGTCCGGGGTCGAGGAGATGTCGAAGGATGTTCCACGTCTTTGGAGTGTTGGGAGCTCCTTCGAACTCGTTGCATGTGTCTTCCCATTGCTTAGTTGTGAGATAGGTGGCGTGACTCTCGATGGTCTTGTACAATGTTGCGATTCGCTTGCGTAGCCGACGATTTCCTTTCTTTCGCCTTAAGCGTGCCTCAAGGTTTGTCTTCATTTCCCATAGGTGCAGGAGCCAACTGTCCGCCGCGGTCAGATTTGCTTCCTCGGGAATGTTTCTTGTGGCTGAGGCTTCAACTTCTCTGATGCCTGCGGTCCACTGATCCAGGTCCTTGATCTCTCCGTCTCGGTCCACTTCGTCAAGCTCCTGCCTGAAAGTGTCCCACTCGACCACTCGCAGAGGCCTTCCCATGGGCTTCGTAGGGCCGCGTCTCAGCAGGATGTTGAGGATATAGTGGTCACTGCCCAGAGTTTCCAGGGTGTTGTGCCATTCTGCGTCCAAGCAGTGACCGAGTGTGAGGTCTGGTGATGTGTCTTTGTATCCGCCCGTGGCTTTCCGAGTTGGCTGCGTCGGGTCTGTAAGTAGGTCCAGTCCCAGGGTGGCAATGTCCTGCCAAAGCTGCCGACCCTTAGCGCTGTCCCGCGGATAGCCCCATGACATGTGTGGTGCGTTAAAGTCTCCAACGATGAGCAGAGCTTTTCCCTTGGCCATGTCTGTGGCGGCGCGCAGGAGCTGGTGAAACGAGTGTCGTGCCTTCGGAGGACTGTATACATTGAGGATGAACGTGCTGCGATGGCTCTTCTTCTTGCCCGCCAAGATTTCGATGAAGGTGTGCTCAATGTTTTCGATGCCGGTTGAATGAAGTCGTGCTGGTAGGTTCCGTCGCACTAGCGTGGTGACTCGTACGACCCCTGATGAGTTGGTGTGATTAAAGGCTTGGTATCCCGGAATGGTGATGGCCTTCCACGTTTCTTGTATGGCCAAAACGTCTGGTCTGCGTTCTGGTGGTAGGGATTGTAGGTACTGGTGAAGGTGTCCCCTCTTCGGAGCCAAGCTTCGACAATTCCACTGCCACACAATGCAACCTTTACTTGTCTTGGCCATTGTTGGGTGGTGGGAGTCTGTCAAGGATGGTCTTCAAGTAGCGCTTTACTTCGCGCATCTCGCCTTCCAGCTGGTCTATGCGTGTGTCTATGTCTTGGTGCAGAGGTCGATCGCGGTTGATATTTCTCCGCACGGGCGACACCAAGTCTTCGGTATCGGCGGTTGTAGACGTCTCCCGCCGAGAAGGCAGGAGCGGGAACTCCTCTGTCCCTCGGAAATGTGGCTGTGATGATTGAGTGTCTGATAGTTGTCGGGCAGTACTAGTATTTTCCTGTGGGGTTCGGTCTTCGTCGGATGTTCCCTTCATTTGTGGATTAGCCTCGAGCAGACTTGAGAGCAGTTCTTTAACCAGTGGAGTGAAGGTGTGATAAAGGATCATTTCCGTCGCTACACACTTTTGGTGGAAGTCATTCAGCACCTCCGCGGAATTCCCCGAGTGTCCGCACATGCACCGCGCTGGTGTCGCATGCCCTCTCGAAAGAGTAGAGAAGAGAGGAGGAGGAGCAGCAGCGTGCGCCTCAGGCGAACTGGGAGGGGGACGGCCGCGATCATTTGGGGAGACCGGGAGCCGAGGCTGGTTGGGGTCGGCTGCCAGAGAAGTATGCGGGAGGGTTGGGTGAGTCCCACTAGCTGTTTTGCAGGGGAGGCTGGTTGGTTCCGTGGGATGCCTACTGCTGTTGTCATTCCCGCGCCGGCTTCTCTCAGACGCGTTGGAGGCGGACCCGTCTGTGTAAGGTCGTTTTTCTTCCCTCTGGTGTTCTTCTTGGAGCAGCGAAACAAGCGGTGGCCAAATTACTGCCCCCGTCCGTCGCATATCGATGTCACCAAAGGGAGGCTCGCTCCGTGCAGGCCAAAATGCACCGCGGGAGGATGATTCCGGCAAACCAAAGGGCTCGATATGCCGACCTCCAGTCATCGCTCTCCGCAATTGGGACCGCTCACTGGGTGACGGCACGGATCGGCAGCGCATATCTCGTCTGGGCATCCCGCCATCTCCTCGGCTGCACCGCATGAGTGGACGATTGCGTTGTGCATGTTCAACCTAATCAAATATTGTTGTTTCTTTGTTTACCAACCCTAATTACGCAGTGTTATATTTTGTATATTCATTTTGAATAAAATGATTTTGATTTAGCTTGGATTTGCCAAATTCGCTTCTACAAAATACATATTTTACACCTCTGTTATCATATTCGTGAAAATATGATTTCGTGTAATTTTACAGTTCAAGTACTAACGCAGTACAGAACAGCGAATGGATATTGTCACGGATGAAAAATGGCAGACGATAAACAACTGAGAAAACTTAAAGTTTGAAGGGGGGCAAATTTGTGCCTATAAACTTAAACGAACCCGATGGCAACTGTCTTATGTTGCCAGTCACTGTTATCGTTTTCCACCGGTGAATACCTATTCAGTCTTAATAGTTTTTTTATCTCGACATGCGACAGAGAAGGCCGACGCGCTGTATTCGTTTTCAGACTCGGAAAGCAGACAATGCAGGCCTGCGTTCGCCGACAGTTGCCTGGGCAGAAGTAGAGTGATGGCGCGTTGACAGAGTTGCGGCGGAATAGGACCGGATGAAACAAGACCAGTTTTTAAGCCTCTTGCGACGGCTTAGGACCCGCTCCATAGCAGCACATCCGGTCCTACGCCGTCGCAATTCCAGTATCTATAATAACCGGCGCACGATCATTCCACGAGCCAGCAGCCGCAGGTGTGCGCGAGAACACGCAACAAAATTGACATCATAATTCCCCATTTACGCTTAAGGTGACACTGCAATTTGTGGGCTCCAGGGAAAATGAGAATGATGAGAAGCTTTTCATCTCCACAGTAGGGCCTGGTGTAAAAAGTAATCGATCAATTGGTCTAACGAGCACGTAGCTTTCACTTGTGGAGATGAAAAGCCGGTTCCTATTCTCCTTCGGCCAGAAGCCCATACATTTCACTGTCTTCTTCAGCGCGAATGGGGGACTATGACGTCAATTCTGTTGCGTGTGCTCGCGCACACCGGCGGCTTCTACTCTTGGAAAGAACGCGCTACTTATTATGGACACTAAATTGTTTGGTTCAGTATCCCTTTAAAATAAAGACGCCAGTATCATTACCTAACGCAAGTAGAATGCATAGAAGTGAGGATAACGTACACTTCAACTGAATTCAGAGCGTTTTCAGGAGACCGTTGAAGGACCTTGCGGAGGCGTCTCACACCGCTGATGCCTCGTTTACGAACGCCGGCGTGTGTCGCCCATGAGGCGAGCGCCTAACAGCATCATAAAACTCATCTTAGAAAAAAGATGTATATGTATATATATATATATATATATATATATATATATATATATATATATATATATATATATATATATATATATCAGGGTGTCGAACCGGAACCGAACCGAACCGAAAACCGGAACCGAACCGGTATTTTTTCCGGAACTGAACCCGAACCCGAAACCGTTATATTGTTATCGCGATGAACCCGAACCGGAACTGAACCGGAAAAAAAATAACGGTTACCGGCTCATGTCAAAACGGTTCGGCCACGCGCTGTTGACAATGAATGTGCTATGAATTCCGTTTGGTTTTTAAGTGCCGTCAACTGACACACACCTCGCTTACATATTTTTCTTCTCCACTCGGTCTTAGGAATATAAACGCTGCATTCATGAATCTTGACAAATGCTGCATCCATGAATCTTGACATAGGAACCAGTATTGCGCTGGTCGCGGCTGCACGGAAGAAAAATAATTAAAAGGCTGCGCAAAAAAAAAAAAAAAAATCGCGTCACGGGATTTTATTTTCCTACAATCTCGTAAATCCTGAATGCTCATTTCATAACACGTTTCTAGAACGCGCGAGTTCTTGAGGCTTGCTTCCATCGGAATGAGAAAAGAAAAGGCTGTGGAGTTTGATAATAATGCATCCGGTTTCGTATAGGCACTTAGAAGCTAACATATTTGTGAGACAGCGAACTCTTCTGTTCTAATATTTATCCTATTACGTCCTTCTGGCGTTGCGTTCGGTGAAGTGTTTTTCATACTCCGTATCTTGTTTAATTAAAACTTCTTTAAGGGTCTAATTTGAGTTACCGAAGGCTAGTTCAAATAAAGAAAGCTGTATTTTCTCCCAAGTGTTCCTTCAATTGCTTACATGCCGAGGTGGCGGGATAGTTAGCGAGTTCTACTTGTAAGTGGGTTTGTAAGGAGGTCGCGGATTTTACAGCTACTGCGTCGGACCCAATTAGATGAAGTCCGAATGCGTAAACGTCGGTGAGGTAACCTTTGAGTGCACATAAAGAAACCATTTCTGGTAGAAATCCCTAAGCCTTACACTACGATGTATCCCGTTTCGTATGTGCTGATTTCAGATGTTTTATTTGTAATTTATTTTGATGTTGCAATTTGTCATTTATAATTTCCGAACCGGTTCGCGAACCGGTTCGCGGATCAAATTAATCGAACCGGAACTGAACCGGAACAAAATAAATTTACCTGAACCTGAACCGTAACCGAACCCGTATTTTTTTCGGTTCGACACACTGATATATATATATATATATTTCCTATTAACAACACAAGTTACTTTTCTAATTCTCATATATGTTGAGCATGTGAGGTGGATTGAACTTTTGGCTATTTCGAAAGTTGCGGGCACCGTTGACCACATTGCTTTTTCTGGCTCTCAATAAGGCCGCTGCTGTATAAACTGAAGATACTGTAATTCAAATAAACGCAACAAAAGAAGGCTTTGAAAATTTAACACATGCAATTTAATTATTACTTATATGAGAACAAAGGACACAAGTGCTGTGGCAGAAACCGGAGCTTCAAGATTAATAAAAAATAAGTATTACCGTAATGTCCCCTCTTTTTGGAGCTCCTATTTGGACTTAAATTGGCCTCCTTTAATGTTTGTATCTTAGTGTAATATAGGGAGTATTATTAAGTAATTCGACACCAACCTAAAGTTGTGTACTAAGCGATCGTTCTTTCACAATGTTTTTATACCTTCCTGGGTTTTTTTTTTTTTTTTTCAAATTCCGAAAAATTAGAAAATATCAACAAATATACAATTAATTTTACGAAAAGGAAAGAGGGACATTTAAGACAAACAGACAAGGCAGGGCTCCCGACTTTCAACTAAACCTTTACTGCCTCGACTTCGCCTTTAGAAGTTCGAGGGCGGGCGTCGGGGACGTAAATTACTAAATAGGGAGGATGGAGGGTGAGAGAATCGTGAGCCATGTGGCCCTGGCTGCAGCTAAGCGTGCACGGTGGAAGGGGGCGGTTGTCTGCTGTGTGTCAACTGACACGTCGCCGTTACCCGCAGCCCCGAGTGCCGACGTTCCGCTCTTGGGGAAGGAAGGGAGGAGGGGAAAAAGGCGCCGAGAAAAGGAGATGTGCCGGCGATGCCCTCTTGGGGAAGGGAGGGGAGAGGGGGAAATGGGCGCGGTGAATAGGAGGAGAAGAAGATACAAGAATTTAGACTTTTTATGCCTTTCGAGGAACGTTCTCGCCCCGCAGGAAGCGAATCTCTTGATCGGAAAGAGAAAGAGATGGGCTAGACAGGTTTGAGACTGAAGATTTGATATGTAGATACTCAAGGATTTCCCTGCCGAATCTAGATTTGTGTCCGCAAAAAATTTTGGTTTTCGAGAACTAGGGGTTGCACGAGGGGCAGTTTTTGGCGTGTGCCACGACTGGATGGAAGGAGCCCGGGGAGGGTGACGAGATCTTGGCGTGCTCCCGGAGACGGTCATTCACGCAGCGCCCCGTCTGACCGATGTACTCGGCTCCGCACACAAGAGGAATACTATACACCTTCTCCCTTGTGCAAGGCCGAAAGCACTGCGCGTGTTTTTTTTTTTTTTGTTTTTTTGTGCATGTGGGTGCGGGTTCTGGGCTTGTGACTTGCTTGCACATGCCTCCGAATTTAAATTTGCATGTGAAAAGAACTCTGGTGCTGATTCGATGTGCAAGCGCGCAGAGTTGGTGTGCCGTGTTGTGAGAGTTAAAGATGCACGCTGGGCGGGCCGACTGGGTCCTGGAGGGGGCCTCCTTTGGGCGGCTCCTAGACTGCAGGATGAGTTTCTTGCTGATGTTATCTAAGAGGTCAACCGGCAGCCCGCCCTCCGGTGCCTGGTGGCCTGCAGCGACAGGCTCCCTCTGATCATTTGATCGTAAGATTTTTTGCAAGAGGAGGAAAGGAGAGATTGAACAATTCCGGACTTAACGGTTTTTGAATAAAGGCTAGGGAAGGGGAGGTCAGGTTTCTGGGAACGCTGTTGAAAAGACCAGCATAGACCGTGAGATGAATGGGTCAGTCAAAGATCAAGGAATTGAAGGCCCTCCTGAGTAGGGTCTTCCCTTTTGATGGTGAGGCCACTGGCGTTAGTTTTGAATGTCTGAAGGATGGAAACATCTGAGTTTCAGAGAGGATAAAGAACGAGATAGTCGTCAACGTACCGGAAGATCTTACATTCATTACCCGAGCGAGCAAGATGCTCATTCACCGCGCGATCCACAAAAAATAGATAAATCTCGATGAGGATCTGCGCGAGGCAGGAACAAAAAGTTAAATTTTATTATTTTAGTTCAGCCAAATGCCATATTGTATAGAAGGTGTGAGAGAAGTTTCATTGTTTTATTAGCACTAGCTATATTCTAAATGTTCCTTAAATAAGGTAAAAAAAACTATTAATTTCATATATTTATAAATTAAAGATGCCTCACTATTTTTACATCATTTTTTGCTTGGTATGACTAGAAGCACAACATAATACGCCTGGAAAGATTGAACCGTTTTTACACCGGAGAAGTTGAGATAATGTCAGAACATCTTGAAGGCATATGTCGGGGTACCATTCACCCTTAAAAATATGACGAGATGACGTGCCTTATGGTAGGAAGTTTTATCTCGTTTTAGAGCGCAGCTCTTAGGGGCCCGTTTCCGGCATGGGCGGCGTCGCCGTCGGTGTAACCGCAAGGTTAAGTGACCCCCCAAGGTCACGTGACCCTCCCCTTGAGGTCACGCGATCCCCAGATCCCATGACCCCTCCACGTAGCGTGAACCCCCCCCCCCCCCCCCCCCCCCGGTCGCGTGACCCTTCAGGTCACGTGAATCCCCAGGTTCACGCGCCCCCTCGCCCCAGGGTCACCCCTTCGGAGGATATGTAGGGTGGTTCGTTTTCGGGTAAAACCCGATTTCAGCCGATTTTTACACCCCGAACGCGTTTAAGAAGAATCGGGTTAAAATTGATTTCTCCCCGAATTCCAAAACCACAGAACCAACCCATTTATTTTTACGCCGCACGGAGTTTGCGGTGCACACACGCTAGCTACCCTACCTCGGGACAGCAGTGACCTATAGTTCATTACGCAAGCTGCGTGCAGCAGTGTGGACGCTACACGACTCTGAACCAACCGCCTAACGAGCGCGCCTACCTCACCGTGACATACTGTGGAGGCCAGCTGAGGAAAAGCGACAATAGGCGTTGGGGCCTCGGAGGAACATTTCCGTCCACCCGCTGCGCAGGTGGAACCGCCTCGGCGCGCAACGTAGCTTCGGCCCTGCTGCACTTAGCTTGTGAAATGCACTACCTATCCCCCTTCAATCGTTGAGGTGTCGACGCCCAGCAGGGTTTCTCGGGCAGCATGGGCATCTCGCTGGCGGCCAACTTTTCTCACGAACAACGTCCAAGCCAGTCAGTCGCGTAAACAGATCGCGAAAACTTAATAGGTTTATTCCATAGCGAAATATCTGATCAAAGACGACTGTCCCTCGAACGGTCGGGGTTTTTGTTGACACCTGAGGGAGAGGAGGATTCCGTGGGTGGTGCTTTCTTTGAAGCGACCGACGGATATCGGAGCTGGAGAACCCTGATGTCCCCCCTATTACCAGCACCAAAGAGACCGCTAATTTTAACGCGTCAGCGTTAAATCTCGTAATACACTCCAATAGAAAAAAAAAACGAATGTATTATTGATTACATTTCTAAATTTAACCCGAAAAAAACCCGAATTTCGGAATGTGTTCACAATAAACCCGATTTCTCCCCGATTATCAGCTTGAAAAATAGCACCCGATTTTGACCCCCCGAATTAAAAAAATATAAAACTTGAAAATGAACAACCCTAAGGATATTGAAGAATGAGGGGAGGAGGAGGAGAAGGAGAGGGAGGAAGAGCAGCCTACCCTCTTCTCAATACCCTTCCCTCCTCCTCCCCTCCTCATGGCCTTATGGCAGGAAGTTTCATCTCGTTTTTCTTGTAACTTCGTTTACGCGGCTAATGCCTGGTCGGGCGCAGTTCCTTTACGCGCGCTTATGCTTGTGCCGGTACCAGCGGGCCCGCTCTACGCGGCCCGCGGGCAGAGTTTCATTGGGAGTACTGCAGCCAGCTACGCGCCAGTCGGAAGACGTCCGCGGGCCGGAATTGGCCCGTGGGTTGGGGTTCGAGAATGCAGTTTATGCTCATACATGCTGTATTGTTGATGGTGCAGAAACTTTCGCGCAACCGTTAGGGTTAGAGAACGTCCGCAAACAAGAATTACAGTCGATGAAACAAATGCAAGTTTCGGAATAACTGCGGTAAAATAGTTTTGAAAACAAATATGAACGGAAATTGTTTTTGAAATGGTGGAGTCGCCATTTCTTATCTCGGTCATTGTTTTCCATTAAACATTCATTCGCCTCGTTAAAATCTTTACTGTTACCTTTTTCGAAACACGGAGGTCTACCGGTGCACCAAATTTGACTATGCAGGACCGGACGTTCGGGATTTGAAATTTTGTCTCGGCCCAACGACACCCGGTCGGTGAGCTTCGCTTCAAGCCAAGAAATTAGACCTCTCGTAGCCTAATACCTACGGCAACGAGCAGCCGTTCAGATGTGCCGATAAGTCGACTGTTGGGGTCTGTCACCCCTTCAGTGTTCTCGCCTGGACAAAATCGTGTTCGAAGATTAGTGAAAAACAAACTGCGCCTACACCCTTCACTCGGGTAAACGAACGTGAAACAATGCCCACGTTCAATTGAACCCCTTAACTGAGGAAAGCAAAGGCAACGACACTGACTGTGGCGTGACGCCCGCGGATCTCATGCACGCCCACGTTGGATGGGCTGGGCGGTATTTCGTAGAAGCCACAAGCGCCGGAGCATTGTGCCGTTCATCTGCCTGACTCAGCTACGTTAACGCGCTGCGCTTTGATATTGAGGCTTGCCGGGCGTTTCAAAATTTCAGATGTAACGCGCAAAAACATTTACCGCCCCACAAATGGCCGAGTGGGAAATCATCTCGCTGACAGAACTACCGAATTAGAATTGAACCCACCGCGAACATCGTCTCGACTAACGTTTGGGTTTCGTCACTTGTCCCTGAATTTTGCGAATTATAGGGGAAATGAATACTTTATCTGCAACCATGAAATTTCAGAATTTGAGGCTCATGAAGACGTGCAGATAATCAGACTCTGGGTATTTTATACGGCATTGACGAAGAAAAAGATCTCTGAGCCCTTTAAAACTTACTTAGGGTGCTGCACGCAACGCATAGTGAGTGCTGTACTTCTCGGTGTAGAAAGACGGAGGGCTGTTGAAAACTTTGAGGGCCAAGGGATCCCTAGATTTGAGCCAAAATATGCCTGCATGATAAGAGAGGGCGTCTATAAAGTTACATATTTCAAATTCACTGATTTTCCCAAGGTTTTTCTTTAATAATTTTATTAAATTCCCTGATCATTACAAAATAAGAAAATGCGGAGGACGGGGTTGCAGTGGCTGTTCGGACTGTTTTTTTTTAATCGGGCGAATCGGATGTTGGCTGGCGCTGCCCCGTTATGAGTCGGGCAACTGTTACTCAGTACAAAGTTCATTTGCGCCATACCCACCTGCTTCGTTGCGTGCCACTGTGCCGCCCACATTGCACATTTCCTCAAACTTGCCAACTTTTGGACGATTCTTCTGACAATTCGCTCACTTCTCCGGATGCATTTGAATTCCTTGACAATTCCAGGATTTATACGTTGGTAGACATCCTGTCGCCAGAACTTGTGGCCTGTGGCACATGTCACCAGTTCGGCTAGAAACAAGAAACCTCTCCGAATAAGACGTCAAGACGACCACATGACTGAGTGCGCAAAAGAAACGGCCTAGTGCAGAAACTGTTGTAGTCAACATCCCGGGACCGGCGCTAGATGCTCCAAAACAGCTCATCCTTGCATCACAAGGCTAGTCCCTGGACGGACCGGTCCCAGCCTTGACCTCAATGGCTCTTCAAAAATGAATTGACGATTTTTTTTTTTTTTTAATGTCTGCTGTGATAACTTACTTTAGCGGCACGGTCAACGCTCCCTGTTCACACACCACCTAGCGGTAAAACTTCAAGAAAATGAAAAAAAAGGGAGGCAGGCATGTAACGGCACCTGGGTAATGGGGTTCCCGCTCAAGGCAGTGATCCGGCGGCGAGGCGGGACGACCTGACTGCGTCATGGGCAAAATCTGAAGCTCTTCTCAGAGACAGCTTCGAACTTCGCCAAAACTCCACGACCTCGATTCAGGGCGACAGCTGACGCCTGCAGCTGCATAACATTCATATGATCCTCTGAACACGACATTCCGCTCTAAAGGTTGCCCGATGATGAACTCTCTGGTGGCTCTTCAATGGAACTTCCCCGAGTTTCCTCCACAATAAACTTTAAAACAACTATATAGGTTTATCCGTCCTTTAATCACTTTCCCTTGAAAAACAAAAAAACAGTTCTTTCAAGGCGCATCTTTGTCAGACATATTTATGTCAATGGGGCCCAGATCCTCGTGCAAAACCCGGGCTTTTCTATTCAGTAAATATTTTTAGTACATATGTTGCACTACACAAAAATAGGTGTGCGAGAGGAGGGACTCGTATTAAACCAACAAACTGTAATATATCGCACACAAACATGACAGGCAAGCTTTCACTTCCAAATAAGAACACATTTTTATTCTCAGGTTTGCCAAGTTAGCAATCAGAGAACTGCTAAACTTAGAAGAGGCACGAATGGCAAAGTAATGCAATCGATTGATTTTATTAGTCCATAAACACTATAAATGAATAAAGCCACACTCAAACGAAAGCTTTCTTTTTCCTTCGACAGACACTTAGCGCCAGGCAGTTTCGGTTGCGCCCTCTAATAATTTTCGTACGTGATGTGAGGAGTAGAATTTTCTTCATCGTTATGTCACGAGTGGTATTCATGGCTATATATTATCATGGCTATATATTCCAAGCTTCTATTGTGGCTAAAAACCACAATAGAAGCTTGGAATCATCACGTTCTTAAAACAACGCCGTTGAAGTAATTATAGAGACATCATAGTGAGCGTTTGCCCAATCACGAATGCCGATCACAGAGACGCTTTTTGGTTAGCAGTGTAGCCAATAACCCCCCTGTTTCTTTTTCCTCAATTGAGAAGTTCCCTTTGAGTCATTTTCTTTGTTTACAAAGCCTTTTTTTTTTCTTACTTCATTCTTGGCTGTTACAGAAAATGGTTCACTAACGCCAGCTCACCTGCTTGCACATTGACTCTCTTTTCGTTAGATTATATCTGTTCACAGAAAGATGTCCCCTTTTTAATCACGACTTGGTGTGTGCAATTCACTTCGGAGTTGTCTGTTAATGCTGACTCCATGTGTGCGGCCATACCATGCCGACGTTATCCACATGTTTCGCAAGTAGTTGCGTTTTGAAGTACCGGTATCTGGTCGTCTGACAGCACATGCAACTTCCAGTTCTCATGTCTCGAAGTTTCGGGTCCTATATAAAATTAATAAAAAAAAAAAAAAAAAAAATAAAAAAAAACAACAGAACTTTGAGACTCGGTGCCTGTGGCTTTCAGTAACTAAGTCTTAACTAACGCGTGATGCGTGGGTTAAGAGCGTGAACATTTGTATCTAAGCGATATGTGTTCAAAGTACAAAAATCGTTGCGCCCACCATGTTTTATATATTCAATTACTGTTTTCTGCGGAAAGCCATTTAAGAATTACTCAGCAGGCAGGTACATTGCTCCAGGACCTCTGCGGCTGTCGGCTACAATTTAACAATTACATTACATCGTCAGGAATGTGCATCACGTCTTTGAACTATATTATTGTTCAGGATTGGCTCCTTGGTGGGGCGTTGAGTGACGTGAGCAATACATTCACCTTGTGCAATGTGGAAATTTTGACACTTTGTTTTTTGCTGCAGCTGCTGCAGCAAAACGCATTATGTTCATTCTGCTGTGCTTGATCAGGATTGTTCATTTTAATGAGCTACTTCACCCTGAAGTTGTTCAAATATTTACCAGATATTTCTGTCGAGCTGGCAACTATTCAGAGGCAGTGTCAGCACAATGAAAATAGGCTTAGGAGATCAAACCCGTCGTTTCTTTTGGTGCTCAGATAATTCAACCAAGACTTGAGGTCAATCCAAAGTGAAAGTGGAGTAGTTTTGCACGCAGAAGTTAGGTATTCAGTTAGACACTTCAAATCTTGAACGATCGCATCGCCTAGGCAGATATCAGCCAGAGAAATACAGGCCTATCATTGTCAAGTTTGCCAGATACAACGACAAAAAAAAAGCATTTTGGCTGCCGGATTTAAGATAAAATATACTCCTTTTTCTGTACGAGAGGATTTTTCTCAGTTTGAGCGAATTGCCCGTAGCAACCTTTTCGAGTACGGGAAAAGTTTGAATGTACCATTTAAAGTTTGTTTTGATCAGCGACCTATTAATAGCAAACGTTTTTTTCTTTCACGAGGAGTCCCAGTGAGTTGTTGAACAATTATAACCAAGGGCATGTCCCTATGATTCGCAGGGGCCGTCTTAAAAACGTGAATCTTGGGAACGGCGTATTAGAGAAAAAATATATTTGAAACTCTCGCCCGAGTCAATCAGGTAGCTGTCAAAAAATTGCACAGCTGCAACATGCATGGTGTTAACTGGCCATGGGTTCATGGTGCGGCAGGGTAGGCTGTCGACGTCTTGAGGGAGCATCACACAATCACAGGGTATGCTAAATGCACATTCTTGCATTCTAAGGACTTACCTCTAAAACAAGGAGCAGATTCTTTCAAACACAAAAGCCAGCAAAAGCTGGCTTTCGCATGGTCAATCACTGATCACAAAAAAAAAAGAAAACAAAATGGGCGTCAAAACAAGTGCGGCTGAAATTTTGCGACTGTCCAGACAGCAGGTAAACACTCGCGTTTGTTGCGCATAGAAGACAATTCACTCAGTCTTTTACGGCCTGTAGCTAGTAGAAAATGTAAAGACAAGTTTGGCGAAAATAATCCCTGGAGAAGGGGAACAAGAGGGACAAAGGACAAACAGAAATCTTCAAACACAGCTAGGTGACTGGTGTGCGACCGAAATAATCCGCCTGGTCCGGGTGTCGAACCCGGGACCTCTCCATTTTCAGTGGAGCGCTCCACCAACTGAGCTAACAAGGGGTTAGACGTCAGTAGAGCAAACGGGTTTTATCAGCTGCCACCAGTCTAACACCAAAACGGTCGAAGCTTGCGTTTTGAAGTTATGACTAGATGCAATGCAAGCGAGCTGGACAAAAATGACGAAAATAATCCCTGGAGAAGGGGAACAAGAGGGACAAAGGACCAACAGAAATCTCCAAACACAGCTAGGTGACTGGTGTGCGACCGAAATAATCCGCCTGGTCCGGGTATCGAACCCGGGACCTCTCCATTTTCAGTGGAGCGCTCCACAACTGAGATAACAAGGGGTTAGACGTCAGTAGAGCAAACGAGTTTCATCAGCTTCCACCAGTCTAACACCAAAACGGTCGAAGGTTGCGTTTTGAAGTTATGATTAGATGCAATGCAAGCGAGCTGGACAAAAATGACGAAAATAATCCCTGGAGAAGGGGAACAAGAGGGGCAAAGGACAAACAGAAATCCCCAAACACAGCTAGGTGACTTGTGTGCGACCAAAATAAACCGCCTGGTCCAGGTATCTTAACCGGGACCTTTCCACTTTAAGTGGAGCGCTCCACCGAGTGAGCTAACAAGGGGTTAGACGTCAGTAGAGAAAACGGGTTTTATCAGCTGCCAACAGTCTAACACCAAAATAGGCGAAGCTTGCGTTTTAAAGTTACGATTAGATGCGATTAAATGCAAAGGTGCAAGCTAGCTGAACAAAAATGACAAAAATAATCCCTGGAGAAAGGGGATAAGAGGGACAAAGAACAAACAGAAATCTCCAAACACAGCTCGGTGACTGGTGTGCGACCGAAAAAAATCCACCTGGTTCGGGTATCGAACCCGGGATCTCTCCATTTTCAGTGGAGCACTCTACCAACTGAGCTAACCAGAGGTTAGACGTCGGTAGAGCAAAGGGATTTTATCATCTGCCGCCAGTCTAACACCAACACGGGCGAAGCTTGCATTTTAAGGTTGTGATTAGATGCAATTCAATAGAAAGGTGCAAGAGAGCTGGACAAGAATGACGAAAATAATCCCTGGAGAAGGGGCGAAAAGACAAACACAAATCTCCAAACACAGCTAGGTGACAGGTGCCCGACCGGAAAAATCCGCCTGATCTGGGTATCCAATCGGGGACCAGGCGGATTTCTTCGGTCGCGCACCAGTAACCTAGCTGTGTTTGGAGATTTGTGTTTGTCCTTTGTCCCACTTGTTCCCCTTCTCCAGGGATTATTTTTGTCATTATTGTCCAGCTCGCTTGCACCTTTGCATTTAATTAAATCTAATTAAAAAGACAAGGTGTTGTTGTTTTCGTAAATCGGTACTGGTTTTCTTAGATCTTAATGCGATAGCCATATTTGGGTTGCTTCATCGTAACTATTTTGATAGGCAACACAATACGCATGCACACGCGAAGGTAATTAGGGAATAAATAAATTGAAACAAAAAATCTGGGTTTCCCCAGAGTGAAATCAGAAACAGGACACCATGAATCGTGAGCCTTACGTTCAAACACCGGGCAAGAGGGCGAATATATTTATTAATTGCACAAGCCAAGGGGACGATTTTGAAGCGATATTTATTAAGTTACCTTTTATGCCCTATGGCGTGCATGGCAGGCCGCGGAACAGGGCGCTCCTTCGGTTTACGAGAGTCTTCACAACGCCATGCAAGAGTAACAAGTGGTCTGACGAGGACATGTGTAAACAGAAGTGCGGATCTGCGGAGTATACACCACTTATGTGTAATGATAATGACCGACCATTTGACGCTCGGTTACCCATGAGTTTCGTCGCAACTTAAAAGAGCGGTTCAACGATATTCAGTTCTAATGTTTTCCACGAGCTTAGTGGCGCAGGAGGGACTCAAGGATACTTGCACGCAACGCCACTAGCCAAGAAAATCCATGCACCAGAAGAGCGAGGTATCACTCACTAATGCATGCATCCAACGTTTTTTTGTTTTTTTTTTTTTTTGTTATGGGAATCAGTTGAGTTTGTTGGTACATGTTATTTTCCTTTGCCAATAAAGAAAACAAAAAACAATGCAGCTCGTACCAATAATTTCAAGGACAAAAGCGAGCGCTTTCATTGAATCTCTCCTTCGCGAAACCTGGTGACGTAACTGGGGATCCCCCCCCCCCCCCCCCCCACCCCAATGACGAGATTTGAATGCCGCTCACAGATTGGACCCGAGCATTGCGTGAGTACTCGATTTGGGCTCGTGATAATCGATAGCTCGAGAAGCATCTGGGTAGTGGCCCATGTCCAATCGCTTCAATGACGACAATAGCCGAACCATAACGATGTCTGGAACTCAGCGTGTGTCCCACGCTTTGTCAACCCTAGCGCGTGGCTATGATCAACATTAGCGGCGTATAGTCGGTTGCAGATCGTTTGGCCTATTGTTCCGGCAGCGAGTTGGGGGGTGTAAAACAAACGCGTCTTTCGTGGGTTTAACGTCAGGAATCCGTTCCGAGCGGTATTCGCGCAGATTACAAAACTCGTTGCATTGTCCCTTCAATCAGCGGCATGTTGCCTTCAAAGAAGACAAGGAATGCTATCACAATTCGACGCAAACTGTAGCCGAGCACTGCAGAAACGCAGGCCCCATGGTTTTAATCAAAGAAACCATTTTGAAGTCACAAATGTTTATTGAAATAAATGCTTATTTTATTGCCATTTTTATCGATATAATACCCACACCAAGTATATCTTAGGTACTCCTCGCTAAAGTTTACTTTTTTACCACTAGTATTTTTTTCCGCACTGCCGACTGCAAGATTTCTTCTCGAGATATCACATCGCACAAGTTACTGCTGCTTTCTGCACTTGTCCGAAGTCATCCCCAGTGTTTAGATGACTGTCTTAGATACTGTACTGGTTCCCATTTACGGAGCAACAAAGGACAACGTCAAAGGATAGTTAAAGATGATTTGAGCGCGATGTCCGATACAGAGAGGGGAAGTGTATTTGCTGAAGTTATTGCGCTAATTACTTGCGTTTACGTCACCCGATGCGGCGTCATCTGTTTTATCTACCTTGTCGCAATCTGCCTTGTCATAAATTCGGTATGTCGGATATCCACAGTTGAGAAGAAATGCGTATCGACAGCTGGACGGAAGTTCCTTAAATAAGGAATTATACATATACGTAGTTTTGCTCGAACTGTCAACTTCCTTCTCCTTTTCCTCACTTTCTTCGCTTCCTGCTCTTGTAGACACTTGGGGAATCGTCACATTTTTTAGCAGATCTTCCCTCAACCAGAATTCACAAGCTGGAAAGGAAAAGAACGATATATTGAGGCAAAAGAAAAAAACGCGCATGTCAGTTTATAACAGTTCGCTTAAGATAAAACAAACGAAAAACAAGTGGTTTCATGGAGAAAATATAAATATAAGTTTGCCCAACCTGAAAAGATGTATAAAAAAAAAAATACGAGGGAGAATTTTTTTTTTTTACTTTTGCAGAACAACGAAATTAAACTAAGGTTCAAGGTTCACAGACAGAGTGTAATCATTTTAACATGCTCTCAAAGATATGACACTGAGCACTTCAATAGATTTTTCTGCGATTTTAAACTTTGTGTTCACCAGTATGGCTATCGCTGCGAGCTTTTACGGTCTGTCATGCTGCAGAACATCACCGCTGTCCTGGTTTTCAGAATCCGAATGAGTTTAGAAAGGAGCACTTTAAATATTGCCTTGTCTATGAAAATTAAGACAGAGATTAAGCAAGATGGCTGCCGTCTGTTCCCCGATCAACGTGCAATAAGGGATTTTAACTTCGCCACTTGAAAAGGTTTTCTACGAGTAGAGTGAAGATGAGGAGTTAGATGAAATTTCAGGAAAACCGAAGTCTAATTTTTCATCCCTGGCCCTTTTGTCGAACTAGAAGTAAAATACTAAAATCAGAATACGGGATAGCACACACTACTCGACCGCCGGTCTCTGCTAGCAAAACTGTTTGTACCCTTGTATTAGGGGTGTTTAACTACGTTATTTCAATCAGGTGATTTATTTTTCCTATCCTACTTTTTGACTGAAGCTTCGAATATTAGCTGCTGTCGGGGTGGCACCAAATTCAGATCTCCAACCTTTGTGACCCGTGAAATTCGTACCTGGAGATGTCTTTACATATTTAATAAACTACAGTGTTCTCCGGCATATTGCTACACTAATTTCGTGCTTCATTTACGTCGTTTTATTGCTACTTTAGAGGAACAAAATACGCAGATTATCTTTTAAAATTAGCATCGTGCGAACGTGGTAGCTACACACGCGTTAGGACTGCAATTCTTCGCCAGGTTCGTGGCTGAGTGGGCGTTGTCCTTGCATCTATGCAATTTCAGCTCCCGCTTCACCTGACCTGGTGGAATACTTGAGTATATTTATCAACCACTGATCTAAAAAGGACCTCTCCAGACCTTGGCATGAGTATAAAAGGAGTCATATAAGTTTCCGCATGGGGTCAGCACCACGGTAGTGTGCAACACGGCCAGCTACGCCGACAACGACGCATCCTATATACGTTTGTAAGGAGCCGCGCTTCAAGAGCTAGTCTGGCCACCGTGGATGGAACACACTTCGCTTTTTGCGCCAGTCTGGAATCCGTGCGTACGCCTCAGAAACGTTTGACTCTCATAGGATATGCTCACACATGCAGCAAGATGGCGGCGCTCAGAGACCGTGCTTGCAAACGTCTATAGATCCTTCAAACAGTCACCGGCTGCGCGCTGCCATTCTTGGCTTCTGCTCTGGGGAACACGTTCTGAGCCTGCACAGTTGCTTTTTATGCCGAACATCAGGCTGTGCGCACGCGTCCACATCCCACTGACTTGGCATTTTTAGTCTGGGTGATAAGCGCTGGAAAGGATTATTGAATTGAGCTTGCATGGAAGTGGACTCTCGCCTCATTCGTGTCAGTTGATTTCGAATGCATGGGCTGCTCGTGACGTCATTCAAAGAGCGCTCCGATGACCACCAGAGAAGAGGGGAAGAGCGAGCTCTCCTCTTATCAGGATACTCTTTTCTGCCTCCCGGATTTGCAGAGACGTCGGTAATCTTCTCCGAGACGCTTATAGATTAACCCGTCACTAAAAATTCTTACAAAAGCAGCTCACCTCTCCTCCTTTTACATGGTGGTCTAAAGTATGCGATGTGACGTCAGTGCAGCCCACGTGTCTATCTTCTTGTTATGTCTATGTTTGTGTTAAGTCGCAGTAAACTTTTTACACATATCGCCCTTTGCTAGAATGATTTTGTCTCGCCCTTTGGGTGATTTTCGCAGTCATTGAACGCTTAGTTGTCGGTTTCTGGACGGCACGTGACTGTAAAAGTGTTTGAGTTGGTATTAAGATCGAAACGACTTTGAGTATCTTGCTAAAAGGTATGTTTGGGCTAGTTGGTCGACGAGCATCTTGGTTTAAAGTAGCCCGACAAAACAAGGACAAAAAAAAAAAAGAAACGACAGAGACGACAGCGGTGTTTTCTGTCTCGTCTATACGTTTACCTTGTTTTTGGTCGGGCTGTTTTAAACCAAGATGTTGAATATCTTGCATACATTTCAGTTCAGTTTCTTTCATTTTGCGCCTAGAAAACGTTCTAAATAAGTTGCCACTGTAGTAGAAATCACTTCATTATACCCACATGCAGAGTCCAGTCGATTTTGTAGTGATCTCAGTATATGACAAAAGGAATTGCTGAATAGCACGTAGTTTTCTGAATATATACTGTAGGGTGTTCGCCAACACTCCGGATGATATATGGTGCAGCCTCTGTTATCGCAGAGGAAGTTGAAATTGAGATCGTAGCAGCTTCCATTTGGTGATGTGGCTTTACGCTTAGGCTGACCTTGAAAAGAAAAATGGAAGAGAATTTTTTTAATTAAGTGGTACGTTGTGAGCTCGACACTATACGGACGGATAGGATTTGAGTCAGGAATTTGCGTGTAGCGTTAACGCCCAAAATTACACAGTGAAAAACAATTAGAAAAAATGCCGCAAACAGCTATAATTGCAGTCAACAATAAACGGTGTCAGAAATTATACAAAACAAGTAAAGAAGACAGAAAAAGAGTATTAGCCACGGATAATAGAACCCACTTAAAAGTGTCCGCACCAATAGCTGCTGGGTAAATTTTCTGAGTACGCCTTTGTTTGAGCGTGTGCACTGAGCTCATCTTAGAGACGAGTGCTGCATCAGCGGTTGGGAAAGACTCGAATTAAATCCATCGCTTCGTGCCCAAAAAATGGCGACGGCCAGTGCTGCTGTGGTGAAATTTTGAAAATAGTGTATTGCGCTGATCCTTTAAGGCCCTGGTATGATCCGACGTCGAGTTTAGCAACCGCGGCGTAGCGCAGCGCACACAAATACTTATTGGTCGCAGATATTGAGTCCTGCGCTACGCCGCTTTCGCTCCGCCCAACGTTGGAGTATAACAAAGCCTTTCGACTAATGCCGTCGAATGCCCAGAATGTACCCAGGTGAAGACGCCATTGAGCTTTCTGGTTAGTGGAAGTTGGTGGCGGAAGTCTTCCACGTTCAATTCCCGAGTAAAAGCGAAAGGAAAACGTTTTCTATGTAGCCTTCAGCCTTCTGTCTTTCTTGAATGGCGTAACTTCTTGTTTGGGCGTTTTGCTCATACCCCGGCATTGGAAGTTGATACCATTGCAAGCAAATGCCACTCGTTTTTCCTCTGTCTCCCACGTATTTCTAATAGCTTATAAGCTATTAGAAATAGCTTATAATTAGTTAAATATTATAGCTTTAATATTATAAGCTATTAGAAATAGCTAATTATAAAACTGTAGGTTTTAATAATATATACTTTCTGCTTCTTATACCCTACACAAAAACTGCGTAACAATTCAAATAATTACAAGAAGTATTCAAGAAATAAACAGTAGTTTATAATCCGCTTACTCTTCAACTTACAGGGAAACACGAGATCGCGGTTTCGAAACATGCTCTCGCTGAACAAGCACGCACGTCAAGCATAATACGTCTGAAATTAAGGGAGGAGCGCCAGCTTGCCCGCGTTTCTCAAATTTTACTCATGCACTAGGCTTTGGCTTTGAATTGGGGCTCTTAAAGCAGGAGAGAGAAACCGGGCACAATACGTAAGTCTTGCGACCGCATAAAAAGATTAAAACGCGCGAACGAAATATTTTAGACGGTTACACGGATTGCTCTAATTGCTGACAGCCGCCATTTTGTTGCTCTCAATTGCCGCGCTGCGACGTCATTAAAAAAAAAAAAAGCCTGTAGGTTTAGGCGTAGCCTCCTTTATACTGACAAAACCTGGTAGATTGTCACGCGACGCGGCCGCCGAAAGTGAAAAGTATCGTTTAACGGGCGCCCCGCTGCGGCGAGACGCCGAAACACATTTGTCCCGAGCGATGGCATATCCGCTCGTGCTTTTCGCGTTCCTCGGGCTGCCCTTCTTTTCTCTTCGGGTTTAAAACCATGTTTCGGGTTCTCGCCGCTGCAAAAGCTGTGCGCTGAATACCAGACTCCACGAGAAATGCTGTGTGCTACCAGATCCTCGCGCTTCAAATCTGCGAACGGGCACGCTATGGCTCCGCCGTCGAACTGCCAGGCTTTGTGAGTATAAAGCAGGCTATGGTTTAGGTAATCTGAGAACATTTAGTTGCTTCAGGTTAATGCGAGATAAGTGTCAAAAGTACATTAGAGAGTGTTATTTTGTCGATTCTGTATTATAAAACCTCGAATAAGAATTGCATATTATATGGAAATACGATCTAAAAAAAAAAAAAAAAAGAAGGGTAACTCTTTCAAGGGTTGAATAGAACTGAACGTGCGCATATTTTGAAAAAGAAAACAAGAACATATATGGTAAAAATACGTTCAATAATTTTAATTTACTCGTACACATGAGGAACAAAATGTTGCAGAGCAAACCAGAATTATAGTTTGAATGTCAACATTTTGGTAATGTGAGGCACTTGCCTAACATTACCAAACTGCAGTGACCTCGTATTCCTGGTAAGTTTACACCGGTTTATGTGCACTGCCAAATGTTGGATACAAAATAGCCTAGTGGAGCCTATTTAAGCTAATATTAAACCCTGTACGTCCACAGAGGTTATTCAAACAAACATGACACTAGTAAACCACACCAAAACCGTTGTCGCACTCGGTACACAAATATATAAAAAAAATGGTACTTGCACGCACCTTTAGCATGAAACATATGTGAGGGGTTAAATAAAACAATGGAGACCACCCAAAAATTTTAGACCAGTATTGTTAGTCGACAGATGTCCCGTTGACAACCTGGCAATTAAACTGTGCTTAATAAATTCATAAATAGTTGCTGCATTCATGGTGCGCCTCCCGGCGACAACTGGTTCGCTCACAACGCTTGCCAGAAATCGTGCGGTGATGATGTAAGTGTTAATTATTACTGCAAGAGATTGTAAGGTACGTACCCAGTTGCATATTATTTTCAATACTATAATCCTTTTGTTTTACAGCTTGAACAAATTGTGTTTTTGATTTCCTATAGCACAAGATGGGGGGAAAAAAACTATGTGTAGACATCTTGTTTACACTTAAAGCCCGACGTACAACCTCGATTTTCTGCAGGAATGATATTCCTCTTAGCGCACCATTCTCCTAAGCTGCGAGGGGAGCCAAGTTCGGGCAAGCTAGAAAGTGGAGAGGATATAGGAATGGAGGAGGCATGCAAAAGTGTAAAGCGCGAAGTGTACGCCGGCTTGGTATATATTAACTAGGCATTATCTTTCCCGCTTTTTCTAAGGCCATGGTAACTTAAGTTTTAGCCATTGTACATTTAGCCTATCTCAAATTCATAAATCGGAAATATAAATAGTAACCAAAAGTAAACGTCAAGTTATCACTTAGCTGCTTTCGTACCTTCACACTAGTCAAAATTATTTCACCAATATGCGGGAGACTTCTCTCGTTCTCTTACAAACGCCTAGCTTGAAATTAAAAATATATATATATATTTAACAGTTTGCTTATTTTTGAAATATATGAACTGAACCTATCAAAAGGCTTAAACGTCATTCCTTCTGTGTGTCACTACCGGCAAGGGAAAAAGAAAGGATTCTTAAGTATAATTTTTCTTATCTTTCCCTAGGGAAATTGAATTAAACCTGACCACAAAATCGTTCTTCATTAAAAAAGAAAAGAACTCTGTCTTTTAACGAAACAATACCATCGAAGGGGGATCGGTGGCTGAATTTGTTTTGGGATGTCCTACAGAAAACATTGAAGAAAGATCTGAATATCTGTGCATATATCATACGTTTTTTTGCCATTAAAGCATTATGATACTTTTCCTTATGACCTGCTCACCATGATGGGTCTGCATTGCCTTCGGAAAACGAGGATTATTCATAGAAATGCTGATCCTCCACGGTCCACTAAGTCCAATGTCAGACAAACTATGTCACGCGTACGTAATGTGTACGACCGCCTTAAGAAACGCCCAGAATGGTATACACTTCTTGACAAATGTGCTCATCTTCCCGACTTTTAGAGATGTGACCCTCTTCGAAATATGTTACCATGGCCCTCTTTCTTCGTAATTCCCTGTGACCATCACAAGGCGTCTTGAATGTAAACAAGGGATAACTATGTTAGACTGTGTATTGATTGCTTCTACCGATCTTTTTCTGAGTAATAAATACAACAATAGTGGTCTAGCGCACACCAGCTTGGAGAACGTGGATCGAAAGCTCGTGCTGCAGAACCCAGTATTCTGGGTTCTATCCCCACCCGTGCCAGTTTCGATCTGGATGAGCATCGTACCGGCATGCGGTCGTGATTCACTACTGCGTGGTGAACGTTAAAGATCCCAGGCTAGCGGCTGTACTACAGTGGCTAAATTGCTGATCTACAGCGAGTGACTCGTCGCAACTTTTAAATGGCTGACCAACTACACGCGGTATAAATATCCACACAACCCCAATTCTTCTTCTTCAATACCATCCAAAAGAGACTAGACACAGACACGAGAATCTGAGCGAATGAACTATTTTCGAAACTATGCTACAAACATAAAATGCCTAGCCCTAAAAGGTTTGCATATGCTTGCTACTATGGATGTGCCAGGTATGTCAAAGCGTTATCTTTGAGAAAGGACAAATAATGCTGGTTCACATATCGATGATTATTTTGTGAGATCGTTTTTCTAAATTCTTGCCAGCTGCCAGTGGGAGCTGGCAACTTATGACTTTTTTAACTTTTCAGTAAATGGCCCTTTTTGGTTTTTGCACACAAGGGTGGGTGTCGTTTTTCCGTATCTTAATCTTGCCTTAGTGAAATAAATTATTCTTTTTCTTCCGCTGCCTGATCATTATGGTCACATTCAAGCTTTCAGTATGTGCGGATTATGCACCTTAAAGAGGGGGCGCAACGATATTCGGGATTTGGCCAGTTAACTGCGAGAATTAGTCGTAGAAGCGTTTCGAAGAACACGAAACGCTTTTACCTTGTGCGCGCTGATTTTTATTTTATAAAAAAATAAAAAAAATTGAAGGTCGCCGTATTCCTCAACTCTCGAACCCGTATTTTGAGTGATGTCACTTGTAGTACCACCTTGTCTCCCATTGGGTTGGGAACCCAGCGCACCCTCTGCCATTGCCCAATGTTGAAGGTATAGCATCGCCGAAGATTGCGGCGTGCGATCGACACAAGAGACTGTTCACCAAGGGGCTTGCGTCGATTTTAGCAGCGGATGGGGGCTGGTTTAGTTGACTGATGTGTGCTCCCAATGACGGGACACCGTCACTCCCATATCTGCCACACCCGGCTACAGATCGGCAAATAATGCGTTGTTGTTTTTGTTTTTGCGTTTAAACAGCGGAATCGCAATATTTGAGGGGAAGGGGACGCGTTTTCTTTCGTTTGTGCCAAGTCAGACATATCGACGTAATACGGCGAGCAATTGTGTTCCAAAATCCGTCGCTGGCACATCGGAACAAAGGAGGAGCATGCCAATCAAAAGGCAACATTGCCTGAGGTCGGGGAGAAACAAAAGCACTTGTGCGCGTTTCGGGAGTAAGCAAACGTACGAGGTATGCAAGAAACAGACGAACTTCCACGTTGTATACGCCGATACAGAATCGAGATACATACTTACTGCGGTGTTACAATAGAGTGACCAGTGTCATGTACGTATTGTGTTATTGAAGAGCATACGAAGATCATCTCGAAAATATGTAGATAAAATTAACCGTACTGAGCGGATGAGAGAAGCGCTACATAGCCGCTCAAAAGACAAGATCTCTGACGGCGTCGTGCTTCAAAGTTTGAGTCTCACAATTACCCTTTCAATTGTGCTAATCCACCACACCGCCTTGTCTTTTCGACGTTCCCTATTTGTTCTATGAGTGCACTGAACGGAATTGTAGGCAAACAGAGGTGTTCTGGAAACACATGCCATCGTGTGGAACGCGGTAAGAAAATGGCTGGAACTTTGCACGCGCTTGTGGTGCTCCAGAGGTTTTCTCACTGTTTGTCCCGCCACGTCTACATGCATTCATGATTTCTTGTTTAGAAGCTTTACTAAGTACAGTATCAACATTTGCGGGACTCAAAAGCCACGCTTGAAGATATCAATGACCATTTTCATCTCTGTGCATGGTCCGTAAAGAGGAAATAGTCGAAAACAGTCCAATTTAATAAACTTACTGATAAATGATTTAGTACGATTCAATTTCCTCTGCATACCTTTTATTCTTTCTTCTTGAGAGACCACGCGAGCTTTTGAAAATTTCCCGAAGATCGTATTTGATGCAGATTTTGTTAAATCATATCTTGTCAGCCTTAGTTGGCTCAATTTGCGAAGCTTCCATATAGTTTTGGAGTTGCGAGCAGCCTCATCTTTTTGTATAAGCAATGTCTTCTGCATGTTTCTTTAATCTTTCCGCGTAAAATAAAGATTTGCTTGTTCTCGCAGCCTATACAATATTGTTGAAATGTATTTTTTGCCGTGTATACTTTCAATGACACATTTAAATATGGTGCGCGCCAGTGCACATGCGGTGCTCAGACGATGTAACTATTCTGCTATAATAGTGATCCTATCTTATTTATGAGAGGGCTATCGGTACTTCTGTATGCATCCTATTTTGAAGCCTTAGTATAAACAGTTCGAAATAGTATATATACAAAATTATTGGCTAAAAATTAAAGTAATTCAAGCCCGTGATCGTGCTTCAGTGAAACTCCTGGATACTTATTGGTTTTTGAACAGGCCACTAACCCCTTCAATGGACTGGTTGGATATTTTAATTAAAACGTTTATGGTAGGGACATTGTGAAGCAATGGACATACTTACATTGTTTTAGATTTTTTGTCGTACCATTTTGATGTGTAGTTGGCGCTCTTCAATGTGTCATTGAGGTCACTTGTTTGCACGTGAAGACAGCTAATACCTTTGTAATGTTCTTTTGTCCCCAACCCGCTACTATAAACTAGATAATAGCTCTGATTCGCCGTCCTTTCGATTATCTGAAAATATATTAATGTTTCTTGTAATTATTTTGACACAAATTACATAATAAATAAAAAATGTGAAGACATTTCTACTCAGAGCTAAGCTAAACGTAAGAGGACTATCGAATTTTTTTTTTGTTTTTTTGCATTCATATTAATTTGTAATGAGGATTGAAAATGCAGACTCCACTCTCATCCATGCAGTCTCCGTGTGAAAACACGTCATTGATTCTACAGAAGAATAAAAATGACAAATGTAGACTGGACGTAAATAACAAACACTTAAAAGGCTTTAAAAGGACACTGACACACCCCAATTTTTTTTATTTTTTTTTGTCACGCGATTGTTGTCGGAACACTACCCAATTAATATTTTGCTACAGAGTCACGTATATTTTTATTAAAGCTAAAAAAGCAATTGCTCGAGACCCAAACCAAAACTCCCGCACCGCACTAAGAAGTGGAGAGGATAAAGTGAGTGGCGGAAGTCACGTGGCTACACCCGACCGTGAGATATTTTTTTTTTCCGCACGTAGCAGACGAAATGCGGTCGTTCCCCGTGCGATTCCTTTGCAGACATGTTTGTTTTGCTCGCTGTTCTGCACTTCAGATGTACATTTAAGTGTCGACAATTTGTAGTGAGTGCCCGAGTGCCGTGGTGAATTCGCGTGATCGGCTCCGAGAAGAATACTCCCAAGATGTTGCGTGAAAAGTTGCCTCACATGTCCTGGTTCAGAAAGTGTCATTGTGCGGCAGACTGCAAAATTTTCCGAAAGATGAACGAGTCGAGATTCAATGGCTGGCTGCAATTCTAGTAGAACAGTTACGCGAAGCTCGGAGAGCGGACGCACCTGATTTATATGCTCCTTGCATTTTGTGGAAAGTTACAACATTAAGTTCGCAAATGTCAAAAATGGAATCCCATACCATTTAGTTCAGCAACATGTCGTGCACAACAATTGGTTTTTTCAGTGATAATTGTAAAACAAGAAATGTAAACATCGGAAAATGCTTGACAAAAAAAAAAAGGGAAAAAACGGTACACCACACCAGGGATTGAACCCGGGCCCGCCGCGTGTGAAGGAGACATCTTTCCACTGAGCTACTGAAGGAACTCAATCATGCGTAGTAAGGCAACGGGTAGACTGTATGTGAAAACTTTGATGCCCATTTTCCCTTCAGTACACGCAATCCCGGCTTGAAGTCCGGCAGCAGAACGCATATGCCACATTCGCACCTCGTAAGGAAACCGTACGCGTGCATATTCAACTCCAAGTACGCACATCGTGCTTGATGTTTGAGCAAGGGATGTTTTCAGCCACGAGAAGGAACGACGGCTCGGCGACGCCTTCGTGCAATCGGCTTGCTGGTCGCGCGTGTCGTACGGGATGAATATCAGTTCTTTTGATCGGTCCAAAATTTCTCTTTCGAAGGAAGACAGAATTCACCGGTACCGCGAACGACAGTTTTGAAGTAGAGGTCGAACACCCGTCATCCGCTGCCATCCGCTAGTCCCACGATACGCAAAACGACGCCCTGTTGAGAATTACGCAGTTAACGCACAGAAGACTTCCGGTTGTCTGTGCTAACTCTTTTTTTTTCAATTAACATATTTGCAGTTTCTCGGAAGCAGCAAAAAATGGGTTTCATGTTTTTTTTCTATTTTTGATATTGACTCTGTGCCTTCAATGACCCTCGACTTTGATTAAATTTGGTGGTGGCGTCGAAACCTTAGAAAACGGCCCGTGACCACGGAAAAGAGAGTGAGCGCGACTCAAACCGGCCAGTTCTCGATCGGCGGTTTTCGCGTGGAAAGAAACCAAATTTCGAGCCGCGAATTTTGTTCTGGGTTGTAGCGCTCTCATATCTGTCACGTACAACTAAAAGCCTCGGCTAGTTTAAATACCCTGTGAATGCCCCGTTAAAGACAATATTCGTGCTTAAAAATAAGATCAATAGACAAAACTGTTCGAAGAAACGAACAGACAGGCAATATTGATATTAAGTAACAAAAATAGCAGCGTTTGTGTACCTTCATTAAGCTGATTTTGATTATAGGCATCACATTTTATGGCGTCATCCTTTGAAATGTGTGCCACCTGGGAAACGAGTATATTAAGCCGCTGCCGATAAAATAAAACTGCTTTCTTTCCAAAGGTTAAAAACATCTACGCATCCTCGAAGGCTCAGACTTCGCCCAAATATAACGCAAGACGTTAGTGAAAAATAAAAATTAAAAACAAATTGTAACTAAGGGTTCTGGTTATAACATTTCAAGGCAATCAGCGATTCTTGCACTACGCAGCGGGTTTTGGTTTCAGCAGGGGCATTATTCGGGTACATGTATTCACAAAGTAATCCGGCTGCCATCTCTTCAATAATATAAAGAGGATCTCGACTGAAACAGCAATCGCTTTATTAGCAGGCAGAAGGCTATAATATCGTTACAATAACTTATATTCCCGGTGAAAATAAATCCTACCTTCCAGGCATCCTGCATCGCGCCAAGGTTTTCTCTGTTCAGGTCAGGATTGTTGTCTGCCGGTTTCTTCCAACTTTCAAACTCTACGTCGGCGCATGTCGCAGAAACGCTTAGACAGAACACCAAATGTTTCAGGGACAGCATCGTTGACGACCTCTCAGACGCAGTGGCAATATGGGCAGACGTGTTCGCTTTATATAGTTTCCCCGATTACGTAATTCTTGGAAAAATCGAAATTTCTTTTCTTTTTGTGTTGTTAAAGGAAAGACTCAGTTGTGTACACTTAAAAAAGTCACTGCTCTCCCACCTTTTTTTTTCGAATTCGCTGGGTGTGCCTCTTTTCATTTTGTCAGGCAATGAATCCCCCGCTTGCAAGGATGTTCAATACCCTAGGACCCGGCATGACATCATGCGCAGCAGCAACGCCTAAAAAATAACTCAGTCCCAGACTGCCTTGCGAACCGACGCTGCTCTCATCGTCTGCTCGCCGCTCGGTCGGCTCGATTGGCTACGTGAGGCTTCGACTACGTCTGCTCCGTGCCTCTGATCTGTTTCGTCCGCCCGTTGTGACGGCTGGCTTTCGATACGATCGCGGCACACAATACAGTAACTGGTGTTCAACGAAATGGCGAATTTAATGAGATTTTGATATTTGTTGAGCTTGAATCGGAAAAAACTTTCCATGTGCAGTTCATTCATCCCAGAGACGAAAGCTTTATTGTCCTGTCTTCTCCCACGAGCCCTTCTGTTCTGCACCAGTGTTGACGAAACGGCACTCCTGGAGCGCATTCCTTTTACGAGGAAGGGAGGAACGCCGCCGTTCCATCTTCCATCGGTGGAACGGGAACTCATTACATTTCGAAATAACTGCCGAAGGAACGAATATTTTTTATATATATTTGAAACTTTATTTGGACCTTGTGGTAGGGTTGCCTTGCTGCATGCCCATCCGGGAGGAACAACACGGAGCCGGGGTTTCCAAAACAAGAAACTACATTTATTAAAGTAACAGGAATGGATTGTTAGTATCAAGTTCAACGTAAAACATTGCCGGAACGTTCGAACTGTACGCCTCCGTGGCCACGGTCCGTCTCCCCTTCTCTGTGGGCGTGTGCCTTCTTTTATAGGCTTTTGTGCTTTTCTATACGTGCGCTATTGCGCGCCTCGGCCGTTGTCCAGTTTGGGCATTCGGCAGCGGCCTCTGGCCGTGGTGGGAGACTTGCTCCCACACTCCCCCCCCCCCCCCCCCTTAAGCGTCTGGCATGTCGATGCCAGTGTTGTCGTGGTCGTCCTTGGGAATGGTTGTCATCGAGGGTGTGGACGGCGGCGCTGTATCGGCGTTAGGGCGCGCTCCAGGTTGCGCTTGTCCTTTGGTGGCCGTTTCCGGAATCGCCGGCAGCTGCAGTTTTCGGTGCCTTCTTGCCCACTGGCCGCAGTTCCACGGAGTGGGCCTCGCTGGTTGCTGCCCTCGGGGACTGGTACCGCCACGTGTCTTGGGACCCTGGTGTCCAGATGCCCGGGATTTGTAGTGGCGTCGCCCATGATCCATCTTCGTGAATCAAAACGAGCAATTGCCATGGGTTACTCTCATGTGTAAGCCCTGGCTCTATGATGCATAAAAAAAAAGGATAAAGGATCTGGGGTGGGCACAATCGCGCGATATTTTCCCCTCTCCCCCTCAGAAAGGCGATCAGACCCGTGGGATGATATACGATCGAGGTACAACGCTCGAAACCCGAAAAAAGTAAAAAAAAAAAAAGGAACAATTTTGTCCACCGCTTTACAACTTCTCTCAGCCGTCACGGACGTCGCAGATTGTACCGCCTGTGTGCCGGCGAGGGGGGTTCCGGGAACGGGCCGTCGTCGGCATCGGTCTGATCCTGCGAAAAACAATCTTCCGGGATGTGGAATTGTTTAAGGTCGGTGACATGAGTTGGTCCTGTGGACTCACCACTGAAATGGTGAATTAGCGTGTATGTAAGCGGGGAAAGCTTTTTGCCTACACGAAATGGACCATCCCACCTGTTGGCCAGTGAGGCCGTGAAGCCTTTCGCCGCGTCACTCAGGGGGTGAGTGCGCCTGAGCACCAAGTCTCCCACCTCGAACTGCAGGTCTCGGCGTCCCTGGTTGTACTGGTCGGATTGCTGCAGTCTGGCAACGTCAAGGTTCTCCCGGGCTTCCTTGAGGTTGATGGTGAAACGCTTTCGCAGGTCGTCTGCGAACTTTGTGTAGTTGCGGTCCTGTGCCCTGGGCTCTGTCGAACGGAGAGTGTTAGTAAGAGGGAAAGCAAGCTCTCTGCCAAAACTGAGCTGGGCAGGGGTGAGCCCGGTTGACCGGTTAACCGTGGTGCGAGTGGCGAAGGCCATTTCTGGGAGCTTCGCATCCCAGTCTTTGTGGCGCTCCGTATGTGCAACAAGCATCATCTTAAGGTTTCGATTCACCCTTTCGGTTATATTTGCCTGGGGATGATACGGCGAAGTCCGTTTATGTTCAATACCCAGAACCGCGCATGCCTCGACAAAAACTTTGCTCGTAAAATACGACGCATTATCCGAAATTAGGCTTGCCGGGAATCCAAAACGCGCGAAAACTCGAAGTAGGCAGTCCCATATTTTCTGCGAATCCAACTTTCGTAAAGGGAACAGCTCCACCCATTTGGTGAAATGGTCTGTTACTACGAACAAGTACTGCTTTCCGCGTGGGCTACGTGGAAATGGACCCATGACGTCACAGCAACAGATCTGCCAAGGGCTCTGGCTTGCGATCTGTTGCATGAGACCCGGGGGTTGACCACCACGTGGCTTCGCTTTCTCGCATGACGGGCAACTACGCGCATACCTTTGTACATCTTGCCGCATGCCGGGCCACGTCGCAATCTGGGACAACTTATCGTAAGTCTTGCCCCCACTGCTGTGTCCGGCTAGGGCAGAGCTGTGCATGTATCGGATGAAAAGCTTACGTAGCTTGCGGGGTATCACGGTCCGGAATGCTGAACCATCCAGATCGTTGTCGGCCTGGGGGATGTAGCGCAGCAGGAGGCCGTCGTCGCTCATCAAGTAGGAGTCGAACTCCGTGTCACTTGGGCGGTCGACTGGACCGGACGCTGCCAGCCAGGCAGTCACTTGTTGGCACAACCCATCGTCGTGCTGGGCCTTCAGAAGATCCTCTCTTGAAACCAATGTACCCCACCGTGAGTCAGGTGGTCCCTGTGTTGTATTAACGACTGCAACCAGCCCTGGGGATTCCCGCACGTGGTTCTCAGGAAGGGGGGCGCGGGAAAGTGCATCAGCAATTTGGTTTGTAGCACCCTGCCTGTATACAATAGTGTAATAGAATTTGTTGCAGCGTAAGTGCCCAACGAGCGAGGCGACCAGCGGGGTTCTGAAGTCTTTTCAGCCATGAAAACGCTAAATGATCCCATTGAATTTGGAATGTTGCGCCATCCAAATACATGTCAAATCGCTTTAACGCATACACTATGGCTAAGCATTCCCTTTCTGCAACACTGTAGTTAAGCTGTGCGGAATTGAGGGTCTGACTTGCGAAAGCAACCGGGCGAAGTATGCCATCATGTTCCTGCAGTAAAACAGCTCCGACGCCACAATCGCTTGCATCTGTCTGCAAAACGAATGGTTGGTTTAGGTCGGGAAGATGCAGACACGCATTCTCTGTCACTGCCTTTCATAACGCTGCGAATGCGCTTTGCGCATTCGCAAACTTTCCAATTAGGTGTTTCTCAATTCGCTCTCCAATTCTCCAATTCACACATCGGCTCTTAAACGAAAAAGAAGCAAATTAGTCTTAATTAACTAAATAACTTGGCGCATAAAACAAAAATATTACGCATGTTCCCAAACGTTTGGTAACGACATACAGTGATATTGTAGTGAGTGCGCAGGCGAGCTGGTGGAAATTAACCATTCTGATGTTAGCCTGAGACTGAGGCAGGAAAAGAGGAAGTTTCAAAGTAGAAGAAGAAGGAACAGTTTCAAAGAAGAAGAAAAAGGAACAGTCGAGGATACGTCTCTATCGTATCCTCGACTGTTCCTTTTTCTTCTACTTTGAAACTTCCTCTTTTCCTGCCTCAGTCTCAGGCTAACATCAGAATGACATACAGTGGTTTGCACCGTCGCAAAGTGCTCCGTTCTTTTTTTTTTTTTCAAAGTTTGTTGCAAGTTATGAGTCACTATCTTTCACAAAAGTTGCAAGAAACACCAGGATGCCGATGGAGTGTCTTGTTGCCCTCTGGCACTGAGTACCCTCACCGACGACATCGGCGACGATTTGCCTAGCGTCAGTTCCGTAACACACACAAATATCATCTCTGCCCAAACAGAAAATCCTTGGAGTGCTAAGATAATTCGTAGCCTCCCTAGCCCAGTTCAAGACACTAAGTTTTGCCGAAAAATATGCGACTTCGTCCTCCTCGATGGTCTCCTCTACAAACAAAGTAACCTCCATGACGGCGCGCGACACCTACTTGTGATCCCGAAAGAGTTACGAGACATCGTTCTCGCGACTTTCCATGACCATCCCGCAGTGGGTCACCTGGGCACATACAAGACGTATACCCGCGTCCGGCCCCGTTTCTTCTGGCCCGGCACGTATCGGACGACCAAGAAGTATGTGCAATCGTGCGTTCCTTGCCAACACCACAGACCTCCGCGACACGCATCAAATGAACTGTTGATGCCCCTGCCTTATTCCGAGACGCCTTTCGAACGAGTCGGTATCGACCTCTACGGGCCACTACAGAAGAGTTCGACTGGCCACCGGTCCATATATATATATGGCAATAAAACACCCTTCATACGGTTGTTGTAGTTTTTAAACCAAATTATTCGAAAAGTTCGTCGACGTTTCGGCCTTAGACAGACCTTTCTCAAGACTGGTTACATTTGACGAAACATTGACACACCTTGGTTACACGCGTGGCCCATGAGTTCAAGAGATTATGCTAATTCAATACACCTCGCTACTGCACCAGCAGCACGATAGACTCGACAGAGCTATCGCAACAAAAGCCGATTATCTGGGGCCAAGCTTGAAGGATAAGCCCCCGGGGTAAACCTGGCCAGAAAAAGAAAATTGTACAACATTGCAAAATTTGATTGAACGAAAACGGAAAGACAGCCACAAAAATTCAGGCGCCAAATGCGCGGCAAAAAAAAAAGTTGAAAACACGTAACTTGCTGCATTTTCCATTAAACATATTAGAATGACCCCTATATAAAATAAATCGCTTACGCTCACGCAAATACAAAAGGAGCATGTATGGTCACCGCGTGAATGGAAGACACATTGCCGGGATGTTTATTTATCCCTGTTTTGATAGTGTTAAACTTGTGAATAAGGTACGAATCTTTTTGTTCGCGATCTGGGTTGCTTTTGAATCCAGACTGTAAAAATATAACTTGAAGCTTATCGAATGAATGATCTGGATCGCCCCCGCTCCCCCCCCCCCCCCCCCCCTAACATGTTTTCATATTTTCAAACGGGGAGTGTGGGCCTTGATTTTGCATGCGATCTGTGATTATTAAACCGCAATCGGGGAAAGGGTTCCCTGTCTGGCCCATGTACTGAGCGCCGCAAGTGCTACATTGTAAAAGGTATACTAAATTACTGGTGTCGCAATTTAAGCTGCCATATACTTTGTAGGTAAGGTTGGACTTTCTATGGAGTGTGGGCAAACTCCACATCCCGACTTTCCGCATGGCCGACACTTAGTGCTCTCAGTGGCAGTTGTCTTGGACCGAACTAAGGAATTCAAAAGTTATTACTATCGTCCCACACGGGGGACGGTATTAATAACATTTGCGAAACGTTCACTTTCATGTAAAATATTCGAATGTTTCCTTAATATGGCGGTGACATTCGGAGACTTATTGCTGAAGGTCAGCACGAGGCCGGCCTGTCGGCTTGTTTCCGCTTGGACACCTCTGTCACCTAACAAGAGGTCGCCATTGAGTGCTCGCGCCATGCTAATTGCGTCATTTAGGATATTTTCTGGGTACTTCTGTTCTTTTAGAACCTCGCGTAGTTGATTAGTGTTGGAGTCAAAATCATCGTTACTAAAACATGCACGCCTAAACCCGTGAGCCTGGCTGTACGGAATACTGGTTCGGCAAGGTCGAGGATGAAAACTGTCGAAGTGCAAAGATGTCCGGCTGTTCGTGGGCTTTCGATACAGTTGAGTGACCATAGTTGTGTCCTTAATTATTATTCTAACGTCTAAGAAATTAACGCCAGGTTTCGAGTAACTGTGTGGAGCGACTGGAATGGTGCGAGGAGTTAAAATCTGCGATAAACTTGAGAAGCCTATTTCTGCGTGTGACCAGATACAAAATACTTCATCAATATACCTTCTGTAGAACATCGGTTGGAGCAGACAGGATGCGGGAAAAGTCGATTCTAGGTCACCCATAAATATATTTGCAAAGTTCGGGGCTGTTTTCGTGCCAATTGCTGTACCTCTAGTTTGAAGCAAAAATTTGCTGTGGAATTTAAAACTGGAGAGAGAAGTACGCGTTTATTAGACAATGTTGTCAACCAGCGCCTGGTGCTGGTTTGCTACATTGTGAACTTAACGGAAGCGAAAATCATAAAAGTAAGAGAAAGAAAGGTAAACAGAAAAAGATAGAGGGAGAAAACACACAACACCAAAGTATTAATTAAGGAATTAATTAAAAGAAACAACTAACAAAAATGTTTCAATGGGAATTCTCATTGACCATTGCTGTTTTTCTACTCCCCTACAGTTTCTTCTGTAAGCGAGTAGCTGTTAGAAATTTCAGCAGAGCTTTTGTAGCTCTATACCCCTCAGCAGCAGAAATCCATGGACCAAGCAGAGTACGAATGCTTATGTCTTATTCATTTTGTAGCCTCTGGTCTGTCTTCATAAGCTCCCTTTCACAGCTGTAGTCCTTGCATTCACACAATACATGTTCGACGTATGTGTGACTCCGCACGAAGCACATTCAGACGACTCAGCTCTACCGATTTTATGAAGGTAGCTGTGGTGTATGCCACATTCAGTCTCAAGTGATGTAGGACCGTCTCGGCTCCCGAAATTCAAGTTTGGGATTGATATTTTAAAGATAGGAGTAATGATATCCAGGATTTCTCCGAAGCGAAGACGCTATTTCTTGGCCGATATCTCTTATCAAGTTATTTGCATTTGACCTAGATAAAATAATTGACACAGTAATAGCGCTCACATAACCGTTTCGAGCAGCTCTGTCAACGATAACATTTCCGGTTATACCAAAGTGACCCTGTATCATAAAGTGGTGCCCTTTGCATGAAGCTTGGCGAGCTGCTTCCAGAATTTCCTGTGCGGGTTGCAAGTTCGGGCCACATTTCTCCATCGCAGAGAGGGTGTGTACAGCAGATTTAGAGTGAGCAAAGATAGCCCAAAAAACTAGAACTCTCGGCTCCCACGTGTGCAACAGCTGCTGAAATTGTTGGGAACTTGACTCAGCTTTGCTTGTGTGCATGCGTCCAGAGACGGAATGTAGGCTCCCAGGGTTGATGATGCGGACATTGAAGATTCGTCGGTGAAGACGTGTCTAAATGAGGCATACGTTCGGTTTATCTATTCCAATAATGTCTGCGTAGTCACGGGGGCGGGCACTGTTTTCTTCGAAGCGATTCCCGGAATACACCTTCTGATTTCTAAGTCAGGGTACCTCCACGGTGAATAGCTTGTAATTACCACTGCTTCAAAAGAAGTGGGGATGCAATCCCTAAGAGTGTGATAACTTCTGCAAAGCCAGATGATGATCCCTCTGTTACAATATTTGTGAGCTGATGCTTATATGTGCAAGAGTTGTGACGAAGATGAGCTCTTATCGTTTCTTGCGTTCTTAAAACGGCTGGTGAAATCGCTCGTGCCTCCGCAAGGGATCGCAAATTTGAGGTCCCTTTCCACAGCCCTAAACATGTGCGAAGAGCTTGTGCTTGAATACTCTCAAGTTCTTTTAGAAGAGTACATGAGATGTTGTGCATAGCAGGCAGGACGTAGCGCAGAAGTTCGAGAAATAAGGCATTATAAAGGAAAAGGAGTGCGGAGACAGAGCATACCCATTTGATTCCAGTAATCATCCTGATTATATTGATGAAAGACGAGAGCTTCTTTTTACGGCGTTTTACATGGGGGCTCCAGGTCAGCTGCCTATCGAGAGTGGCACCAAGGAATGTATGTTTTGTGACATATAGAATTTCCTTTCCGTCTATTTCAATTGGGTATTTGTCAGTGTGTATTTTTTGTGAATGCCATCGCCGCTGACTCGTCCGGCGATATGTGCAGACCTCGGAGGTGTAGGTATCGTGTGGTAATGTTAATGGCATTCTCCAGTCTTGCTTTGTTGATGTACTGAGATCTACTGCAAGTCCAGAAGCAGATATAATCCGCGTATATTGACACGAGAACGGATTTGGGAGAATCTTAGGAGACCTATGAGAGAAATGCTAAAAAGCATGGGGCTGAGGGACACCTTCCTGTGGTACTCCCCTATTAATATGATGAAGACCGGTGTTGCCGGCATGTGTCGGTATGTAGACTTGTTTTTCTCTTCGGTAACTGGCTATCCATTTGTATACGCGTCCTCCAAATCCAATGGCCTTCATATGTTAAAGAATAGGGTTGTGTTCTACACAATCAATTTTATGCCCACAAATACGGCTGCTTTTCTTATTTAGTACCTTCATTTGTTCAATGCTAGTTACTAAGTCAATAACGTTGTCAAATCTGCTTCTTCCGCGTCGAAATGCATGCATGGACGAAGGATATAGATCTCTATTTTCTAGATCCCATTCGATACGAGTAAGCAGCATTCGCTCCATTACTTTGCCTATGCAACTTGTTAATGCTATCGGACGGCAGGAGTTAATGTCTAGAAATTCGAAACTATTTACCTCAAGGACCAGGCTCGAAAGGGCAGCCAGAATGTGGCCCTCCTGGAAGTCATCCCTCCAGTGGGCTTCATATGCCCTTACAAGCGCCTCTATGCCGTCTTTATGAGGAATATCGGTGTACAGAGCAGTTACATCCATTGTCACTACAGAAGCGTCTCTGGGTATTTTAATTTTAGAAATTTCTTTCACAAAGTGAGTCGTGTTGCGAATGTACGACGGGAAGGTAGGCGGGATGTGGCTCATGAGGTTATCAACGAAACTAGAAATTGGCTCGCTGAGCGTTCCTGAGCCCGATATAATGGGGCAGCTGGAATTCCTTTCTTTATGGATTTTAGGTAACATATAGAAGCGCCAGGGCACGGCGTGTTTAGCAGTTAGCCCCTGTAAACTTTTGTCGGTAATTTCATCTTGTTTCTCTAGCTGGATAAGTCGCTGATGTAGAAATTCGGCATGCTGACTAGTTGTATCGTTGTTTAGATGACGGTTGGATTTCGCATCACTTAGTTGTCTATAGCCTTATTTTATGTAATCCGAGATGTCTAGTATAACTACGGAACCCCCTTTGTCAGCTGGTTTGATTATAATATCTTTTTTGTTACCTAGATCCTTCAGCGCCAAGCGTTCGGCAAGCGAGAGGTTATAGTGATGCGGTTAGTGAGTTCTATAAGCTGACACAATGTCCTTTTGAACCGCGTGTATATAAGGGTCCTGATGCTTATCTCTGTTGGGACCGAGAGTCCAGCCGGACAATGTCGAAGGCAGAGGAGATGCGCCTTGGTGAGGCTTTTCCAAGATGAATTCCAGAAGCCGAAGGCTTCGTTCGAAATTATCGAGATCATGGAGGAGCGTGAAATCGTCGGGGACGGGCAGAAGTTAAGACCCCTTGAGAGGAGCGACTCTTCGTCGTGTGTTAGCTCTACAGTGGAAGAATTTACTATTTTGCTACTATCAAGAGAGATATTCTGCATGTCAGGTCCCCTCACCGTCGTCGAGGGATATTTAACATTATCCCTAGCTAGATTAATATTATTTACCTTCCTGATGATCCCATGTCTCTTTTCGTCAAATGATTTTAGTGCTGCCGTTTCATGCGGTGACAGTTCGTTGGCGCAAAGCAAATTACTTTCAACCCTTTGAACATACGTCGATCTTGTCTGGCAGTGATTTTTAGTTATTTTTACTAAATCGAGAGAAGCACTAGTAAACACCGCGTGCCATTTTCTTAAATCGCTCTCGGAGAGCTGTGTCATACTATGTGATTTTTTTTTCTTTTTTGTAAACTTCTGGGAGCAATGCGCGCGTCGAGGAAGGTCTGAATGTATGCGGCATGTGACTCGTGGCGTATCCTTTTGTCCGCTAACTTCCTAATTTCTAAAAAAAAAACATCTGGTAAAAAGTTAACAGGTATCTCAATCAAAACAGACGGAGATTGTGATGTGCTAGGGGGAGACCGTCAATCCTGTGAAAAGCAGAAAGCCGCGCTGTGAGGCTTGCGCAGTTTGTAGCCCGCTTGAGGGGCAGGCTCGGCGATCTGGCTCCTCTGTCCGGCAGGGCGTCCGCCGGCGTCGTCTTCTAAGCAATTGGCGCCTGCCGTTTTGTGGCTGCTTCTCGGTGTTCGTTCAGTCAAATTTTACAGTGTTGTAGAATTTGTTTTCCTGTCCAGGTTTACGCCGGCGTTTATCATTCTCGCTAGGCCCCAAATAAGCAGCTTTTGTTGTGATAACATTGTTGAGTCTATCGTGGGGCTCTTGAAGGAGCCAGGTGTTTTGAATTAACATATTCCCTTGACGGCATGGGCCACTTCATGAAGCAAAGATATGCCAATATTCCCTCAAATGTAACCCGTCTTCAAAAAGGTCTGCCTCAGTCCGAAACATTGACGCACTTTACGAATAAAGTGCGTCAACATTTTGAGAATGTTGTTGGAGTTTTAAAAACTCCAACAACCGTCTGAAGCGCGTTTTATTTCCGTATATACTTTTCGTCATCCTGCGCTACGTTTTCTCTCTCTCTCTTTATATATATATATATATATATATATATATATGGGCATGGTGGCGGGAGGCCGAAGGCGTGGGAGTAAAACTGAGAAGAAAAAAAACCCTTAGTGAAAAACAGCAACAACGGACGATTTAATCTTCGACGTTTCGGGCCGGAGTCCGGCCCGAAACGTCGAAGATTAAATCGTCCGTTGTTGCTGTTTTTCACTAAGGGTTTTTTTTCTTCTCAGTTTTATATATATATATATATAAGGAACCACTCCAATGAATCAAAGAATCAAAGTTTTAGAGACCCGCCGAAAGCCAATATAAACAGCGGAGCCATGATCATGGCTCCGCCGTTTATTTTATTTTTTTATATCTAGATAAGCGGATTGGGCCAAAAGCGGAGATTTAACCCGCAGCCCCCTATCCGGGGCGACGGCTGAATCGATGAGACCATTCCGGCCACTGGTTTCGGCGGACTCAATGTTTGACCAGCTCTCTGTGCACTGTTAGTTTCGAATCCGCTCAACTGGGTAGACGACAGCCGCTGCTGAATTAAGGCCCATGCTAGTTCCGACTTGCGGCAGTGACGTGGCACGTCATTTCAGCTTGAAAATGCCGGGGTGGGCCCATCTTCCAAGATACCTAGGGAACCACTCCTCACCGTTTGGGCAGGCTGCACCGTATATGCAATGGAAATGAGTGAAGGTTGACAAGTACAGCCGTAGTAATATTGCGAAGGAAGAGGAGAAAAAGTGATTATTTATTTTTATTGCATTAAGGATAGGGAAAGGGAAAGAGAGTTGGCGAAAAATTGACGTGACATATAAAATTTCCTAGGGCTGTGGCAAGGTTTACATAGGCCAGACCGGAAGGTGTTTGAACGAACGGTGTCGCGAACATGATTTATCACTGCGTTTAACAATGAGAGCACATTTACACATTCATTGCAGAGATTGCCGCTGCATTCCCGACTTTCAAGGCACTACAATCGTTGGGAGGGGAAAGAAAAGTTGGCGAGAGGCGATTTTCCTTCACAAAAAAGAAGTGGATTTTCTTGGCATGTGTCGTGGCCGAGTCATTGCTGAATAGTCATATTTGTGCAATATCTGTGGTTTTTGCTGTTTCTATTTTCCGTTTTTATTTTCCAATAAAAATGACCGCATCTCCACGTGGTGAATGATGTTGATTGGGGTGAATCTCTGGTGGTGCTGATGATACTGATTTTATTGTTCATAGGTAGTGCTGATGGTGCTGATTATTCTTATTGCTCATAGGTAGTGCTGAGTTCCGGGTTGCGTTTCGACCTCATTATTACTGCTTTGTGGTCGGTGAAATGCAGAGCCAGTGGGGGAACCCATCTCCATCGCTTAAGTCAACGGTCTATATCAGAAAGGGTATATAACGTGGTTATATACGCATTTGAGCATTTGACAGTAGCGCCCTCTCGTCTATAAACGTTGAGCCAATGCATGCAAAGTTTAACGCGATTATAAACGCATTTGACCGCAGCGCCCTCTCTTGTACAGACGTAGAGCGGCTACATTCAACGTTTCAACCATGACAGAAACCCCAGCTCTTGAGTTACTACCGCATCTCGGAGCCCCCTACTTGTCCCGCAGTCGTGGTCGAGTGGTTAAGGCGATGGACTAGAAATACCTTGGAGTCTCCCCGCACAGGTTCAGATCCTGTCGACTACGGAAACATGTTTTTCTCTTTATGTGAGCACGGACGCCGGCCGGACGGACGGCCGGACAAACGGACAGACAAGGCTAGACCCTAAGGAGCTTCGATCCTATAATTCAGTTGATAGTCAGCGCTCGTGCTGTTTGCCTCTCCGTCTTCGTATTCGTCTTTTTTGTGCGCTTTCACTACTTTTCAACATTGTAACAATAGAAGGGCCCAGCACGTTTCGAGCCGCACTTGACGCTCCTTACAGGTAATTAACCTCGACTGTTTTTCTTTTTGTGTGTGTGTGTTTTCTTTGCGAGTTTTAATATTTATTGCTGTTTTTCCCCCCTTATATTAAGCCCCCTGAGGGCGATATAAAGGTACAATAAATAAAATGGAATCAGGGCACAGATCTGGACAACAAATGTTGTGGCATGAAATGTCTTTAATAAAGTAAGGCTATGCGACTCCTTCGGGTGCGGGTCTTGCTGGGTAGGAGTAGGAGAGGGGGTTCAATGAAGCAGTGTTGCGCAGTGAGCACTCACATTCCATTCCAACTTTATTCCGGAATATTAGTTTCCGCTATTTCGAATCCTTTCAGTTCCTGGGAACGGTACGCTGGGCATATTCCCACTCCTGGAATGGCTGAACCACTTCATTCCATTCCGCTAATTTTTTATATGTATCACGTGGTACATTCCCAGCGCTATGTTGGCGGAATAGCTGTAGCGTCCGCTACGGCCCATCGTAAGGAGAAACGCAGTTCAGGCACTTACTAACGAGACTCTTAAGCCGGGGTCACACAGATTATACATCATATACAGATTCCAAAGCAAGTCACCACGAGAGCAGTGCTTCGAATGCAGCATGACAATGAGGTGACACGCGGCATTCGAACCATAGATATGGCGGTGACCGATTTCTGCAGACTGCTTTCTGTATGTGTATAAACATGTGAATCCGGCTTTAAGGTAATAATCGGCTTGCGGCCATATGTGCGAACAGGAACATGAGCGCGCTCGCCTCTGGAGCGTGAATATCTGCTTTCAAGAACGGCGGGCGGCGTGTCTTTGTCCGTGCCTTGTGGCTTATGTCCCGTGCCTGTAATTGACCATGGTCGCAACAGTTGCCTTGTCGCCTCTTGGGCGCCAGGACCGACATGTTCTCCGTCTACAACTGTTCAGGTTCGGTTGCGTGATTGGGAGCGTCATTTTAATCCTCGAAGGAGCATGAGCAGTTTAAACAATTGAACCGTCAGCAACCAGTTAAGTGCAGTGATGATGTTTTAGCAGCCATTGCGATCGAGCTCTAGCGTTATGTCAGCAAGCTCCTTGTGGTTTGAGTTGCTCCCTCCCTTAAATCTAGGTCCTCTGTAAGGGTCTCCCAATGTTTCGGCTCAGGGGTCAGATTTAAAATATATTGCAATCTCGGGTGAACTGGGGGGGCGGGGGGGGGGGGGGGTGGAGGGAGGGAGAGAGAAAAGGGGAGAAGGGGGATGTAAATAAGTCAATAAAAATAACTAAATAAGTACAAATCACTATTTAAATACCAACACATAACCTACAAAAAAAAAATAAAATATAACGCCTAGTACATATACATACACAGCTTTAAACTCGATATGTTTGCTAGTTATGACATTTCAAAGTAATTATGAAACAGAAATTCGCCAGGCATAAATGCAAACGCATAAATACTTTGGCATATTGTCACTGGGTAAAGGCCTAAGGAAAATGGTAAATCTGATAATAACAATACACAATAGAGGACTCTAAGAAGGATACACGTGAGAATGCAAAGTAATTCTGACAAAGTTTCACAGTCTTGAATCAGGGGACTACAAGAAGCATTGCTAGTGATCACAATGTACCATAAATGATATGGCGAACGAACACCCCTTTTGATGCCAATTACTCTCATTTCTTTATATCCTCGCTTGCGCTAGTTTAGTGCGCGTCACGGCACCATTTCTTTCATATCTTTTTACGCTCGCATATTTTTACGTTAATAGTAGTAGACTGCGGGCCGGGCGTCAGTATAAAGACTGCGGCCACCTGCAGGCGGGATGCCTGCAGGTGGCCGCAGGCCAGGTCGGGATGCAAAGATGTCGGAGACAGACCTGGTTTTTTTTTTTTTTAACGTTTTAAAACATTAGACATGAAAAGGCTACCTTCTTGAAAACGACACGATTGGATGTTTTTCAACGCGACGTTTGTATTGGAGGGAGGCGTACAAAACACAATTTAAAAAGTTAGTTAGTTAATCTGCGTTAATTAGCCAATTTGGCTCATTGCATAAAAATAACTTGACTTGGTCAATTGAAAAATACTCGGTCAATTTGAAACGCGTAGCGCACACCATGCTCTTTTAAGCATGTTAGCTGAAATACCCTGTGTATCTTTTTGTTTCGTTTCCTGTCAGAACTAAATGAAATCGGTGGTTTCCTCTGCTCATTATATTTCTAGAAATGCAAAACACGACACAGTGGCAGATTTTTTTTTTTTTTTTAATCTCAAGTTTGCATACATATGGCTGATCCCTCACCCCCCGACGTGCAGTTGAGGATCACAAATGATAATTATAGGAAATTGGCTCGTATTGCCCTGTTAGTGTAGTATTACACATAACCGGATTGTAAACTCTATAAAAAGGCTTTCCACAAGTTATCATGAAGGCAAGAGCGCAATCGGGAGAAATCCGTTTAAATAGAACCTCTTGAAACCATTTTTCAATGTCCTCTCCCACCTCTGTGTCTAGGAAACGTTTTTGATAATCTCTCAGTGTACAGTTTCCCTTAATGTTATAGTATTCCTTATAGTTCTTCATTAGTGCCTCTTCTTTTTTTATGATCTCATCTTTCAGGCCATCCACTATACTTTTCAACTCGGTTTTTCTCAGCCACAAATCGCAACCTATGAAAACGAAGAGACAACAATCAATTGTGAAGATCGCACAGACAGTTTTGGGCGACTGGGAAAGAACTCAAACGTGCGAAAGCAAGTAACTCCAAATGAAAACGAAAGTCAGTGAGAGCACAGAGGAGCTGGTAAAAGTAAATAATATAAAATAAAAATTTCATCTGTCAGTCAACTCGTGTGCTGTGTACTACTCCGTCTGCTTGGCTCTGTTTTTGGCGCGTTGTTTTTGCTTTCCCTAATCGCGTCGTAGCTCTAATTGTTACAAAGGTGAACAAGCTTTAGATAAGTAAAGTATTTTTTTGCGTTTTTAAACCCCAGAATCTTGTTGTTTCAGCACACGACAAAAGAAAACATGAATATATTATTGAATGGGTATTCATTTTCTTTTGAAGGTGGGAGGCAAGAATAGGCATTGGATTTTATTGTATAATTAGAGCTCAGCTGACTATTCTGACATAGCGTTTCTTAATTATATGTGTATAGTTTTTGAAAACATTATTTTTTCGTTTTTTTTTTAGATTTATTTGTATTGTTTCTAGACATAACCTAGGCCATATACTAGTGATACACACCCCTACAGACACATACACTTTCATGAAAAAAACACACAAAATAACAAAACACAGAAAATCCGAACACTGGTGTTAGTAAATATGGAAGGTTAATACACTTTTAAAATCCATCTCACTTCCGAAAATGTCAACCACCGCACTCATTGCATTATAATTGCTCTGAATTCGTAACATGGGGGAAATGAACACATGTCTTGCATGTATAGAACGTGTTGTGGAGACGACGATTCGCGCGAGGGACATATATAAGCAACAGTGAAACAAGTCTAGGGCGACGTGTTCTGGTATGCATTTTTCTACAAAAATGCATAATCTTGCAGAACTCCGGCGCCAGTGTGTGCAAGTTTAGCCGAAGTAACATTCACTCGTAGCTAAAAAAAGGACCGGTGGTCGTTATCAGGATCGTACACAATACGCGCCAACTTTCTCTGCCCCCCACCTCTTTTCACTTTAGCTGAGCCATGGCAAGGAGGTGTCCTCCTCTGCAGCGTTCGCTGTGCTCAAGTTAAAATAGTTGGGAGGAGTTTCCCCTGCAGACAATTCCAAACTGCAGGGGCGACCTATAGTTACTAACGCGCAGTTGAGGTGTAAAGCCTGACGAAACATGAAAGATCTTTAAAATGACGGGTTAAGGGTTGCCCAAACAGGATATTTCAGAACTAGTGAAGCAACAACACCAGTGGAAGTTGGACCGTCTTCTGTTTGTACATGCACCAGGCAAACATCACGGCTATCGTCCTCGCCTCATCCGCTTTCCTGTGACGTCGGCGCCTGTCCATCTGTTTCTACCTCGCCCTCGTAAACTTCCCTTTCCTGTTTTCGGGATAAGGCTTAACAGCAGCGGAGGCCTTGCGCGATTGACTGACAGTCAACAGAGCGTGTGAGTGACTGCCCGAACCCACATGACGAGCATGCACTATGCCTCGATCAAGGAGAGAAGCGGAAAGTAGCAAAAAAAAAAAAACTTTCCTCTCGGCAAAAAAAAAACAACAACAACAACAAACAAACAGGGAAACAGGCGGATGCAGATTGCCGCATTTCTTATGGCGGAGAAGTGTCGTTTCGCGCGTCCTGGACGTGCCCTGTTTGGGCAGCCTTATATGCGCGAAAACAAACCCAAAGGTCGCTGGCAAGAACTAACTGAATTTAAGACATGATTAAGAAATTAATCAATATAAACCCTTAAGTCAAGTAAATATTCCCGTCGCGGTGGTTCACTGTCTAGTTTATAAAAAATAAATAAATAAATAGGCGCACGATTCTTTTGCTATTAAAAGATAAAAAGTTTTTTTTTTTTACTGTTTAGACGTAATATCTGTAAAACCCAGCATTAAGAGATAGCAGATATGTTCACCTGCAGCAGCTCACAATCAACATGTGATTGAATACGTTATAATCTATTAATATCATCAGCGAACTGAAGCAGCTTTGAATGTTTTACACAAAGGGAGTGATTAATGGTAGAAATGTTAACAAGTAAGGGTCCGAGATTAGGACCCCGAGGAGCGCCAGATGATATATATCATGTCGATAACCCGTAAAGATATGACTGAAACTACAAACCTACCGGCCAACGTGACTTTCCGATAGCTTGTGCACTAAAACGTCATGGGGCACCTGGTCAAATGCATTACTTAACTCAAAATAAATGGCGTCGACCTGCCCATGGTTGGCAACAAACGAAAATACTTTTAGTTTTGAAAGTTTTAGGCTCAAGAAAACCGTGTTGCAATTCATTTAATATTTATTTTAAATAACTAGAAATGTGCGCTTAACAGTTTTGAGAGTGCGGTCAGTATACATGATGTTTGATTTTAACTCGAACAGTCATATGTAAAGCAAAAAAAAAAACGTGAAAAGTGCACTAATGCTGTCTGTGGGGATGAGTTCTAAAACTAAGGGGCTCATATTATAATGGGCTAAACGTCACGGCAAGTCATACAATCAACTAAGACTTGTTAGGTAGCTTTTTAGCTGGTGATAATGAAAGTATGTTTCAAATTAGAAACCTGCAGAGCGTCATCGAAAACTACTAAACTATAAAATTTTAGATGGACGTATTACACAATTGAAGTGCGGGGGTTCGCTAAAGTCACCACCTGTGCAACGGGTGTAAGGCTGGCGGTGCGAAACGTGGGTGATTGTCATCTGCGGATCCCAGCAACAAACTGTAGTACACATTGTTTCAACTTGGCTTGTCGCAGACAGAAAACTACGGAACCAATCAGAGTGACGGCTGTGAAGATTGACAGCCCTTAAAGGCCGACGTACAGCCTTAGTTCCCTGCAGGGAAATTGATCCTCTTAGCGTCATACTTTCACAAATTGCAAGGGGTGCCATGTTGGGGCATGTTGCAAAGGTGGACTGGATACGGGAAAGAAGGCAGCGATAAAAAGTGGAAAACGCGAAGTGCATGTCGGCCTTTAACAAAAACACGGGGGCGAGAGCGTAACCCAAGCAGATGGCGAAGAGGGGAAGGAGGAACTGCCTTCTTAAGCCGAACCCTCTTGTGTCCCATATGTTACTGTTGTCGCCCTAGGAAATTAGCCCGTCACTCCAAATTTGTACAGAAGCGGCTTTTCCCTCTCTCTTGCTCATGGCTTCGACAGCACTGGGCGCAACTAGGACTAGCAACTGGTAAAGTCACGTGTCCAGCTTTTACGCGCTGATTGGTTCACCCGGACCGTAGCCTTCGCCATTTGCCAAGATATGGTGAGACGGTGTATAGATGCAGATTTTTCCATCGCCGGGAGGCTACGATAGCCGTTGGTGTTTCTTCGTAGAATAGATCTCCATGTTGTCGCCTACGCGGGATTTTCAGTTTTAGGTGTTTATTGGCAGAGGCAAGGCATAAAACATCTATTAAGTTTTTCTGCACTAGTGCCTGCCTTTCATTATCAGTCAAATGTAGACCATTCGAAAAGGCCTTTTTTTCTTGCAAGTCTCCAACTTAGCATCAAATTATGTTCGATTACGTTGCACTAAAATTCTTAATGTATTAAATATCACACACGATACTAGCAGCGTAAGGCATTTCATTGGAGTCCTGTGAAGTTACCTTTTTCGTCCAGAATTTAACAAATGTTCATTGTGCACGACATTGGGCACTGTCTGGAACACTTCTTTTTAGTCGGAACAAAACTTTGGTGCCAAGAGTTTTCACGGACGTACCAATTGATAAGCCTTCGAGGAACCGACGATTACCAGCGAGTTTAGAGCACGATCTCAGTAAACTGAACACGTAAACTGTACTGCGCAAATATAAATAAAAGCAACGTAAACTAAATCTGTTGAAATACGCCTTTTGTACAGCTTGTTTTATTCTAGATTCCTGCGTTAGGCAACTTTGATTTATCTGTTTCTTCTTCCGCTATAATGCAAACTGTACTGCTTTCCTCACCACTTAAATTAGCGGAAATCAAGACAGTGTGACATTAACCTTGCTGAAGTTTTAAAGCCCTTACCTCCCTGGGCTGCGGGACTCCTGAGAATGTAACATTGCGGCTCGCTGTATACCACATACATGTCCATATACTGAGGATTTTCCGGAAAAGGGAAGTGTTGCTTTAGGATATTTCCGGTTGAATCAGAATCTCGTGCGATGGGCTGAGGCCTCGCAGCAACACCTGCGTGGGGAAATCATTTTGGCAATGAAACTTGTAAATATCACAAACACAGAAATGCTCCACGTTTGTTGAGCATAAACCTTAACTTACCTCTATCAGGATAGGGAGTACTTCTGGAATAGCAGCTGGAGTTGTCATACTGAGCGTACGTGTAGCTTCCTGGGGGAACTGGAGTATCACTTGGGAGTCTTTCTGGTTTTGGGGTACAAAAACATTCTATCGGATTTTCAAAATAGTTTAGACGATTACGCAGCTAAAATCTTCCCAGTTTGCACACTAATAAATGACCTTTCAGTGAAGCAAAGCCGCAGAGTACCTAATTACAACTATGTATGTTACTGTAATTAGTAACATTTTTCGAAACTAAACAAGCTAGAATAAAATCTTTGTAACTATACCTGTAAATTGGTTACAACTTGTAACTTGGCATAGTGATATTTAATTTCCGAATTTTCACTTTTGAGCATCATCGCCGAACACTTTAAATCTGCAGAAGTACCTGTTGGTGAAATGGCTTGACTTATTACTAGGTTCATTTTACATGACCCTCGAATTTTGTTAATTTTAGTGAATAATATAAAGCCTGGCTTGACTGAAAATGACAGTAAATTATTATTGCGGAGCCTCCTGGTCAACACGTTTCGAATTGAAGCAAATGGGTACCACTTTAAGAAATCTGACTCATGAGACGATTGTCTGAAACAGGCTAACATATAACCGCAGTGTAGTAAATACAGCAAGTACGATGATGTTGAACGAAACCCGCTAAAGCTTCTTCGCTGCAGCTTTTCTCCAGTGCAGAACAAAATGACTTAGCGTATTTATATTAAATATAGAGAATCTGAACAAGTTTTAACGCAAGGGTTCCAGCGAGCTGCTTGAGAGCTGCCATGTTTAGCCCTACAGAGTTGGGAAACAGAAATACAGGACAACACGAAACTCCAAACACAGCTGAAGCTTATTTTACGAAACCCAACTTTAAATTCACAACCAATAGAAAGAAAACCTAACAGACAAAAGAAGATATGAAGGACATGCAGTGATGACGTCACATGTAACTAACCAAGAATACACTATCCAAAGAGGGTACACATCAACCTCCAAGCGAGATTCGTCAACAAAGAGATGATAGATTGCACCGTGCGACGGACAGAAACTGGGGACATAGTCAAAGTAAATAACCCAATGATCACAAAGCAAGAAAAGGAATGAGGTCAACCAACCACTAATGGAACCAGAATGAAACGGCAATTAAGAGGCGCTTTCATGCAGTTGTCTAGAGAAACGAACATGTCGCATAAACAACAAGCGTGCCCATCAATCATCAGCGACTATTTCACTGAACGTTTTAAACAGTCCCTTCAGTATTTTTCACAACAACGACACAATTGCTTCCGAAGAAAGATGATTCGCTTATTCTGAACCATTGGATTTGTTTTTCATCGTTCGTTTGTGTTGAATTAAGTTGTGATTAAGACACTTAGCCTTCTGACCCACGTTGTAAGAACCACACTTCACAGGAATATTGGACATTACACGCAGATCGTAACCCACCGTAGGGTCCTTGATTTTTGTTAGAACCTGCTTTCTGCGACCAAAAAGGTGCAAGCCGGTCGAGCCGAAAATCTGGTTTAAAAACAGCTGTCCACAAAACTTCCCGGCTAGTGCCTTAGGTTATGGGAGACATGAAAATAAGACAAAGAACCCTACGTTTCTCTACTCGGACGTATTTCGGTAAGTCAGAATTTGTCTGCAAACGATGGATGACCGAAGACACAAACTCGGTGCTGCAGCCAGCCAAGAACAATATTGTCACGAATGAGGAGGAGACGAAACAAAGAATATTTGAGGAAACTGAAATGTTTAATGCTGCAAATTTGTGCCCAAAACATAAATGAAACAGAAGATAACACCATCTTTCAGACCACCTGAGACTGGCTGGAAGAAACGCGACGACGTCTCAAAAAATGGTAAACTTACACCAGCTCGCCAGCGCCCTAAATGTTTTTTTTTTTTTTTCAGAAGATAACAACCGAGCGCCGCGGTCGTCGAAGTCGGCGTAACAGCAGGATCGAACGCATGGGGCGAGACTGCCTCCGGTTCGCCACGCGGAGCCCCTTTTGTACGCGTGTGGGCTTCTGAAACAATCGGCGTGGAAGGTTCGACGCCTTAAACATACTAACCTCGAATCATCAACATAGCTCCCAAATTGACCAGAACACCACATTACAGTGTCAACACAAATGTGTCCCCTCGGCCAGGCATCAAACTCTGGCTTTTTGCGTGGAAGGCAAGCGCGATAACCGCTAGGCCGCGAGTGTTTTAGAGCGCAGCTCTTAGGGGCCCGTTCCCGGCTTGAGCGGCGTCGGCGTCGCCGTCGCCGTCGGCGTCGGCGTAACCAAGGTCATCCCAAGGTCACGTGGCCCCCAAGGTCATCCCAAGGTCACGTGACCCCCAAGGTCACGTGACACCCAAAGTCACGTGACCCCCCTGAAGTCACGTGACCCCCCGAGGCCACGTGACCCCCCCTGGAAGTCACGTGACACCCCCAGGTCACGTGACCACCCCCAGGGTCACGTGACCCCCGCCGAGGTCACGTGACCTCCCCGATGACGTCATCGATGTCACCGGCATCCGCATCGTCATCGTCATCATCACTGATGATGACGTCATCAGTGATGATGACGATGACGATGCGGATGCCGTTGACGTCACTGATGACGTCATCAGTGATGATGACGATGACGATGCGGATGCCGGTGAGGTCATCAGTGACGTCACTGATGACGTCATCAGTGATGATGACGATGACGATGCAAATGCCGGTGACGTCATCAGTGACGATGACGTCATCGGGGAGGTCACGTGACCTCGGCGGGGGTCACGTGGCCTGGGGGTGTCACGTGACTTCGGGGGGGGGCATCCGCATCGCCATCGTCATCATCACAGATGACGTAATCAGTGACGTCACTGATGACGTCACCGACATCCGCATCGTCATGTCATCATCACTGATGACGTCATCAGTGACGTCACTGATGACGTCACCGACATCCCCATCGTCATGTCATCATCACTGATGACGTCATCAGTGACGTCACTGATGACGTCGAGATCCTGGCGGTTGATCATAGAAATGCTGGCAAAAAACACGAGCGAACGCGAGCGCCGCTGTCGTCGCGGCGTCCCAAATTCTGTGTACCGAAGCTTCCATGGACTGCCACAATGGCGGAGGATCTGCAGTAGAACAGGCGACAGCCACATCTGCCACCGCTGCTGGGACATTTCCAGGTTCGCGGCCGGCGACAGCACGACACTTGTATGGAGTTATCAGGCGGAAATCGAGGGAGCACTTTTTTGATGCGGTAAACACACCGTTCTGAGACGTGTTCCAGACGCCGTTGTTCCACTGGATCTCCAAGCGAAACGGTGAGTGCCGCTCTGCTGAGGCTTACCGGAGGCTCCATTTCACCTCCGTGCTAGCTTCGAAAACAAGTGCGCTTCGGGTGTAAATAACTGCGCTGTAATTCGGTTAACAATAGTGAGTTTTTGGGTAGTTGGCTGTTGACCGACATTATAAAAGAGTAGCAGGAAAAAGGTGAGACACAGAAGAAGCGAAACACAAGACGAAGTTGCGTTTGGGAGGTCAGGATCTCAGGTTCGGAACCAGGGGTCGGGGTTGTGGCTCGCTGATCGCATAGCCCCGAAGAAACGGACCTGGAGTGGGATTTCTGAAGTATAACTTTTATGTGCAGACTCAATATACAGATAGCATGATCGACTGTTTAATCGGCCTCCGCGGGCTTCCTGAGGCCATGCGATATAGCCCTCCGAGGGCGGGAAGGCCCGCTGAGCGAGAGGAGCTTTCCCCGGAGTTCGAGTGTTCACGCGGTGTTCGAATTGCGCGGGCGGCTGATGCAATTGCCCTGTGTTCTTTCAGCGAGGGACAGATGACGCATGCCGTAGCCGCTCTTGCCATGCTCCGGTGTCTGATCCAAGGTGTCGACGCTTTTGCCGTTCAAACTAAAACACAACACCGATAGACCCCCCCCACACACACACAGACATACACACACAGACATACACACGTACACCGGCGTTTCTTCTCTCAAGTGCTGGTGTTCCCAGATCATCTCGAGGCTTCCGGAAGACTTTCTTTTAGTGTTTAGAGCCCTCAGCGAGGGCCCTAAAAGGCAATTCTATTTTCTATAGAATTGCCTTTTCTCAATATCTAGCGTAACTTGCCCTATGGGCATTCGACTTCACATTAAAACACACCATTTGTGGAAGGCAATTATAATTTTTCTTTAAAACATTTCCAAATGAAGTCACTTTTTTTAACTTAGGAAATGCAGGATACTGTAGAATTGGTCTATAAGGCTGACGCTTTGGACTGAATCATTCCTAATAGGGGGTTTAAATCGCCCTAGAAATTGGAACCAATTTGGACGAAGAGTTAAAAAGTTGACCCTCCCGAGCCGTATCCCTCCTCTCCTCCGGGTGTTACATACCTTTCAAGCTTGCCCGTATAACGTTTTCAAGCGGGTAGTCAGTTTGACTTAGAGCTCTCAGTTGTACTGTGGTATTCTCGCTGAAATATAAAGAAAACATAATTACCAGCAGATTAAATTTTAAAACGTATATATCGCCGGCGCCTCGTTTTAGCGCACGAATTTCGGTCGTAGCAGGACGAGGACACCTTCGTTATCAGCCTGTTTTAACGTCCCTCTCTCTTCCTCTGCCAGTGTTTCTTTGCAATGCGAGCTAGAGGATAAGCCGTGTACCTTTCCCCTCTTACGTCATCACTAGTGGCCCCACGCAGTGCCACTTGCCTCGAGTCAGCATCACCGCCAGCGCCTCTTGCTGTATCTCACAGCCAGCGTAACCCTAGCGCGCGGCGACGGTCTAAGGTGGATCCATCTGGCGCCCTGCGGCGACTCGCGTCGAGCGTCAACGTATTCGCCACCTAGGGCGGCTCGGCGATCCACAATGACGTAGTGCGCCGGTGTTGTCTTCTTGTTCTACGCGGTGTGGCTCTTTCGGCACGTCGAGCAAGCGCATACATATACTCAGCGCATCGCCGCTTCTCTTCGGCTATCACCTCCTTGTGCAGCCCGCTCCTTCCTCTTCAAAGGCGTTGTGAAGACTGCGGCGCACTCAGTGGGTGCCTCCTGCCGCATTCCGCGCATGTGTGCGTTAAGCAGTCATGGGCACGTTACCAGTAAAAAGTAACAGTGTTACAGTTTCAGTTACCCAGGGGAAGAAAGTAACTCTGCTACAGTTACAGTTACCGGTTTCAAAAAGTAACGTGTTACAGTTACAGTTACTGCAAAAACAGTTACGCCGTTACTTTCTCGTTACAGTACAGAAATTGGTCACAAACAATATTATTTTATTTGTTACACTGACTATAGTGAGAAGAAAGGTAAACTGAGAAATTGAAAAAAAAAAAAAAAAAAACGTAAACCCGAAGGTTGTTCCTTTTTTGCTACATTTGCCGTTTCGGCATTTTGATGTGCATAATTTATTTGCAATTATTGTTTTGGTTTATTTTTCAGTCCGAAACGAATGAGGACAGAGATGGTCACATAATTACCATATGGGATATACACTGAAGCAAGCGTAAACATAGCAGGTCAAACAGCTTCCAAAGAATAAAGGGGAAAATGAGACAATTAGCTTTTGGCGCTTTACGAGTGTACGACGACCACCGCGGCGTCTATGTCCGAAACGTCAACTGTGGAAGTCGTGTCCGCTCGAGGTTAAACAAGCGCCGGCTTTCTGCACAATATGGGGACGGCTTCCTTGAAAACTAATAACGATGAGGAAACTGCGAATGGCTGGGTGTAAAAACGACAGCACGGACATATCCGACAAAGGGGAAGGGAGAGAGAGAGAGAGAGGGGGGGGGTGCAGACACAGCCCAGACGGAATACTCGGTCTCGGAGACATCGCACGACCACCGACACCCGCAGATGGTCCCCACGAGAGAAGAGTGAGCCAGAGTCGGTGAAACAGATATTGTTTGCAGCCCCTACCACCGCGGGCGCCGCTTCCTTTATCTCCCGGTTTCGTGCTGACTCGTCCGTCGTACATTCTAGGTCGTGAGCTAAACCAGGCAATTTTTTGTTTATTTATTGCGTGGCCACGCTTCTTCTTCTTTTTCTTTTGTTAGCCAGGAGTTTGGAGAAAAATACTGTCAAGGGGGCGACCACATTGGCGTCGCGGAGGCCTGCGGCGCGCCTGTCGGCGCTGCCGTTTGCCGACCCAAACCAGTTTTCTGCTTCAACGGCGCGACGTACGGCGCCGTAGAGTCAACAGCTCCGTGCCCGGTTCAGAGCTGGGCGCCGCTCGCCGCAGAATAGAAGAGCCAATGGGAGGTGGCGTAGATAGTGACGTCGCGATGCCATGGCAAAGCTCAAGCCGGTCCTCGGCGCGTCTTTCACTTTCCGAAGGACGTGTTTCGTGTCGTCTGCTCTCCCTATTTCCCCCCGGGGTCCATATCACATGAGCGAATGACATTTTAGCGAACAGCGACATTTGTGCGAATGGACGTTTTAGCGAATAACGGGGGCGCCCGTTAACCCATCCGCCGCGCTGCGCTTTCGCCGCTTCGCGGCGACAGTCTGCGGCTGCTCATTACAAAAATGTGAACTCATTTGGCCCACCCGAAAACGCCGCTTCGCGGCCTCCGACTATTCGCTAAAGTTTCATTCGATAAAACGTGGGCGTTCGCTAAAACGTCATTCGATCAAGTGAGTGCCTCCCTTCCCCCCGATGCCTTTCCCAACGGAGCGGTTCCTTAAAACTGTGCGACTGCTTTCCTCTTTAAATGACAAGACGCAGCCAGGCTACCTAGATAAGGACGCTAATAACAACCGCAGGGAAATTTTAGGAGAGGAATTCGGAATTACAAATGAGTTTCTCCGTAGCACTTGTTGCATGTCGTCTGTGTTGTGACGGATGTCGGGTTGATTTGGTGACACTTTCGAAAGTAGCCGTCACCTCTGGCGCTCCGCCGGATCACCAAAGCCCCGGCGGCGCGCCAGACCTGTCCTGTCCTTCGGTGTTTCGGTAGAACCAACTCGGCCGGACCCAAAACCTGCGCCTCCTGCCCTTAGAGCGCGGCGACGTAGCAAGATCAACGAGCAGGCTAGGATAATCACATTCACGCTGATCACCAGGTCATTATGGACTCCTACCGTGTAGGCAGCGAGTGCGGAACGGAAGAATGTAACGAAGAGCAGACGACGAAAGGGCGGGAAATCCGAAGGGAGGTGCGATCGCGGGATCCAGTGCTGACACGTGACGCCTGCAAAACGGAGGCCAATGTGGACTCCTCGCGTTGGGACGCCGGGCGGCGGTGCCGCCCGGCGGCGCCGCCCGGTGGCGCCCTTCACGCTAGTGTGATCAGGCCTTAAGATGGCAATTTCTCCATGTCCGCGGCAGTGGGTTCTGATTTATATAGTAAAAAAAAAGGTAACTGTAACGCCCTAAACAGTTACAGTTACCCGATAAAAAAAGTAACAGTGTTAGAGTTACAAGTTACCAGTATTAAAGAGTGACGCGTTAAAGGTGAAGGTTACCAGAAAAAGGAACTAGTTACACGTAGCGCGTTACTAGGAACTAGTTACTGCCCAAGACTGGCGTTAAGGAGAGGAGGACAACGCGTGTACCTCGCTCTCCTGCTCATGTTCACGGCTTTGCATTTGTTTGCCGCGATTTAGTGGTGGGTGAATTAGAAACACAAAGCCGTTTACAACTCCCTGGGACCAGTCTTGGGCAGTAGCTAGTTACTAGTAACGCGTTACCGGTAACTAGCTACTTTTTTCGGTAACTTATACCTTTAACGCGTTACTCTTTAATGCTGGTAACTTGTAACTGTAGCACTGTTACTTTCTTATTGGGTAACTGTAGCTGTTTAGGCCGTTACAGTTACTTTTTTTTACTATATAAATTAGAACCCACTGTCGCGGACATACAGAAATTGCCATCTCGAAGTAATTTTCTCCAAACTCCTCGCTCAGAAAAAAAAAAAAAAGAAGAAACGTGGCTACGGACTAAACAAACGAAAAATTGCCTGGTTTAGCCCACGACCTAGAATGTACGACGGACGAGTCAGCACGAAACCGGGAGATAAAGGAAGCGGCGCCCGCGGTGGTAGGGGCGGCAAACAATGTCTGTTTCGCTGGCTTTGGCTCACTCTTCTCTCGTGGGGACCATCTGCGGGTGTCGGTGGTCGTGCGATGTCTCCGAGTATTCCCTCTGGGCTGTGTCTGGGATATTTCCTTGCTGTTGTTTTTACACCCAGCCGTTCGCCGTTTCCTCATTCCTATTAGTTTTCAAGGAAACCGTCCCTATAATGTGCAGGAAGCCGGCGCTTGTTTAACTTATTCATTCTCTTCGAAAGTCGGAGCCGTTCGAGTGAACACGACTTCCAAAGTTGGCGTTTCCGTAGACTCGTAGAGCACCAGAACCTAATTGTCTCCTTTCCCCTTTTATATATTCTAAACTGTTTGACCTGTTATGTTTAGGCCTGCTTCCGAGTGTATTCCTCCCATAAGGGGACTATGTGACCATCTCTGTCCTCATTCGTTTCGGAGTGAAAACTAAACGAAAACGATTATTGACGCGGGCCGATGACAATTTTAAAAAACGGTTGATTCTAAGTTATAACAATTATTGCAAATAAATTATGCACATCAAAATGCTGAAACGGCGAATGACGCAAAAAAGAAACACCCTTCGGGTTCAATTTTTCTGATTTCTCAGTTTGCTTTTCTTCTCATTATAGTGTAACAAATAAAATAATATTGTTTTGGTTTGTGATTCTTCGTGTCCAATTTTCGTACTGTAACGAGAAAGTAATGGCGTTACTGTTTTTTCAGTAACTGTAACTGTAACACGTTACTTTTTGAATCCGGTAACTGTAACTGTAACAGAGTTTCTTTTTTCCCCTAGGTAACTGTAACTGTAACACTGTTACTTTTTACTGGTAACGTGCCCATGACTGCCTGTGACACCGAATTGGAGCGCAGCTCTTGAGGAGGAGGATGGAAGGGTACTGAGGAGAGGGTATACCCTTCCTCCCTCCTCCTCACCTCGTCATCCTGCCTGCTACTCCGCCACGGGGGACATGTGTCCTCACGTGGCCCCCCTGAGGTCACGTGGCCCCCGCTGGGGTTAGGTGACCCCACTTGAGGCCACGTGGCCCCCGAGAGGTTATGTGACCCCCTGAGATCACGTGACCCAACCTTAGGTCACGTGGCCCCCGTTAGGTAACGCGATATCACGTGACCTCACTGTTACGCCGACGCCTCTTAAGCCGGAAACGGGCGTTTAAGAGCTGCGTTCTAAAATACCTCACTGTAAACGTTTCCAAGTACGGCCTCTGGGCGCCGCCCTCTTGCTGCTGCTGTGGGCAGATCGACTGATGGTCAATCACTGCTGAAGCGTTTCCACGGTTTCCAGACTGGATCCCAAACAAAATGGATGGAATGATGCTAACGGCTTTTCCCTTCATATCGGGCGGTAGCTTGCGCTACCTAGCCGAGAAGTTAAGAACAAAAACATGATTTCTTTCCTTCGGCAATTTGCTTTCCCTCTGCAATTTCGTAACTCTCATTAGGCGATGTCGGATATCAACCAGGTGTTTTCCATCCACCATGGCCATAATAGCGTTCGAAGCATGGCCGCTTTCAAACGTCTATATCACGCTCTAATTGTTCGGCCGAGTGAATGGAATATTTCTGACTGCATGACAGTAATATCATGCTTTTAATTGGGTCGTAATGTTTTATTCTTTTTGCCTTTTGTACCTTACTAATTGCGATTCTTTTCAACGGTCTGACACCGACACACTGCACAAAACAATCTTTGTGTCCGGTAAAACAATTTGCCCGCGAGACCAGCCGCTTTAGCGATCATAAAGAAAAAGCCTTAAACATTCCAAAAGCTTTTGCCGTTTCAAATACGATTCGTCGCCTTTCAGCGCGCACCCCTTACAAAAAATTTATATCTGGCCAGATCAGAAGATTTCAGATATGGCCATATAAAAAATTGGCCACATATAACCTGATATGGTATATCTGCAGATATAGCCCCATAATGCCAGATATAGCCTGATACCCCTGGCGAGATATGAAAATCCCACATCTGACTAAGTAAGGAAATTCCAGATCTGGCCAGGCATATCTTAAGACACAAGCCTGAAATCAGCACTTTAAATCATTTTATTGTCTACAATTCTCCCAAGTGCCCCGGCCCGCACTCGAGGAATTATGGAAACGGTGAGCACCTTAGTGATCGCTAGCTTCGACCAATTTTATGGTTACACAGTTTTTAGTGTAATTCATAGTCACCCTGAACAAAGTGTCCCATAGGCTCAAGCACTTGTCACATCACTTTTAAAATTTCCCGTCAATGGCAGCGCTTATAATACTGTGCATTCTGTCGAACCTTCAACGAGGCTGAGCCGCCAAAATATCTTACAATATTATCATTCTCGTGATTGTTGTTTTAGCAGGAATTACTTAAACGATGAGAAATCCCAACAACCAAAACCAGGATTTAGTTCGGATTCAGCGTAACTGTTAATGACATTTTTAGCGTTTCTAACTTAATACCAGCGTCTTTGAAGCTGTACGAGAATGCTAATAATGTAAGAGATATGTCTGCAGCTCATCCAGCTTGAAGGTTGGACGGATTGCACAGTACTGACATTGGCGGAACATTTTAAAAGTTGTATGAGAGGTACTTGGGTTCTGTACGACACTTGTTCAGGGTGACTCCGAATTACACTCAAAACTGTGTAACCATAGAATTGGTCTTAATTTCCGATCACTAGTCAGCTGAAGGAACACCGTCCCCATGATTCCTCGAGTACGGGCCGAGGAGCTTGGGGGATTTAGCAAATTGTCTATTCGGGCGTAATGTTAACACTTCTAAATAATTATGCTACATTGAACTCCTCCTGAAAATTAGCACAAATAATCCCAAACTTAAGCTTGCCAATGCTGAAGTTTGGGATTATTTGTGCTAATATTTATTTGTGCCAATATTTAGCTGGCTTCATTCACAGTTTGCTAAAGAGACTTCTTTTTTTACTTTTTTTAACTTTTTAACATAAAGAAAACCGGCCGCCAGATAAAGGTGTAAATACGCAGAATAAGGCTGAATATATGCCAGAGAAGTCTGTATATATGACAGATAAGTCTGCACATATGCCAGATAAGTCTGCATATATGCCAGATAAGTCATTACATAACCATATAATGTTTGGTATGCCCACATATGGCCCGGATATAAGATTTCCATACGGGACCGCTTCCCCAACTATACTCTACGAGGGTGTTGCCGCCTGTTGGCGCCTTCAGCGAGGGTCTTTTTATGGACATTGCGGACGACGGAGCAAAGGCAGTGACGGTCGACGCCTGTGAGCGCTAGGGCGGGCTTTCGAAAGGATCGCATCGCTGCAGTCATCGGCAGCCGTGTGACACCCGTTTGAAGAGCTTCACAGTGCGCTCCACACCGTCCCTCTATCAGTCGCCGGCCTGCCTTCACCGCACTGGAGCTTCCGAAAGCTCAAGCTATTGCGCGGGAGCGCTGGGGACCACCATGCGGACGCCCTCCAGATGCAGTCACCGGGGCCACAGAGCAGGCTTATGAGCAGTGTTTTAAGCGTTACCGAAAAAAGAAGTAACGAAATACGTTACTTGCAATAAAAGGAAAGCGTTGCCGACCTACGTTACGTCAAAATAAAAATAGCACGTAACCGTTACCGTTATTTATAAGACGTGATGAACGTTAGTTTAGCGTTTCTTTTTTAAAAGTTATGAATTAACACGACTTACTCTTTGTACGTTACAGGTATGCATATGCATATGCGTACGCAAGAAACATGAGGTCAATACACATATTCAATATAATGACCATGTGTTTTTTTACGGTTGCACACAAATACTCAAAAAAAGAAACGCCAAAAAACCCAAAAAACAAGCAAATTTAAACGCTTTGGTGCTTAGAAACACGAAAATTGTAGAGCATAATTTTGCTTAAGTCTTGGGAAGATATTTAACGAGTAAGGTTAGTGTTACCCATTACTCGGAATAAGTAACGTAGGTGCGTTGCGCGTTACTGTTTTGAATAACTAAAGAGTACGTTACGAAATTACCGATAAAAGTAACGCATTACCGGTAACACCGTTACAAATAACGAGTTACCGCCAACACTGCTAATGAGCAACTTTCGAACTGCTGTCAAGTGCGCTCTTCAAGGCCTTCATCAACGTCAGAGTATCCCACTCTTATGTTTACCCAACACTTGTTGCAGTCCTCGACTCTTCGAACGCAAAAGCACTGCCGCCACGTTTTATAAAAATAAAATATGAAAACGAGGGTGAATTTGCGTTTGGTCAATTGCAGATATTTTAGCTGCCATCGCTGATAAAAAAGATTTTGGGTGCGTTGTATGCGAGCAGCTAAAAACTTAACATAGCTTGGCGAATTTTCTGCTGCGAGGAACAAGGTCAATACCCTCGTACGCTTCGCTAAACGGCTCTATTTAAAAAAAAAGTTGTCAGAAAGTCGTCTTATTATTTCATAAACTTTATCATTTGCCAAAGGTCTGACAGGCCACCACAGTTAGCACTCAATTGACGACGTCATATACAAGAAGTTAGCTGACAATAGTAAGAAAACTAGAAAAGCATAACGTTTTTTAGTTTTTTTCTTTACTACCTCTCCAGACGAATTGCGCTGTGGCGATATTCAGGAAGGAACCTTGAAAGGTTCACATTGCCCTTCTGCTATCTTTATGATCGGGATGAAGGTTTCCAGTCCACTCTGTTTAGTATGAAGTGAACTATATCACATGAAGCCGATGAAATTACCGTTGGTTTTCTCGAAAGCTTACTTGCGTCTTTGAACCATGTTTTTTTATGCTTAACGGCTTTATAAGGGCACGTGAGTATACGAAAGGGTTGAAAGTGACATATTTTAAGGGCGGTAGACTGGCATTGATGGAGAATTACCGCCCCATATCATTATTGCCTGTCTTGGGGCACCTTTTAGAAAAGCAACCTATTTTCAGTAATGGCTAGATTTTTGTACAACCACCCCATGATATCCGAATCGCAATATAGTTTCGTACCTGCGAAGGGTACGCTGCTGTTCTTAGTTGACGTCGAAGATTATTGTGTTTGGGCGTGTCAAAAGCCTTTCATACCGTCAATCACTCTATTGAGCTGCGTAAATTATAAGTTTGAGTTTTGGGGACCCTTTGATTCACTATTGTCAGATATGTTATCTGGACTATCACCGCGTGTGCAAGTGCGTCGGGAAGTGAATAACCTTTGTTTTCTGTAAGCGGGGGTTCCACAGTGTTCTGCGCTATTGCCCCTTTTATTTATATTCTTTTCAGCACTAGTTCGGGCGCACCCGACGCTACGAGCTATTGGGACCAAAAGGAGTCTTTTTTGTTTGTGATTGGTTCAGCAATGAGAGAACACGTACATAAACACGACGAACATCTTGATGCTATCTTTCTAACGCTGTCTGGACGGTCCCCTCAGCACGTAACGTCGGCTGTGTATGCACATAAGGTAAGACGAAGTATAACATTTATGTCGACGATCTCGTTTCTCTCATTTCTGGATGCCTGTGTTATCCAAACGCTGACGACACTTTGTTGGTTTTTTGGCATATAAATATTGACAGCGCCCTTAATAATTTGGAAACTAATGTCAATAAGGTTAAGCATAGGCCTAGGCATGTAATCTTTTGAAGGTGAATTCGGCATACAGTGTACTCAGGTACGGGGTGACTGTGTTTATTCACGGTGCAGGGCTGCGGCATGCAGAGGTGACCAATATTCGCCAATGCATTTTAAAAAGTGTGCCATGTGATGGACCTTTTCCGAGAAGCGTTCTGTGCACGCGCAAGCGCCCGATGCCAAGCGGCGGAAGTCGGCACGAAAAATCGAGGAAATTCGGAAGGAGGCTGTGGATCAGCGAGTAGAACACGTAATTGCAGCACATATATAATTGTGTTACACAAAAAAGAAATTGGACGGAAAGAAAAACACGACGTTTCCGTGGACGCCACGGATGCCCCTCTTGAAAGTCACGTTGGGCACGCGCCGCAGCTCAGAGAGCAAAGAAACTGGTAGCGCAGCTCCCATTATCGATTGGTAGAGCAGGTAGGTCACTTCCTCAATTTTTAGTTCGTGCAGCCACCGCCTGGTGGCGTCGGTATGTGGAAAAGGTCCATTCAGCTTTCTCTAACAGCACGAATATTCTTAGCGATATCGAAATGTCACATTGTTATTCCTTATACTGGAAAGCAGTCGTACTCCAGTTTTTTGAACGTAGGACTCTCGTTTCGTATGGACCGTCTCGCACTTTAAGACTAGGCCGTCCGTTTTAAGCGTCCTCGCTGTTTCGCGAGGTATGGGATAGAAACTCGAGCTTATTATGTTGCGGATATTTTCGATCAGCTCCCAGCGTCTGCCTTCCTTTTAGATTCCAGGACAAAACTAAAAATTGGCTCTGCTGCTCTATGATGGACAGAGTGTTCGTTTGATTTCTGGTTTTGAATCAGCCTTGAATTCAATGTTTTTGTTGATGATGAATATGTCTTTGAATCAGCCTTGGACTCCGTGTTTCTATTGATATTTATTTAACGTGTGGCATTTGATTTGTTTTATTTTATTGCCGGCCTGTTTTTTGGTGACTTCCCGGGTGGGATCCCACAAGCCAATTTTGCCGGAGCCGTCAGCCCTTGCAATGCATATTATTATATTTATATTTTATAATATAATTATAACTTTATGTTTGTAATAATACTAATTATAGAAATTAGAATAATATTTATAAACAGCAAATACTCTTTGAGATATGGTGTCACCTCCGGGGCCCCTTACAGGTCGGTGCTGGGGCCTCTATTGTTTTCTATTTTTGTCAATGACGTGTCTAAGATTATCTCTAATTGTTTAGTTTTGCAATATGCATATGATATTAAAATATTTCGTGAAATTCGCAGTACCAGTGATTGCTGGATGCTTCAGGAGGATGCCTGTTCATTCTATAATTGATTGTATGACTAATAACCTAATCTTAAATAAGGCTAAAACTAAAGTAATGTTCTACACGAGAAGAACGCACAGCACATGTTTTCCCTACAGTATTCACTCAGAGGTTCTAAGTCGTGTAAGCGAAGTGGGAGACGTTGGTGTGATATTTGTTTCTTCTCTCCGCTCTGACGCACACATAGATCACATGAAAATGTCCGACTTGCCTACTCTAGGTGTTGCCGGTAGGATGTCTATAGAGTATTTTCGAACCCGAAAACTTTCATTGTTCTCCACTCCGCGTTGGCTTGATCCCATCTGGAATACACCTCGGTGGTCTGGAACAGCATCTCTCCCAGCCCTAATTGCTTCAGGCTAGAGCGAGTGCAAAATAAATCCCTGTCAATCTATAGACGTAGGTATTGTACTTTCGCGATAACTTATGTTTGTTACGCAATGATTGTTTAATACGCGCCCTACATTTGTCTAGCTTACATCAACGCCGTGAAAAGGCTGATCTTTCATTTTGTGTACACAATCCAGTGATTCGTGTGGGAAAGACCTACTATGGGGGTCTTGCCAGTCACCTGGATATCTTTTGTGGAAGTAAAGAATTTTTTTTAATACTTGTGTCTGTTGAATGACTCCAAATAATAGTTTCGTGGAAGTTTGTCTTTGATGCTGTTCCTTAATTCCGCCGCTGAATATGAAGGTGTCGCTGTCTCTTTAGACACATGCCTCTTCCTGATTGTATTGCCGATGTGCAACTTTACCTCATTATAAAAGTGTTTATGTCTTGTCCCAATTTTTTATTGGGTTATGCATTCACCCCTTCATGTGTGTTCAATATAAAAAGTGTTTGGGTGTGCTAGTACTAAAACTGAAGGATCGTTTCCGGGCACCAAATAAAGCCGATTCTTGATTCTTGATTATTGTTATTGCTATTATTATTATTATTAATATTATAATAGTATCAATAAGATTAGTTAAGTACTTACTATATTTTTTTGTTTCGATTGTAGACTGTGATTCTGTAATTAGCGGTTTTGTTTGTTTTGTCTGTGATATTTGCTGTTGCGTGGAGACATCTCTTAAAATAAAGAATTTGGGTGCGAAACATCAGGAAGTACGTATTCTTTGATGTTTCTTCCAGGACCTGCAAACATCGAAACAAAACATGTCATTATTTTTCCCTTTATTACGACAAGAAGGATGGTAGGGCCAAATAAAAAGGGCACCCACTCAGATTTAAGCATTCGTACACTGTTGACAGTACAAATCAGGTGTTTCTCCACTTTATATCACAGCGAAGTAACGCTCATGGACGAAGTAAGGAGCAAATCGAACACCTGTATCTCTTACATTGGTTTCAACATGATTACAACGTAAATGTGGACGGGTCATTGCATTACTTACAAGCGCGTATTTGTGTGGCCGTACAACATAAAAATGTGACATAAAAAAATTCTGCACGGACGCAGCGAATCTTAAACATCTCCAGGACGCACAAAAATTGGTACGATTTTTCCGTAGTACCAAAACGTATAACCCAAAATTTAATTTGCGTTCGGCCATCCCATGTTTCTAGGCGATGACAGTTAATGAGTGTCTAGCGCTCCTTTGATTATGCATACGCCTAGTCTAAGACTTTGTTGTTTGTTTCTTTGTTTTGGGTAAGAAAGTAATATGGTAGTTCAAAAAATGCTCGGGCGATAATGGAAGTTTTTGTTTTTATTTCGTGCTCTTGTTTTCTGCGTCTATTACGGGTGTCCATGTCAATTATATGGGCGATCTTGTGTACAAGAAATGGTTATCGGTCTTGCATATAACGGGGGGGGGGGGGGGGGGGGGCGTGCGGCTTCCTCCGTTGACCGCTAAGCTGGTGGCACTTGCAGCAAATAATCTTGACACTGGTGCAACATGGAACGGTCTGCCGAACGCAGGAGACTGCTCGCACGTGTGGCGCTTGCTCTGGTCCGCACATCCTGGGTCTCACTTTTCCTTAATTGCGTCAGCATATATCGACCTTATACACCGGGCCGTCTTTTGGTTTGGACGGGGTGGTTTGGACCGGACTGGACTGGCTCTTGTGGCCGATGCGCGGTTCCCGTCGTGCTCTTTCGCTTCGTTCTTTGGCTCGTTACGCCCACGGAAAATACAGAGGAAGGCTGCACGTTTCATAACTTCAAATTACAAATCAACGTCCTCTGTGACAGAAATGTTGAATGCTTGCGAGCTTGAACCCTTAGCTGTTAGGAGAAAAATTGCACGCCTAAAGTTTTTGTTTTTGATTTATCATGAACAAGTAAAGATCAACCGAGACACTTATCTTAGAAACATAACCAATAGATCAGCTAGATTAAATCATTCCAAAGCATTGCAGTCGTATCTGCCCAGAATCGATGTTTTCAAGTATTCCTTTTTTGCAAATACAATTAACGACTGGAATAAGCTTCCCGAACATATCGTAAGTCACAACGATGTTTCAGTGTTCGAAGATGCCGTTAGACTTTTTTACTCTGTTTAAAGAGTGAGCATATTGCCTTGGTGTTATTTTGTCTTTTTTTTTTCTCTCTTTTTGGGGTTAAATATGTATATATTACGTGATACTTTAAATATTGTACTGCTTTTTTGTGTATAGTGTTTTTGTACACGGCACGTGCCCTCAGTTATTAGTTATTGGTGATAATTTTTGTCAGTATATTGTCATTGTTAAATTTATTATCACTTTTTACGTGCATTTAGTGCTCTTGTTTTCTATTTTGCGCTCTCGGCGCGTTTTGTATTTAAACTTGTAATTACTTTATTGTTCGTAGCTCTGTTGGAGGTATGAGTCATATTCTTTTTTGTGTGTGTGTGTGTGTGTTTGTTCCTCCCTGCCACGGCCCCACGGGCCAGCAGTATGTACAAATAAATAAAATAAATAAATGAATAAATAAGTAAGAAGGAAAGAGTCAGTGGCATACCAACTTGGTTTTGAGCGGGGGGAACACCAACCCCCCCCTCCCCTCCCCAGGGCCGGGGGGGGGGGGGGTTGTGCTCTTTCTATCCCTTGGGCGCCGCCGGCCAGTGTTTGCCCTGCCCACTAGTGGCTGTTTCAGAAAAGGGGGGGGGGGGCAACACACACGCCTTGCACCCCCTTTCCGAGGACTGGGGGTGCTGGCGTTGCCCCCCCCCCCCCCCCCCCCCCCCCCGGGATGATACGCGATGATAACCTGCGGGAAGACTCCATGGAAGGAGTCTTCCCGCCGGTTTCCAATTAGGCGGCGCTTTTGGCATGCATTCATCGTACTATTGCACCGGGACGTTACATAGTTTCATTTTCTCGATAGGCACTACGTACGCGACAACGTAAGAGCCAGGGGCAGCGACGACGCCGTTTGCTCCAAACTGCCTGCACCCGGGAGGAAAGATTGGCTCTTGGACGACATCATCATGCGAACCGTAGGCGGCGGTCGACAGAAGCTCTGGTGGCTGCATCCGAAACCGCCGACGCCCGGAAGAACAGACTGGCTCTCTGAACACAGCCGTGTCCTGACTCTCGCGAGGTTGGAAATTCCATCCTTCTCTAAATTGAAACCCTTGCGCAAGTTGCTAAATCATGTTGTCGAAAATCAGCAACAATTTCGGCGTAATTCACTTTTGCTTTTTCGTGATGATTGTTTTTATTTTTACTTTCAATCGCTATACATTTTTGGCGTTTTAAAAGAGCGTGCGAGCAGCTCCCGGCTTTCAAAGCTAGCCCATAGCGCTTGCAGGACGCCCCACGTAACTATATTAGCTACCGCGAATGCCGCCAATATTGCAGTGGTGCGAGAAAACTTCACCCTCCCGCATTATAGACAAGCCTGATTAACCCTATCCCTGTGATACACTCCACAAAATCCAATGCATGTACTTTCCCACAAAGCACTTGGTAAAGTCAATTGCCGCATTCTAGAGAGGCGCTCGGCGAATGATGAGGAAGATATGTCTGGGCGTAGAAGAACCGTCTGCTCCATGACACTAAAGGCTTAATCGCACGATGCATCTTTTCAACGCGTTATGGTTTAGAGAAAACCGAGATTTCGCGGAATCGGCCTTTTCACACGGGGAGTTTGACGCGTGATCAACAGGCCTTGTTGAGGTTCCAGGAAAATATTGCTCCAGAAACGAGGTGCACACGCATCCTATCTCGCAGGCGCACCACTTTTCGGTCACGTCAACACGGTTCATCTGTTTCCCGGAACCTAGTTTCGCGACACATGATTCGCCAACAAGATGCATTGTGTGAATAGACCGTAAAACAGAAGCTTCAATGCAGATTTTTTTTTTATCAAGAGATTTGGTAAGTTTTGACATTCGCCAATCTTTTTCCGCATATTGCATTGACTTTCTTTACCAAGGGCTTTGCAGGAACGTAGATGCACCATATTTCTTAACTTGAAATCTCTCGTAAAATCAAGTATTAGCTTTGCCACTTTATTTATTTCTACATCGGCTAGGGGACATCGTTTTAGTGGGGTTTCGTAATACAATACAGTTTTTCACACGCAGGCAAAAACATTTTTTGAAAGCACCCAGTTTTTTTTTTTCGAAAGTATATTTACATAAAGAAATGTTGTAAACGAGATGCAAATAAGAATACATATTGTAACCCTGAAGAAGTTAGAAATCGAACAAAAAGGTGGAAAACGCTGAAATTAAAGTTCCTCTGACGATGTATTCTGGTAGACAATTTCAGTCATGAATCCATCTTAGAAAGAAGTAGCTTTTTTAAAACATATTGAATGCTCTTGTAAGTTAGCAAGCTGTCCAATTTTATCTTCCTTTCTGACGTAGTTTGAAAGTATTGTCGTTTAAGTATGAAGAATTGCACCAACGGAATTTTTGAACACGTTCGTTCTGCACAGCTACTTTTAAACCTTTTTTGAGCGGTCTCAACTGACCGATATGAAGTGGGACGCAGCATGTAATTGTTTCTGTCCCTATCATAAGCAGTGTAAATAGCTCCTATTAATAGACTGGACAAACGCGAGAAACCCAACGGATAATTTTCTCTATAAAAGGCACTAAACTGCCCGTCAATCTCTCAACTAAGCGGGACGACGTGATTCTTTGTAGGACTCATGACTGGTACGGTAAGGCTGTACAAGGCTTTAGAAATAAATTCCAGGTTTGGCTAGATACAGCAGACTACAACACTGGCATCATCCCTTCACTACGTCTCAGGGAAGATCACCAGATGGGTTGTTTCGTGTGCTCAGTGTACTGGAAACAAGCTTATGGGGAGCGATATGCCAGATGGGGTGGTTATGTTGCACATAAAAATTACAAACGCGCTTTTGTCAAGTGCTTACTTATCCCTTGAAAATGAAGTAGTTTGTGGTTTGAATGAATGACGTGTACCAAAGAAAAACAGTTTCTTTTTATATCGAAAATGGAGCGAAAAGCCGGTCTTCAATAACACTGCCACTAAATATTTTCCAATGTAAATGCCCCTTTGAGTCCAGTGGTTTTAGTCACCCTTGCTATTTCCTGCTGAACTTAGCCGCCGAATCAGTTTAGCCGAGTGCTGTGAAGCTTCATAGCGTGAGCCTGCTGGTTATGAACACAGCTGCTGGATGCAGTACTGAGTAGCGTCTGTAACTGGTATGAGATATCTTACTGGTCTGGACTAAGTTTATTGTTTTGGCGTATTTATAATTCTTCGTTTAAACCTATTTCTTTAATATGAAAGGTGTACATGTCCACACTTCATTACAAAAAAGAAACTGAAAGTATATTAAGGTTTAAAATTATAAAACACGGCAGAACGATGGAAACTTTTGTGGTTTCTGTGACGCAACCTAGACCATTCGTGGTACGTGTATTAGATCTTATGTTATTGTACAGTTTCAGTCAGATGTAAAGAGCAATCTGGCAACCTCAATAAACCAGTTTCTTTAGAAGACAAACTCAATACATGGTGTCAGAAGTGACTCGTTCCGCGAAAAGAGCGATAAACTAAGAAGGAAGCCGAAACATGGACGTGGTCAAGCCTCCCGAGGGCCCGAACTCGACAGGTAATGTACCAGAGGAATGGCAACGGTTCAGACAACGAGTGGAACTGCACCTAAGGGCGACAGAGACCACCAAGCGAAGCAACGAACAAAGGGCAGCCATCTTGCTCATGTGGCGGGACCAGATGCCATCAAAGTCTACAACACCTTTACCTTCGCACTTCAAGAAAAACAGGACTACCAGACAGAACTGAAGAAGTTTGAAGATAAGTGCATGCGCCGGGAAAATAAAACATACGAACGGTACGTTTTTCGTTCGCGAAAACAAGAAAGCGGTCATCCGTTTGAACAATTCGTGCGAGAGCTACAACTGAAAGTGAAATCGTGCAGCTTCTCGACTTTGTCGGAGTTCATAGTAGATTCAAATAATGTTCTACTAAACTCGTTTTATTTTTCTGAGAGATTACACAAGAATAACGACATTAAAACTACGAGGAATGTTCCTGCGTCCTAACCGGGCGCTGCTCGCAAGGCGTCTGCCCTCTTCTCCTCTCTCCTCTGTTGCCGTGGGGGCGACTTGAGTTGTTTAGTCTACCCCCACGGAGGTCTGGCCGACTGGCCCGCAACCGGGCCCCCGAGCTGGTGTCGGGTATCCCCGGTGCGTGCCAGCCTCCTCCGCGGCTCGAGGGAGCGTGTTGCGGGGAAGACGATGCTGTCGCTGCAAGCCTCTACATCACTCCCCCCCTAGTGGCACAGAACGCAGAAAGGTGGCACGAGCAGGAGAACTTGAAGTTTATGGTTCACGCAGGGAGAGTTGAAGCCTGTCCGGGTAGTGAACTTGCCGTCCGGAGCGTGTGGTTCTTTCCGGCTTTTTCGAGATAGGGAGAGCTCCCTGGTCTTGCGCGGGTAGAGAAGCCGGTGAAGAACGAGGCGAAGAATTTGTAGCTGGTGGAAGGATGGGGAGGGGGAAATCGGCGTCGGAAGCGGTGTTTACAAAAGCGGGCTTCAGGCGGTCGGTGGCGACTACTTGGTTGTTTCCCCTGATTGTGACCGTGAATTGTTTGGGTCCCCGTTTTACGAGCTTGTAGGGGCCATCGTACGGTTGTTGGAGGGGAGTTCGTACCGCGTCGTGTCGAACGAACACGTGCGTGCAGGTGTCGAGATGTGTGCTGACGTAATGGTCTCGACGAGCCGTTCGAGGTGGGGTCGCGCGTAGTCCTTCCATGACCTCTTTTAGGCGGGTCACGTAGCTTATTGGGTCGGACAAGTCTCTGTTGCTCGCTGGTGTGAAAAATTCGCCAGGTAATCGGAGTGTGGTGCCATAGACCAACTCTGCTGTTGTGCACGAGAGGTCTTCCTTGAGCGCTGTCCTGACACCAAGAAGGACGAAGGGCAGAACGTCAGTCCAGTCGGTGCGCTGGTGTGCTTTCAAGGCTGCCTTCATTTGCCGATGGAACCGCTCGATGATCCCATTGGTAATCGGATGATAGGCGGTTGTTTTCGCATGCTTTGATCCGAGCAGGCGCGTCAGTTGAGTGAAGAGTGACGATTCAAACTGGCGTCCGCGATCGGTCGTGATAATGGACGGTACTCCGAAACGTGAAATCCAAATTGACACAAAAGCGCGAGCGACGGTTTCGGCAGTAATGTCCGAGATGGGTATAGCTTCCGGCCAGCGTGTGAATCTATCTATGCAAGTGAGGATGTACCGCTGGCCTTGTGATGGTGGTAGCGGTCCGACAATGTCAACGTGGACGTGGTCGAACCTTGCATCGGGAGTCGCGAAGGTGGAGAGGGGCGTAATGGTATGTCGCTGGATCTTAGCTCGCTGACAGGATATGCACTCTCGAGCCCACTGACGAACATCGCGATTCATGCCGGGCCAAACGAAGCGAGAAGTAACGAGATGCTGTGTTCCCCGTATGCCCGGGTGCGATAGCGAGTGCAGTTTCTCGAACTACAGTTTACGGAAGTCTGCGGGAAGAAATGGACGAGGCGCTCCCGTCGACATGTCGCACCACAGAGTTGCGTCATGCATGGGCAGTGGTACCTCTCGCAATTCTATCGAGTGCGTAGCTGTGTGCAGTTGGCCGAGCTCGGTGTCTCTTTTCTGAGCAGCAGCAAGGGCGGCGAAGTCCAGCACTGGGCGTTCAGCGGCGCCGATGCAGAGGCGTGACAAGGCATCCGCCACCGGGTTGTCGCGGCCGCTCACGTGTCGCACGTCCGTCGTGAACTCCGAGATGTACGACATTTGACGAAGTTCACGAGTTGTGTGGGTTTGGCTATCCGACTTCAGCGATCGTATTGCGAAGGTCAGTGGCTTGTGGTCAGTGAGAATGAAGAAGCTTCTTCCCTCCAAGAGATGGCGAAAGTGGCGAAGCGTCAGATATGCGGCGAGAAGCTCTCGTCCGAAGGTGCTGTATCTGCGCTCGGTGGGTGACAGTGTCTTGGAGAAAAAGGAGATGGGCTTCCAGATGTTGTTTTGCCATTGCTGAAGGACCGCTCCAATCGCAACTTCCGAAGCATCCGTCATGACGCACAGGGGAGCGTTGTCCTCGGGGTACACCAAAAGGGTTGCGTCGGCGATGTCTGCCTTGATTTTGGTGAACATGCGCTCCGCTGTTGCATCCCAGGTCAAAGCGGCTGCCTCGCCGTGGCTCTTTTTGAGGAATTCTTGCAGCGGTTGGAGGGTTGTTGCGCAGTGGGGGACAAAACGCCGATAAAAATTGACGATTCCGAGGAACTCCCGCAGCTGGCGTCGTGTTGACGGTCGAGGAAAGTTCCGGATCACCTCAACCTTCGCGGGAAGTGGACGGATGCCCTGGTGGTCAATGTGGTGTCCCAAAAACTCCAGCTCACCTACACCGAACTGACACTTGGCGGTGTTAATGATGATGCCGTAGCCCCTGAGACGCTCGAACACAGCTTTGAGGTGTTGTTCGTGCTCGGCGGGTGATGAGCTTGCGATGAGAAGGTCGTCGACATAGGCACGGCAGAAGGTTAGTCCCCGGAGTACTTCGTCAATGAACCTCTGAAAGGTTTGGGCGGCGTTCCGAAGACCGAACGGCATCCGGACGAATTCGTATAGTCCGAATGGCGTGATGATCGCGGTCTTCGGCACGTCGTCCGGGGCGACGGGGATTTGGTGATAAGCGCGCACCAAATCAATCTTTGAAAAGATGCATGCTCCGTCGAGGCTGGATGTTATGTCTTGGATGTGGGGGATCGGATAACAGTCGGGAGCGGTGACGCGGTTTAATGCGCGGTAGTCGCCGCATGGTCTCCAGTCTCCGGCTGTTTTCTTTTGTACCATGTGTAGTGGTGAGGCCCATGAGCTCGACGACGGTCGCACGATGCCCAATTCAAGCATGTGCTGGAATTCCTGTTGAGCAATTCGCAGCTTGTCTGGGGCGAGACGACGCGGTCGAGCATGGACGGGAGCTCCGGTGGTTTCAATATGGTGAGAAACGCTGTGCTGCACAGGGCGTTCGTCACAGCCAGTGCGCGTCAACTCCGGGAACTCGCGCAAGATGGTTGTGAATTGTGTTGGGGCGTTAGGAATGACATGCGCCGGAGCTGGAGAAGGCACTGCGGATGATACGCCCGACACGGAGAGGTTAGTTATCGTGTCGAGGAGACGCCTTCGTCCTATGTCCACCAAAAGTCCGAAGTGTCGGAGGAAGTCCGCACCAATGATGGCATGTTGCACGTCCGCGACGACGAACACCCAGCGGAAGGTCCGTCGGAGACCGAGATTCAAGGTTAGCGAACGCTCACCGTAGGTGGGAATTGGCGTCCCGTTCACAGCTTGGAGCTGCGAGGTGCTGGACATCCGCTTGTCTTTAGGTGTTGCCGGTAGTATGCTGACCTCGGCACCGGTATCCACGAGGAAGCGGAGCCCGGTGTCGCGGTCGGGGACGTAAAAGAGGCGTTGGCGGCTGTCCGGACTGGCCGAGGCACTTGCCGCCTCTAGTGCTCCGCCGTTCCGTTTCCCGTGTAGTGGCAGGGTGTGGTGCACTTAGTGACATTATCGCCGAAGCGGCGGTGGTACCAACAGATGTCGGTTCGTGCTGGTGAAGAAGATGGACGGCGTCGTTGGGACCGCGACTGGCTACGTCCGCGATGTTGCTGCAGGGTCGCGACGGCGGTCGTCAAGCGGGAGATCTCCGCGCGGAGCTGTTGTATCTCGACCGTAGGAGCTTGGACGGCCGATACAACCGGAGTCGAAATCTCCATCAGCTTGTCGGCGAGCTCTGCCAGGTGTTCAATACCGAGTTCTCCAACGGACGCCAAGATCATGCGCACGTTGTGGGGCAGACGCTGGACGAACAGGTTCCGCAGGAACGAAGCGTCGATTGTAGATGCCTTCTCACCCATCAGCTGCTGCATGCGGCGCAAGAACTGGGTAGGTCGGCGGTCACCAAGTTCCTCGGTGGTCAGGAGTTGTTGTAACCGTCTTTCCTCAGAAGCTGTTATGCGGCGGATCAGCTGCCGCTTGAGGGTGGCGTAGGCATCCGTGGCTGGTTGCTGGAGGAGCAGGTCGCGTACCTCGCTGGCGATGTCTGGTGGAAGGCTGGCCACGATGTGATGATACTTGGTGCGATCAGCGGTGATCTTCCGAGTCGCGAACTGCGCTTCCACTTGTAAAAACCACAGCTCGGGATCCGCAGGCCAGTACGGTGGGAGCTTGAGGGCGACGACGGAGACGCCTTCCGCAGGGGGCGCCGTGGTTGAGGAGTTGGCAGAAGCATTTTCTTCTTCTTGATTCATCGCAGCGCTTGAGGTCGGGTTTCTCGTTAGTCCGGGTCACCAATGTAGATTCAAATAATGTTCTACTAAACTCGTTTTATTTTTCTGAGAGATTACACAAGAATAACGACATTAAAACTACGAGGAATGTTCCTGCGTCCTAACCGGGCGCTGCTCGCAAGGCGTCTGCCCTCTTCTCCTCTCTCCTCTGTTGCCGTGGGGGCGACTTGAGTTGTTTAGTCTACCCCCCCGGAGGTCTGGCCGACTGGCCCGCAACCGGGCCCCCGAGCTAGTGTCGGGTATCCCCGGTGCGTGCCAGCCTCCTCCGCGGCTCGAGGGAGCGTGTTGCGGGGAAGACGATGCTGTCGCTGCAAGCCCCTACAAGATCAAATCGTATGTGGGGTAACGGACAAAAACTGTGAGAGCGTTTGTTGCGTGAAGAAGATCTGACGTTGGAAAACGCCATACAGCTCGGAAAGCCCTATGAAGTTTTTCAAGCACAAAATGAAACTCTCGGCGGTCCCCGACGTGTCAACGCGGTAGACAAAAAGAAGAGAGCGGACATGCTTGAGCGGAAGGTCCAGCCGACGGGAAAACAATTGTTCTAAGTGCGACCACAAGCACGACCAACGGAAGTGTCCGGCATACAAGACAAAGTTCAACAAGTGTCAGGATGAATCACTTCGCTGTGTGTTGCAAAACGTAGGCGTTGGTAGATGATATAAAAGAACAGGACGTCAGCGACTTCGGCGTTCTTCATATCAGCACATGCAAGACTCAAAAAAGAGATCAGTGGCTGGTCAAGGCCCTTTCAGAAAACAAAGAGGTGGATCTTAAAGGAAACAGCGCTTACATTGAGTACTTCATCGTGAAAAAGGGACGCCAGGCCATAATTGGATTAGCAGCTAGTGAACTTCTGGGGCTGGTCCTGCGAGTGCACACGGTGGAAGAAACTATGGCCCAAGAAGTGGAACAGATGTTTCCTAAACTGTATAACGGACTGGGGTGCGTGGGACGGGAATGTAAGATTGTCCTTAAAGAAGGAGCAGAGCCAGTGGTTCAGCCGACGAGAAAAGCGCCACAAACTCCGAAAGGACAACTCAAGAAAGAACTCCAGAGAATAGAGGTGACTGGAGTCATCACCAGTGTCAAAGTACGTAATGATTGGGTAAGCCCAATTGTGATAGTCAAGAAGAAAGTAGGTGCTCTTAGAATCTGCATGGATCTTACATCCAAGGCAAGTGAATGAATGCATCAAACGGTAGCACTACCAAATGCCACGACGTGGAGACATTGAAGCAGAACTGGCAAATGTCAAGTTGTTCTCAAGGCTGGATGCAAATAGTGGGTGTATCAGCCTTATCATGTACAACGCCTCGCATGACAGGGCACCAGTCATGCTCAGTGCGCCCGGCGCTATCTTATAAATACCGTCGACGTCTATTAAACTATGTTCTTGTTGCTCTGCACGCGATCTTGTCGACTGCCTCTTTATCTTCAATGATACAGTGGGTACCACCAAATACCACTAGATCAGAAGGTCTCTCCGGTGTGCACGCTTGGTACGCCATTTGGACGTTACCCATTTCTGAGACTACCATTTGCCATCTCATCTTCACTGGAAGTCTCAGTTGAACAGATCAGGACCGAGGTTTTTGATGGACTTGAAGGGCTAAAGTGGCGTTGATGATATACTTGTATGGGGTTGCTCCACGGAACAGCACGACAAGAAGCCATAGAACAGCCTAAAGAGAACACTGGCAAACAAGCCAGTATTAGGATTTTTTGACCCCGAAAAGAAGACAAAAGTGACAGGTGATGCATCACAGTATGGATTGGGAGCGGCACTCCTACAGCTGAAGGATATAGAGTGGCCTCCAGCAGCATATGCGTCACGAGTGATGACCGACTGAGAAGTGCGACATGCACAAATTGAAAAAGAGACGTCCTCCATCAAGTTTGCCTGTGAGAAGTTCTATGACTTTATTTATGGTCGTAAATTCACACTGAAAACCTACCATTGACCATTGATCTCAATAGCAAAGAAAAGCACTGGAAACATGCCACCTCGGCTGCAGTGATTTTTTATTCGTCTGATTATGTTCGAGTTTGACCTGCGCTATCTACCTGAAAATAACTTGGTGCTACCCGACACAATGCTTCGGGCACCAGTGAAAGAGGGGAAAACGAAAGTGATCGAATTGGATGATGTTGAAGTACACGCTGTCAACATAGTGTCCACAACACTGAGTCAAACGACACTTCAGAAACTGCAAGAGGCCACGGAGAATGATGACGAACTACAAGAAGATACTGCTAACCGCCGACTAGCGACATCTGCTCTACCTTCTAAACTGGTGTAGGAACGACGGCAATGGATTTTTTGTGGGATATTAAAGACCAGTGCGTTGTGAGCTGTCATCCAGTTCGGATGTATTTTCTTCGCGCTCCGCACTCGTAACAATTGGCAACGAGGAACACGAAGAAAAAGAATGTCAATGTTCGGCCGGATTGCAGCCTTCGACGGGGGAGGCGATGAGTGGCCTGCCTACGTGGAACGATTTCATGAATTTTTCAACGCCAACGACGTCGCTGCTGCGAAAAAGAAGTTGATTTTCTTGAGCTGCTGCGGCCAAAGGACGTACACCTTACTTCGGAACCTGGTGAAGCCCCTGACTCCACAGAACAAGTCACACACCGAGATTCTGGCTGTACTCGGGAAGCATTACGCTCCTACGCCTTCAGCCGTGGTTCAGCGTTTTCGCTTCAACACCCGGGTACGTTCTGAAGCGGAATCGATCAGCGATTTCGTTGCAGCGCTGAAATGCTTATCAGAGAATTGTGATTACGGAACCAAACTCGAAAACATGCTGCGAGACAAAATCATGTGTGGCATCAACAACGCTACGATTCACACCCGGCAGCTCGAGTTGCCAGATCTCACCTTCGAAATTGCTGTTCAAACTGCGCTCGCAATGGAATCTACGAAGAAGGATGCCGGCGAACTCTGCCAAGCTGGTGCAAGCATTCTGTCTATACACAAGGTTGGAGACCCAGCCCAAAATACCAGCTGTTATCGCTGCGGAGACAGAAGCCACCTGGCACCTCTATGCACACACATTGATTCGATGTGCCATTACTGTCAGAAGAAAGGTCCCTGTTGGCAGTGTGCAACTCAAGGAAGAACGGGAATCCGCCCAAAATCAAAGGCTTCGTGGACGCCTCGTCGAGCTCAGCAAAGATCAACGCCGTCGGCTCAGATGAACACAGTCCACAACGACGTTGACACTTCTAGAGGCTGAAGTCAATTCTCGCAAGCGACGACTTACAACACGTGGCACCTAAGTGGATCGTCAACGGTACCACCTTTTCTGATCACCATTGAAGCCTTCGGCAAACCTCTTTCAATGGAACTAGATACCGGAGCAAGCGTCTCGGCGATGTCTGCAGACAAGTTTCACGCTGCATGTCCCAATGTGAGTCCCGAACCTTCAAACGTTCTTTTGCGGGGATTTTCTAGAGACCTTGTGCAAGTCAAAGGCAAAGCAAACATTTATGTGAAGTACAAAGGTCATGAGGAAGTTCTTCCACTGCTCAATACCACCGAACCCTCACCAACGTTGCTTGGCCGGAACTGGTTTCGCGCTCCGGGCCTGAGCTTCGAGGGACTCGAGACTGTGAACAAGCTAACTGATGTCGGAACTATTATAAGTCAATTCTCTGGAGTCTTCGAAGAGGGCTTACTCACCTTAAAGGTGTGCCGTCTATCAGAAGATTTTCGTGTCGACTAAGCACCGAATGCGGACTATGCACGGCGTACGAGCTATGCACCGTGTGCGCACTATCTAAGCAAAAGCTTTTAATTCTGACCCCAAATTTACCCTGCGTTTGCGGACTATAGCCCGGAAAATACTGTACAATGGGGATGATGGACAACTCCGGACATCCGCGGTATGTCTGATATGAGCATTTATTACATTCATCTGAAGTGTATCTCTTTCTTAGTCTCAGTATAGCGTATTCGATGTTGAGGACGGAAGATATGTTGTGCGACGGAATGCGCGCTTAAATGTGCCCCGAGGAGGTTTCAATAAGTCGTGTTGGCTATACGTGGCGAACACGTAAATAATACACCGCACACACTTTCTCTCCTATTTCCATGACGGCCCTGAATTGCAGAAGGTGCTTGTAAGCTCGTTCATGCCGTTTCTAGTTGAAAAAAAAAATGCTCGTCGTCCTTCGTCCCTAGTTTGTTTTATTCTTTCTGTGTCAGTCAATTTTACCAACATGCTCTTCAGTTAATGTGATGTCTCTGAGATTGCCTAAATATGGTGATAACTGACTTTGCTGGCTCGAAGCATCCCCAAAATCCCCAGATCATGACAACGCGCGTCCGATTTCCCGATTTAAAAAAAAAAGAAATTGAAGGAGGCAGCTTAAGCTTCGTCTTTAAAAGTGGAACGCGATAGCTAAACATCTAAAGTCGCGCTCGTTCCCAAGCCGTGCAGCGCGTCTGCGTGGCCTAGTCGGTATCTTGTCTGGCGTCTTGTGACATCACGTGTGACGTCACACGTAACGTCTCACGTGACTGTGACCTCATGACCCTGTCGACCATAGGATTTTTCCGTCCCACCGACACCGACACCGACGCCGGCACCGGATTTTCTGCTACACGAGTTCTTAACGGAGCTGTGCAACGATATTTAATTGGAATGTTTTTCACTTGACACGAGCTTATTGGCGCACCTGGGACTCAAGGATACTCACACGCAATGCCACTGCCCAAGAAACTCCTTTGTTGCGGTGTAATTTCAAGGACAAATGCGATCATTTTCATTCAATCTCTCCTTTGCAAAATTTGATGACGTAACGTGGGGATCGCAGTACACCCAAGTGACGATATTTGAATGCGGCTCATAGATTGGACCCGAGCATTGCGTGGGCACTAGACTTAGGCTCGTGATAATTGCTAGCTCGAGAAGCATTCGGGTAGTGACCCATGTCCAATCACTGCAACGACGGCAACAGCCGAGCCATAAGAATGTCTGGAACTCAGCGCGTGTCCTGCGCTTTGCCAACCCCAGCGCGTGGCTATGATCAACATTAGCGGAGTATAGTCGGTTGCAGATCACGTGGCCGCTTGTTCTGGCTGCGAGTTGAGGGAGTGAACTTTGCTCGATTTTCTTTAATTTTTTTCTGGGACTTCTATTGCGTGGGGTGAAAAACGAACGCGTGTTTCATAGGTCATTAACGTTAGGGATCCGTTTTAAACGGTATTTGCGCAAAGTACGAAAATTAATGCATCGCTCCTTTAAACGCTCTCGCGTTAAAAAGTAATCAAAGATCGCATCACACCGAAGTCATCTCCGGCGATGGGAGGATCATGTTCTGAAACGAGGACCACAGTCAGCCAATAGCAAGCAAAGGATCCTCGCGCCTCCGACCGGTGGAACCGCGGAGTGATATCTCGAATGCGCGCCGCTCGCTCCCTTACAGCCCAGACTACGATTGAACCCAGCAAGCGCCCGCTCGGGCGCTAACAAGCAGACACACCACTCAAAAAAGAAAGAAAAAAGCATAACGCGTTGCTTTTGGGGTGATTATTGCAGTATTATGTTCCCTCTCCTCTAAAAAAGGAAAATTTTTTTATGCACTCTTTTTGCTTTTATCATCTACAAAAGCACACATATTCGCAATAATGGCATTTGCAATCTCATCAAAACGTCGTGTTTTCGTTGGTCACATGTGATCCTGGCTGCCGGAACAATGCTCCTTCCGTCGCCGGAGATGACCTCGTTGTGTTCAATCGTTAATTGCTTTTCTAATAAGGAAAATGATCGCACATCGGTACGATTTATGGATTTCTAGGATGCACATAGACCGCAAAGGTAAGTTGTCGCCATATTTAGGTGATCTCAGAAACCTCTTAAGGGCATCTTTAAGGCCGGTTCTCACAGGCAGCGAAGCGCTGATGCAGCGATGCTCACGTGTTGTCAGCCACTTATCGTCCGCCATGAGCAACGGTTTTGACGGTGGTATGCAAAGCTGGTGAACGCTCAGCACACGCTTAGCGCGAGGTCAGCGCTATGCTTGTAGCGCTACGCTGCATGTGTGAACAGGCCTTCAAGTGAAAACATTCCGTTCATTCTAGTGCCGCGGCGCTCGTGCCGATGAGTAGCTCTGTCGTGTTTGTTGGTGTCGAGCACTGATCTATAATGTACTAGGCTGGATCGCGGATGGGAGCCCGTCGGTGTCGCCACCGTCGGCCGTTTCTTGACACCAGGCAATACACGCCAGTCTATGGGAGAAACACACAAAAGCATGAATATTGAAGTATGTACGCTGTGCTCAGAGGCGGGTATTTTATGGTGCGCTGCGATCCTTATGTCGGGTGTTAGGAGATCAAATTGGTATTTGCCAAATGTTCGAACGCCGACTAGGAAAATCAAACATGCCGGACCACCTACGGCTGAGCTGTCAAGTTTGCTCTTCTAGTCGAGTAAACAAAGGAACTTGCCGTCAATGAGACCGTCCTCAGGGAAGAACAGAAGTTGTTGTGTGACAAAGAAGTTCCACCTCGACATCGGCTTTCCAGGAGTGAGCGAAGCCTTTGAGCTTGTCGACTGCTAAACCCAACTCAACGAAACCGCCACCGACTCCGCGGTAACTCTCGCCTCATTGAGCTGCACTACAGCGGAGTCACTCTGGACCACGAAATATTTATTTATAAAAACTGCGAGGGGCTGCCAGTTTTAGTGTTTGTACACAAGCTATTTGACCGGCTTATCAAAAAGCAGCCAAAATGTTTCAGTGCCGACAAAAGCTTAGAAACGTGTGAAACGGCACTTTTTCCCGTTCTTCCCATAGAGTCCCATGTATTGGCTGGTGTCAATCAATGGCCGCCGGTGGCGACTCTTGGCCCCTGCTGCCGAGGCCGCGGTCCGCGATCCATCCTACAATAGAAATCGGTGGTGCCGAGTCTAAACTGATCGGCGCCACAGAGCTCTGTTGCGACCATCCGCTCGTGCATGTTGTTGCCGAAATCGCAGATCTCCCTCATTTTTGTAGTTTTTAGTATGCTTACTAGGTGGAGCAAGCAGTAGTCCAATTTCATTTTAGCGTATCTTATAGGGTCACTTACTGTGTAAAAAAAACTGTAACCACTATGACTAGTAGGAAAGTAACCGCGTACAAAAATGACCCTGCTAACACAGCCACTCAGTTGTTGTGCTGCCTCTTTCAAAGACCGATTACTACGAGAAAAACCGCTTTGCTTGCCTACACACGAAGTGCTGATGGATACGCCGAAACCTCGCGTTCTCGTGCCTAACGCTGCTTCTTGCGTGAAAGAGGTGAGAGTTACTGCGGGAATGACGGCCGGGTCGGTGTCGGAACGATTTGTCGTCGCTCCCGGAAACCAGAGGCTTTGATTAGTGAAATATTTAAGCCCCCGGGCGACAACACATTTCATTTGAAAACTATCTGTTCTTGGTGAAAATACAGCTGGCATGAGGTCCCGAAGGTCGCATGAACCGTTACGCCGATTGGAATTTTTGTAGAGAGAAAGACGTGGCTTGATACAGTCTCTTCCACTGTCGCGCAATATCCGTACTGGATACGGTGTCGGTGCTCGTGGGTGGGTGCCTGCCGCGGTTTAGCGCGCATGGGAGACTAAGGATAGCCGTGTGCAACCTAGGGTTTCACGCTGGCGAAAAGACGTTTAAAGCGTTGGGCCTCACTCCTAGCTCCCGCCTCACGTCAAGTGGCCGCCATTTTACGAGGACATCGGAAGAAGTAGCCATTGCAGATGTGGGATCGTGGAAGGAAGTACACGTTCAAAGGAGCTTATTTTACATGAGACCTCGCGCAGAAAACAATACACCAAGCCAATACGTGCCCGCCCTATTACAACCGTTTGCTCGTCCAGAGGTGTCGATTTTTGCTAACAGTGTAGTCTTTCTGCGCCCGCAACAACCGCGCTAAAACTCTGTGCGAGCAGGGCACGAGGTGGCACTAGCTGTCTCGTGAACTGGCGTCTGCCTCCTATGAACTAAAGTCATGGCGGCTCATGGAAATTGAAGCGGATCCGCAACCGGAAAGCGGATCCGCGCGTTCTCAACCGCAATGCGGCTGGGATCGAGCGGTTGGGGCGTGTTTTTGCAGACCGCTTTGGAACCAATTTCTCCCGCCCGCTTTCGCGAACTGCGAAGCGGCAAAAAATCTGAACTCGACGCTCACGTCACGTCAGTGGCTTTCGGAACAAGATGGCACCTGTCGCTGGGGAGGCGTCCAAGGCGCTGTAGTCCTAGCGTCGAAGCAGATAAAGAAACGAAGAAACGTGATGTTCACGTCCGTCACTTGAATCCGCCGCGAAAATAATTGACTCGTAATCTTAACAGTCTTCGCTCCGGTGATTAAAATCGGGTAAGTGTTTTTTTCTTATTTTTTTTTATTCGAGATGTCAAAGCCGGTTGCCTTTTGTCTTTGCCCGTAGAAGGTCAGAACCCACCCCCAATCGATCAAAATGGCAGCGTTTGTAACCACTAAGACAGTCGCGTGAATTACAGAAAGATTTCTACACAGTGCATGACCACCACGAAGGTGTCGTGAGCCCATTTGCGATAACGTCGTGAGCCCATTCGCGTAGCCAACGCATTACCACGGATTTGGCAAGGTACCTGCGCTAGCTCGACCTGTAGCGTTTACTTCTACCAAAAGGAATAAGGGGACCTACTCAACAAATAAAATGTACTTGCATGACAATGATTAGGAAATCTATACAGCATTTATTCGAGCTTAATGCCAAACAAGTAGTCTCGATCGACGTGCCAGTGACGAGAGGAGAGTCCGCCACCAACGAAGCCACGACCGGCTAGCACCCAACACATTCCCCTGCACCACGGTTCACCAGTGCCGCTAACAGCTCCGGAAATGATAAGAGCGAACAATGCGATGAAAAAACTGGCCCTCTATTTCAAAAACAAGGTCAGCTATTTATGCGGGAAGGGCCACTTCGAAGAAAGGGTCGTGCCGTTCTCTTCTGAGTCAGCGAGGCGCGCCCACGTGTGGCTGGGCTTTGCTTGTGTACGAAGTCGGAAAATCGCCGGTGGGTTTTGAAGTCCCTGTCTCTTCTTCCGCTGCCCGAAACTCGTAATGCGTGCGAACAACGACAACCCGAAGAAAAATCTTTAAAGTGCCAAAATAGCTCTGGTTTGGCTTTGGATCTTGGATTAAAGTGGACTTTGGCCATGTTGAATTAACCTGAGGCTGGGGTAGAGAAGAAACGTCAGAACATAGAAGAGACAGAAGAGAGAAAGGTCGACGTCTCCAACTCAGCTCAATGACGTCGTCCTATTTTCTGTCTCTTTTACGTTTTGATGTTTCTTCTTTACCCCAGGTCAATTCAACATGGTTGATAATGAACAGCTCGCCTGCACCCTTCTTATATTTTCTCTGGACTTTGGATTGGAAGACCAAATTGTCCAACGCAAGTCTCAAAATATCACGTGTGAACGTCGAGAAACCACCAACCGCGTCTCGGTGTGTCTGAATGCGGTCACTCTGAACCGTATTCACAACCGCTTCGCAAAAGCATCTCAACCGCCAGTGTGATTGCGCCATTAGTGAGACCGGTCTATTGTAACCATGGAGGTAGGACGAAAAGGAGGCGACATAGAGGTCGCCTCCTTTTCTTTTAGCAGATCGTTTTTCCGCCCCGATAATGACACCCGATAGCGATGCGATGCATGCCCAAGGTCGCCGGAGGGGAGAGCAGGTATCCTAATCGGGGCGAAAAAACGATCTGCTGAAACGCTATAATACCAAGTGAAGCCGGAAGTTGAGGACGCGGGTGGTGGAACGCCCCCAAGCGAGACCAAAGCCACACCAGGCCGCTTCTGGTCCCAAATCAGTCCTCCTTTCCGTCCAAAAGCGTCTTTAGCTTTCGGTCAACGTTGGGGGCGTGTCCTTCTGAACCGGAAGTTTCTCCCGGATTCACCTCTGGTGGCGTCATGTCACCAACAGAAGACCCCAATGACTGAAACTTTAGCGCACTACCGAACTTCGTACCCGCTTTATGTATATCTAATATTTACTCATTTAGTGGTTTTCGTCGTTCGATGGCATTCAGAGGATCTCTGATTTGAATCATATATTTTTCTTCAATCATTAAAACGTTTATCAACATATTTTTGTTAAATAACTGAATTATCATGATAATTATCGAACTATACGATATGAGTCATCGACCGTATAACTCACATATAAAGACCGCATTAGTGTAGCTTGCATGTCTCTTTTTAAAACATATCTGTAAGTCCTTAAAGAAAAAAACGGCCTGTATTTCTTAATCACATACCTGCCATGCATCTTGCAGAGGCCCAAGCTCTGGGTAGTTGAATGTAGGGCTGTTTTCTGGGTTTTTTATGGTCATATTTCTCGTCCAGGGAAAGCTGGGCACCGTAGGCCACACCATGGTCGCGACGACGCACGCCAACAACACAGCATACTGCGGGCCCATTGCAGAGGAGGCTATCCACATTCGCTGCTGCTCGAGAACACTGCCGAAGTTATATAAGGAGTTTGTATTGCTTTTTTTTTTTGGTCTTTTTAAAATACAGCTGCACTGGATCATAGCTGACGTGTTTGACAAGACTCTGTTAAGAGCAAATCATTTTCTAGAGAGCGCCGTTGGTTGAGTCAGGAGCGACCTCACAAAATCAATGGAACAGGTGTTCGCCGTACACAACAGAATACAAAAAAAAAAAGAAATTATGAATTTCATTTTTACCGGCGCCCTCGTCGCTTTGGTGTCTGTGGTTGCGGCAGACACTAACGCATGTCACAGCATTGCAGCGACATAAGCCACTAAGTCACATTTCGCTGTACGCGTCGTGAAAGTAAACCCAAAATTTAACTGACGCGATTAAGAAGAAAAACTGTACCTGTGTGGGCGGATGGGCGTATTCCAGATCAAGACAATCACCCACTTTTTATTGCACCCCGGCTTGCACTGGTGTGGGTAGTTTATGATAGGAAACAAGAAAACGAGATACGACGTGGCCAACTATAGACATTGACGTCCTAGGCAACACAATCCGTGGCCGGACCCAATAGTCTTATTATCGCTCAGAAACCGATTAGACTTCGGGATTTTCTGTTAACAACGCCCAAGAAGGAATCACAAAGCGAGAATAGTTAGGACAGAACGAGCGGGCTGGTATGGATACAAACTTGAGGAATGAAAACGAGAAGGCACGAACAAACGTCCGTCCCTTCTCGTTGTCTTCCTCAAGTTTAATTAATGAGAATAGTTAGTGTAGTAAATCAAACGCCGGGCGTTTTTTTAGCCGTCAGTGACTATATATCGGATGTCCCATGTCACCAGGCTCGAGCTAAAATAGACAGTAAAACTCAACGCCTGCATATAGCAATCTAAACTTTTCGTCAAATGTGTATTACACAGGTCAGATTTTTTTTTTGGTAAATTAGAACGCGTAGCTCTCTTTCTGTAAAATATAGGGCCAAGAAACTTGCCAGGGTCAACGGCGGGCTGCGACGCAGACGACCAAGTCGACTGAGGGACGCCTTTGGCGCTCGCATTAATAGATGGCGCTAGCTCCTTATCAAGACTGCTCGCAACCCGCGTTGTTTATTAAAATAAACATAGTTTTTTTTTTTTTTAAGTACCTTTGGTTAATGCAGACAATAAAAACAAAACAAAGTTTATAAAAACGCGTTGCATAACGACGGCGTTTTTGCTCCCAACGGACTTCGCCTGCGTGTCGTCTGCTCTCTTTCTCTCGTCGGCTACACCCAATGAGGTAGAGGGGCTTAGAGTGATAAACCGGAAGTTCGGAAGTGGCACCCCCCCCCCCCCGGTTGCCGCCATGTTTTACGCAAATGTGACCACTCGTCACGTGACCTCCCAAGAGCCGTGACGTCACAGGTAAGATGGCAGCGCCCAGAGCTGGCGGATGCGAGTTTGTTCGGTGCGCGGCAGCCGTGATGTGCAGCTGCTTTCCGACGATTTCGTGCTTTTTCGTGCTCGCTGACGCAGGTATAATGTGAAAATATGAAGGAAAGAAACATCGTACCGTTCTTGCGCAAGATCGCTCTGGATCATCTGGATATTAACACCTGTGAGACAGCATCAGCCGTATCGCCGTACCGGTGCTCGGATTCGGGATCTGTTCGAGGATCGATAAACCTTTGAGTGGTTTTAGCATACAATTTTCGCATTCTGTTAGCTTTGTTTAAACATTGGAATGTCTGAGAATCGATGCGAAAGGTATACGTCGCGTTAGGGCCTAGGAGAAGTTGTTTCAGCCCAGCGTCACCGAATAACCATAGCAACTATTAGCGAGGAAGCTCCTGCGATCTTTAACCCTCTGTGCTAATCGACGATTCTACATTCGATCGCTTTTCTTCCTTTGTTGGTGAGTGCGAAGTGCACACTTATTTTCAGCTACGAGGATGACGTTTTATTGAGTGAGGGAATGAATAAATCGTTGCAGGCACCTGCTTCAAAGCTATTTGACTTGCAATAAGAACAACTGTTTTGGTGTATGCATAGACTAACTGCAGCTTTTTCTCTTTCCTAGGATTTATTGCAGCAATACTTTTTTTCGTCAAGAGTGCATTATATTAGTCGGTCAATTATTTACTTGTTCTAATTACCTGGTAAGATGATTCATATTTGTGTTCATCCCTTGCCTGAAGAGCAGTCTTGTTGAAAAATCTTGACCATCCCTTTCGGTCTCTTCAATAACCTTTTTGAAAAGTGTTGGTTGCCTATACTTCGTATCATTGTAACCTGGAAAAGGGCAACCACCACAGCCCCCTCGAACCAATCAGAGAGACAGAGCGAAGGTGTGTGACAAATCTGTGCAGACGAGCACTCTGAATGACATGTTGTCATGTACCTCTTTCCAATGCGCATATTGGCTCACCGAGAGTGTAGCCTTTGCCAAATTGGGATGAAACGAATTACAGTAGCTACTACTCTAATTACCCCAGTCTTTCATACCTTGGCCATTTGTTTGACAAGAACGTTATGTCCGCCATCACTGAACTCTGCTCGGCACCTATTGGACTCGAATGCTGCATTAGCATTCGACATGAACTGGGGCCCATTTGTGTGCTCTACGCAGAAAAAAATGGTGACAGTTGTGTTGCTTGATGGGGTCCTGCAAAGGGTCTATTGTGTCATACATATAGAAAGTGTCCTGCTATATAACAGTGCATCAACACATACTAATAAAGTATATGCTCAGAGGTGTGTTTGTTTTTGCAATTAAGAAGTTACATCAGTGTGCTTTAATGTTATTATAATGTGTGTAGTTTGAAGTATCCTCTCTGCAATGCCTACGAAGGCCCCTGGAGGGAATAAATTAATAAATAACATTTTCACATCACTGGAGTTGGTTTTCGGATGTGCCACATGTTCAGGAGAAGTGGAATGAGTGCAGCCGAATGCAACAAGTCTACCAGTCTGGTATGTCCCATTAATTATTATTGAAGGGTCAGAGATGCGAGTGCCCTCAAAAGGACCTGCGCGTGCGGTGAACACAATTCTTGGTGTATAAACTCTCGAGGTGTAAAGGCAAGCGGAAATTTGTTTATCTGGTTAGTGTGTCAAATATGTTTATTTCTACTGGATTACATAATTATTGATTCTTAGTTAATGGTTCCAGAACGAGTTCTTTCTGCGACAGTCTCCTGTCAGGCGTTGAGTCGTAATACCTGGGGACCTTGTTGTGGGATGACGCTCCTGGCACGTCGGTGTTCAGTTTGGTCGAGTAACAACTTTGACCGACTGATGCCGTCTAGTAATCATACGTCATGTGCGGCCACTGACATCTGATGCACTGAAGCTGCAGGGCTGGCTTCTAATCCGCAAAATGTTCCTGGTACTTTTCTGCATCAATGCAGCAAGCTCGGGCATGTATTGGTTATGTGGCTGTGCCTTCAGCTGTACCGTTGACTTGATATCTGGCAACAATCTTTGCTATCCAAGCCATTTCACTTTTATTTCGTAATGGAGATTTATTGTGCATCCCACGACCACTGCAACTTGTGCAAGTCTTGTGTGGCAAAGTGAAGTCTCGTGATGCTTGTAGTCCACTTTTGAGAGAAACCAACCATTCTATTTCTTCAGGTCACTGAGTGGCATTTTCCCTCAAGGTTGGAAATTGTGTGCTTCGTGGCGTGGACACAGACAATTAGTGTCAGCAAATTATTAGGTATTGTCCTTGGACGACAACCGACACCAGATCAACTCTCCTTGCATGGCCGCTCACCTGCTTTGTCGTGCTTACCTCCCGTCCAGATGAAGTAGATCACGAGCTTCGGGGTAATGTCGACACCAGGGACAAAGACCGCCGAAGATAATCCTCAATCTTCCGCGGACGCTCGTCGAGACGTGGTCGAAGGCCATTCGGCACGAACCTTTGCAGGCCAATTCATTGGTACGGGCACCTCCAGTAGACATGGTCGGCCTCATGCAGTGGTAGCAGAGTGGTTTTCGGTCGGCCATTCGCAATACCTCCGTTTTCCTCGGTGTACTTTGTTTAGCGCGGACCTATACTGGTTCTTCCCGATGTCGGGAATGCTTCGGCGTTGGGGTGTCTCGTTGAATTGGCATTCAATAGTAACAGGTAGCCGGTGGTGGTCGTTGTGACTTTGTGGCATAAGTCGCCCTCAGTTCGTTGGATGCCGCTTCACTTAAAGAAGTCTCCAGTTGAAATGCCTGTCGAACTGCTTCTGAAACAATCTCGACAATCAAAATAAAACCCGGGCAACTGATGGCAGGAACTAGCTTCCTTATCTCCTCCCGGACACCGTTGTGGATGATGTCATGGATGCCTGGCGTCGAAGTTGCAGCTGGACAACTCGAGTGTCGAGACGCTGGGGAGTTGTTGATAGGGACAGGCTCGGGCCTGCAGTGTACATTCAATGTTAGAAGCCTCATTTATATGAACCCTTCGACTGTTGTCGTGGGGTTGCGGACAAGGCTGCTGAAGGTGTTGTCCCTCACATGAGGGACATGGGATTCTTAGCTTCTTGTCTCCTGTAGCATCAGGGTTGGCGTGGGTGCTCGATCAGAAGCAAAACATCCTCCACGAAGGTGGTGACGCTCTCATTGGAGCGGTGTCCTGGACAGAATCAGGAATTCAGCTCTCTCTCGTCAATGTTGACTGATGAACGTGCACTTCAGCTGGATCTTGCAAACTTCCCACGACGTTAAGGAGGACTCGTGGTTCTCAAACCATTGCCTCGCAGTTTCTTCCACGAGAAGTATAGGTTCTGCAGGAGCTGGTTGTCCATCTACCCACTGTGGCAGGCGACACGGACATATTGTTCAATCCAGCGCTCGATGTCTTACGCACCTTGCGTGAAAGTGCATCAGAGTGTGAGATGCAACGGGCATGCAAACGATGGTGGGAGCGGACGTGGTTTGCTGCTACAGGTTTGTCATTGTTGGCTTAGTCCGCTTCGGTTTTCCTGGCAAAAGACCTAATTTCGGTGGTTCTTGCTGATAGCAGCGACTGGCTTGGATTTCAAGTTCTTCGTGGTGTATTTCCGAGTTTCGTCCTTGTGGTACTCTCTCGTCTTGCAGTTTTTCTGCCGGGATCGGGATAGGACTTGGTTCACGGCTTGCCGGGGGTTTAAGACTCGGGATAATGTGCCACACGTGTCTTCTTATCGGGCAACTCGGCTGAGGAGCCGCCAGGGTCCACAAAGAGTGAAAGGCTATGAATAAAGTGCGCAGCACCTCCACCAGAACCTACAATGACAGCTGAGCATGGCCTGGAACTTTCCAGAATAGTAAATATTGATAGAAAATAGGACTGGAGCAAGCATCCGTCACAATATAACAAAACAGACAGAAAGAGTCTATTCTGACCACTAAAGAAGCTGCATTGCTTTCGTGGCATTTTGTCCGAATAAATCCTCTCCTTCGGGGTCTGGCGGCTGCCGTGGACGAGCTGAACTGAAATTATGTGGGACCACTTTTCTGGTAATAAGCCCCTGCAGACTGCCGTCGCAAAGCGGCGTGAACGGGTGGACTGGGTAGGGGACACGCGCGATGAAATGTCCATACAGTTTGCAATTCGCGTAACGAGTGTTGAAACTTTGGTGTCGACGAAACGTGCGACAGACCAGCGTACTTAATACCAACTGCAACACCTGTGCTCCGTGAAAGTGCACGTTTACGCCGGAACAATTTGGGGAGCAGCACAGCATCACCTAAAGCATGGCATAGGAACTACCAGCTTGAAGGCAGCTCTTCGGTACGTCGCACACCTGTGCTCCGTGAAAGTGCACGTCTACGCCGGAACAGTTAGGGAAGCAGCACAGTATCATTTAGCACGGCACGGGAACTACGAGCGGCAAGGCAGCTCTCCGGTGCACCGCACAACCAAAGTGAGCCTTCGGTCATTTGAACGAAGCGGCACCACGATTGCACACTGCCAAGCACGACTCACGCAATTTCTGTCGCTAAACTGTGTGTCCAAATATATTGCACACGCTCTACTGTAGATCTCGAGGGTTCCGACGGTCAACGAGAGCACAGAAACGTCGCCTTAAAATTTATCCTAGCGGTGTCCGAATCAATCCGAGGTCCGAGCAACGTAAGGCCGATTGTCTCCTTCGTAGCAATATCCCCGTCGGTCACTAGCGAAATGCACACCGTTCCTCCGTATTTTCACGTTATACCTACGTCAGGCACCACGCTGAACTGTGAAGTCGCTTTCGATCGGCCTCATATGACGGCTTTCGTGTCTGAAATCAGCTCACCGAGACGAGCGACAACCAACAAAGCAACCGACAAGCTTCGGCCCAGCTAGGGCCAGCCGCTGCATGGGCGCTGCCATCTTTCCTGTGACGTCACGTCTTTGGTTTGGTCATGTGACGAGTGGTCAAATTTGCGTACAATGGCAGCCGCCTTATGGGGGTCACTTTCGAGTGCGGACCGGAACCCCGGTTTATTGCTCTAAGCCCCTCTACCTCGTTGGCTACACCCAACGTTATTAGATTAGATTGGCTACGGAACTGCTCACATAGGCGGCATGCACGAGCAGTAAGTACCCACTCTCACCACGACTCGCCTCCCGTCGTTCGACGCGCCGGGCGGGTGCTTTGGTAACTGCAGTGTATTCTATGGGATACGTATGTTTCGAAGCGCAGCGTCTAGATGGCGTTCCACCGTACACTACGGAGCACACAGTTCGTAAACAAAAATCTAGATGGCGCTTCGAACGACGGGAGGCGGACTAAAGTGAGTGAGGGGGGGGGGGGTGGCAGCCTCTTCCGCGGGAGTTCGACAACTGAGGTAATCTAGTAACTTTGGCTACACCTTCGGACACTGCTCCGACTCCATCTATCAGTATACGCGCGCCGAACGCGCCCCGCAACTCGATTTGGTTGTCTGCGTCGGCGTCCTCGGTTGACCAGGGCAAGTCTTTTGGCCCTATTTTCTTAACAGAATGGGAGCGGCGCTTTGTAGTTTTCCAAGAAAAATCCGACCTCTTAAATACATCTTTAACGAAAAGTTTAGATTGCTTTGTGCAGGCGCCGATTTGTACTGTCCATTTTAGATCGAGCCTGGTGGCTTGGGACATTCTATATATATAGCTTATAAAACAGATATTAGGTCAATAACAGAATAATAAAACATAATTGGGATCTTTTGTATTAAGTCACATCCTACGAGTTTAGAGAAGGCTACAAGAAATCCGTAAAGCCGGTTCACACTGCTCATACATCATACGAAGACAGTCTGCAAACACGAGTCACTGCAATGTCCATGGTTCGAATGCCGCGAGTCCAAGTTTCCCCCCTAAACTCAGTGCCACTCGACATTCGAAGCACGAATCTCGTGGTGACTCTCGTTCGAATCTCTCTAGAGGCTGTTTTTTTTTTTTTAATTTGTTTGGTGTACAAGCAGCGTGACCCCGGATTTACGTTTATAATTTGAACGTAAGAGGTGAAATTTGTTACCTATCTAGCCCAAAAAGCTGGTATTCTGTTACATACTGACCAAAAATAAATCGATCGTGCAGACTTTTATTTGTGCGACCAAATATGCGTGTTCGTTAAATAACGAATCTCAATAATTACGTCCAATATTCACAAGGGTATTCGATAAGACGACGTCGAAGATTGCCCTATTGGAAAACCCCAATATAAACAGCGTATTATGGATATTGGTAAACAATATCTTTTTATTGTATTGCAATACAATATAGACAGTGTATTGGAAAACATTACATTTATTGTATTGTATTACAATAAGGATTTGTTATGGGATTCCAATATCCATAATACGCTGAAAATATTAGAATCCAATAGCGTATAAACCCTTATTGGATCCCCATGTGTCGTATGGGGATCCAATAAGGGTTTACGATTCCAATATACTCAGCGTATTATGGATATTGGAATCCAATATATTATATCGGCTACCTATAAAACTATATGCGAGTTGGAATATCGCGTTCAGCACGACATTTCTTTGCGACGCAGTCTCTTCTTGTGTGTATTTCTGAGTGATAAAATAAAAAGTGTTGTTGTTGTCAAATTATGAATAAAGAAGCAAAACACTGGGCTTATCCATACCAAATATATTTAACATATTCCTGAACTGGAGGATCTGACATTTACTGCCAAAAAAAGTTAATTGTTTAGGACCCTCATTCAAAAACTTGCTGTTTGAAAACAGAATGTGAAATCCTCACCTTTTAATGAAAGCAGCACCTGCTAGCTGTAGCCTTATAGAAACTGCAAAATAAAAATTTGTGATTAGTTCGCAACAAGTAGCAATCCTTCACTAAGCCGGATAGATTCAGAATTATGTCTGGGTTTGATTGTGGAAAAATAAGCTTCCATTCCACTGCCACGGATCATTCTGAGCTCCGTCACTTAAATAAACCTATCGGCTCGTCTGGCTTCACAGTTCCTTCTTTGCACCTAACTAAAGTATCTGGAATGCTCACCTTTGAGGAAACACAAGCTGGTGCTTGCTTGCTTGTAGGCCATGGAAACTGGAAGAGAGATTTGCGATTAGTTGCGTTCAAGTAGCAATTACATTGAATAGCCCCGTAAAGTACACTAAGTCGAAAAGATTAAAACAATTACATGCGCAGGACATAGATAACCTCTTGCAACGTAACTGGGCATACGTCAATGTCGCTCGCGTGTATTACAGAAAAATAAGCTTCAATGCACGAGCCCCCAGTCGTTCCGAGCTCCGTCAATTAAAAATGCTGTACCGGTCGTCTGGCTTCAGTATTCCTGCTTCGGGAATCTGGAATTCTCACCTCTGAGGAGAAGCAAACTGGGACCTGCTGGCTCTTAAGCCTTGGAAACTGTCAGAAAGATTTGCGATTAGCTGCCTCCAAGTACCAATTTCTTTGAACAGCCACCTACAGCACACTAAGCCAGATAAAATCAAAATTCCATGTGCGTGACATAATATGCCTCTTGTGACAAAACTGGGCACATGTTTTGTTGCCTACAGCAACACTGAAGCCAGACAGACAAGCGATACGGCATATTTAATTGACGGAGCTCAGAACGACTGAGGACGCTTTCACTGAAGCTTGTTTTGCTACAACCCTATTGGAAAACCCCAATATGAACAGCGTATTATGGATATTGGTAAACAATATATTTTTATTGTATTGCAATACAATATAGACAGTGTATTGGAAAACATTACATTTATTGTATTGTATTACAATAAGGATTTGTTATGGGATTCCAATATCCATAATACGCTGAAAATATTGGAATCCAATACCCTATAAACCCTTATAGGATCCCCATATGTCGTATGGGGATCCAATAGGGGTTTACGATTCCAATATACTCAGCGTATTATGGATATTGGAATTCAATATATTATACCGGCTACCAATAAAAATATATACGAGTTGGAATATCACGTTTATCGCAACATTTCTCTGCAACGCAGTCTCTTCTTTTGTGTATTTCTGAGTGATAAATTAAAAAAAATGTTGCGTTTGTCAAATTGTGAATAAAGAAGCAAAACACTGGACTTATCCATACCAAATATATTTAACATATTCCTGAACTGGAGGATCTGGCATTTACTGCAAAAGAAAGTTAATTGTTTAGGACTCTCATTCAAAAACTTGGTGCTTGAAAACAGAATGTGAAATCCTCACCTTAATGAAAACAGCACCTGCTAGCTGTAGCCATATAGAAACTGCAAAATAAAAATTTGTGATTAGTTTGCGACAAGTAGCAATCCTTCACCAAGCCGGATAGATTCAAAATTAAGTCTGCGTTTGATTGTGGAAAAATAAGCTTCAATGCCACTGCCACAGGTCATTCTGAGCTCGGTCAATTAAATATACGTATCCGCTCGTCTGGCTTCACTATTCCTGCTTCGCACCTAACTAGAGTATCTGGAATGCTCACCTTTGAGGAAAAACGAACTGGTGCTTGCTTGCTTGTAGGCCGTAGAAACTGGAAGAGAGATTTGCGGTTAGTTGCGTCCAAGTAGCAGTTACTTTGAGTAGCCACGTAAAGTACACCAAGTCTGAAGGATTCAAAATTACATGCGCGGGACATAGATATCCTCTTTCGACGTAACTGGTCACGTGTCAATGTCGCCCCCTTGTATTACAGAAAAATAAGCTTCAATGCAGGAGCTCCCAGTCGTTCTAAGCTCCGTCAATTAAAAATGCTGTACCGGTCGTATGGCTTCAGTATTCCTGCTTCGGGAATCTGGAATTCTCACCTTTAAAGAAAAGCAAACTGGGACCTGCTGGCTCTTAGGCTGTGGAAACTGCCAGAAAGATTTGCGATTAGCGGCGTCCAAGTATCAATTTCCTTGACCAGCCACCTACAGCACACTAAGCCGAATAAATTCAAAATTACATGTGCGTGACATAATATGCCTCTTGTGACAAAACTGGGCACAAGTTTTGTCGCCTACAGCAACACTGAAACCAGACAGACAAGCGGTACGGCACCTTTAATTGACGGAGCTCAGAACGAGTAGGGACGCTTTCACTGAAGCTTGTTTTGCTGCAGTACACACGTGTATTGCAGCAAAACAAGCTTCAGTGAAAGCGTCCCCAGTCGTTCTGTCAATTAAATATGCCGTACCGCTTGTCTGGCTTCAGTATTGCTGCTTCAGAGCAATCTAGAAAATCTAGAATCCCCACCTTTGAACGACAACGAACTGGCGCCGGCTGGCTTGTGGGCCATGGAAACTGCAAGAGAGATTTGCGATTAGTTACGTCCAAGTAACAATTTTTTTTTTGGGTAGCCACCTACAGCACACTCAAAATTACATGCACGGGACACAGATGCCTCATGCGACGGAGCTCCCTTCGTCCTTCTTTTCTGTTAACTCTGCTCACCTTCACCACTCGCCTCCAATTTCTACGCTACTTCTTTAATCTCGATTCCCTGGTTCCCAAAGGCCATGCCATGGCTTGCGCCAGTCACGGATCTGTCAGCTCTGCGACTGGCGCTATTGTGGCAGACGCCACAGCACCTGGCGCTTGATGTGCTCTTTCAATATTTTGAGCACGGCTCAAAACAGGTGGATGGGTGTCTGGTATGCCCTTTGCTTATTTGCGGATCGTTCCGAATCAGAGGGTAGGCGCTTCTGCGACCTGGGCGCATGCTCGGTACTTTACAATAGTTGAAACGAACTCTGCAGGAATCTTGAAACATAACAAACATAATGTGCACGCCAAGAGGCACAGCAAATGAAACACCCACCATCTATCTATTTTCGTTTCTTGTCCGCAAGAAGCTGTCGAATATGTAGCCTCCCTTGCTTAAGCCGTTCCTCCCTAGTGTCCCGGTTGGGTCCCGTCCTGATGAATCGTCGGTGGAGACCTGAGGAGCGGTCAACATCAGATTAGACCTTTTTGAGACGGAACCATATACTTGCTGAGAGGAAGTACACCCAAACGAATCTCAGGCATGTCATTTATAGTGCGTTTTAAATTGAGACGCATGATGTAAAATGAGACGTCGATACTGACGCACCCCTTTTGCAAACCCAAAATTTTGAAGGCCTTGTCCCCCTCACTAGGGGGACAAGGCACATGAATCCCGGCATGTGGATGAAATTTTTACCTTAACATCCCGACTCAATGCCCATCCCTGAATAATCGACCACCACATTTTTAGAAAAAAAAATATTTGTTTTAGAAAACATTGAGTCATCTACCACCCCTACAAACGCCTGAACCAAGCATACTCGTACCGTGGCTTGTTTGCTCCGTGCCGCCCCCGAGTTAATTCGGGCTGACAATGTTTTTTTTCTTTTCAAATGGAACCCACATTCTTAGTTTTGGTTTGTCTTGTAGAAGCAGGTGGATACTTTTATAAAGCTTCCTCCCTATGCGCTTCCGAGTCAACATTTTTGCAATGGCCAACCCCCGGGCTTTGATTTTGCGCTCCTTGATGAATGCTGAAACTCATATAGGCGGGCAATAGCTCGCCTTGAAAATACTTGCTTTTTGTGGCCGAGAACAAACTCGTGTTCCTGATTGGCAGCCACTTGCTGCCAAGAATTGCTGCACATATCCTAAAGATTAGTCTAACACAGATGCTTTGGCCGGACAGAGACACAAAAGCCTGAAACAAGACCACTATACAGACAGGAAATAGACTGTCTGTGAGGAATGAAACAAACAACTCAGATAGACATCAATCACTCACCTTGAAAACATTTGCATGCGCGGCAAAAAACAAACTTCTGGCCTTGATTGGCTGGTTCTTGCCACCAAGACCTGCATGTATAAGAAAGAACCCGGTCTTAATTAAACTTGGGTGCTTTTGCAGAAGAGAGACAACAAAATACTAGTGCAAGACCACAACACATAGGAAATGACATCCAAAAGGAATGTTACACAAAACTGATATAGGTGGGCAATAGCTCACCTTGAAAATACTTGCTCTTAGTGGCCGAGAACAAACACGTGTTCCTGATTGGCAGCCATTTGCTGCAAAGAATACCTGCAGATATCCTAAAGAACCGAGTCTGACCCCCGAATTCATAGATGTGACTTGCTCTGAAGTCGAGCTTCAACTTGCTCAAGTCCGTCTTGCGACGAGCAAGCGCGCTTCATAAACGCGCCTTAACTTGAACCGATCTTGAACGGAGCTTGAAGCGAACTTGAAGTGCCCAAATTTCAAGACTGGGTTGGACCTACCTTGAACGCGACTTCGTAGTCATTTCAACATGGCGGCTTGCTGATGTGATGTCGCATATGGGATCGCCGCGTTCAATATTTGTGTCCTGTAATTGCGGTGTTGCCCTCGGTCACGGGTATTTTTCGCCGAGAGAAGCGGCCATTCCTCCGTGATCGAATGCACCCCACCGGGATGTGCGACAACGAACGGCAACGGCGCGGGAGCTGCTCGGCCGCGACTTGACCGCCTGATCCGAACGGCGACAACAGGCGGCTGCCGCTGATACCCAAGCTACAGTTGCTCGTCACGCTGCGACGTTTGCTGGCAGGATGCTTCTAGCTGTCAACATTTCACAACGGACGGCGCGCGGTGCAATCGGGAGAGTGACGCGTCTCACCGTAAGGCATCTGTCGCTCGGACTCGTCCACTTCCCCGGCGCTCCCGAAATTCTCCGCCTCCTTCGAGTAACCGGGATCACGCACGCGTGTATCAAAAGCCCGGGTCCCGGTGGCGATTATGCAGACATTTATGAGAACTTAAGAGCAGTTGCCTGCATAAACTACCCAGGTAGGTTCCCCCGTTTACCGAAAATAAACAAGCCTCCAGAGCTTCTGGCGCAAAGAACCTGAGCAAGCATGTGCGGTGTGCACGCACGTTTACTGATGCAAGCTCTTGACCTAACGTTTTCTGTATGCATACTAGCAGTTGTTAAAAACAAAATCGCCGAAAAAATACAGGGACACAGACAAAGGGAAACAGGACAAGGCGCCTTGTCCTGTTTCCCTTCGACTGTGTCCCTTCATTTATTCGGCGCTTTTTGTTTGCAATGAACCAACTGGCCCAAATCTCCACTTTATTGTAGTAGCTATTCCCACTTTTGTGTTGTTTGTACTGGATTACTTGTTTAAAAAATGACGTGTAGTATGAACTTGCCCCTTGCGTCAGTAAAATAAATATGAAAAATCAGGAATGCCTTCTAGTTTGGTACTACCATGTATTTCAAGTTCTCAAGTTATCTCCGAATGGTCAAATGGCTGCTTAGAACAAGATTGGTCATATATAGCTGCTGAAAGCTCACTCTGATTCCCCCATGTACAGATTCTACATTTTAGATGCCACACACTTCACCAATTTTTTGTTCCAACAAGTTTTGACGTGTTTTATTACTGTATTTGTGCACTAGCTGTTCACCACAAAACATACTTCTCGAATTACATCTTACATGAAGTTTGTCGAAGAAGGGCTTTGCTGAAAGAAAGCATACCTTCTTTTCCTAAGATTTCTGCAACATTTCACAAATGGATGTGCCGAAAGCATTGTTTAGCACTGTGCTGAGGAGTGCTTACCAACTCTCCCCGAAACAATATCTAATGAAACAATAGCCACCGGTTTAATTTTTTTTTGCTCCAAAAGATTTATTACTATGCACAGGTTTGCACCAAGCTCGATTCGAGGGCACAACACTTTTGTGTCCACTCCACAATCAAAATATTATTGCCTCGTGAAAGAAAAAATACATTACAATTCTTCCAGTGCAATAAAGGCAAGACAAAATGAGTTGACCTTTTTTATGATCGTTCACTCACACTAAACTTCACACCCATGCACATATTATGTGCATGCAACCTCCATAATGAAGATGTTGGGATGATAATTTGCCAAATTCTTGAAAACATCATATATTGTCTCTGCGACTCGTAACATTTATTAACTCATTCAGGTACAACACCACCCAAATAAAGACTCGCAACACTGCTGAAAGAAAAAGACGATCCCCATGCCTCGTTGGGTAGTTGAAATCATCACTCCGTGCGCAGCATCACGTAACCTAGGGAAAACGAGCCATCCTTGCTGCTCTGCCAGTCATACCAGCCAGGGGATAATGTTGAGAAGATCAGTGCAACTGCTAGCTGAAAGGGGAAGAAAAACAAGCAGACTGAAGGCAGGGTGGTACTGTATAGATAGGTATGGTGCCTGGAATGCATCTCCGACTGGTGTGTCTACTGTGTCCAAAGAAGTAATCCCTCAATTTCTGCCCGGTGCATCATACAAGTGTCATGATGTTGCCGGTCGCAATCCTGGCGGTGTCCCAGCAGCGGTGGTTGATGTGGCAGACGCCTGTTCTACTGCAGGTCGCTCTACAGTTCGACAGTCCACTGAAGCTTCAGCATCCAGTAGTTGGGACGCCGTGACGACAGCGACACTCGCGTTCACCTCGTGGTACTTGCAGCTGCTCTTTAACGTTTCAATGGCCAACCGCCAGGATCACAACATGCAACAGCGTGACACTTCGGCTTCCGTGACGTCATTTGTTGCCACTTTCGGACCACTTTTGATGTACGGGCAGCAAAGGACGCTAAACACACCAGTCGAAGACTTGCTCCAGGCACCATACTCGTCGGGTAGTTGAAATTATCACTCCGTGCACAGCATCACATAACCTAGGGAGAACGAGCCATCCTTGCTGCTCTGCCAGTCATGCGAGCCAGGGGGCAATGTTGAGATCAGTGCAACTGCCACCTGAAAGGGGTAGAAAAACAAGCAGACTAAAGCCAGAGTGCTACTGTATAGGACCCCCCTTCCTCGTGGCACCAATGAAATGGGGATAATATGTATGTTGCACGGAGTGCACATTTTCAAACTTTTGAGCACATAGTGAGCCACAGTTCATTAATCACAATCAGTCATTTTTAAAATTCCTAACTGAAATGCTTTGTCTAACTGATGTTTATGACTAAATTGAAAATAAATATGATATGATTTATGCTTTGCTTGGGCATAATGACCTAAACCTGAAGCAGTGGAAATAAGATAAAGATGAAGCTGGAGTATGCAAAGCGACCATCCATTTCATGTGTACACCCCCCTCCATCCTCGTCTTGTTTGCATTTTCGTGATCTTCTAAATCATTAAGGGATCATGCTTTTTTTTCATTATTTTACAAGTTATTTTCTCTTTGATTCTTGCATTTCTAAGTGGCATGTCTTGTGAATGCTGTGCCCTGCGTGTTTCTTTCCCCAATGAAAATACCCATTCTCTTTTCTTGATTGTCTTTAGAACTAATGTGAACCCTGTGCTAAAACTATGGTGGAACGTATTGCTTCCTCTGTTTCCGTTTCATTACTCGCTGCACCCTCAGAAATGCATGAGCCTCAATAGTGCTGTCCCACTTCGGAAATAAAAGAATTTGAGTGGCTGCAACCGGTGCATTAGCCTCCTTGTTTGTCTTGTAATCATGAAACACTGCCGACATAAAACCTGCAAAAAGGGAATGGCTCAAGCTCTTGACAAACAAACATACAGACCAGAGCTGCTTATTTAGATACATATCCTAACATGCGGCACTGACGGGCAAACACAAAATAATTTTCTGGAGGTGGCACTGCGCATCTAGAGGCCCTGAAAGACTCCAAGTTTTGTTTACAGAGAGCTGAGATGCTAAATTATAAAAAAAAAAAAATCATTCTCACCAACCTCGTATAGCCTACAGCAAATGCTGCACATACATTTGGCAGTTGAGGAAAATGGAAGGAGCGCAAGCTTGTGCTTATATCTAGGAAACAACTGTGCCGGTGAACAAATTATCTCCCAGTGGTCCACATTGAGTACATTTCAGTCGTCAGTTTAAAATTGTGCACAAATACCGTAGAAAGGAACAGAGGAGAGAGAAGAGACAAGCACAGCCTGCAGAAACAGCTCAAGCCGAAGTCACACCGGCCTCGGCTCGAGCTGTTACTGCAGGCTGTTCTTTTTTCTTCCTTCAATACATTGAATTGTGAGTTCGTGCTTGTCTCTTCTCTCTCCTCTGTTCCTTTCTATTTGTGCACAAATTTAACCATGTTCAATCATTACCAACTCACCCAACCAACCACCTTAATTCAGTCATCAGGTTTTCAAGTTTATGCAAATTTTCATAGTCACTAAACAGCCTTCCCAGGGTGCTTATATATTTCCAAGTTTAGACGTTGTGCGAGTCGTCAGCTTGTGAATGCAAACTAGTGCGTCACAAGCTTCATAGATGTGTGGTGCAGAAGAAAAACAATGTTACGAGGACACGAGAGGAGGGCCATGGTCGTAACAAAAACGGCTCGGGTCATAAATGACTTCCTATTAACAATTGCAGTGGTGCGAGCATTTACTGCCGTAGGTAAAGATGTTCGAGCAGCCAAATAAACACGGCACTGAAGAGTACAGTGACGAACTGATGGTTGTCGCTGAACTCGACAAACGATCAGGGTGTCACAGTTGTCTTGAAACAGTCTGGCATACGTTTTTATGAACAGGTAGAATGTCTAGCCATACTGAAACATGCCATACCGATCTCTGGAACAGTTTGTCGCATGCAGACTTGGGCAGCCACAACTTTTCAATCAGTGAAGCAACTGCAGCTCTGAGACATGGTTACACAGGTGGAAGAGCGATGAGCGGCCTTCCACATTCAGACAGTAGGCCATAAAAGCAAATTTCTGCAGTCACGTCAGCGGGAAGAGATGCTTTCTGCTGTTAGTCCACTCGCTTGCAGCATTGCTAACACTGATGTGGTGCTCCCAGGCATCATGGTCACTCATTTATGAGAAGACAATGGGTACCGACCTGTAATGCTCAATAGACATTTAACAGGAAGTCGCCCAAGCCCTAAAGTGCCCTTTTACGACACCAAATACATGCAGCTGCATTCAACAGCTTGAGTGCTTTACTCCTGTCCTCGTTACTTCGTCTTCCTCCTGCTCAACAGAGGGTTCCCCTTCCTACCAGTGCACCATTGGCTGCAGCAGCACACTTACTCACTGTAGACGGGGGGCACATCACTGTGGACAGGGGGCACAACATGACAATGCTCGTTTACTTGCCTGGAAATTATGTCCAGCCCAGACCGCATTCACTGGCTGAAAAAGCAGTCCCCTTCCTAAAAAAAAGAAAAGTTTATGTAAGGCACTGATATGAAATATACAAGATGTAACCACAAAGCTAATATTTCCTAAGGTGCTACTCCTGCTCCTGGACATTATCTTTAGGAAGGAGACTTCTGAAAATCATATAAAATGGTTTGACTTCAATCCATGACTGTCACAAATGAGAGAGTGGCAGCGTCGAGACTATTTACAACCGAAACGGTCAAATAGAAATTAGAAAAATTACAGTTTCAAAGAGAGCTTTCTTGATTACAAAAGGTGAACAACCCTGCCTCTGCGCACCAAACATCAGTGACAGTTTCACCGCCTCATGAACAACATGTTCCGGGCCTGAGTTTTTGCCCGCGAAAGCCCGACGAGGTAAACATAGCTCCGAAAACTATGATGCCCGGTAGCTACTTCCTGGTTTCGATCACCGAAAGCACAGGCACCGCGCCCAACGCTTTATGTAGTGGCGCCCATTAAAACAAGCCTTTGTAGAAACATGTAAGCAACACAAAATAACGTTTAAAACAGCCGAAAGAGCGCTTAGGCCAGGCCGCATAGTTTCCAGTTTACATATTCGAGTACTACGCCGCGTAGTTTGCATTAAGGAAATGTTGTAAAAACACTTACCTGCTTTGATCACCGCTTCCATTCGTAGTCATTTTCCTTCCGCATCGGGAGTTACAAGCGCTTTTTCGTTAGAGTAAAGCTATACGCACTCCGGAGTGCGCTTCGCGCGGAAATGGCTATACGCACTCCTCCGAGAGATCATGCCGCTCGGGCCACCCTTTTCGAACGGCGCGTGAATCACTGGGGCGCTCGTTAACACAGCCCCCCGCCTGCGTTCACGCCGCTTCGCGGCGACAGTATCGGCTGCTAATTACTAAGCGTAACCAGTACACGCCGCTTCGCGGCGTCCAGCCGGCAATCCAAGCCCCGCTGTCCCCGATCGCACCTCCGGAAAGGGAGTCCGATACCATTTAGTTCTGCGAAGTTTCTCGGCAACATTCGATTTTTTTTTTTTTTTGTCTTTACTGTTCATCGCAAAAAAGGAAATGTCGTAAATATCGCCAAATGTATCGACAAAACAAAATGTTCGAGAAAAAAAAAAAAAAAAAAAAAAAAAAAGTAGGCCCACCGCGGATTGAACCCGCGTCTACGTGCGTATGAGGCGGACACCCTAACCCCTATGCCATGGCACCGCTTAGGAAACTCGTTGTGTACACTCTTTTTATACGAGAAAAGCGGAGTGCGTATAGCCATTTCCGTCCGAAGCGCACTCCGGAGTGCGTATAGCTTTACTCTTTTCGTTATTAGAGTCCCGTAGGAAGATCCTATGAGGATTTTAAACTTTCTCGTTGAGGCGTGTGGACACGGCACCGGAGTCGGCCACTCACTCGAATACCTTTTCATTCTTGTTGAACCCAGATAAGCATTCGTTTCTTGTCTTCAGTGAATCCTAGTTCAAGCTTCTCCCGAGTTTTCGTAATGAAGGAGACGTCGAAACTCACATGACGCCAAATATGTCCACAAGCGAGGGACGCCAACGAGCGAAACGAAAAGAAACAGGCCAGGAGCCATCGCTCAAATTGAGCCAACGTTGCTAGACGGAAAAGCGCATTTGTCTAGAAAACGCGTACAACGTTAGTTTCGAAACCTGCGAAATAGTATCTTTCACGATTTGCGTCTCGTAAAGACATGCTGTGAAGAAAATTTTAAGAAGCAACTTCTTTTTGACGTGTGAAACTCTTTTTAAAAGAAAAATTGCAACCTAATCTCGCTCCCAGGCGGGGAGCAGCGCGAGCGCTCGCGACTTGAACGGGACTTGACGAAGGAAGTTCGCGGGAGCGTCTATGAAACGTAAAAGCCAGCTTGGGCGTTTTCAAGTCGAACTTGGTGTTGAGGCGGACTTGAGCAAGTCGAAGTTCGGCTTCAGTTGAAGTCACATCTATGAATTCGGGGGTTAGTCTAACACAGATGCTTTGACCGGACAGAGACACAAAAGCCTGACACAAAACCACGATAGAGACAGGACATAGAGTGTCTGTGAGGAATGAAACGCACAACTCAGATAGGCGTCAATCACTCACCTTGAAAACACTTGCCATGCGCGGCAAAGAGCAAACTTCTGGCCTTGATTGGCTGGTGCTTGCCACCAAGACCTGCATGTATAAGAAAGAACCCGGTCTTAGTCAAACTTGGGTGTTTTTGCAGAAGAGAGACAACAAAATACTAATGCAAGACCACTACACATAGGTTATGGTATTCAAGAGGAATGAAATACAAAACTCATATAGGCGGGCAATAGCTCACCTTGAAAATACTTGCTCTCGGTGGCCGAGAACAAACTCGTGTTCCTGATTGGAAGCCATTTGCTGCGAAGAATACCTGTAGATATCCTAAAGAACCCGGTCTTAGTGTAACACAGATGCTTTGGCCGGACAGAATACAAAAGTCTGAAACAAACCACAAAAAGCAGGAAATAGTGTCTGCGAGAGATGAAAAAAGACCCAAGTGGAGAGGCTCGTTCGGTTTCACGTTAGTCAAATAGTGTAGCTCATTTTGCTAAAACGATGCATATTTGCTAAAAAAAGTATCTATATTTTGCCCCATTTAGCAGAGTTTACTGCCAAGGGTACCTGCACACCAGAATAAGTCAGAATTAGTCAGTTTTTTTTTTCTTCTTTTGATGAGCGACAACAGAATCCTAAACAGGTGATGAAACAAAATATGAACTCAGCAAGACAGGCTAGTTTGCCTTGATGCAAGCACAGTGCCTCGGCCAACCAAATGAGGTTCTATTCTGCATCACTTGTCATATTTGGTGGGAATAGTAAAGTAAATGAAAATAAGGCAATCTCTCTTGCAGCCGACAGCTGCAAACAAAATTCATATACCTCGATGAACGACCTGGAAATAAAATTGGGTGGTGGCCAAGTGATTTAAGGTGTCAAATTTCAAACTTACAGACTGTAGTTTTGGTTTAAGTCCTCCTGGTGTATATTTTTATCCTTATAACTATATTTACATTGTTTTTTTATTTTTGAGGCACAAGTACTTAATTTATATGCTAATTCACCTTTAGAAGCGTTTTAATTACACTCCATGCCTTTCTAGTGCTCGTAATTGATTCTTGGTGAAAGCGCTCTTAAATTTTTCTTTTCTTGCTGTCGCTGCTGCTTGCTTTCTCACCTTTAGAATGCTGACAACTCGACACAGAAGTAATGAAAAATGTGTTTAAAATGTCATGAAGATCAGCATTTCCAAGCTGTACCCCTGCTTCATGCCCCGACCATGCCACCATACCATAGCTGAGTGCAGTGACAAATGGTCCCAGGTTTGTCACCTGACCGTATATGGGCTTACGGTGTGGCGCGACTCATGCAGCACCTATGCTTCGCGATGGAGCCAGTGAGCGAGGTGTGACACACGAGAGCTGTGCAAGCCACAGCTTTACAGCCTGCAAAGCGTGGGAAGATCCCTCTCCCTTTGCAGAGCTGGCATTAGCTCACCGAGAAGCTATTGCAAGCACTAGAAAGCCACAGAGTGTGAATAAAAGCGCTTCTGAAAATGAATTAGTGTGTAAATTATGCATCTATATGTTAAAACTTAAAAAAGTATATATGTATATATATATATATATATATATATATTTAAATACTAAAAAAGACAAAAAAGAAAAAAAAATGTTTCCAGGTAGGCTTGCACCCAAACCTCCACGGCCCTTGAATTCAGTTCCCTAAAGCCCGCTTCAGACGGAACAATTTGGCCCAGCAACTTCATGTCGCAACACCAGCAACACGGGCCGCCTGCGTTCACATGCAGCAACCGAATTGCTACGACTTGCCATCATCATCATGAAATTTTATTTTTCTTACAGTATTTAGACGCACAGTTATATCCTAAAAACATGTTTTTATATCTATATGACACCCCTGTGGTCGTGATGATGAGAACTGAGGACTTAGTACTGGTTTGAAATGGATCATTTTTGAAAATAAACTGTTTCAAAAAGATGAGTTAGTATTCTCAGCGCAATGCTGAGAATACTAACTCATCTTTTTGAAACAGTTTATTTTCAAAAATGATCCATTTCAAACCTGAGCTAAGTCCTCAGTTCTCATCATCACGACCACAGGGGTGTCACGTGAAAATATTGCATTCCTGATTGGCTGCTGCCGCTTCAAACATCTCCGAGTAGTCAGAGTTGCTCGTCCGCTTCGAGCCGGACCCGATATCAGCAATTCATGTCGATATAGGGAAACTAGGAAACAACCCACCAGCAGCCCCAAAATTGCTGAAAAGGTTGCCCCGTCTGAAGCGATCCTATACTCTGTTTCATACATAGAGTGCAACGCAGTCAAAGCTAGCGCACCGGCTTGCATTGCTGACCGTGCCTACGTTCGCCCCATAAGATAGTGCGTCCCCTGCAAAACAATTTTAAAAAGTCGAAAAATGTGCCTCCTCGGGGCTAGCAACTGATAGTGGCGTTATGATTTCAACGGAGCACAAATGTTTTTCAAGAAAAAGGAAAAGATAACGTAAACCACCTTAAACTGTTTTCGTGTTCATCCATGTGGCAGCCGCTGTGGGTTTTCAGGTTGTGTGGCACTGGCTGGTTTTGAGAAGATGGCGTCTTACGCAGCAAGCTCAAGTACCTCTCCTCTTCGGATGTTTTCAAAGATTCGTTGTGCGAAAATCTTGAAAGAGTGCAAGCAGATGATCGCCAATGTGTACGGGAGTATAAGAACACATTCCCCGGAGAATTCGGTCATGAAGTCCTGGAGACGGCCAGTAACGACACTGGAGTGTGCCCTGTACTGTCGCGAAGTGCAATTCGCAGTGCCTATCTGGCAAGGTGGCGTCCCCGAAGCAAAGACCTCGCAACATGTAAGTTTCAAGCACGGGGACCGTCAAGCATGACGAGTTCACACAGAACGCCATTCGCCTGAAGGTGCATCGCAGGTGCTCCGAGAGGGAGATTCCTACCCTTGACAGCTATTTCAAAATAAACTGCACAGGCCACAACTATTGTCGATTAACGTCTTATTATAAATTTTGGGACAAGGCCGCTATCAGGGCGATTCCTCATTCCACGCTTCACGAAAGAAAAATATAACTCGGTGCTGGAGGCAAATAACACTTGCAAAGCGGCAGACCAGATGGTAGAAATCTGGCCTCTCGGCGACTTATAAATAAAAATCAAGGAGGACGAACTGAAATACGCACTTCGTCAATGCGCACAATCTTGCACAAAAAGTATGTCTAAAAAAGAAAAAAAAAAACAAAAAAACTTTGCGCTTAAAATGGGTTTGAACCACGGCCACCGAGACGTCAATATCACCAGAGCAGCGCCTTCTACCACTCGTCCACGAAACGCGCGGAGTAATACTTTTTCTATTTTTTCATGTGCACCACATTAGTACCTTTGACAGTGTTGCACGCTAAGTATGAAACAGAGTATAAGACACCCTATTGTCTGGTACAAAGACCATTTATGAACGCTTGGGTGTTTAAATGATGTACTACATATTTTACAAAAAGAAAAAAAAAACATTGGGTGCTTAAACGTTGTACTACCCTTTTTTCAATAGAAAAAAGCAACAATAAAAAAAACACAGTTCAGAAGAAAAAGGTAAGGAAAGGGAATGTACCATTATGTTCAGTGAAGTTTGGTGACAAGACTCGGGACTCGAGCAGGAATGCAGTTATCCTTGGTGTGACCCCATGAGACTGTCTTGCTGCCTTTGCTGGGGTTTATCTAAGTGAAGTACCTGTACGAAAAGTAGAACACATGTGCATAACACTCATTATTCACAAGAAAATTTGTCAATGTCCAAAATGACCCATGAAGAAAATTATGCGATGAATTTTCAGGCTGCGTTGGCCGAGTCACCTCTCATGGCCAATGTTTCATAGCAACTTTAATTGTAGTGAACAGTTATAGGGTATATTACGAACAAAGTGCAATTTGGTTTTGTGGGAAACTATAACACACAAAACGACACTTGAATACAGTATGTTGAGGTACCTCTAAACAAACTCCAGGGTTTCATGGCGCCTCCTTCAGATACCTGATGTTGAACATGAAATATGTGCACCAAGGAGTGAGCAAACAGCGACTTCAGATTTGTCTCTAACACCAGCGACATGTCGACAAGGAGTGCAACGTGTAGAAGGTCGTCTAGAAGTGTGCCAAGATGAAAAAGCAAGATGTAACGATATCAGAATAAGATCACACCAACGGGCACCATTGTGGTGAGACAATCTACGATGTAGAGACAGTAATCGTGAGTCAACCGATGTACGGCCGCGATTTACTTTGCGGCGACTGAAATAAAACATGGCAGAAAAAAAAAATTTAAAAATATAAAACCCTTTTTTTTTAAATTATTTGTTGAGCGCAGCCGGTAGCAGAGCAGTTGGGCGGCGTCACGAAAATCTGACAGACTCGCTAGCTTTTCTCAACTTCGTACGGCGCCAGTCGGCACCACAGATGAATGGTCGGCACTCTTAGTCTACCAGGGAAGAAAAAAGTACGAGCTCAGAGCCCAGCGTCGATCGCGACTTTCGTAAAGAGAAGCTCCGGTAACACTTCGGCGACTCGTGAGCGTTAAACAACGCCTCTTCGAACGAGCCCACGAATTCAACACGTCGAACGGTTTGCGCCGGTAAGCACGCTGGGAGCCAGGGGGCAGGAGGTTCAATATCCGAAAGAGACGAGGCGCTGGTTTCTACGTCTATTTCGCACATGAGATAACAAGATAGCGAAGCTAGCCGAGTGTAAACACTGACTGACGTTACATCAGAGTACACGCAGTCGAAATGACGTCTGCAACACAGCACAGCCAGACGCTTTCATCAGGGGACGCATGCGCTCAAATAAGCTGCGATTTCAAAACATCATGTTTCCCTTCTGTCCTTCAGTGTTCACTTTGATATGTGTATACCAAAGCACTCAATGCTGCAAGTAATAAAGTCGTCTATACGTACCTTTCGAAGCGATTGAAAGTGCGTTGGTTTCACTTGGAACCCACAAGCAAAGTGCGCGACGAACTTGACGAGCTGTCATCCATCGGCCCCGCCATCGCCGCCGTCTCGCCGGGTTGGCGCCATAGAGATTATACATACTAACTCTAGAGGAAAAGGTCCGCCATTTTCCCATACATTCTGGCTGCCGCAAGCGGCGGATCATGCAGGCAGACCCTCGGGGTCCCAAACACGGTTACACCATCAGAGCAGTTTCGTGAACTTCAACAATCCACGAACTTACTGGTAGAAAGATATTCGCGTTCCTTTCGAAGCTTTCTTTTTGCATAGCGCGCAGATGTACGGCCTCGCGTTAACGCTAAACTAAACCATATACCCGGCTTCGCCGGTGGGGCAGGTGGGGCGCGGGTGAGCGCGGTTGAGGAATACGAAACTGCGCAACCACCAGATTTCCGAGATTTCGACAGAAGGGAAGTTGATGCAGCTTAATGACTTTATAGCTTTTTATAAGCGTTAGAATAGCTCAGAATTTAGTTTACAACGTTAAATTATCACTGTTTATATTGCTGAGAGTTTTCACTCTTTGCGTTTGTTGCGTTTACCATGGCTAGAGCACTATATAGCTCCTTCGGAGCAGAGTAGCGCAATCTAGAACGCCGTCTCTCGGCGACTAGCGGCGAACGCCGGAGGTTCCAACTGCGGTCAGAAATGCATGGAGAACGTGAGCAAATCGTTGTTTCTTCAGTTTTGTGGGGATGTACGGAATGGCAATCATTTTTGACATAATAATGAAACATTTTAGAATAATTTGCGATAAGTTTTGTGCCATGCAAAAACGTAACTTTTTTTAAAAAATTGCCTGAGCGGCATCATGCAGCAGACGACACGGCGACGTCACACCATTCACGTGACCCGCTCCGGCCAACCCGAAAAGCCCATCTCCGCTGCGAGCAAAAATCGTCTGCTTCAAACGCCATTGCCCTGGAAATTGCCTTCTCAAAACTTGCACACGCATCCGATATTATTAAAACTTTGATAAAGTGCTTAGCGCTTTACTAACTTCACGACAGGCTAGTTTTGAAAAGTGTGAACTCGCCGTTACTTTTTTTAATCAGCCGTGTTATGTCGATCTCTATGTATTCTCCCGTAGGGCGGGCCGCCTCTTGGAACCCTGAGTACCACGTGACTCGCGCCGAGCCGCTCTGTCGGCCATGTTGTCGGCAAAACACGGGGTTCAAAGGATTGCGCTACTCTGCTCCGTAGGAGCTATATAGTGCTCTAACCATGGCTAGAGCACTATATAGCTCCTTCGGAGCAGAGTAGCGCAATCTAGAACGCCGCCTCTCGGCGACTAGCGGCGAACGCCCGGAGGTTCCAACTGCGGTCAGAAATGCATGGAGAACGTGAGAAAATCGTTGTTTCTTCAGTTTTGTGGGGATGTACGGAATGGCAATCATTTTTGACATAATAATGAAACATTTTAGAATAATTTGCGATAAGTTTTGTGCCATGCAAGGACGTAACTTTTTTTTTAAAAATTGCCTGAGCGGCATCATGCAGCAGACGACACGGCGACGTCACACCATTCACGTGACCAGCTCCGGCCAACCCGAAAAGCCCATCTCCGCTGCGAGCAAAAATCGTCTGCTTCAAACGCCATTGCCCTGGAAATTGCCTTCTCAAAACTTGCACACGCATCCGATATTATTAAAACTTTGATAAAGTGTTTAGCGCTTTCTAACTTCACGACAGGCTAGTTTTGAAAAGTGTGAACTCGCCGTTATTTTTTTAATCAGCCGTGTTATGTCGATCTCCATGTATTCTCCCATAGGGCGGGCCGCCTCTTGGAACCCTGAGCACCACGTGACTCGCGCCGAGCCCAGGGTGTCGAACCGGAACCGAACCGAACCGAAAACCGGAACCGAACCGTTATTTTTAGCGGAACCGGAACTGAACCGAACCGAAATCTTCGCCGCCATCTTGGAACTGAACCGGAACCGAACCGAAAAAAAATATAACGGTAACCGGTTCAAAACGGTTCAAGGTATTCTTTTTTCGTTTTTGTTAGTATCACAAAACGAACATAGGGGAATATGAAATTGGCGGCTGTATTTCTATCTATTGTTCGAATTGTCACATACAGAATTGCAATGTATGGTAAACTGTGGGTTTTCGTGGCGCTTTTGTACTGGCACTATGATTAACCATGTGTCACGTTGTCACGTGACGTCATGGTGTCAATACATGCTGTCAAGTAATGTCACGTGACCCTGTGACGTCACGTGACTCATAGCGTCAAGTCGATTTAATTTGAGAAAGTCACTAGATGTATTAACCTTGTTGACAGCGTGACGTAACATGATATCACGATTTTGCACCGAGTCACGTGACACCGTGGCGTAAACAATTTTCATAGCCCCGAATCGAGTGCTCAAGTTCATGCCAACCAGCATCGCCGAACATTCGGGCTACGGCTTGTGTTCAATTAAAGATGATAATAGCCCAACTCTAACAATATCTGAAGCTCCGGCCCAAGCTTTTGCTTTCTAAACCCTAGCGCATGACTATGATGAACACTGACGGTATATAATTAGCGTCAGATCACGTGGCTGCTTGTTCAAATTGCGAGCTGAGGAGGGGATCGACAGCTATTTGTTTCTTTATTTTCTTTTGCATCTGCTATTTTTTTTTCTTTTCGCAAGCTATCAACGTCAGGGGTTACTTCTTAACAGTATTTATTGAAAGTACAAAAACAAATGTTGCACGACCAATTTTACATTATTGAAGCACCCAAAAATGTTTTCGTTATGGGGAGGAGGAGCGACCGTGACGCACCAAGCGGTTAACTTTAGAACTACACGGATGGGGACAATAAATACAATGACTCAGCGCTCGGCCGACATAACCGAACGCAGCGTCAGCGTTCGGCTGGAGTTCGTGTTCTCCGGTGAGGAAGAGGACAAGCACCACGGATTTTGGCCAAGCAATGGCCAATGTCTGGCGATGGTCTTTTGGCCAGTGGCCAGAGAGTGGCCATTCATTGGCAAATGCTTGGCCGATGGCTGATGGCCAGTGGCCATTGGCCAATGGCCAGATAAAGGCCAGTCACCGTTGAGTCTTTGGCCACTGTCTGGCCACTTGGCCAAGGACCACAGCCAGCCACTGGCCGATGACTGGCCAACTCTGTGCTATTTGGGGGGGGGCTCTTTTGTTTCCACTCCGGCCTCCATGAACAATGCAGCATGCATGGTCCCAGCTCAGCACAAAAGCCGAAGTGGGCCCAGCTCGCATTCTCTGAGGATAGATCCGACACTTAACGTCGCTTCGTCGATTGTTAGTATTTTTTACATTAAACTGTGCCTTGCGCTCTATTGTAGAAGATGACATGGACATGCGCATAAGGCCTGTGTGCACGTGCAGAGGCCTTGTGTTGAGTAAACACCTAGGTGTGGGGAAACAAACGGGTAAGAACGCCTCCTATAGTTCGATCGCCTGCCTAATTTTTGAACTGTACGGAAAAAAATACTTGAAAGAAAAACAGAAAAAAAATATTGACCGAACATTGGCAGTCGCTTTAAGGCTGTGTTCCAAATCTTACCCAAATGGATCCGAGTTACTCCCGTGGGTCATGTCACGTGACATCACAGATTGAAAAGTGCTGGACGCGGCTAGGTTTTTTAACGCCAGAAAACAAAACCCTTACTCTGGAGTAAGATCATGTAAATTTTGGAACACGGCCTAAGTCTCACACGAGCGTCGTTCTCAAGGTTTCTACCACCTCTGTATTTTGCTTAAAGGTACAATGGAAATATTTCTATACATTCACATAACGCTGCTTAAAATCACTTCCTAACGTTATTAACTAAATAAACTTGGCTTTGCTCTTTTTTTTTAGGCAATGGCAGTAACCAAAAAATTAGAGAAATATGAGCATCGTTGATCCCCTCAACTCGGAGCCAGAAGCGGCCTCCTGGCCTGGTACCTATCTGAGGCCGCCAACGTTAATCATGCCCCCGTGGTGGGGTTGGAAAGGAAGAAAACGCCTGCTGGAGCTCCAGGCATTTTTAGTGTTCAGCTAATCTCATCACCGCAGTGGTTGGACACAAGCCACTACCCGAGTGTCCGCCGAGGCATTGATTGTTACGAGCCGATGTACAGTGCTCACGCAGTTCTCGTGTCTCATCCATGAGCCGCGCTCGACTGTCGTCAGGCGGTGGTTTCGATCCCCCAATTACGTCGTCAAGCTTTGCGAAGGCAATACTAAAAGATATAGTTCCCTTTTATTCTCGTAATTCCACCGTGACAAGGGAACTTCTGAATCAGTGGCGGCCTGTGCGAGTATACTTGGGTCAGACTAGGACGAATACGCCTCTGAAAATTCATGAACATTCCAACCCGATATCATTTGATGACCGCTTTAAACTTCGCGGGGTGCAAAATAATAAAGAAAAAGCAATGGAGGGTTGCTGTTAACAAGTGACAAATACAATTGTGGATTTAGCACACACAAACGGAGGAGGCAATTCCTCAGGAATACTTTCAGCCTTTCCACCTTGGTGAAGAAGGAACACCAGCGAAGCTGTACTATGGTGGGAATGAAGGAATGGGCCGGCCGCAAGTCGGCATGCCAGAGTGCAAAGACTGGAGAGGTTGTCGCCATCAATGCGCGACGGCGGCAACCATACAACCGGGAAGCCGGTTGTCTGGTTGCCGCCGTCAATTATAGATGGCGGTAGCTGTCCAGAGTTTTGTGTCATTATTTGTTTGCTGACTGACATGATGGGAAACTGACCCTTAATAGCTCCGCTGTAAAAATAAGCGCGTGTGTGTGCGTGAATGTGTGTGTGGGGGGGGGGGGGTAGTTTTAAAAACATACTCTGTTGTAAAGAGGTTCCTCTTTCCCTCATCTTTGGCGGAGACCAAAAAGCGTGGCCCCGGTAACTACTTTGTTTGCAAAAACATTCTTGCCAAAAAGCACGTTTCTGTCGTGCCAGACGGTCGCGCAGTTCCTCGCGAAGATGCACTACGAATAATAATACGTGCCTTTCAAATACTTGGCTTTCACTGAGCTTGAACCTCCTGCAGCGTGCATTTTGCACCATCGAATTTGATTTTCTTAGCAAGAAGCCACAATGACTACTAGCATATAGTATGATGACGTCACGTGCATGCCATGCTAAACAGTTCAGCATTCTGGTGAAATATGATATTCGCAACACTAGCAAAAGATGTCCTACTTGTAAAGTTTTCCAGTATTTATTGCAGTCTCGCGATGATAGATGGCAGCCCAGAAAAATGTTAGAGCGCATGATTATTGAAACACAGTGTTGTAAAGCGAGGGCCCAAAACAAGTGCAAATAAAACCGAATGTAACATTGGCCTCGCGAGGTAGCATTTTGCGAAGTTTCGAGCTCATGCAAGCTGATGAAATGAGATTTATATTAAGATTTTAAGAATTTCATCGGTCCTTCGCGCTATTCGTGTAAAATTATTAATTTCATTGCGTGCACCTTTACGCATCTCTTTTTGCAGTAAGGCGTTCTGTAAGAGATTATTTAGGAAACTACCATTATTTTCTCTTTTTTTAACATTTTGAGTATTGGCTTTCAGATCTGTCATGTGAACACAGAGTCCTTTTTGGCGTACCCTGCAACCGGATGTTTCACACTGCCAATCAGCAAACAGAAAAACACTTTTACGCAGACTCAGCAGCTCGCGTAGTTTCAAGTATCTTCCTTCCGTGTCGGTCTCAAGCGGTTATGTGAACTTTTAAGGTAATATTTATTGATCATTATAAAAATATATTACATTGCTAACTGAATATTTGACAACATAAATAAATGGCCGACCACCCAAAAGCTATGCCCCCCAAAATTATTTGAACTGTGTTCTGCCAATCTTTTCCGGCGTTTGTATCCTCCACAAGCACGTTGAAGGTTATTTGGGACAGCTTTACATACATTTCTGATTTTGAAGCTAATTTAAACAACAATTTGTTCCTCACATATATAACTTCTTAAACATATAGAAGCCTGTTATTGCCTCTTCTATGTGGTAAACATTGCTTTAATGTGTCTCTGGGCTGGACGAAAACAAAGTAAACAGGGGCGCGCGGCTGAACCATGACGATTACGCACGCAAACGGTCAGAAAATATCCAATTAAGTAGCTGCCATGCCGAGAAAAACTTTAAATACTACTTCGTTTTACTTAATAAAGAAGGCACTTTGGGGGACGCTTAAGCTTCGGCTTTAAAATCGCGTCCTTACTTGCCGCGCAAGCGTGCCTCGGTTGCCTAGTCAGGAGCGTCTGACTCGCAACCGAAGGGTCGTGGGATCGAATCCCTCCTAAAATTCTTTTTTTTTTCTTTTTAAGGCGAAGAGAAATTATTAAAGACATACGGCGACCTGCAATTCACGTTACATGTCATGTTTTAATCACTTTCATTCCATGCGTGATGTCACGTTTCACGTGAGCATTGTGAGTTGTTTGAAATTCTTGAGCGAGGGCATGTAGCTCTGACGTCATGACCTTATCGACCATTCAGGATTTTCCAGTCACGCCACTGAAATCGGCTTTTCTGCGACATGAGCTTCTCAGTGCTATTGCGTTAAAATAATCAATTAGCAAGGGTGATGCTCATTTGCAAATTAAATTGACCGGCCTCATGTCAAGAGCAAACCTCAATGGCCAGGTTATGCCAGCTTATCCTGTATAAGAAAATGTTAACTAACGTGGGCAAGCGCTATTTTGGGCCAGATTCGATCTGAGTGCGAATGTGCATTTAGATTAGACTGAAAAATTTTGATTGCTCCTTGCTGCATGATTAGTCGCATGCATCGCGGTGCTGAGTGTAAGCAATGTTTGGTTAAAACAACAAGCATTTTGATTGACGCTCGGAATTTTTTAAAAAAATAGACTGAAAGGGATTATCCTAGAACATCCGTGACATTTTGAAAATTTCATTGCTTTTTGCTTAGTTGTGTCGTCATCATATACATATATATATTGTGAAACATTTTAAAAACAAACATATTGTGAAACACATATATATTGTGAAACATATATGGCCACGAGGCACCCATTTCATAATTTTGTGCAGTAATTAATTCCTTAGTTCGAGGACACAATCACGATTTAACTTTTAATACTGCGACACAAAGTTGTACCAATCAAGGGTATTTTTGGTGACCATGCCACACTTGGTGTCAACATTTTATACTGTGTGAATAAATCTGCTTAAATTTTAGAATTTTAGTTAAACACAAAGAAAGGACAGGAAAAGACAGTATAGTTCTAAATTCCAAGCTGATCGATTTACAGGTATGTACCAACAAGCTCAGCTCCTTACTGTTCTACTGAAACATTTGGATTCAGGTAAATATATGTTGCTGCTAATGTGTATGTTATGTCGTATGAACACGCCGTTATGTATGTTAAGAAATTAAACAAAAAAAGGAATTTCATACTTTTGGTACTTGAAAAAAAAGTTAATTGCACAGATGAGAAGAGAGACTATACAGTTGATTGTTTCACGGCGTAAATAGTGTATAGTGTCAGAACAACGCGGAAAATATATTATCCGTTTAGCGGTTCAAACCGGTTCGAACCGGTTCGAACCGGTTTGAACCGTTATTTTTTCCTCCCCGGAACTGAACCGGAACCGAACCGAAAGCCGTGAACCCGAACCGGAACCGAACCGATAAAAATTTCGGTTCGACACTCTGGCCGAGCCGCTCTGTCGGCCATGTTGTCGGCAAAACACGGGGTTCAAAGGATTGCGCTACTCTGCTCCGTAGGAGCTATATAGTGCTCTAACCATGGCAACGTTGCTTTCTTTCTCTCGTGTTCTGTCGCTCTCTTTTGCGATTGTTCACTCGGGACGCCGGGTGTCGGCGCACGGGATTTGCCACTCCTCCTCACCCACCTTTACCCCCCTGGTTGGCGCGGTCGCCGTCGCTGCGCAATGGCGCAATCGCGCAATCTCGGCGGCATGCCCGCCGAGATTGCGTGAAGCTCGGCTAGGCTTGGCTGGATCGGCGGATTCGGCCACCCGCCCGTCTGGCTCGATCTCGCTCAGCTCGCCTCCTGGCCTTCCTTCGGAGTTCGAACTGCCTCCGAAGCTCGAGCGCTCGAGCTTTCGCGCGCGCGGGTTGACGATAGAAATTCTTCTCATAAAACGAGTCTGTAACGTATCGTTTGATGGCGCAAATGCACGTATTTTTCCCGTCGTTTTTTTACAGTGCGTGAATCTTGCGAAACAGGCGACGAAGAGTGGTGGGTGAAATGTGCTCGTGTGTGGTTGTGGATTTTGTGTACGACGTAGGATTACCCAGAAAGGTGGGTCAATATCGATAAATGTGCGGGTAAGAAGCACGTGACCTGTCAAGCCCATTAATCCTCATTATTTTATCGTGCAAACTGACATTGTCACGTATCGCGTTCGATTTGGGTTCCAACATCGGTAACCTAACTTTTGTTGCATTAAAACTGCAATAAACATTTGTTTGAAAACGATCACTCCAATGAGCTCGTCGTTATTGGGATTTCTCATTGAAAGGTAGGTCGCGGGTGTCCCAGCTAGTTATTCTGAATGGTTTGGTGGTTGTCTAGCATTTCAAGCGCTCGAGGCTGTGTGTACTGTGTGCCGTACGTACACTTGCGCTTTCGATCAATGTGAATGTGTTCGCGAATCGCAACGCGGAACGTTTTTGTTCGATGTGTATCCACCCCCAATATCGTTCTCTCCCGTATTGCCGTATGGTAACTCCTGCTGTTCTACGATATCATTCACGCGATGTCGTATATGTGGGTGTACCGATATCCACATGTTGCTTCACGGGCGATCAATACTGTGTTACGTATCCTCTTACTCCTCGGTATATGCCGACGTAATTCATGTTGGTAACTTCGAATTCGTTCTGACATTTATCCACGCGATATTGTATTCTCCTTTGGGCCTGTGATCGACGACCGATATTTATATATCGTGTGGCCGCACAGTATGTCCATGTCGGTCACCAATATGCACGCGGTGTCGTATTCTATTCCAATAACCGTAAGTTCTGTCGGGATATTGTGCTTCGATATCGTGTCGTATACCAATAACCGCAAGTTCTATCGGGATATTGTGCTCCAATATCCTGTTGTATACCAATAACTGTATACTATATCGCGATATTGTGCTCCGATATGAATTCCCGTCGTGCGTATTGGGTTAATCGGATAACAATAAGTTTTTATTGGTTTCCATCAACTTCATTGGAATACAATATTTCCAATAAGCCGAGTTCATATTGGCCTTTTTCAATAGGGATTCTCGAAAAATAGGTACAAATATGTATGAATGGCTTCTGTGAGAGATTTTCGTTATTGAACGACGGGCAATACGGTTTTAGGCAACAAAGGAACACAATTTCATTGCTTGAAGTTTTCTCGGACCGTGTTAATATAACGCTTGAAAATAATAAAGTAGCCCTTGTCTTGTTTTGGGCTTATCCAAGGCATTTGATACAATTGATCACGCACTCCTCCTATCAAAACTCAATACGCATGGTTTCAGGGGCCCGTGGCAGAAATTCTTCACTGAATACTTTACAAACAGGTTTCAGATGGTTAAAATAGGAAGCAGCCCTAGTACAAAACTCAGAGTCGATTGCGGCGTGCCACAGGGTAGCACACTAGGTCCGTTATCGTTTAATATATATGTGTATGATCTAGGGTTATTACAACTACGATCTAGAATATTTCAGTACGCGGATGATACTGTTCTAATACTACCGCATGACAACCATAACCAGGTGGTTCCGCTGCTTTAAAGCGTTAGAGATGTATTAGTTAACTGGTTCTCAAGTAATCTGATTTCTGTGAACGTCAATAAAACTAAATTAGTCTGTTTTCGTAATCCCCATAAACAAATTACTCTAGTGCCAAACATATATCTTCACCTTCATGATCATTGTCAACACATTTGCAAGTGTAGACCATTACCTTATGACTCCTCGGTTAAATATTTGGGGTTAATATTGGACCAACATCTCCTTTGGAACCAACAAATCGAATATATTATTAAGAGAATGCGGGTGGTATCGGCTTATCTTTACAAGCTGAAAAGTGCATGTTCTGTAAACTTGCGGAGAACTATTTTCAGATCTCTAGGCGAATCAGTTATGTGGTATGGAATTACGATATATGGGATTTGTTCAGAGTTCAAAAAACAGGGAATTGATAGAATCATAAAATATAATGTAAACAATATTTCTTACTGGTCATTGCAGAAAAAATGCGCGCGTTAGATATTGTCATTTAATCAGTTTCATAAAGATGTGATAATAACAAGTAATTATTATAGTATAACTTTTAAACAAGAGGTAATAAAAAGAAACTTGCGGAGTACGGATAGGTTCAAGGTTCCTAAGATACAAACAAATTATGGAAAATGTTAAAATCACAATACGTCCCTTCGATGTTCAACAGTTTGCCAGAGTTTTTGCTGAACTTATCATCCTTTCGTGCGGTAAAAAAAAAATGTAAGAGAATGGTGCCTCACGCTCGCGCAATAATAATTATATAATTGCTTAGTGCGAATTCGTTGCCCGAATTCCTACAATATTGTTGTTTGTTTGTTTTGTTTCTCCAGTGTTCAATGTGTCACGGTATTTTGTTGGCTGCCTGGTCCCACATACAAGCATCTTTGCTTTCGTGGGCAACCACGCTTACACCTGTATTTTGTCAAAGATAATAAAGATATTATTATTATTATTTAGAAGAATACCAATTATTTTCTCTCGTCTTGCACATTTTGTGTATTTACGTTCAGATCTATAACGTGAGCACACAGTCCTTCGAGGCATACCCAGCGACACGGTGTTTCACACTGTCAAACAGGGAAAAAACAAACATTTCTGCAGACGCAAAAGGTGGCGTATCTTCGAGTATCTTCCTCCCGTGTTGGTCTCAAGCGACACGGGAGGATCCGAACTTCGTACAGTCAAATTTATTATTGTTAAGAAAAAATATTTTATTACTGCCTGAAGATTTGACAACATAAATAAAGGACCGATCACCTTAAAGATATAGATCGTAAGTAAATGCACCCCCAAAATTATACGAAATATGCTCTGAAAATCTTTACCGGCGTTTTTATCCTCGATAGGCACGTCTATAAGTGATCTGAGAGTTCCTAACGCATATTCAACTTCCCAAAGATAAAGAAGTATGTCGCCTCTTTTATGTGATGGGAAACAACTTTTAGTGTCTGTGGGCTGGACGAAAACAAAGTACACAGTGGCGCGTGGCAAAAATACGACGATTCCGGACGCCGGCCGTCAGAGAGTGAGCAGTTAAGTAGCTGCGATGTCGAGTACTGCTTTATTTAACAAAAAAACAAGGTTGATGCTTATTTGCAAATTGAACTGACCGGCATATTGTCCAGAAAAAAACTCAAACGCCAAGCTATGTCGAAATGTTCATTTCGATACGCGCCATTTTAAATCATATCAGATCTGAGTACGAAGGTCATTCTTTTCTGCAGAAGTATTCGCCTGCATCACGGTGCTGAGTGCAAACAATATTGGTACGGAAAGCAAGCGTTGTTATTGCCGTTCAGTGTTTATAAAGAAGGTATGCACTGAAAGGGTATATTCTAATGCATTCCTAGCACTTCAAAAATATTACTGCTTATAGCTCAGTTGCGTCGTCATCATATATATTGTGATATGTACTTTGTAAACCAGATTTCAGATTATATCTGGCGCGGACGTGCCCATTTCATGACCTTATGTACTGTAATTAATTCCTATGTTCAAGAGCACAACAGGATTCGATTTTTAATAGTGCGATGTAAAGTTGTAATAATCATGGGTATCTTAGGCGACCTATTAAACTGATAATTTTTCGGATCGGATAAAATTTATACGACTGCGGCAAAGAAAAGAAAAAAAGCTGTTGATTCATATAGGGTAATCTAGCTTTTATTTCCCCGTTTCATTGACATTAAATACCGCGATGTATTTTTGGTCCTTGAAATTAAAAGTGGATTCTACGAAAAATGAAAAGCAATACAGTTACCGTTTCACTTTAGAAATCGTGCCTATTGCCAAAAGTACGCACAATATATATTCTCAATTTAGCGATTCGAACCGGTACGAACCAGTTGAAACCGGTTCGAACCTTATTTTCGCTCCCCGGAACTGAACCGGAACTGAACCGAAAGCCGTGAACCCCTAACCGAAACCGAACCGATAAAAATTTCGGCTCGACACTCTGTCAAGCATTAATGGGCGGGGCCACAGTTCTGTGCGCACGTGTCGTGTCCTGTCCTGCACCGAAATATCGTCTAACAACTTAAATATTGCAAAGTATCGTCTTTTTTTTTGTGAAAAAAAAAAAAATACAGAAGAATGTATAAGTGTTTTATCTTTGCCCTCTAAAGAAAAACCTTTTTCTTTCTTTTATTTATTTCACTGTCTCTTTCAGTGTGAGCGCAGCGGATGCTACAAGAGCGAGCTCCGGGCTTTCGGCGTCTCTGCCAAGCACTCGCGCTCGTGCAGTGCAAGCGCTGTTCAGAACCACATGCTCGCGTTTTTCTCATCGGCTGCATCTGGACTTCAGCTGAAACGCAGTATCGGCCCAGCAGGTGTCCCCGCTGGCGATGAAAGACTAGCCAGTGCGGTACCCGTGCTATACTCCGTTTCACCTTATGCTGCAGCGCAGCAAAGGCTAGAAGCGCTAGAAGAGCGGGTATTGAACCCATGAGAGCCGTGTTCAAGATTCACTAGCGCACGGCAGCTGGAGATCGAAGGCACTGCGCCTGATACATGCTAACGCTTCTGCTGTTTGCGAGTGCCGTGCGTAAACACACACGTCAACTGATTCTGGGGGGATAAAAATTTCTGAGGTATTTTAGCATTGTTGGGTTTGACGTGATTTAGGTGCAGCAGTGGAATGCGGATGACGGCGTCGTCTGATTGACACGTCTATAGACACAACTCCCACTCACTCGATTGTTTGAGTCGTCGCCGAACGTTGGAGATTAAAGAGATTGGAGTATCATTTTATAGCACAAAATGGTTTTTAACGAAATCCCCAATTCTGAAATTTCCTAACTGTCCGTCCGTTCGTCCGGGCATTTCCCGCTAAATTTAGCGGGGAAACTTCAGTAACGTGACCTAGACACTAATTCAGTTTCCCCGCGAAATGTAGTGGGAAATGCGATGCCATGTGACCATAACGTTACGAGACCTACGGATAATTTTATTTTCCCCACTGAATTTAGCGGGAAAATTGACGTTACGTCACCTGTACACCAATTCATTTGACCCGCTAAATTTGGCGGAGAAATTGATAAAAATACAGGTCCTCCTTCATTCACCGAAATGACTGTTTGATGTGTTCTACAAAATTTAAACGATTGCTTCTCGAATACCGCGTTTCAAGGCACAAATCGCTGTCAAATATCTTGCACAAAGGAAGCTATGCCTTAAACTTTCACAAGGTCACGCGTAACGACCGTACACCTTCGATTAGATTTTAAGATCGCTGCGGGTAGGGTCGATATTTCCTGTCGATTCAAAGCAATCCTGAAGATTGAAAGAAACACATAATTAGATTCAAGAATCCAATATCTTTCTTCTTTACTTTCATGTGGTTGTGCATGTTCAAGCGAATCAAATATTGTTGTTTCTTTGTTTACAAACCCTAATTATGCAGTGCTATCTTTTTGCATATTCATTTTGAATAAAATGGTTTTGATTTAGCTTAGATTTGCCATATTCGCTTGTACAAAATACAGATTTTACACCTCTGTTATCATATTCGTGAAAACATGATTTCGTGTAATTTTACAGCTCAAGTTCTAACGCAGTACAGAACAGCGAATGTATATTGTCACGGATGAAAAATGGCAGACGATAAACAACTGAGAAAACTTAAAGCTTGAAGGGGGGCAAATTTGTGCTTATAAACTTAAACGAACCCGATGGCAACTGCCTTATGTTGCCAGTCACTGTTATCGTTTTCCACCGGTAAATACCTATTCAGTCTTAATAGTTTTTTTTTTATCTCGACATACGACAGAGAAGGCCGACGCGCTGTATTCATTTCCAGACTCGGGAAGCAGACAATGCAGGCCTGCGTTCGTCGACAGTTGTCTGGGCAGAAGTAGAGTGATGACCCGTTGACAGAGTTGCGGCGGAATAGGACCGGATGAAACAAGACCAGTTTTTAAGCCTCTTGCGAGGCCTTAGGACCCGCTTCACAGCAGCACATCCGGTCCTACGCCGTCGCAATTTCAGTATCTATAATAACTGGCGCACGATCATTCCACGAGCCAGCAGCCGCAGGTGTGCGCGAGCACACGCAACAAAATTGACATCATAGTTCCCCATTCACGCTTAAGATGACACTGAAATTTGTGGGCTCCAGGGAAAATGAGAATGATGAGAAGCTTTTCATCTCCACAGTAGGGCCTGGTGTAAAAAGTAATTGATCAATTGGTCTAACGAGCACGTTGCTTTCACTTGCGGAGATGAAAAGCCGGTTCCTATTCTCCTTCGGCCTGAAGCCCATACATTTCACTGTCGTTTTCAGCGCGAATGGGGGCAATGACGTCAATTCTGTTGCTTGTGCTCGCGCACACCGGCGGCTTCTACTCTTGGAGAGAACGCGCGCTACTTATTATTGACACTAAATTGTTAGGTTCAGTATCCCTTTAAAATAAAGACGCCAGTATCATTACCTAACGCAAATAGAATGCATAGAAGTGAGGATAACGTACACTTCAACTGAATTGAGCCTGTTTTCAGGAGACCGTTGAAGGACCTTGCGGAGGCGTCTCACACCGTTGATGCCTCGTTGACGAACGCGGGCCTGTGTCGCCCACGAGGCGAGCGCCTAACAGCATCATAAAACTCATCTTAAAAAAAAAAAAAAAAAAAAAAAATATATATATATATATATATATATATATATATATATATGTATATATATATATATATATATATATATATATGTATATATATATATATATATATATATATTTCCTATTAACAACACAAGTTACTTTTCTAATTCTTATATATGTTGAGCATATGAGGTGGATTGAACTTTTGACTATTTCGAAAGTTGCGGGCACCGCTGCCCACATTGCTTTTTCTGGCTCTCAATAAGGCCGCTTCTGTATAAACTGAAGATATTGTTATTAAGATAAACGCAACAAAAGACGGCTTTGAAAATTTAACAGGTGCAATTTAATTATTACTTATATGAGAACAAAGGACACAAGTGCTGTGGCTGATACCGGAGCTTCAAGATTAATAAAAAATAAGTAATACCGTAATGTCCCCTCTTTTTGGAGCTCCTATTTGGACTTAATTGTCCTCCTTTAATGTTTGTATGTTAGTGTAATATAGGGAGTATTATTAAGTAATTAGACACCAACCTAAAGTTGTGTACTAAGCGATCGTTCTTTCACAATGTTTTTATACCTTCCTGGGTTTTTGTTTTTTTCAAATTCCGAAAAATTAGAAAATATCAACAAATATACAATTAATTTTACGAAAAGGAAAGAGGGACATTGAAGACAAACAGACAAGGCAGGGCTCCCGACTTTCAACTAAACCTTTACTGGCTCGACTTCGCCTCCTGAAGTTCGAGGGCGGGCGTCGGGGACGTAAATAGGGAGGATGGCGGGTGAGAGAAGCGTGAGCCATGTGGCCCTGGCTGCAGCTAAGCGTGCACGGTGGAAGGGGAGAGGGGAGTTGTCTGCTGTGTGTCAATCGACACGTCGCCGTTACCCGGAGCCCGGAGTGCCGACGTTCCCCTCTTGGGGAAGGAAGGGAGGAGGGGAGAAAGGCGCCGAGAAATGGAGGAGATGTGCCGGCGATGCCCTCTGGGGGAAGGGAGGGGAGAGGGGGGAAATAGGCGCGGAGAATAGGAGGAGAAGAAGATACAAGAATTTAGACTTTTTATGTCTTTCGAGGAACGTTCTCGCCCCGCAGGAAGCGAATCTCTTGATCGGAAAGAGAAAGAGATGGGCTAGACAGGTTTGAGACTGAAGATTTGATATGTAGATACTCAAGGATTTCCCTGCCGAATCTAGATTTGTGCCCGCAAAAAATTTTGGCTTTCGAGAACTCGGGGTTGCACGAGGGGCAGTTTTTGGCGTGAGCCACGACTGGATGGAAGGAGCCCGGAGAGGGTGACGAGATCTTGGCGTGCTCCCGGAGATGGTCATTCACGCAGCGCCCCGTCTGACCGATGTACTCGGCTCCGCACACAAGAGGAATACTATACACCTTCTCCCTTGTGCAAGGCCGAAAGCACTGCGCGTGTTTTTTTTGTTTTTTTTTGTGCATGTGCGTGCGGATTCTGGGCTTGTGACTTGCTTGCACATGCCTCCGAATTTAAATTTGCATGTGAAAAGAACTCTGGTGCCGAATCGATGTGCAAGCGCGCAGAGTTGGTGTGCCGTGTTGTGGGAGTAAGAGATGCACGCAGGGCGGGCCGACCGGGTCCTGGAGGGGGCCTCCTTTGGGCGGCTCCTAGACTGCAAGATGAGTTTCTTGCTGATGTTATCTAAGAGGTCAACCGGCAGCCCGCCCTCCGGTGCCGGTGGCCTGCAGCGACAGGCTCCCTCTGATCTTTTGATCGTAAGACTTTTTGCAAGAGGAGGAAAGGAGAGACTGAACAATTCCGGACTTAACGGTTTTTGAATAATGGCTAGGGAAGGGGAGTTCAGGTTTCTGGGAGCGCTGTTGAAAAGGCCAGCATAGACCGTGAGATGAATGGGTCAGTCAAAGATCAAGGAATTGAAGGCCCTCCTAAGTAGGGTCTTCCCTTTTGAAGGCAAGGCCACTGGCGTTAGTTTTGAATGTCTGAAGGATGGAAATATCTGAGTTTCGGAGAGGATAAAGAACGAGATAGTCGTCAACGTACCGGAAGATCTTACATTCATTACCCGAGCGAGCAAGATGCTCCTTCACCGCGCGATCCACAAAAAAGAGATATATATCGATGAGGATCTGCGCGAGGCAGGAACAAAAATTTAAATTTTATTATTTTAGTTCAGTCAAATGCCATATTGTATAGAAGGTGTGAGAAGTTTCATTGCTTTATTAGCACTAGCTATATTCTAAATGTTCCTTAAATAAGGTAAAAAAACTATTAATTTCATATATTTATAAAGTAAAGATGCCTCACTATTTTTACATCATTTTTTGCTTGGTATGACTAGAAGCACAACATAATATGCCTGGAAAGATTGAACCGTTTTTACACCGGAGAAGTTGAGATAATGTCAGAATATCTTGAAGTCATATGTCGGGGTACCAATCACCCTTAAAAATATGACGAGATGACGTGCCTTATGGTAGGAAATTTTATCTCGTTTTGGAGCGCAGCTCTTAGGGGCCCGTTTGCGGCTTGGGCGGCGTCGCCGTCGGCGTAACCGCAAAGTGAAGTGACCCCCCAAGGTCACGTGACCCTCCCCTTGAGGTCACGCGATCCCCAGATCCCGTGACCCCCCCACGTCGCCTGACCCTTCAGGTCACGTGAATCCCCAGGTTCCCGCGCCCAACGTGATCCCCCCCCCCCCCCCCCCCCCCCCCTTTCGGAGGATATTTAGGGTGGTTCGTTTTCGGGTACAACCCGATTTTAGCCGATTTTTACACCCCGAACGCGTTTAAGAAGAATCGGGTTAAACCCGATTTCTCCCCGAATTCCAAAACCACATAACCAACCCATTTATTTTCACGCCGCACGGAGTTTGCGGTGCACACACGCTAGCTACCCTACCTCGGGACAGCAGTGACCTATAGTTCATTTGGCAAGCTGCGTGCAGCAGTGTGAACGCTACACGACTCTGAACCAACCGCCCAACGAGCGCGCCTACCTCACCGTGACATACTGTGGAGGCCAGCTGAGGAAAAGCGACAAGAGGCGTTGGGGCCTCGGAGGAACATTTCCGTCCACCCGCTGCGCAGGTGAAACCGCCGCGGCGCGCAACGTAGCTTCGGCCCTGCTGCACTTAGCTTGTGAAATGCACTACCTATCCCCGTTCGATCGCTGAGGTATCGACGCCCAGCAGGGTTTCTCGGGTCATGGGCATCTCGCTGGCGGCCAACTTTTCTCACGAACAACGTCCAAACCAGTCAGTCGCGTAAACAGATCGTGAAAACTTAATAGGTTTATTCCATAGCGAAATATCTGATCAAAGACGACTGTCCCTCGAACGGTCGGGGTTTTTGTTGACACCTGAGGGAGAGGAGGATTCCGTGGGTGGTGCTTCCTTTGAAGCGACCGACGGCAATCGGAGCTGGAGAACCCTGATCTCCCCCCTATTACCGGCACCAAACAGACCCCTAATTTTAACGCGTCAGCGTTAAGAAGCTCGTAATACGCCCCGATAGAAAAAAAAACAAAAACAAAAAACGAATGTATTATTGATCACATTTCTAAATTTAACCCGAAAGAAACCCGAATTTCGGAATGTGTTCACAATAAACCGGATTTCTCCCCGATTATCAGCTTGAAAAATAGCACCCGATTTTGACCCCCCGAATTTAAAAAAAATATAAAACCCGAAAATGAACAATTCTAAGGATATCGAAGAATGAGGGGAGGAGGAGGAGAATGAGAGGGAGGAGGAGCCTACCCTCTTCTCATTACCCTTCCCTCCTCCTCCCCTCATCGTGGCCTTATGGTAGGAAGTTTCATCTCGTTTTTCTTGTAATTTCGTTTACGCGGCTAATGCCTGGTCGGGCGCAGTTCCTTTACGCGCGCTTATGTTTGTGCCGGTACCAGCGGGCCCGCTCTACGCGGCCCGCGGGCAGAGTTTCATTGGGAGTACTGCAGCCAGCTACGCGCCAGTCGGAAGACGTCCGCGGGCCGGAATCGGCCCGTGGGTTGGGGTTTGAGTATACAGTTTATGCTCGTACATAGTGTATTGTTGATGGTGCAGAAACTTTCGCGCAACCGTTAGGGTTAGAGAACGTCCGCAAACAAGACTTACAGTTGATGAAACAAATGCAAGTTTCGCAAAAAGTGCGGTAAAATAGTTTTGTAAAAAAAAGTATGAACGGAAATTGTTTTTGAAGTCGTCATTTCTTATCTCGGTCATTGTTTTCCATTAAACAGTCATTCGCCTCGTTAAAATCTTTACTCTTACCTTTTTCGAAACACGGAGGTCTACCGGTGCACCAAATTTGACCATGCAGGACAAAACGTTCGGGATTTGAAATTTTGTCTCGGCCCAACGACACCCGGTCGGTGAGCTTCGCTTCAAGCCAAGAAAATAGACCTCTCGAAGCCTAATACCTACGGCAACGAGCAGCAGTTCAGATGTGCCGATAAGTCGACTGTTGGGGTCTGTAACCCCTTCAGTGTTGTCGCCTCGACCAAATCGTGTTCGAAGATTAGTGAAAAACAAACTGCACCTACACCCTTCACTCGGGTAAACGAACGTGAAACAATGCCCACGTTCAATTGAACCCCTTAAATGAGGAAAGCAAAGGCAACGACACTGACTGTGACGTGAGGCCTGCGGATCTCATGCACGCCCACGTTGGATGGGCTGGGCGGTATCTCGTAGAAGCCACAAGCGCCGGAGCATTGTGCCGTTCATCTTACCTGACTCAGCTACGTTAACGCGCCGCGCTTTGATACTGAGGCTTGCCGGCCGTTTCAAGATTTCAGATTTAACGCGCAAAAACATTTACCGCCCCACAAATGGCCGAGTGGGAAATCATCTCGCTGACAGAACTACCGAATTAGAATTGAACCTACCGCGAACATCGTCTCGACTAACGTTTGGGTCCCGTCACTTGTCCCTGAATTTTGCGAATTATAGGGGAAATGAATACCTTATCTGCAACCATGAAATTTCAGAATTTGAGGCTTATCAAGACGTGCAGATAATCAAACTCTGGGTATTTTATAAGGCATTGACGAAGAAAAAGATCTCTGAGCCCTTTATAACTAACTTAGGGTGCTGCACGCAAGGCATAGTGAGTAAAGTACTTGTCGGTGTAGAAAGACGGAGGGCCGTTGAAAACTTTGAAGGCCAAGGTAACTCTAGATTTTAGCCAAAATATGCCTGCATGATAAGAGAGGGCGTCTATAAAGTAACATACTTCAAATTCACTGATTTTCCCAAGGTTTTTCTTTAATAATTTTATTAAATTCCCTGATCATTACAAAATAAAAAAATGCGGAGGATGGGGTTGCAGCGCCTGTTCGGACTGTTTTTGTTTAACCGGGCAAATCGGATGTTGGCTGGCGCTGCCCCGTTATGAGTCGGGAAACTGTTACTTAGTACAAAGTTCATTCTCGCCACACCCACCTGCTTCGTTGCGTGCCACTGTGCCGTCCACCATCGCACATTTCCCCTAACTTGTCAACTTTTGGACGATTCTTCTGACAATTCCCTCACTTCTCCGGATGCATTTGAATTCCGTGACAATTCCAGGATTTATACGTTGGTAGACATCCTGCCGTCAGAACTTGTGGCCTTTAGCACATGTCACCAGTTCGGCTAGAAACAAGAAACCTCTCCGAATAAGACGTCACGACGACCCGATGACTGAGTGCGCTAAAGAAACGGCCCAGTGCAGAAACTGTTTTATTCAACATCCCGGGACCGGCGCTAGATGCGAAAAAACGGCTCAACCTTGCATCACAAGGCTAGTTCCTGGACGAACCGGTCCCAGCTTTGACCTCAGTGGCTCTTCAAAAATGAATTGACGATTTATTCATTTTTTTCATGTCTGCTGTGATAACTCACTTTAGCGGCACGGTCAACGCTCGGAGTTCACACCCCGCCCAGCAACAAAACTTCAAGAAAATGTAAAAAAAACAAAAAAATGGGAGGCAAGCATGTTACGGCGCCTGGGTATTGGTTTCCCGCTCAGTGCGGTAATCCGGCGGCGAGGCGGGACGACCTGCTTGCGTCATGGGCGGAAGTTGACGCTCTTCGCACAGACAGCTTCGAACTTCGCCAACGCCTTCACGACCTCGATTCAGGGCGACAGCTGACGCCTGCAGCTGCATAACCTTCATATGATCCTCTGAACACGACGCTCCGCTCTAAGGGGAGCCGGAAGATGAACTCTCTGGTGGCTCTTCAATGGAACTTCCCAGAGTTTTCTCCACAATAAACTTTAAAACAACTATATAGGTTTATCCGTCCTTTAATCACTTTCCCTTGAAAAAAAAAAAAGAAACAGTTCTTTCAAGGCGCATCTTTGTCAGACATATTTATGTCAATGGTGCCCAGATCCTTGTGCAAAACCCGGGCTTTTCTAGTCAGTAAATATTTTTTAGTACATATGTTGCGCTGCGCAAAAATAGGTGTGCAAAAGGAAGGACTCGTATTAAACCAACAAATTGTAATATATCGCACACAAACAAGACAGGCAAGCTTTCCCTTCCAAATAAGAGCACATTTTTATTCTCAGGTTTGCCAAGTTAGCAATCAGAGAACTGCTAAACTTAGATGAGGCACGAATGGCAAAGTAATGCAATCGATTGATTTTATTAGTCCATAAACATTATAAATGAATAAAGCCGCACTCACACAAAAGCTTTCTTTTTCCTTCGACAGACAGTTAGCGCAAGGCAGTTTCGGTTGTGCCCTCTAATGATTTTCGTTCGTGATGTGAGGAGCAGAACTTTCTTCATCGTGATGTCACGAGTGGTATTCATGGCTATTTATTATCGGTTGCCAACTAAGCTCGATAGTATGTGTGAAAACCACTATGGAAGCTTGGAATCATCGCGTTCTTAAAACAACGCCGTTAAAGTCACTAAAGACATCATAGTGAGCGTTTGCCCAATCACGAATGCCGATCACTAAGACGCCTTTTAGTTAGCAGTGTAACCAATAACCCCCCCTGTTTCTTTTTTCCTCGATTGAGAAGTTTCCTTGGAGACATTTTCTTTGTTTACAAAGCCTTTTTTTTTTCTCACCTCATTCTTGGCTGTTACACAAAATGATTAACTAACGCCAGCTCACCTGCTTCTCCCCATTGACTCTCTTTTCGTTAGACTATATCTGTTGACAAAAAGATGTCCCCTTTTTAATCACGATTTGGTGTGTGAAATTCACTTCGGAGTTATCTGTTACTGCTGATTCCAGGTGTGCTGCCATACTATGCGGACGTTATCTACGTGTTTCGCACGCAGTTGTGTTTTGAAGTACCGGTGTCTAGTCGTCTGACAGCACTTGCAACTTCCAGTACTCGGGTCTCGAAGTTTTGGGTCCTATGGCAACTTTAGAAAAGAAAAAAAAGAGGATAGAAAAAACAGAGCTCCGAGACTCGGTGCCTGTGGCTTTCAGTAACTAAGTCTTAACTAACGCGTGATGCGTGGGTTAAAAGCGTGAACGTTTGTATCTAAGCGGTGTACGCTGAAAGTAAAAAAATCGTTGCGCCGCCATGTTTAATATATTTAATTCCTTTTTGTTGCGGAAAGCAATTTAACAACTACTAAGCAAGCCAGTGCATTGCTCCAGGATCTATGCGGCTCTCGGCTACAATTTAACAATTCCAATACATCGTCATTAATGTGCACGATGTCTATGTACTGTATTATTGTTCAGGATTGGCTCCTTGGTGGGCGTTGAGTGACATGAGCAATACATTCACCTTGTCCAATGTGGAACTTTTGTCATTTTGTTTTTTGCTGCAGCTGCTGCAGAAAAACGCATTATGTTCATTCTGCTGTACTTGATCAGGATTGTTTATTTTAATCATCTACTCCACCCTGAAGTTCAGATATTTACCAGATATTTCTGTCGAGCTGGCAACTATTCAGAGGCAGTGTGAGGACAAAGAAAATAGGCTTAGGAGATCAAATTCGACGTTTCTTTTGGGTGCTCAGATAATTCAACCAAGACTTGAGGTGAATCCATAGTAAAGGTCGAGTAGTTTTGCACGCAGAAGTTGGGTATTCATTGAGACACGTCAAATCTTGAACGATCGCATCGCCTAGGCAGATATCAGCCAGAGGAAAACAGGCCTATCATTGTCAAGTTTGCCAGATACAAAAAAAAAAGAAAAAAAAAAGCATTTTGGCTGCCGGATTTAAGCTAAAATATACCACTTTTTCTGTACGAGATGATTTTTCCGGGTATCGAAGCCGGGATATCTCTATTTTCAGTGGAACGCTCTACCAACTGAGCTGAACAGGGGTTAGACGTCAGTAGAGCAAACGGGTTCTAACAGCTGCCACCAGCCTGCCACCAGCCTAACACCAACAATGGTGAAGCTTGTAATTTAAGGTTATGATTCGATGCATTTAAATGCAAAGCTGCAAGAGAGCTGGACAAGACTGTCGAAAATAATCCTCGGAGAAGGGGAACAAGAGGAACAAAGCACAAAAACAAATCTCCAAACGCAGCTAGGTGACTGGTGCGTGACGAAAAAAATCCACCTGGTCCGGGTATCGAACCCGGGACCAGGCGGATTTCTTTGGGCGCGCACCAGTCACCTAGCTGTATTTGGAGATTTGTGTTTGTCCTTTGTCCCTCTTGTTCCCCTTCTCCAGGGATTATTTTCGTTATTCTTGTTCTGCTCGCTTGCACCTTTGCATTTAATTACATCTAATCATAAAGACAACGTGTTGTTGTTTTTGTAAATAGGTACTGGCTTTCTTAGTACTTAATGCGATAGCCATATTTGGGTTGCTTCATCGTAACCATTTTGATATGCAACACAATACGCTTGCACACGAGAAGCTAATCAGGGAATAAATAAACTGAAAAAAAAAATCTGGGTGTCCCCCAAGTGAAATCAAACCTAGGACACTATGAATTTTGAGCCTTACGTTCAAACAACGGGCAAGAGGACGACAATTTGTATTAATTGCACGAGCCAAGGGGAAGATTTTGACGCGATATTTATTACGTTACCTTTTATCCCCCTATCGCGTGCATGGCAGGCCGCTGTACAAGGAGCTCCTTCGATTGCCAGAGTCTTAACGCCATGCAAGAGGAACAAGTGGTCTGACGAGGGTATCGGTAAACAGAAGTGCGGATCTGATGAGTATAACCACTTATGTGGAATAAAAATGGCGGACCATTTAACGCTTGGTTACCCTTCATGAGTTTCGTCGCAACTTAAAGGGGTGGTTCAACGATATTTCAGTTGTAATGTTTTCCACGAGCTTAGTGGCGCTGGCGGGACTCAAGGATACTCGCACGCAAAGCCACTAGCTAAGAAAATCCTTTGTTGCAATGTAATTTCAAGGACAAAAGCGAGCGCTTTCATTGCATCTGTCCTTCGCGAAACTTGATGTCGTAATTGGGGGATTGCAGTACCCCCTCCAGTGACAAGATTTGAATGCGGCTCACAAATTGGCAGTCTTGGGTAGTAACGCGTTACTAGTAACGCGTTACTGTAATTTCGTTACTTTTTCGGTAACTTGTAACTGTAACGAGTTACTTTTTAAGAATGTAACTTGTAACTGTAGTTCTATTACTTTTTTCTGAGGTAACGATGAAAGTAACGAAGTTACTTTTGTCGTTACTTTTCAGTTCTTTGTGAATAATATATCATTAAACGAGTATAATCTAGCTATTCCTTGCACTTTCCAAAGTGTCTGTTCTGTCATTTTGAGTGTCAGTTGGCCTTGCACAAACTTGAGAATACGTTCTTTCTCGCGAGTCACTATCCGAATATAGCCACGTGTAGATTTGATGAAGGAAAAAAAAGAAGTATGTAGTTATCTTTACGCACTTGCTTGTACTTTGTGACTGAACACTTACATCTTAGTATATTGAAGCACTACCTCTGTTGCGGTTTTTTCTTTTCTGCGCACGCATTTTAATCGGGTGAATCAACCGTGAAACAACAATACACGCGGAGGGAACTTCGTATGTTTCGTATTTTGACTAGCGCCACTACTCCGCACTGCGCATGTTTCGTATTTTGATTTGCGCCACTACTCCGGCGTGGTTTCATCGGTGGAGGCAAAATTTACTGTTGTTTGCGCAGGGTTTGTTTCTGGTTTGCCGGGTACGAAGTGAAATATATCGAAGGAGTCCACGAACACAGCGCAACCGTCAACGAGCCAGCAATGTGCTAGTGCTACAAGGATAGGGATGTTGATGAGAACAGAACAAAGAACAAGCATGGCCGGCGTACAGAGTATTTTTCTGTGGTAAAGTTGGTTGCTAACTATTTGACCGCAGTATGCAAACTTTGCAACAAGGAGTACTCCGACAACAAGTCCGTGTTCAAATCTGAGAAAACACATCCAGTTCAATTTTTGTCTTTATTCGTTTCAAAATATTGACTAATTTTCCAGCTAAATTATTAAGTTTGAATTTACCGCTATGGTGAAAGCCCGACTGATTCGTGTCTATATTTTTTTCTTTCAAACATTAGTTTTTCCTTAATTTTTGTGTTATAGAAAAGTAACTGAAAAGTAACGTCGTTACTTTTTGAAAGTAACTGTAACTGTAACGAGTTACTTTTTTGTTGCGGTAACTGTAACGGTAACTTCGTTACTTTTTTGTGAAAGTAACTGTAACTGTAACGAATTACTTTTTAAAAGTAACTTACCCATGACTGCAAATTGGACCCGAGCATTGCGCGAGCACTCAATTTGGGCTTGTGATAATCGATAGCTCGATAAGCATTTGGGTAGTGGCCCATGTCCAATCGCTTCAATGACGACAATAGCCGAACCATATCGATGTCTGGAACTCAGCGTGTGTCCAGTGCTTTGCCAACCCTAGCGCGTGGCTATGATCAACATTAGCGGCGTATAGTCGGTTGCAGATCACTTGGCCTATTGTTCCGGCAGCGAGTTGGGGCTGTAAAACAAACACGTGTTTCGTGGGTTTAACGTCGGGTATCCGTTCTTAGCGGTATTCGCGCAAATTACAAAAATCGTTGTATTGTCCCTTTAATCAGCGGCATGTAGCCTTCAAAGAAGACATGCAATGCTATTGGAATTCGGCGTAGTCTGTAGCCAAGCACTGCAGAAACTCAAGCCCCTCGGTTTTATTCACAGAAACAATTTTGAAGTCACAAATGTTTATTGAAAGAAATGCTGATTTTATGGCCAGTTTTATTGATATAATACCCACACACACCAACTATATCTTAGTTACACCTGGCTAAAGTTGACTTTTTTACCACTAGTATTTTTTTCCGCACTGCAGACTGCAAGATTTCTTCTCGAGATATCACATGGGACAAAGTCCTGCTGCTTTCGTCACTTGTCCGAAGTCATCCCCAGTGTTTAGATGACTGTCTCAGATACTGTACTGGTTCCCATTTACGGAGCAACAAAAGACAACATCAATAGACACTCGAAAGATGGCTTGAGCGCGATGTCCGATACAGAGACGAGAAGTGTATTTGCTGAAATTATTGTGCTAATGACTTGCAGATGCGGCGTTCTGTGTTTTATCTATCTTGTCGCAATCTGCCTTGTCATAAATTCGGTATGTCGGATATCCACAGTTGAGAAGAAATGCGTATCGACAGCTGGACGGAAATTTCTTAAATAAGGAATTATACATATACGTAGTTTTGCTCGAACTGTCAACTTCCTTCTCTTTTTCCTCACTTTCTTCGCTTCGTGCTCTTGTAGTGACTTGGGGAATCGTCACATATTTTAACAAATCTTCCCTCAACCAGAATTCACAAGCTGGAAAGAAAAAGAACGATATTTTGAGGCAAAAGGAAAAACACGCATTTCAGTTTCTAACAGTTCGCTTATCATAAAACAAACAAAAAACAAGGGGTTTCATGCCAAAAATATAATTATAAGCTTGTCCAAACTAAAAAGTTGAATAAAGAAAAAAAAAAAGAACACGAGGGAGTATTTTTTTTAACTTTGCAGAAAAACAAAAGTAAAATGAGATTCAAGTTTCAAAGACCGAGTATAATGGTTTTAATAAGCTCTCAAAGATATCACACTAAGCACTTCAATAGTTTTTTCTGCGATTTTAAACTTTATGTTCACCAGTGTGGCTATCGCTGTGAGCTTTTGTGATCTGTAATGCTGCACCATATCACCGCTCTCCGGGTTTTTAGAATCCGAACGAGTTTATTAAGGACCAATTTCAATATTAACATGTCTATGAAAATTAAGACAAAGATTGAGCAAAATGGCTGCCGTCTGTCCCCCATTAGCATGCAGTAAGGGGTTTTAACTTCGGCACTAGAATAGGTTTTCTACAAGTAGAATGAAGATAAGAAGTTAGATGTAACGTCAGGAAAAACAAAGTCTAATTTTTCATCCGTGGCCTTTTGTCTAAGTAGTAATAATATACTAAAATCAGAATACGCGAAAGTACACACGACTCGACCACCGGTCTCTGCAAGCAAAACTGTTTGTACCCTTGTATTAGGGGTCTTTCACTGCATTATTTCAATCGGCTGTTTTATTTTTCATATCCTATATTTTGACTGAAGCTTCGAATATCAGCTGCCGTCGGGTGGCGCCAAATTCCGATCTCCAACCTTTATGACCAGTGAAATTCGTACCTGGAGATGTATTTGCATATTTAATAAACTACAGTGTTCTCCGGCCGATTGCAACACTGATTTCGTACTTGATTTTCGTCTTTTATTTCCACTTTAGTGGGAAAAAAATAAGTAGATTATCTTTTAAAATTAGCATCGGGCGAACGTGGTAGCTACACATGCGTTAGGACTGATATTCTTCGCCAGGTTTGTGGCTGAGTGGGCGTTGTCCTTGCATCTATGCAATTTCAGCTCCCGACACTTGTTTGCGCTTCACCTGACCTGGTGGAATTCTTGAGTATATTCACCAACCATTCATCTCACAAGGACCGCTCCAGACCTTGGCATGAGTTTGGAAGGAGCCATATAAGTATCCGCATGGGGTCAGCGCCACGGTAGTGTGCCGTTCTGCCTGCTACGCCGACAACGACGCATCATATAGACGTTTGTAAGTAGCCGCGCTTCAAGAGCTAGTCTGGCCACTGTGGATGAAACACACTTTGTTTTTTACGCCAGTCTGGAATCCGTGCGTACGCCTCAGAAATGCTTGACTCTCATAGAGTATTAGAGTATACCCACAGATGCAGCAAGATTGCGGCCGCTCAGAGGCCGTACTTGCAAACGTTTATAGATCCCTCAAACAGTCACCGTCTGCGCGCTGCGATTCTTGTTTTCTGGTCTGGGGAACACGTTCTGAGCATGCGCAGTTGCTCAGAGGCCTCTTGTATATATGGGTTGCAGGTGACGTCAATCAAAGAGCGCTCCGATGACCACCTGAGAAGAGGGGAAGAGCGAGCTCCCCTCTTATCAGGATCCTCTTTTGTGCCTCCCGGATTTGCAGAAACGTCGCTATTCTTAGTAAACTTGAGGAAGAAAACGAGAAAGGACGGACAAACACAAACCTTTCTTTCTTCCTCAAGTTTACTATCCATACCAACCCGCTCGTTCTGTCCCTACGTCGCTATTCTCCTCCGAGAGGATTATAGATCAACCCGTCACTGAAAATTCATACAAAAGCAGCTCACCTCTCCTCCTCTTACATGGTGGTCAAAAGTATGCGATGTGACGTCAGCACAACCCACGTGTCTATCTTCTTGTGATGTCTATGTTTGTGTTAAGTCGCAGTAAACTTTTTACACATATCGCCCTTTGCTCAAATGATTTTGTCTCGACCTTTGGGTGATTTTCGCAATCTTTGAACGCTTAGTTGTCGGTTTCTGGACGGCACGTGAATAGAAACGTGTTTGAGTTGATACTAAGATCGAAACGACTTTGAATATCTTGTTAAAAGGTATGTTTAGGCTGGTTGGTTGACGATCATCTTGGTTTAAAACAGCCCGACAAAACAAGGACAAAGAAAAAAGAGAGAGACGACAGCGATGTTATCTGTCTTGTCTATACTTTCTCCTTGTTTTTGGCCGCGTTGTTTTAAACTAAGTTGTTGAATATCATGCATATATTCAAATTTAATTAATTTTATTTTTCGCCTAGAAAATGTTCTTAATAAGTTGCCACTGTAAAGAAATCATTTCATCATACCCACATTTAGAGTCCGCTGGACTTTGTAGTGATCTCAGTATATGACAAAAGGAATTGCTGAATAGCACGTATTTTTCTGAATATTCAGTGAAGGGACTTCGCCCACATTCCGCATGATATATATTGCAGCCGTAGTGTCCGCAGAGGAAGTTGAACTTGAGATCGTTGCAGCTTCCATTTGGTGACGTGGCTTTACGCTTAGGCTGGCCTTGAAAGGAAGGATGGAAGATATTTTTTTAATTGATTGTACGTTGTGAGCTCGACACAATACGCACGGATCGGATTTGAGTCAGGAATTGGCGTGTGGCGTTAACGCCCAAAGTTACACAGTGAAAAATAATTATAAAAAAGGCCACAAAGAGCTATAATTGCATTCAACAATAAACGGCGTCAGCAATTAGACAAAACAAGTAAAGAAGAAAGGAAATGAGTATGTAGCCACGGATAATAGAACCCTTTTAAAAGTGTCCACACCAATAGCTGGTGGGTCAACTATTTGAGCACGCCGTTGTTTGAGCACGTGCACTGAGCTCATCTTAGAGACGAGTGCTGCATCAGCGGTCGGCAAAGACTCGGATTAAATCCCTCGCTTCGTGCCCAAAAAATGGTGGCAACTAGTGCTGCTGTGGTGCACTTAAGATAATTGTGTATTGCGCTAATCATTTAAGGCTCTGGTATGATTTGATGTCGAGTGTTGCAAGCGCGGCGTAGCGCAGTACACACAAATAATTATTAGTCGCAGATATTGAGTCCTGCGCTACGCTGCTTTCGCTCCGCACAACGTTGGAGTATAACAAAGCCTTTCGACTAAGGCCGTCGAATGCCCAGAATGTAGCCAGGTGAAGACGCCATTGAGCTTTCTGGTTCGTGGATGTTGATGGCGGAAGTCTTCCACGTTCACGCCCCGAATAAAAACGAAAGGAAAAGGATTTGTATATAGCTTTTGTGCGTAACCTTCTGTCCGTCATGAATGGCGTAACTTCTTTTTTGGGCATTTTCTTCATACCCCGGCATTGGAAGTTGATACCACTGCGAGGAACTGTCACTCGTTTTTCTTTTGTCTCCGACATATTTCTAATGGTATATTCCAGGTTTTAGTATTATATACTTTCTGTTTCCCATACGTTACACAAAAACTACGTAAGAATTTAAATATTTACCAGACGTATTTAAGAAATAAGCAGTAATCTATAATCCGCTTACACTTTAACTTACACGGTAACACGAGATCGCGGTTTCGAAACATGCTCTCGCTGAACGTACGCCTAGCATGGCAGGTCTCAAATTAAGGGAGGAGCGCCAGCTTGCCCGCGTTTGTCAAAGGTTACTCATGCACTAGACCTTGGCTTTGAATTGGGGGAGTCTTAAAGCAGGAGAGAAAAACCGAGCACAATACGTAATTTTTGCGACCACATGAAAAGATTGAAAGGAACTGGTATTAAAAACAATGCCAGCACCGCTGCGCGCACATCAAGCGCGCGCGAATGAAATATTTTAGACGGTTACACGGATCCCTTCAACAGCTGACAGCCGCCATATTATTGCTGTATATTGCCGCGCTGCGACGTTATTAGAAAAAAAAAAAGCTTGTAAGTTTAGGCGTAGCCTCCTTTATACTGTCCAAAACCTCGCAAATTGTCACGTGACGCGGCCGCCAAAAGTGAAAAAGTAGAGCGGCAGACAAAAGGCGTGTACCGGGCGCCCCGCTGCGGCGAGCCGCCGAAACACACTTGTCTCGAGCGATGGAATCTCCGCTCGTGCTTCTCGCATTCCTCGGGCTGCCGCTTCTTTTCTCTTCGGGTTTGAAAACCATGTTCCGGGTCCTCGCCGCTGCAAAAGCTGTGCGCTGAATACTAGACTCCCCGAGAAATGCTGTGTGCTACCAGATCCTCGCTCTTCAAATCTGCGAACGGGCACTCTATGGCTCCGCCATCGAAGTGCCAGGCTTTGTGAGTTTACAGGAGGCTATGGTTTAGGTAATCTGAGAACATTTAGTTGCTTCAAGTTAGTGTGAGATAACTTTGAAGGGTACATTAGACAGCGCACATTTTGTTGATTGTTTAATATAAAACCTTGAATAATGATTTCACATTATATGGAAGTACGATCTAAAAAAAAAGAAAAAAAGGTAACTATTTCAACGGTTGTATACAACTGAACATGCGCATATTTTGAAAAATAAAAAAAGAACATATATGGTAAAAATACGTTGAATAATTTCAACTTGCTCGTACACATGAGGACCAAAATGTTGCAGAGCAAACCAGAATTATAGTTTGAATGTCAACATTTTAGTAATGTGAGGCACTTGCATATTATCAGCGACCTCGTATTCCTGGTAGGTTTACACCTGTTTATGTGTACCGCGAAAAGTTGGATACAAAATAGCTTGGTGGCGTATATTGAAGCTAATATTAGCCCCCTGCGTCCACAGAAGTTATCCAAACAAACATGACATTGTAGTAAACCACACCAAAACCACAGCCGCAATCGGTACTCAAATATAAAACAAAAAATAGATATTTGCACGCAGCTTTAGCATGAAGCCTATGTGAGGGGTTAAATAAATCAATGGAGACCACGTAAAAATTCAAGACCAGTAATGTTAGTCGACAGATGTCCCGTTGACAACCTGGCAATTAAACTGTGCTTAATAAATTCATAAATAGTTGCTGCTTTCACAGTGCGCCTCCCGGCGACAAATGGTTCGCTTACAACGCTTGGCAGAAATCGTGCGACGACGATGTTAGCGTTAATTATTACTGCAAAAAATTATAAGGTACGTACCCAGATGCATATTATTTTCAATGCTATAATCTTTTTGTTTCACAGCTTGAACAAATTCTGTTTCTGATTTCCTGTGGCACAAGATGGGAAAAATCACTATGTGTAGAAATCTTGTTTAAACTTGAAATCCGACGTACAACCCCGATTTTCTGCAAGAAGATAATCCTCTTTGCGCTCCCCTCTCTTAAGCTGTGAGTGGAACCAAGTTGCAGCAAGGTAGAACGTGGAGAGGATATAGGAATGGAGGAGGCGTGCGAAAGTGTAAAGCGCGAAGTGTACGTCGGCCTTTGTAGGACGCTCGGTATGAATTTTCTGGGAAATAACGATGTTTGTTAAATTTTAACTAGGGATTATCTTTCACGCTTTTTTTTAAGGCCATAGTAACATAAGTTTTTGGCCATCGTGCATTTACCCTATCTCAAATTCATAAATCGCAAATATAAAGAGTAACCAAAAGTAAACGTCAATTTATCATTTTACAGCTTCCGTACTTTCAGATTAGCCAAAATTATTTCACCAATCTGCGACAGACTTCACTCGTTCTCGGTACAAACGCCTAGATTGAAATAAAAAAAAACTATTTAACAGTTTGCTCATTTTCAAATTATGTGAACTGAACCTGTCGAAAGTGCTTAAGCTTAATTCCGTCTGTGTTTCAAATACCGGCAAGAAAAAAAGAAAGGATTCTCAAGTTAAATTTTTTTTTTTCTCTTTCAGTAGGGAGATTAAAGTAAACCTGACCACGAGATTGTTCTTCATTTAAAAAAAAGAGAACCCTGTCTTTTAACGAAACAATACCATCCAAGGGGGATCGGGGGCTGCCTTTGTTTCGGGATGTCCTACAAAGGACATTGAAGAAATATCTGAATATCAGTGCATATACCATACGTTTTTTGCCTTTAAAACATAATGATACTTTTCCTTATGACCTGCTCACAATGATGAGTCTGCATGGCCTTCGGAAAACAAGGATTATTCATAGAAATGCTGATCCTCCACGGTCCACAAAGTCCAATGTCATAGAAACTGTATCGCATGTACGTCATGTGTACGACCACCTTAAGAAACGCCCAGAATGTTATACCCTTCTTGACAAATGTGCTCATCTTCCCGACTTTTAGAGATGTGACCCTCTTCGAGATATGTTACCATAGCCCTCTTTGTTCGTATTTCCCTGTCACCATCACAAGACACATTGAATGTAAATAAGGGGTTACTATGTTAGAGTGTGTATTGATTGTTTCTACTGCCCTTTTTTTGAGTAATAAATACAAGAAAGTGGTTCAGCGAAAACCAGCTAGGAGCACGTGGATCGAAAGCTCGCGCTGCAGAGCCCTGTATCCTGGGTTCTATACCCAGCCGGGCCCATATTTCGATCTGGATGAGCATCGTACCGGCGTCCGGTCGTGTATCACTACTGCGTGATGCACGTTAAATGACCCCAAGCTAGCGGTTGTACTGCACTGGCTAAATTTCTCATCTACAGCGAGCGACTCGTCGCAACTTTGAAATGGCTGACCAACTACACCCGGTACAAATATCCACACAACCCCAGTCCTTCTTCTTCATTACCACCCAAAAGAAACTAGACGCAGACACGTGAATCTGAGCGAATAAACTATTTTTGGAAACTATGCTACAAACATAAAATTCTTGGCCCGAAAAGGTTTGTATATGCTTGGTGCTATGAATGTGCCAGGTGTGCGAAAGCGCTATATTTGAGAAAGGACAAATAAGACTGGTTCACATATGGATGATTATTTTGCGAGGTCGTTTTTGTAAATTCTTACCAGCTCCCCGTGGGAGCCGGCAACTTATGTCTTTTTTAACTTTTTAGTAAATGGCCGTTTTTGGTTTTTACACACAACGGTGGGTGTCTTTTTTCGTATTTTAATCTTGCCTTAGTGAAACAAATTCTTCTTTTTTTTTTTCTGCTGCCTGATCATTATGGTCACATTCATACTTTCAGTATGTGCGGATTATACACCTTAAAGAGGGAGCGCAACGATATTGGGGATTTGACCAGTTAACTGCGATAATTGGTCCTAAAAGCGTTTTGAAGAACACAAAACGCTTTTACCTTGTGCGCGCTGGTTTTTATTTAATAAAAAATGAAACAAATCGAAGGTCGCCGTACCCCTCAACTCTCACCTCGTATTTAAAGTGACGTCACTTGTAGTACCACCTTGTCTCCCGTTGGGTTGGGAACCCAGCGCACCCTCTGCCATTGCCCAATGTTGAAGGTATAGTATCGCCGAAGATTGCGGCGTGCGATCGACACAGGAGCCTGTTCACCAAGGGGCTGATGCCGCTTTTAGCAGCGGATGGGGGCTGGTTTAGTTGACTTATGTGTGCTCCCAATGACAGGACACCGTCACTCCCATATCTGCCACACCCGGCTACAGATCGGCAAATAATGCGTTGTTGTTTTTGTTTTTGCGTTTAAACAGCGGAATCGCAATATTTGAGGGGAAGGGGACGCGTTTTCTTTCGTTTGTGCCAAGTCAGGCATATTGACGTAATACGGCGAGCAAGTGTGTTCCAAACTCCGTCGCTGGCACATCGGAACAATGGAGGAGCATGCCAATCAAAAGGCAACATTGCCTGAGGTCGGGGAGAAACAAAAGCACTTGTGCGCGTTTCGGGAGTAAGCAAACGTACGAGGTATGCAAGAAACAGACGAACTTCTACGTTGTATACGCCGATACAGAATCGATACACACGCGTACTGTGGTGTTACAATAAAGTGACCATTGTCGTATATGTATTGCGTTATTGAAGAGCATACCAAGATCATCTCGAAAATATGTAGATAAAATTAACCGTACTGAGCGGATGAGACAATCGCTACGTAGCCGCCCAAAAGACAAGATCTCTTATGGCGTCGCGCTTCAAAGTTTGAGTCTTATAGTTACCCTTTCAGGTATGCTACTCCACCACACCGCCTAGTCTTTTCGACGTTTTCTATTAATTCTATGAGTGCACCGAACGGGATTGAAGGCAAACGGAGGTGTTTTGGAACCACATGCCACCGTGTGGAACGCGGTAAGAAAATTGCTGGGACGTACGTGGCATGCGCTTGTGGTGCTCCAGAGGTTCTCTCACTGTTTGTCCCGCCACGTGTACATGCATGAATTATTTATTGTTTAAGAGCTTTGGAAACCCAGTATCAACATTTGTGTAATTCATAAGCCACGCTTGAAGATAGCATGAACCAATTTCATATCTGTGCATGGTCCCTAAAAAGGAAATAATCGAAAACAGGCCAATGTAATAAACTTACTGATAAATGATTTAGTACGATTCATCCTTCAGCATTCTTTTTATTCTTTCTTCAATAGAGACCACGCAAGATATTTAAAATGCCTCGAAGATCGTATTTGATATAGATTTCGTTAAAGCATATCTTGTCAGCCTTAGTAGGCTCAATTTGCAAAGCTTCCATACAGTTTTGGAGTTGCGAGAAAGCCTCATTTTTTTTTTTCAATTTGTATAAGCAATGTCTGCTACATGTTTTTTTAATCTTTCAACGTAAAATAAAGATTTGCTTGTTCTCGCAGCCTGTACAATATTGTTGAAATGTATTTTTTGCCATGTATACTTTCAATGGCACACTTATATATGGTGCGCGCCAGTGCACATCCGGTGCTCAGACGATGTGACTATTCTCCTATAATTGGGATCTTATCTTAGTTATGAGAGGGCTATCGGTACTTCTGCATGCATCCTATTTTTAAGCCCCAGCTTCTGGATACTTATCGGTTTTTGAAAAGGCAAATAACCCCTTCAATGGACTGGTTGGATATTTTAAGTAAAACGTTTATGGTAGGGACATTGTGAAGCAATGAACATACTTACATTGTTTTACAATATGTGTTGTACCATTTTGATGTGTATTTGGCGCTCTTCAATGTGTAATTGAGGTCACTTGTTTGCACGTGAAGACAACTAATACCTTCGTAATGTTCTTCTGTCCCCAATCCGCTACTATAAACTAGATAATAGCTCTGACTCTCCATCCACTTGATTGTCTGAAAATATATATTAATGTTTCTTGAAATTATTTTTACACAAATTAAATGCTGTCCTCAGGTATAGCTGGGTATGCATTGATAAAGCAAAAATGTGAAGACATTTCTACACAAAGCTAAGCTAAACGTAGGAGGACTATCGAGTTTTTTTTTTTTTCGTTCGTAATAAATTGTGATGAAGATTGAAAACGCACACTCCACTCTCATCCATGCAGTCTACGAATAAAATCTCGTCATTGATTCTGCAGAAGAATAAAAATGACAAATGTAGACTTGACGTAAGAAACAAGTACTTAAAAGGCTTTAAAGGGACACTGACACCCCCCAATATGTTTTTTCCTTTTTTGTCAGGTGGTTCATTATGGTGTCGGAACACCACCCAATTAATACTTTGCTACAGAGTCACGTATATGTTTAATAAAGCCAAAAAACGCAACTGCTTGAAACCGAAACCGAAACTCTCGCACCGCACGAAGAAGTGGAGAGGATAGAATGGCGGAAGTGACGTGCCTACACCCGACCGTGTTTTTTTTTTCCTCAGGTAGCAGACGAAATGCGTTCGTTCGCCGTGCGATTCTTTTGCAGTTACGTTTTTTCCGCTCGCTTTTCTGCACTTCAAGATCTACATTTAAGTGTTGGCGATTAGTAATGAGTGCCCGCGTGCCGTGGTGAATTCCTGTGATCGGCTCCGAGAAGAATACTCCCAAGATGTTGCGTGAAGAGTTGCCTGATCACATGTCCTGGTTCAGAAAGTGGCATTGTGCGGCAGAGTGCACATCTTTCCGAAAGATCAACGGGTCGGGATTCAATGGCTGGCTGCAATTCCTGTAGAAGAGTTACGGGGAGCTCTGAAAGCGGACGCTACCCGATTCATATGCTCCTTGCATTTTGAGGAAAGTGACTACATTGAGTTCGCAGGTATCAAAAATGGAATCGCATACCATTTAGTTCAGCGACGTATCGTCCACAAAAATTGTTTTTTTCAGTGATAATTGTAATATAAGGAATGTAAACATCGCAAAATGCTTGAGGAAAAAAAAATAGTGCAGCCACACCATGGAACCCGGGCCCGCCGCGTGTGAAGCGGACCTCTTTCTACTGAGCTACTGAAGGGTTCTTTTTCTTCTTTATTGCCTGAGCTACTGAAGGATCTTTCGTGCGTAATAATGCAGACAGTCGACTGTATGTCGGAAGTTTTCTTTTCAGTACATGCTCCCCGCTCAAAGTCGGGCAGCACCACGCATAAGCCACATTCGCACATCGTAAAGAAACCCTACGCGTGCGTATTCAACTCGAAGTACGCACTTCGTGCTTGACGTTTGAGCGAGCGATTTCTTCAACCACGAGAAGGGACGACGGCTCGGCGACAACTTCGTGCAATCGGCTTGCAACGGGATGAATATCAGTTCTTGTGATCTATTCAAAATTTCTCTTTCGAAGGAAGACGGAATTTGCCGGTACCGTGAACGACAGTTCTGAAGTAGAGGTCCCACGCCCGTTGTCCGCTGCTATCCGCTGGTCCCACGATACGCGAAACGACGCCATGTTGATAATTACGTAGCGAACAAACAGAATGCTTCCGATTGTCTGTGCTACTTTTTTTTTTCAATCAACGTATTTGCAGCTTTTTGGGAGCCACAATATATGGGTTTCATATTTTTTGATATTTTAACAATGACTGTGTGCCTTCAATGACCCACGACTTTGATTAAATTTGGTGGTCGCGTCGAAACCTTAGAAAACGGCCCGTGACCACGGAAAAGAGAGTGAGCGTGACTCAAACCGGCCAGTTGTCTATCGGCGGTTTTCGGGTGGAAAGAAACCGAATTTCGAGCCGCGAATTTCGTTCTGGGTTGTAGCGCTCTCATATGTCACGTACAACTAAAAACCTCGGCGAGCATAAATACCCTGTCAGTGTTCCTCTAAAGACAAAATTCGGGCTTAAAAATTAGATTAATAAACAAAAATGTTCGAAGAAACTAACAAACAGGCAATATTGATATTAAGTAACAAAAATAGCAGCGTTGGTATTACCTTAATTAAGCTGGTTTTGATTATAGGCAGCACATTTTACTGTATCATGCTTTGAAATTTGTGCCACCTGGGAAACCAATATTTCAAGCCACTGCCAATAAACTAAAAATGCTTTCTTTCCAAAGGTTAAAAACATCTACGCATCATGGAAGGTTCAGACTTCGCCCCAATATAACACAAGACGTTAGTGAAAAATAAACATTAAAAATAAATTGTAACTAACGGTTCCGGTTATAACATTTCAAGCCAATCAGCAATTCTTACACTACGCAGTTGGGTTTGTTTCAGCAGAGGCATTATTCGGGTACATGTATTCACAAGGTCATCCGCCTGCCCTCTACTCACTAATATAGAAAGGATCTCTACTGAAACAGCAATCGCTTTATGAGCGGGCAGATGGCTGTAATATCGTTACAATAACTTATATTCCCGGTGAAAATAAATCCTACCTCCCAGGCATCCTGCATTGCGCCAAGGTTTTCTTTGTTCAGGTCAGGATTGTTGTCTGCCGGTTTCTTCCAACTTTCAAACTCTACGTCGGCGCATGTCGCAGAAACGCTTAGACAGAACACCAAATGTTTCAGGGACAGCATCGTTGACGACCTCTCAGACGAAGTGGCAATATGGGCAGACGTGTTCGCTTTATATAGCTTCCCCGATTACGTAATTCTTAGAAGAATCGAAATTTCTTTTCTTTTTGTGTTGTTAAAAGAAAGACTCACTTATGTACACTTAAAAAAGTCTCTGCTCTCCCACCTTCTTTTTCGAATTCGGTGGGTGTGCCTCTTTTCATTTTTCCAGGCAATGAATCCGCCGCTTGCAAGGATGTTCAATACCCTAGGACCCGGCATGACATCATGCGCAGCAGCAACGCCTAAAAAATAACTCATTCCCATATTGCCTTGCGAACCGACGCTTCTCTCATCGTCTGCTCGCCATTCGTTCGGCTCGATTGGCTACGTGAGGCTTCGACTACGTCTGCTCCGTGCCTCTGATCTATTTCTTCTGCCCGTTGTTACGGCTGGCTTTCGATACGATCGCGGCACACAATAAAGTAATTGGTGTTCAACGAAATGGCGAATTTAATGAGATTTTGATATTTGTTGAGCTTGAATCGCTAAAAACTTTCCATGTGCAGTTTCTTCATTCCAGAAAAGAATGCTTTATTGTCCTGTCTTCTCCCATGAGCCCTCCTGTTCTGCACCAGTGTTGACGGAATGGCACTCCTGGAGCACATTCCTTTTGCGAGGAAGGGAGGAACGCCGCCGTTTCATCTTGCATCGGTGGAACGGGAACTCATTACATTTCGAAAAAAAAAAAGCTGCAGAAGGAACGAATATTTTTATATATATATTTGAATATTTATTTGGACTTAGAGTGGAGATTTGTTGTCGGTGAGAAGTTGAGAGTTAAGTGGGAGCTCCTCCCTTCTTTTTCCACATTAGCAGAGCGAACGCCTGAGAGGTGGTTACTTCTTCTCCAGCATTCGCTCTTGTAAAGTGGACAGAAATGAAACTCGCCTCTATTTCACTCTTAACTTGTCACTGACTATAATCCTTTTTTTTAAATTATTATCGTCAACTTTAATCTCAGATTTCAAGGTATTGGGCAGTGTCCGAATGGTTTTCGAATACAAAAAACTGGAAGAAATGTGACCTGGCGTTGAGATGTTTCCTTACCAACTCGCCTTAACACTTTTGCTTGTGACAATTCGTTACGTAGTTCGACGTGCATATATTTTCCCTCGTTTGCTTTATTTTATTTACGCATTATCTCACACAGTACTTGAGTTAAATACGTAGTTGTGCAATTAATTGCACGACAAGTTCCATCTTGCAAATGTAACGGGAACGAATTCCTTTCGAACCATTGTAACTTGTAACGGGAACTCGTTCCAAGATTGAGAAGGAACGAGAAACGAACTTTCGTTCCTGTCTTGGAAGAACTTGTACAGCACTTTCTTACACTGTATTTTTTTGCGTTATGCATAACCAACTAGCCTGTCAGCAGGTTTTAATATTTTCGTTAAAGGAACGCATTTAAGAGCAAAAACAATGAGTATATATATATATACAGAATGCTTAAGCGAAGGCTGAAAAAAGTTCCCGAGATTAGAGTATTCGAGGTAAAAAGGTAATTCCCTCGGCACCGCATTACTTGTGGTGGTGGACGTCAAAAAAGGCACAATACTTATTATTAGTTTGTTAATTAGCAGAAGCATGACTAATTAACTTTTTAATGATTGAAAATAGACATATATGGTTTCAATTAGAGACTTGCTGAACCTCATCAAAAAACACTAACTTTGTGATTTTCAGGACGACGTTTAGCGCATGAGAAGTGTAGTAGTGCGCTAAAGTTACCACTCGAGGAGCACGGGCGCGAGAACCTACTGCAGCAAAGCCCTGCATCGGACAGCGCACCAGCGGACTTCGCCCCTTCAGAGCTCGTCTGACAGCGCTGCAACCGCCAGGCACTAACGCGTTGTCACGTGTTTTTTTTTTTTTTTGTTTTTTTAAATATTTTGCGGGCACTTGTTTAGGTCAATAACAGAAGAAGCGCGCATAGAGTATGATGAAGGAAACAGTTCAATTAGGTGTTTCCCCTCAATGCTTTTCACAACTCTCCAATTCACACCTCGGCTCTTAAACGAAAAAAAACAACTTAGTCTTAACTAAATAACTTCGCGCATAATAAAATATTACGTATGTTCCCAAACGCTTGCTAACAACATATAGTAGTTTGCACCGCCGCAGAATGCTCCGTTCTTTTTTTTAAAGTTTGTTGCAAGTTATGACCCACTATCGTTCACAAAAGTGGCAAGAAACACCTGGATGCCGATGGACTGTCTCGTTGCCCTCTTCCACTGAGTACTCGTACCGACGACATCGACGACGATTTGCCTAGCGTCAGTTCCCTAACACACACAAATATCATCTCTGCCCAAACAGAAAATCCTTGGAGCGCTAAGATAATTCGTAGCCTCCCTAGCCCAGTTCAAGACTCTAAGTTTTGCCGAAAGATATGCAACTTTGACCTCCACGATGGTCTCCTCTACAAACGAAGTTACCTCCCTGACGGCGCCCGACTCCTGCTTGTAATCCCGGAACAGTTACGAGACACCGTTCTCGCGGCTTTCCATGACCATCCTCCAGTGGATCACGTGGGCACTTACAAGACCTACGCCCGCCTTGGGTCCCGTTACTTCTTGCCCAACATGTATTGGACGACCAACAAGTGTGTGCAATGGTGCGTTCCTTGCCAACACCACAGACCTTCGCGACACGCATCAGATGAACAGTTGATGCCCCTGCCTTGTTCCGAGAGGCCTTTCAAACGAGTCGGTATCGACCTCTATGGGCCACTACAGAAGAGTTCGACTGGCCACCGGTGCAGATATATAGGGCAATAAAACAGACTTGAGACGGTTGTTGGAGTTTTATAACATATTCTTCGTAAAGTTCGTCGTCGTTTCGGCCTGAGACAGACCTATTTCAAGACTGGTTACATTTGACGAAATATTGACGCACCTTGGTTACGTCACGTGACCCTTGATTTCAAGGGATTATGCTATATCAATACACCTGGCCCCTTCAAGAGCTACACGATAGACTCGACACAGTTATTGCCACAAAAACCGATTATCTGTGGCCTAGTCCGAAGGATAAGCCCCCGGAATAGTCTTGGCCAGAAAAAAGAAAAAATGTACAACATTGCAAAACTTTACTGAACGAAAACGGAGATGCAGCCACAAAACTGCAGATGCTAAATGCGCCGTCAAGGCCAAGATAAAGAAAAAAAAATTGGGAAAACACGTAACTAGCTGTCGTTTCCGTTAAAAATATTAGAACGACTCCTATATAAAATAAATCGTGTACGCTCACGCAAATACAGGAGAAGCGTATACGTTCACCGCGTGAATGGAACGCAAAATGCCGGGATGTTCATTGATCCCGGAATGAACAGTGTTAAACTTGTGAATAAGGTCCGGTTCTTTTTGTTTCGCGACCTCGGTTGCTTTTGAAACCGAACTGTAAAAATGTAACTTGTAGCTTATCGAATGAATGTTCTTGATCGCTAACATGTTTTCATGTTTTCAAACGGGGAGTGTGGGGCTTGATTTTCTATGCGACCTGCGATTATTAAACCGCAATCGGAAAGGGTTCTTTGTCTGGCCCATGTACAGTGCGCCGCAAGTGCTGCATTGTAAAAGGTATACTAAATTACTGGTGTCGCAATTCAAGCTGCCCTAAATTTTGTTGGTGAAGTTAGAGTTTGTAATTTTCATGGAGTTTTTCGGTGTTACGTGTGGGCAGACCCCACATCCCGACTTTCCGGATTGCAGACTTCCCGTGCTCTCAGTGTCAGTTGTCGTGGATCTAACAAAGGAATCCTTAATATTGCGGGAGCTTCTGTACACCAAACGGGGGACGGTAGTAATAACTATTGCGAGGCGTTCACTTTTATGTAAATTATTCGAATGTGTCCCTAATATGGCGGTGGCATTCGGAGACTTATCTCTGAATATCAGTGCGAGGCTGGCCTGTCGGCTTGTTTCCACCTGGGGACCGCTGTCACCTAACAAGAGGTCGCGATCGAGGCCGCGCGCCTTACAAATTGCGTCATTTAGGATGTTTTCTGGGTACTTCTGTTCTTTTAGAACCTCGTGTAGTTGATTAGTGTTGGAGTCAAAATCATCGTTACTAAAACATACATGTTTAAACCCGTGATAAAATCAACTGATGGGCTAGTTGGGTAAACATAATTAAAAAATAGCGCAAGGACGACGGAGGGAAGAACAAGAGACAGGAAAGAGCGGTAACTGACAACTGGCGTTTTATTTACAAGAGAAAAGAAGACGAAAAAAAGTGAGGCACTTCAAAGACAAAAAAGGAGATAGAAAAAGGAGAAGGAAGATAAAAAAGATCGTATAGGGAACAGAAGGATGCTTTTTGTAATTATATACTAAATATTATGAAGCAAAAAAATAATAATTATAAACAAGAATTAAAAAAAGGAAAAGAAAAAGGAAAACAGTTCAAGAAAAAAAAAACAGTACAAGAAAAAAAATAAGAAAAATAATTCAGTGTCAACATAATGTGTAGGAAGGATCTTCAGGGATGAAGGCTGAGGTAAAACTGTGCTTTTTTTTTTTTTTCTGATAAGGCTACTGTCTCTTGTTCTTCCCTCCGTCGTCCTTGCGCTATTTTTTAATTAAACGCGTGACCCTGGCTGTATGAAATACTGGTTCGGCAATGTCGAGGATGACAACTGTCGAAGTGCAAATATTTCTGGCTGTCCGTGGGCTTTCGATACAGTTAAGTGACCATAGTTGTGTTTTTAATTATTACTCTAACATCTAAGAAATTGACGTCAGCTTTCGAGTAAGTGTGTGAAGCAAATGGAAGGGTGCGAGGAGTTAAAATCTGCGATAAACTTGAGAAGCTTATTTTCTGCGTGTGACCAGATAAAAAAAACGTCATCAATATACCTTCTGTAGAACGTCGGTTGGAGCCGACAGGATGCGAGAAAAGTCGATTATAGGTCACCCATAAATATATTTGCAAAGTTCAGGGCCATTTTCGTGCCAATTGCGGTAGCTCTAGTTTGAAGGAAAAATTTGCCGTGGAATTCAAAACTGGAGAAAGAGGTAGGCATTTATCAAACAAGGATGTCAACCAGCGCCTGGTGCTGGTTTGCTACATTGTGAAATGAACGGAAGCGAAAATCATAAAAATAGGAGAGAGAAAGGTAAACAGAAAAAGATAGAGGGAGAAAACACACGACACCAAAGTATTAATTAAGGAATTAATTAAAAGAAACGACGAACAAAAATGTTTCAGTAGGAATTCTCATTGGCCATTGCTGTTTTTCTACTCCCCTACAGTTTACAGGTTATAGTGATGCGGTTGCTGATTTTCATAAGCTGACACAATGTCCTTTTGGACCGCGTGAATATCAAGGTCTAGATGTTTATCTCTGCTGGAACCGGGAGTCCAGCCGGACGATGTCGAAGGCAGAGGAGATGCGCCCTTGGTGGGGCTTTTCAAAGAAGAATCCCTGAAGCCAAAGGCTTCGTGCGAAATTATCGAGATCCTGGAGGAGCGTGAAATTGTCGTGGTCAGGCAGAAGTTAAGATCCCTTGAGAGGAGCGACTCTTCGTCGTGGGTTAGTTTTACACTGGATAAATTAACTATGTTGCTACGATCAAGAGAGATATTCTGCATGTCAGGTCCACTCATCGTCGTCGGGGGATATTTAACATTATCCCTATCTAGATTACTATTTTTTACCTCCCTGATGATCCCACGTTCCTTTTTATCAAATGATTTCAGTGCTGCGGTTTCATGCAGTGAAAGTTCGTTGGCGCGAAGCAAGTTACTTTCAACCCTTTGAACATTCGTCGAAGTTGTCTGGCAGTGATTTTTAACTATTTTTACTAAATCTAGAGAAGCATTTGTAAGCACCGCGTGCCATTTTTTTTTTTTAATCGCTTTCGGAGAGGTCTCTCATACTAGGTGGAATTTGTTTTTGTAAACCCCTGGGAGCAATGCGCGCGTCGAGGCAAGTCTGAAGGTCAAATGATTATTGCCGTTTACCGCCTTTCCAGTGCGCCATTTTATTTAATAATCTTATTTTACACATTCGGCAAAAACGACCGGACGTGACTGTAATTATCTATAGCGTTCCTCCCCAGTTGGAGGATAGTTTTAGGCCCCGTGGATCAGGCTACATACGATAGATTAACGAAAAAATCTTTGAATTAAACTTTTTTTCTGAGGGAGTTCTCTTTTACTTACGAAAATGTAGTATTTTTAAATCACCGTTCTTTTTTTGAGACCCCTCATCGTTTTTTGTCTTTCGATGGGTTACACCTAAGTAGGGAGGGTATAGCTGAATTGGCCAACCATTTCAAAGAATTTTTAGGTACCCACTTGCTTTGCAAGTGTTCCTTTACACCTTGGCCCCCTGAATTTGAAGATGTTGCCCAATGGAGGAGGGTACATAGTGGGCAGGTTTCAGGGGGTGTTCCTCTTTCTTTGGGCACATCTCCAGATTCTGTTCTATTATCGTCACCGGAGTCATTCCCGCAACTTTCACGGCAAAGTGTGAGTGATGGCTCTGCACGGAATAAAAATCCATTAGCGGGTCGTTTTCGACGCGCTCCACAAAGTAAACGTCGACGTTCGTCGGATTCAAATTGACTCCCACAGGGTTTTTTCCAACCCTTTTTTAATCTTCGTGTTTGTTTCGATAAATTGATTCGATTTGAATCACGTAAACTATTTTTGCAAAACTGCCGCACACAAAAAATATTCCGAAAGGTTTTTATAATACATATACAGCTCCAACCATACTGTTGTCCCATGTAAATGTACAAAGATGGGATTGTGCTATTTTAATTTTAGAATGTCTTTACTGGACATTACCATACAGCAGTCAATGGAAAATATTCGTTCTTTAGAGTCCCAGATCGATACTATTTTAAAAACTTCCCCTGGTTTACCCTTAATAATATTAAAAGAATTGCAGCATTACATAAATAAAAAGGAGCGAGAAGTAATTAATACTAAACGACGTAAGGCACTTAGAGATAATGTCCTCTTGGATTTTTTCTCGCCCCTAATAGAAAAATGGAAAAACTTTTTTTGGCGCCTAATTAATAGAACACAGCATGCTAATACATGTAACTTAGAACATTCTACAGATATGGGTGGAGAAAAGTCCGAAATATTCAAGTATTCTTCCTATGTAATTTCTAAACACGAAGAAATAGTTCTCAAGAAGGGATTATTTTCAAAGGAGCTCCTTATCAAGAGCCTTATATAAACACAAATCCTATTGGATTCCACCTTTGAATAAACAAAATGTTAATGTCATAAAATACGTAGAGGCAATCCCGAAAGATGTTTTACCGGCGTATAAAAAAGACAGACCACTTAATAATAATTTAACTTATAAGGATAGACAATGCTTAAAAAACCTCACGGATAACAGAGATATCATACTAGCCCAGGCTGACAAAGGGGGAGGTATATGCATAGTTAACACAGCCGACTATGTGTCGGAAGCAATTAAACAACTGAGCGACACTAAGTTCTATAAAAAACTAGATTATGATCCAACACTTAGATTTCGAGAGACAATGACAAACCAATTAAAATACCCAGTAAATAATAATAAAATAGAAAAAAAAACATTTCTAGGTATCTCATTCAAGAAAATCCAATTCCAGGAGAGTTCTACATGTTAATGAAAGTACATAAGCAAAATCACCCAGTTATACCAATTATTTCAGGAATAGGTACAAATACAGAGAACGTTTCCGACTTCATTGCCAAACAAATTAAAAGTACTGCAGCCGGTGCCCCGTCCTACGTAAAAGACACCTCTCATTTTCTCAATTTGATTAATGACATCCATATAGATTTTAGGGCTAATAGTACGTTGCTGTTTCAATGGACGTAGTGTCTCTTTACACTGATATACCGCATGATGAAGGTATCCAAGCAGTTCTGAACATTGTTAACGAAAACGACCTCACTGTCAGTAAAAGCGTCTTAGATATTTTTATGCACTTAGCTTTAGAGCTTAATAACTTCACATTTATGAATGCGCACTATTTACAAATACATGGCGCAGCAATGGGATCACGCTTCTCTCCCGCCTATGCAAATATATATATGATGTCATTAGAGGAGCGGCTACTTTACTCCTTCCCGCATAAACCCCTTCTTTATAAACGTTTCTTAGACGACATATTTATAATTTGGAATAATGGGAAAGATAAGCTCTTTCAATTTATTAAATTTGCAAACAATTTTAATCCACATATTAAATTTTCGTATAAATACTCCGATACAGAAATAGAGTTTCTAGGTATTAAGGTAAGACTTACTGAAAATGGTTTGAAAACAACCTTATATCAAAAACCTACAGATGGACGTCAATTTCTACATTATAAAATTTGTCATCCAATACAAAACAAAGAAAAAGTATACTATACAGTCAAATGCTACGTTTAAGACGCTGATGTTCAGAAGATAAGGATTTTGACATAAAAGCTAGAGCGCGAGGAGAGGATTTCATTAACCGTGGATACCCCTTACCGCTAATAAATAATTCTATGTCAAAAAGTAGAGCGATCTCTCGGAACGCGTGTTTAGTAGAGCGGCCGAAAAGAAATAACCATGAATTACGACTAATCTTACTTTACCAGTCATAACTTTCAAACATAAACAATATTCTTAGACGACACATGGATATTTTACACATGGACACTGCTTTAAAGGCGGTTATCCCTCGACTACCAGGTATAGCGTTTAAGAGACCACGTAATTTATTAGATATTTTTAAACAGTCCCGAAACTCCATCGGACGTAGCCTGGTCCCTGTTGGTTGCATAACATGCAATCATAACCAGTGCAGCTTATGTGTGGACATAATTACAGCTAACTCTATTCGTATCACTGCAAATAACTTTAACTGGAAAATAAATGGTACATTTGACTGTAATTCGGAAAATGTTATTTATTTGATTCAATGTAAAAAAAAATTCCAAATTCAATACATAGGAGAAACTGAAACAAGCATAAGAAAACGCAGGAATCTACATAAAAGTCACATACGTAAACGCATTGCCGGACCAGTTTCTCGTCACTTAAACTCCGCAGGATATAACGGAGTTTCTGATTTTAATTTTATTATACTCCAGGGGGGCTTTCGAACTACCAGAGATCGAAAAAATAAAGAATCTGAGTTTATTTATAAATTTAATACTTTAGAACCGAAGGGCCTTAACAGTTCGAAAGGGTCATTGCCGTCTTTTTTCATGGACATTTAATTGAGATCTTCTAATCTGTGCCGCACTGATGCCTTTTTTTTTCTTCTCGCTTCATCGTTCAATGCGACACGAGCATACGCTTAACATTGGGCCTCTCATGGGCTTCACATGACACCAGGTATAGTTGGCTTATGTCCAACCACATGTCCCGAAAACTGTTTTTTTTTATAAGAATGGCGTTAATAACATTATATTTAATTACATCCATACTATTTGCTGCTTTTTTATCGGAATATGTTAAACTTTTAAGCGAGAATTTATTTGAGTAGATACCCGCTAAAAGGTAAGCATTTTTCCAATTAACTTCTTTTGTTCCGGCCGTTTTTTTTTTGATTGAAAGAAGAGGAGAACGAAGTGTTCTTGTTTAGACTGACGAAGAGCCCACCAGGCTCGAAACGTTTCTGTAGCTCACCTTCTTTGGCGACCTCTCCGACCAACTCCATGAGGGCAAATATTGTGTGAATATATATATATATATATATATATATATATATATATATATATATATATATATATATATATATATATAAATATATATATATATATATATATATATATATATATATATATATATAGATATATATATATATATATATATATATAGATATATAGGAAACCACTCCAATGAATCAAAGAATCAAAGTTCTAGAGACCCGCCGAAAGCCAAAATAAACAGCGGAGCCAGGATCCTGGCTCCGCCGTTTAAGTTATTTATATATATATATATATATATTTCTAGATAAGGGGAATTGAGCCAAAAGCGGGGATTTAACCCGCAACCTTCGCCTATTCCGGGCGACGGCTTAATGGATTAGACCATTCCGGCCACTGGTTTCGGCGGACTCAATATTTGACCAGCTCTCTGTGCGTGGGTAGACGACTGTGCGTGGGTAGACGACTGCCGCTGCTGATTTAAGGCCCATGCTAGTTCCGAGTTGCGGCAGTGACGTGGCACGTCATTTCAGCTTGCAAATTTCGGAACGGGCCAGTCTTCCAAGATGTGTAGGGAACCACTCCTCACCATATTGTCACGGGTGGTGACCAATAAACAAGAAATAAGCAGGAATAAATAAACGTTTAATGTGGCGAACTTGTGCCAAAAATGAAAGGGTACAAAAGATAATAAGAGAGCGTCGCGGGCGTCGAAGTGGGTGTAACAGCAGAGTCGAACGCTGGGGCGAAAACTGACTCCGCTCGCCTTGCGGAATCCCTTATGTACCCTCGTGGGTTTCTGGATCGTTCGGCGTAGAAGGTTCGCCGCGTGGAACATTCTAACCTCGAATCAGCAAGACGGTTCTCGAATTCACCAGAACCTTGCATTACAGTGTCAACAAAAATGCGCCTCCGCGGCCAGGAATCGAACCCTGGCTTTCAGCGTGGGAAGCAAGCGCGATAACCGTTAGGCCACGCGCCCGCTGCCTGCTTGGCCAGCTGCGCGCGCGGCAGTACTCCCCCCTTTAAAAAGTGCATCGTCCCGATGCAATCCAAGAACAAAACAAATAAAAATAACGGTAAACTAAAGAGTCATTTGGAACACATAAGGTCCGCAGTCCTATCGAGCGTAGTACGGCTTCAGTCGCACGATGTGGACGACTTCCGGTCGTGGAGGGCGGCGTGACGAAGTCCGTGTTCCGTCGGGCATCACCTCGTAGTTCAGATCCCCGAGTCGACGAAGCACTTTGTAGGGTCCAAAGTATCGTTTCAGCAATTTCTCACTGAGGCCGCGGCGAAGGATGGGCGTCCATACCGACACCCTATCTCCGGGCTGGAAGTGGACGTCCCTGCGATGAAGGTTGTAGCGGCCGGTGTCGACGCGTTGCTGGTCTTGAATGATGAGTCGGGCGAGCTGGCGTACTTCTTCGGCGCGTTGAGCAACCGCCTGGGTGTCGTCGCTCTCGTTGTCAGATGGCTCATGGGGCAGCATGGCGTCCAGCATGGTCGTTACCTTCCGACCATGTACCAGCTGGAAAGGTGTGAATCCAGTGGTCTCCTGAACCGCCGTATTGTAGGCGAACGTGACGTAGGGCAACACCTCGTCCCACGTCTTGTGCTCATCGTCGACGTACATAGAGATCATGTCGGCGATTGTCTTGTTGAGTCGCTCCGTCAGCCCGTTGGTCTGCGGGTGGTATGCGGTGGTACGACGGTGGCTGGTGTGACTGAGCCGGAGAATTTCTTGGGTCAGCTGTGCCATGAACGACGATCCGCGATCTGTAATCAGAACTTCGGGAGCGCCGTGCCGGAGGACAATGGAATCGAGGAAAAACTTGGCGACTTCAACCGCAGTCCCCGAAGGAAGGGCTTTCGTTTCTGCGTACCGCGTGAGATAATCTGTGGCGACGATTATCCAACGGTTTCCCAGGGTCGACGGCGGAAAAGGACCAACTAGATCCATTCCGATCTGCTGGAACGGTGCAGTTGGCGGAGGAATTGGCTGCAGGAGACCTGCCGGCTTCGTCGGCGGTTTCTTGCGTCGCTGACACTCGTGGCAGGATCGGGTGTAGTGGTGGACGGTTTTGGGGAGCTTGGGCCAGTAATACTTTTCACGAATACGGGCCAATGTCCTGCTGTATCCAAGGTGTCCGGACGTCGGGTCGTCGTGACATGCTTCAAAGATCTCCTCTCGAAGGTCGGTCGGGATTACCAGCAGCCACGGCGAGTTGTTGTCCCCGAAGTTCTCTTTGTAGAGTACACCTTGTCGGATGGCGAAGGTTGGCAGAGCTCATGAGAAAACACGGGGCATGGTACTCACGCGCCCTTCCAGGTGCTCCATTAAGGCGCGCAGCTCCGGATCGTCTCGTTGACGTCGTGCCATGTCATCGGTGTTCACTGCCCCTAGGAAGCACTCGTCGTCATCGTCGTCGCTGCTGCCGGTAGGTGTTTCGACAGGGGCCCTGGACAGGCAGTCAGCGTCGCTGTGCTTGCGTCCCGACTTGTAAACCACAGTCATGTTGAACTCTTGTAGCCAGAGGCTCCATCCAGCGAGGCGTCCTGACGGGTCCTTGAGGTTCGCAAGCCAGCAGAGCGAGTGGTGGTCCGTGACTACGCGGAACGGGCTTCCGTATAAGTACGGACGAAACTTCGTAATTGCCCAGACGACCGCAAGGCATTCTTTCTCAGTCGTGGAGTAATTTCTCTCTGCCTTGGACAGTGTCCGACTTGCGTAGGCGATGAGTCGCTCGGTGCCTTCTTGTACTTGAACTAGTACCGCGCCAAGTCCTGCGTTACTTGCGTCAGTGTGAATCTCGGTGTCCGCATCCTGATCGAAATGTCCAAGAACCGGAGGCGTCTGGAGTCTTCGCTTCAGCTCGTCGAATGCTTGCTGCTGTTCCTCGGCCCAATCGAACCTCTCGGCGTCCTTCGTGAGGTTTGTGAGTGGTGCGGAAATCCTTGCGAAATCCCGAACAAAGCGACGATAGTAGGCACAAAGTCCAAGGAATCTTCGCACGGCCTTCTTGTCTGTCGGCGCTGGAAATGACGCGACGGCGCGAGTCTTCTCTGGGTCGGGGCGAGCGCCTTCGTTACTAACCACGTGACCTAGAAACTTCAGTTCGTCATAGGCGAACCGACACTTTGACGGCTTGAGGGTGAGTCCGGCGGTCCGTATGGCTTGAAGAACAGCACGGAGTCGTCGCAAGTGCTCGTCGAAGTCGCTGGAAAACACTACGACGGCATCGAGGTAGACGAGACAGCTCTGCCACTTCAGTCCTGCCAGTACGGTGTCCATGACACGTTGGAAAGTTGCTGGCGCCGTGCATAGTCCGAAGGGCATCACCTTGAACTCGTACAGACCATCCGGCGTGACGAAAACTGTCTTCTCTCGGTCCCGTTCGTCGACTTCGATCTGCCAGTAGCCGCTCTTCAGGTCCATCGATGAGAAGTATCGAGAGTGGCGCAGCCGGTCTAACGTGTCGTCGATGCGGGGAAGTGGGTAGACGTCTTTCTTCGTCACCGCGTTCAGCTGCCGGTAGTCCACGCTGAACCTAAGCGTTCCGTCCTTCTTCTTAACCAGTACGACTGGAGAAGCCCAAGGACTGCTTGATGGCTGGATTATGTCGTCGTTCAGCATCTCTTGGACTTGCTCCTGGATCACCTCCCTGTCTTTGACGGAGACTGTGTACGGCGATCGATACACAGGGCGCGCGTCGTCCTCGGTAACGATTCGGTGCCTCGCAACGGCAGTTTGGCGCACCCTCGACGACGTCGCAAAGCTGTCGCGGTAATCGGTGACAGTGTTGTACACGTTCCTCAAAAAAAGGAACGAAAGCTCGTTCCTCGTTCCTTCTGATTTTTGGAACGCGTTCCCGTTACAAGCTCCATATGTGAAAGAGGAACTCGTTCCCGTTACAGCTTAAAAAATGGAACGTATCGTTACATATACGTTAAATTTGTATTTTTTGCTAATTACTATATTTAGTTAAATCAAGCAGAATTTTATTTTTTTATTTATCCCATTAATAGTCAGCATACGAGTTCGTATGTCGTGATGGAAGGGCACTAAGAGAAGAAAACACGCGGAAGCAGGGTTACATTTGTTGATGTATTCATGTTAAAAAGCTCAGCTATTAGCCATGTCCATGTTTGTAGTGGACAATTCAGACGAGCCAAATGTACTTTTAGCGAGATTGCACGAGCGTTTTACAACAGCCTCACACGTTTCAATTCAACAGAGTCCCGTGTTAGAAGTTAACAACAGTTGCTTCTCGATGTTGCTGTCCGTAAGACGAGCAAGTGAAGGAGACGGTAGGGCTTTTGGAAAGTCAGTCTTGAAAGCTACAAATACTTCGTTGTGAAGGTTGGATTTGTTGTTTAGTTTGAAAAAAAAGTAATAAAGATTTTTTTTTTTTGCAACTTTTAAGTGAATAATGTTCGGAATACAAGGGTGAGTCCAATATCTAGCAATCTGTGATCTCGTTGTAATTGGAGGTCTCGTTATTGAAGTTCAAAAATGGCTGTTGTCGGAATAAGATTTCTGGGTGTATGAGGATTCGTGGCAAAGAAAGTAGCTGAGTTTGACACAAACCTCTTTATTCGTCCTTTCCTACGACTAAAAGTTTTGCTTTTTGTACCGCAGTTTCGGGCACTCAAAAAAGTATTAATACCCAGCAGCTCTCCTGCACCCGAAACTGTTAGCAAGCGAGGACCACACTAAATAATCCATAAGATTAGTAGCGAAAAAGGTAAAGAGATCGTGCACTTCGTAAAGATATTGTTTTTGTACTTTCAAAATTTCCCTGTTCGAAATAAAATAAGAATTACCCCACTGGACGAAAAAAATGAACGCCGTTACTCTTTCCGTTCCAGTAAAAATGTAACGCGTTCCCGTTCCAGTTTTAGCGATGCAAAATGGAACGGCGGCGTTCCTTCGTTCCTCCTAAAAGTAACTCGTTCCAGGAACGCCGTTCCGTACAACACTGCTCGGTGAGGAGGTTAATCAGCTGCCGTCGTTTTGGGCCCGGAAGCTTAAGGTCTATGTCGAGCTGCGCTGGCGACTTACTGCCTTGCTGAGGTGGTGATGATTCTTCAGCAATCGCGGCGATTTCGGCGGAGTTCCGAAGTTTCTCGGCGTGGCCCACAGCGGCACCTTTTGTGAGGTGTTGCGTTTTATTTCGGAAGTTCGTCACGAGGACCACAGTGCGCCCATTCTGAAGTTCAGCTACTCCTCTTGCGACGCCTATTCCTCTTCCCAGGAGCAATTGAAGGTTGCCTTCCAGGACAACTTCGCCGCAGGTAGCTGTATCGGCCGCGACGGGTACGACAACACTTGATCGCGGCGGCAGGTTCACGTGGTCGGCAGCGACTCGGATGCCGGCTGACGCTGTTTGGGGTTTCTCTGAAGGTGGCACAGGGGTTCGCAGCGTCAATCTGTTTTCACGAAGGTCAATGACGGCGCCGTATTCAGACAGAAAGTCCATGCCGAGAATGACGTCCCTGGAACAGTCTTGTAGAATAACAAATTTCACAGGGCACGTCTCCCCATGGATCTTGACGCGAGCGGTGCATCTTCCGACTGGTGTGATGAGATGCCCTCCGGCGGTTCGTATTTGAGGTCCATCCCACGGCGTCGTCACTTTTTGCAGGCGGCGAGAGAGCCTCCCACTCAAGACTGAGTAGTCCGCTCCGGTGTCCACGAGTGCCGATGCGTCGAGGCCGTCAATAACAACGATTAGGCTGTTGGACACCGTTGCAGGGACGTCGGTACGATGCAGGGCGTCGGTAGAGTGGGAGCGCTCCGGCGTTCTTGGAGGCTGTTTGCTTCCGTCGTTTTCGGCAACGTCACCTCCAGGCGTTGTCGCACTTAGTTTTCCCGGCGACGCAGGGGAGATAGGCTCTCTCGCCGGGGTCGTTGTGCTGGGACGCTGAACGTCGTGGTGATGGGGAGCGGGCTTCACGGCGGAGAGACGACACTGGGGAGGGCGAGCGTCGGACGTACTCATCAATGTCACGAGGGCGTTCGTCGTATCTTGGGCGCGGGTCGCTCGAAAGGAACCCGCTCAGCCCCAGTTGTCTGTAGGGGCATCGACGGTAAATGTGGCCGGCTTCACCGCAGTGATAGCACAGGGGTCGTCGATCCGCTGTCCTCCACACGTCGGTCTTTCGTGGCGCTGCCTGTTCTGGGTGGGCGTGCGCCCGATCTTCCTGACGTCGGGGAAACTGCGGCGCTGGAGGTTCACGTCGGGGTGGCGCGGTGTACGGGTGAGCAGGGGGCGGTGGTCGTTGGGTAGCTGCGGCGTAGCTCAGTGTCGGTTGTTCGGGAGCGGCGTTGACAAGAGCTTGTGGCTGCAGCGCCTTCTGAACTTCTTCCCGAACAATCACGGCGATTGAGGGCGAATCCGGGTTGCGGCAGCAGGAAGAAGCTTCCTGATTTCCTCCCGCACGACGTCCCGGATGATGTCGCGGAGGTCCGGGCCGGTGCAGCTGGAAGTCGAGAAGGCAGCGACACCGGGAAGTCGCTGGTAATGGGAGGCCCGTGCTTGAAGGGCCCGTTCGATGTTTGTGGCTTCCTTGACGAAATCTTCGACGGTGGCTGGGGGGTTGCGGAAAAGGCCTCCGAAGATGGTCCCTTTCACCCCTCGCATCAGGAACCGCAACTTCTCGTCAGGAGCGTTTGGGTCGGCGCAGTTCATGAGGCGGAGAACGTCCTCGACGAAACTTGTGACGCTCTCGTTTGGCCCTTGGTTTCTTGCTTGAAGAAATTCCTCGGCCCGCTGACGTCGCTGCTGGCTGGCAAACGTGCGTCGAAGCTCCGTCTGGAAGTCTTGCCACGACGAAATTGACACTTCGTGGTTCTCGAACCAGGTGCGTGCCGTGCCTTCCAGAGCGAAGTAGACGTTCTGAAGGCACTGCTCCGGAGTCCATGTGTTATGGCGAGCAACTCGTTCGTAATGTTGCAGCCAATCTTCAACGTCCTCGTGGACCTCCCCGTGGAATGGGGTCGAAGTCCGGGGTGCGACGGGAAGGTATACGACCGCGGCGGCGGACGGGTTCTGCGACGACTGGTTGTCCATCGTCGGCCTCGTTGGCTGCCTGGTCCGGGGTGGCAGAAGTCCGTGTTCCGGGGGTAGACCTTGGGTGCGGCGACTGGATCGGGTCTCGATCTGGTCTTCGCTCGGTCCTCGGGAGGCTGGGTCCGGACTTGCACTGCGGGAACTCGGAGGGGAGCGCTGCACGGGCGTGCGGGTACCCCGCACCTCCACCAAAATGTCACGGGGGGTGACCAATAAACAATAAACAATAAATAAACAGGAATAAATAAACGTTTAATGTGGCGAGCTTGTGCCAAAAATAAAAGGGTACAAAAGATAATAAGAGAGCGTCGCGGGCGTCGAAGTCGGTGTAACAGCAGAGTCGAACGCTGGGGCGAAAACTGACTCCGCTCGCCTTGCAAAATCCCTTATGTACCCCTCGTGGGTTTCTGGATCGTTCGGCGTGTGGAACATTCTAACCTCGAATCAGCGAAACGGTTCTCAAATTCGCCAGAACCTTACATTACAGTGTCAACAAGAATGCGCCTCCGCGGCCAGGAATCGAACCCTGGCTTCCAGCGTGGGAAGCAAGCGCGCTAACCGTTAGGCCACGCGCGCGCTGCCTGCTTGGCCAGCTGCGCGCGCGGCAATATGGGCAGGCTGCACCGTAAATGTAATGGAAATGAGTGAAGATTGACTAGCGCAGCCATGGTAATGTTTAGAACGGAGAGGAGAGGAGAGTGATTATTTCTTTTTATTGCATTAAAGATACGGAAAGGGAAAGAGAGCTGGCGAAAAATTGGCGTGATATATAAAATTTCATTGTGCTGCGGTAAGGTTTACATAGGCCAGACCAGGAGGTGCTTGAACGAACGGTTGCGTGAACATCATTTATCATTGTGTTCAACAATGGAAGCACATTTACACATTTATTGCAGAGATTGCTGTGGCATTCCCAACTTTCAAGGCACTACAATCGTTGCGACGGGTAAAGAAAAGGTGGCGAGAGAAGTACCGGAAGCATACATGATAAAGAAGGAATGTCCTAAACTGTGTGTTAGTCAGCCATCACTTTTCCTTCTCAAGAAAGAAGTGGATTTTATTGACACGTGTGGTGGCCGAGTCTTTGCTGACTAGTCACATTTCTGCAATATTTGTGGCTTTTGCTGTTTCTATTTTCTGTTTTTATTTTTCAATAAAAATGACCGCATCTCCACGTGGTGAATGATGTTGATAGGAGCGAAGCTCTGGTGGTGCTGATGATACTGATTTTATTGGTCTTTGGTAGTGCTGATGGTGCTGATTATTTTTATTGCTCATATGTAGTGCTGAGTTCCGGGTTGCGTTTCGACCTCATTATTACTGCTTTATGGTCGGTGAAATGAAGAGCCACTGGTTCTTCTAGCGGATCATCTTGGATACGCTAGAAGCCGTGGGAACGCATCTCCACCGCTTAAGTCAACGGTCCATATCAGAAGGAGAATATGTGGTAAAGAACGTAGTGATATACGCATTTGAGCATTTGACCGCAGCGCCCTCTCGTCTATGAACGTTGAGCCAATGCATGCAAAGTTTAATGCGATTATATACGCATTTCACCGCAGCGGCCTCTCATGTATAGACGTTGAGCAGCTACATGCAACTTTTCATTCACGACAGAAACCCCAGAACCTGAGTTACTACCACATCACAATGCCCCTACTCGCCCCGCAGTCGTGGGCGAATGGTTAAGGCGATAGACTAGAAATCCCTGTTGGTCTCCCCGCACAAGTTCGAATCCTGACGCCTGCGCAAACATTTTTTTTTTCTTTTTATGTGAGCACGGACGCCGGCCGGACGGACGGTTTCTTTTCCTGTGAGCACGGACGCCGGCCGGACGGACGGAGCAACACACGGAATAGGCTAGATCCTAAGGAGCTTCGATCCTAAAATTCAGTTTATAGTCAGCCCTCGTCCTGTTTGCCTCTCCGTTTTCGTAATCGTCTTTATTGTTCACTTTCACTACTTTTCTACATTGTAACAATAGAAGAGCCCAGCACGTTTCGAGCCGCACTTGCCGCTCCTTATAGGTAATTAACCTAAACTGTTTCTTGTGTGTGTGTGCGTGTGTGTGTGTGTTTTCTTTGTGAGTTTTAATATATATTGCTGTTTGTCCCCCCTTATATAAAGCCCCTTGAGGGCGATATAAGGGTACATTAAATGAAATGAAATGAGGGCACAGGTCTGGACAAGAAATGTGGCATGAAACGTCTTTATTAAAGTAATGGTTTGCGACTCCGCCCGCTGCAGGTCTTGCTGCGTAGGGGTAGAAGAGGGGGTTCAAGGAAGCAGTGTTGCGCAGTGAGCACTCCCATTCCATTCCAACTTTATTCGGGAATGTTAGTTTCCGGTACTACAAATCCTTTCAGCACCTGGGAACGGATACGCTGGGCATTTTCCCACTCCTGGAATGGCTGAACCGCTTCATTCCATTCCACTATCTTTGTTTATGTATCACGTGGTGCATTCACAGCGATATGTTGGCGGAATATCTGTAGCGTCCGCTACGGCCCATCGTAAGGAGAAACGCAGTTCAGGCACTTACTAACGAGACTCTTAAGCCGGGGTCACACTGATTATACATCATATCAAGATTCCAACGCAAGTCAACACGAGATCAGTACTTCGAATGCAGCATGGCGACGAGGTCAAGGAGAAATTAGACACGCGGCATTCGAACCAGAGATATGGCGGTGACCAATATCTGCATACTGTGTTTTGCATCTGTATAAACATGTAATTCCGGCTTTGCGGTAATAATTAGCTTGCGGCCCTATGTGCGACAAGAACATGAACGCGCTCGCCTCTGGGGCGTGAATACCTGCTTTCAAGAACGGCGGGCGGCGTGTCTTTGTGGCTTATGACCCGTGCCTTGAATTGACCATGGTCGCAACAGTTGCTTTGTCGCCTCTCGGGCGCCAGGAACGACATCCTCTGCGTCTACAACTGTTCAGGTTCGGTTGCATGATTGGGAGCGTCATTCTAATCCTCGAAGGTGCATAAGCAATTTAAACAATTGAACCATCAGCAACCGGTTAAGTGCAGCGATGACGTTTTAACAGCCATTCCGACCGAGCTCTAGCGTTATGCCAGCAAGCTCCTTGTGGTTTGAGTTGCTTCCTCTCTTAAATCTAGGTCCTCTGTAAGGGTCTCCAAACGTTTCGGATCAGGGGTCAGAGTTACTATATGTTGCAATCTCGGAAGGAGGGGGGGGGGGGGGAGAGAGAGAGAGAGGGGAAGGGGATATAAATAAGTCAATAAAAATAATTAAATAAATATAAATAACTATTTAAATACCAACACATAAAGTACAAAAAAAAAGATAACGTCTAGTACATATACATACACAACTTTAAATTCGATATTTAATAAATATTTAGATAAAATCGATATTCTTTTTGGCAGCGGCGGCGGCACGGAGTTTACACCACGCTAAGAACTGTCTTCATTACGCACAGGCTCGGCATCCAGACTGTGAAAATTTCAACCACCGTGGTGTTATCGCCGCCCGGCTATCGCTGCAACAGACTGTTTCGTGTCCCTGTGGTCTTCAGGCCCGGCTGCATCCTCATTGAACGCGAGATTGACGTCATCGTGAAGAACGAAGAAAAGAGCCTGCGGAGGACGGCTGCGGTCTTTGGCAGCGGCGGCGGCACCGAGTGTACACCAGGCCAAGAACTGTCTTCATTCCGCACAGGTTGGTTCATTTTGCATACTAGTGTGTGTTCCGAAACTTTTACTCCCTTGCTGCTGCCGCTGCTGCCATATTGTTGTTCGCTGTTTGCTTTGATGTACGAACATGACATGCTTGGTGTGTAACGAATCGTTACCAGAAGAAAAGTTTTATCTGACTTGTGTAGACTGCAAATACCAGTATCACGCTGGTGATTGTTCTGGTGTTACAAAGACAGAATACAGGTCAAAAGGTGCACCCTTCCGCCAGGTCTGGCGGTGTCGAACGTGCGCCACGGCAGGGGCAAGGGGGAGTCAACGCGAGAAAGAAATAAACGAAGAGATCGGTGTGGCGAGCATGCTTATACTTACTAAGATGAACCAACTAGCCCAACAACGTACCTTACTAATAAACAAAAAACTGGACAGTCTACTAAGCTTCAGGGAGACAGTGGTTGGCATCGAGAGCTCTGTTCAAATGATGTCTAGACAGTATGATGACCTAATGGTACACGTCAAAAATCAAGACAGAGAAATGAAGGACCTAAAAAAACGCGTAGTTAACATTGAACAAGCTGAAGCGGCTTCTAACACAGAAATGAAGTCGCTCAGGACCGAAGTGAACGAATTGGAATGGCGCAGCAGACAACTTAACCTCGAGGTACATGGCGTTCCGTATTCAGAAAAGGAAGACCTGCTTGCCAAGCTAAATGAGGTGGCCCAAATGATTGATGTGCGACCACTGACGATGAATGAGGTTACCGCCGTTTACAGACATAAATCTAAGCCAGACAAAGTGCCTGGTATCATTGTAAGATTTTTGAGGCAGATTACTCGCAATCAGTGGTTGCACAACAAGAAAAAGCCTGATCGAGACAACAACATCTATTTACTGGATAATATGACAAAGCAAAACAAAGCACTACTCTGGACTACAAAAGAGTGGGCGAAAGAGAAGTTTTATCAGTTTGCTTGGCATGTGAATGGCAAAATTCTCGTGAGCCGAAAGGCAGGTGAGCGGGCGGTTGTGATTGAGTCTGCAGATTCTCTGCTTAAACTGCGTTAGATGCCACGTGAAAGGTTGAAAGAAGGATCCATCTTCTATGATGTTTTATCATGACAATGTGCTTCCTCGGGACCTGAAACAGCTCATTGGTGACGAGGACGAGCGTTTTTTTTAAAATGTTTTCGCGTTAATGCACAATCTGCTAAAAATTAAGAGCTTAGTTTAGTAGTTCTTTTTGCACAGTTTCAATTTTCATTCGATATAATAATGCTAACCGAAACATGGTATGCAACAGAAACCGAAGCACTTCAAATGCCATTATACTCCAGTTACGTCTTGAATCGCACATCTCGCGGCGGGGGAGGTGTGTGTTAGCTTGTAAATAAATCACTAAAGTGTGAACTTTGGGCTGATTATTGCTGTATCACTCAAGACTATGAAGTGCTTTCTGTGAGAACAGGGAATACTGTTATAAGTGTGCTTTATCGACCACCAGATGGCCGCATTTTTTTTTTCTTTCAGTTTTTCGAACGGTTTTTACAGGTCGTAAATGATGACCATTACGATTTAATTTTGGGGGGAGACTTCAATATCGATATGTTGAAAGATAGCGCTTGTAAGCGTGAATTTAATATTTTAATCGAAACAAATGGATGTGTCAGCGTTATTAAATCTCCCACTCGAGTCACAGTGCGTAGTGAAACAATGATCGATCTTTTTATCACAAACGCACAGCGTGATAAGATTACATCCGGAACGCTAGGTTATGATATTAGTGACCACCTTCCAATATTCCTACGCTTAAATACCAAACCATATAAAGAAGTTAGAAACACAGAAACATTTGTGTTTCAAGACATGACAAACGACAGATTAAATGCTTTTAAAGCAGATCTCTCTGAAATTAATTGGAGCCCAATATACAACTGTGAGGATGTTAATCTTGCGTATAATACATTTTTGGGTGAAGTTACAACTATTTACAATCGCCATTTTCCTTGGAAAACCTTGAAAGTGTCTAAAAAGATCCGCAAGCCATGGATAATGCCTGAATTGTTGAAGAATTAATTGAGAAAACAAATATGCTATACCAGAAATTCCTTAAAACTAGAGAACCGTCGCAGCTTTTAAGTTTTAAGGTTTATCGAAATCAATTAACAAAAATACAACGGAAAGCTAAGACAGTGTATCCCACTAACTCTTTCAGGCGCAATCTACACGTGCGGATGTTGTCTGTAGAAAATTAAACTCCGTTTCAAATCGCGTTCCAAATCGGCAGCCTGTAAATAGCATTGTCCATGAAGGAGTGTACTTGAATGGTACTTCTTTAGCTAACACTTTTAATGACTATTTTGCAGGCTTAGTTAGTGACAATACTCCCACAGATGCGTTCCGCAGTTACTTAGAGTATAGAAATAACCATTCTATTTTTCTTGAACCTTTCACAAGTTCTGAGGTTTTCTCCGTTTTTATGCAACTGAAAAATAGCAGTAGCTGTGACTGTGATAATTTGCAAGTTCGACCTATTAAATACATACTTGACTTAGTAGCGCCCTGTGTGTGTCACATTTTTAATCTGTGTTTAACAACGGGGTTATTTCCTGAAAAGATGCGGATCGCGAAAGTGGCAGTGTTGCATAAAAAGGGTGACAAAAATATTCTCAGCAACTATCGACCACTTTCCATCCTCCCGGTATTCTCCAAAGGCCCAGAAAAAATAATACATACTCGTCTAGTTCAATTTTCTGATAAGCATAACCTGCTGACTCCCGCCCAATTTGGTTTTAGGAAAGGTCGATCGACAGAATTAGCATTACTAGAGCAAAAAGAATATATTTAAAAACAAATTTGAGGAAAAAAAGCAGGTTCTAGGTGTATTCGTTGACTTCACGAAAGCCTTTGATTTTATCAACCATAGCATCTTAAAAAATTTGAGCTTTATGGTGTCCGCGGGTTGCCTTTAGAACTCCTACGTTTTTACCTGCAACACCGTTGCCAATATGTTTCTATTGGCCAATTTTCTTCTGACGTTAAACCTATTCACTCAGGCGTCCCACAGGGGAGTATTCTTGGACCATTTATTTTTAATATGTACATAAATGACATTGTAAACATAAGTCCTGCAAAATTTGTCACATATGCAGACAACAGTAGCCTATTCTTTTCTTCATATAATAGCGACGATCTTGTCACAATCGCCAATGACACTTTGTCCAAACTGGGGGTGTCGGCAAAAGATAACTGCTTAAAAATTAATACTGATAAAACTAAAGCTATCATTTTTCGACCCAAAAATAAGTGCGTAAGTTATACCCAGCAATGACGGACATGGTCCACTTGCGCCATCTATCTTTGGACGCCGGAACCCTGCCGAAATTTCAATGGAAAAATTCGTTTTCTCGTTATAAAATAACAATGGGCGCAGAGTTATCAAAGTTACACCAGACATGGGTTCTTGATGAGCGTTGGCATCACCTCGACACAAAAATAGAACACAAAAAAGAGCGAAAGGTGGTTCCAGATGCGATTAAAATTTTGGTCAGTTCGTATGGGAAATCTCGAGAGAGAGACGAACTTTACGGTATTAAATTATTCTAGGCAGACCCCCGAAAAACGTAGTCGATAATTAAGGAGGCCGGGACTATGCGCGACTCCTTTAGCCAGGTAAGTTCACACTAGTATCATTCAGAAAGGTCCCTAAACGCATTTTGCACAACATACCCCCACGAGCCGCACCGGGCGACCATACGCAAGGTCATAACCAAGCTTTATGCTTTCACTGCCGTCTGCGTTTCTGATTCTGTTGTACCGTACATTGTACTGCGAAGGCCCTGGGCAGGATGTCCTGAAACGAGTCAAAAGATTGGTGGTGCCCGCTTGCACAAAAACGTTTTTCTTTAAACTGCATACCCAAAACGCTGCCCGTTAAAGCTTGGCTAGCTGAAAAGGGCTTGCCCGTAGCATTGCCGGATAATTGTTTATTGTGCAAAAAGCAAGAAACAATCGAACACGCCTTCCTGGACCGCTGGGATGCGGTATTCCTTTGGGACGTCTTGCAAAGAACCCTCAAAAAAGATCTCCCTCTAACGCCGCACGGGATTCGTTTTTACCTGTGGAAGGGAACAGCACTATTCCCCTGGACATGATCATGCTGATGGGCATTCACAGTTTATGGAAGTGCCGTATGGCCGTGCGCCAAGCACACATTGATGTACGTCCTGCGCACAAGTATTTTGTTGAGCATATGTGTTTCCTGAAAGAATTGTATAGGGCCCAGCAGCCTCAACCCGGGTGGTGGCCACTTCTTGAGGCACTCGCTTCCATCAAAGAATTTTAGTATTTGTGATGCCAGTAAGGCTGCTGACGTGTTTTAGCTTTTAAACTTGTGTCGATGTATAATGCCCGGCAATAAAAAAAAAAAAAAAAGCGGCCGTGGCGCAGCGGTTATTACGCCGAGTATATTGCCGCGTAGCGGTTCAGGAGCCTGGGTTCGAACCCTCTGGGGCTCACGCAAATTATTTTTTTTCTTCATGCTTTTATTTTATTTATTATATACATCGACCCGCAGATTACAGATAGATAAACAGATCAGTCTGCCGTTTGCTATTCAACGCTTTGGTAGTAAAGGCGCGTTCGCACTGACGATGCGATCTAGTCGCGCGATAAGTTTTACCGCAAGGCTCCTAGCAACACGGGAACGAAGCCAGGAGTGTTTCGGCGCGAAACGCGATCACATGAGATAGGTTGTATGTCGGATGACGTGTTCCAGTAGCAGCTAATCGGGACGCTCTATTACCGCGTGCATTTTGTTAGTTTTCTTGCTCTCCCTGGTCTTTCTTCTTGTTCCCTTCTTGACGTCGGGAGCAACGTCTTTTTGGTGGACGGTGAAGACTCGTCAAAATCGACTAGAAAATCGCTGTAAAAGTGATTTTCTCTCTTCCTCCTCTTGATGTCCTTCTATGCGGTGGACCGAATCATCGCTAAACGGGCAAGTACCTCTGTTTTTTAACCAGTATTTGTGGCGAATTGATAAAAGAAATTACAGTTTCGTGATAATGCGCTTCGAACACTGTTTTAAGAGGGTGACACTTATGGTTTGCTGGGGAATTATTGGTCGCGGTCGCGGCATCGGCTAAACATCTATCACTGTTAATACCATGTCTCTGTTTGGATTACATTGTCTGGCTTGCCTCATCAGATAAACAGATGAGTCTGCCGTTTGCTATTTAACGCCTTTGGGAGTACAGGCGCGTTCACACCGACGATGCGATCTAGTCGCGTGATAACTTGCATCGCAAAAGCGACCACCGCGGGAAAAAAAGCGACGCCATTTGAGCAGTCGCTTGCTGACCCGACTTTTCGCGATGCGATCGAGTCGCGGAGCGGCTGAGTAAATCAACAGTGTTCGGAAGGAGAGTTTTCGAGAAGCGACTATGCGCTCATAATATTTAAGTTTGATTTAACTGCATCGCATCCAATGTGTCGACGGATTACGAGCTGCGGTGCGTCGTACGACTAAACATTTAACGTATTGTAAAGCTTGAGCTTGTGGCATGAGAAAACAAAATATAATTGTAGCGTTGATTTCTTTGACGTGTGAACCAGGAGCACGCTGATGAGCGACCTGCGGTTCCATTCAGGGACACTTCACACTTTTAAGCATTTTATACCATAACAAACGGTACACATATGAGATGCTATATAACATTCTAAGCGAACTAAGAAAGGTTAATAAAAATAAATGCCGCTTGCAACAAACGCAGTTTGCGACCTCCGGATGGTATCCCGGCCACACGTGCGCAATATTATTTGTACTTGTATAGGTTCGATCACCCACACCTCTGATGATCAGTAAATTCAATCCTTATTATTACCCCTTGTTATGAAGTAATACTCCACTGGTAGGTTGATTGAGTAGTCATCAAGGTATCTCAACAATTCATGACATAACTACTGAACGAAATAATGTGCGGAATAACAACTTCGAAATAAATTCGGCATTTGAAGCCTACAACTTGCACAATCCAACGAACACAACTGCGCCATTTTTCCTCCAATAAACAAAATGCCAGGTACAGCAGTTGCAAATATTTTTTCAACTATTTATCTTTTAGATCTTCTGTACAGTAAGCGTGGTTATTGTTGAAACATTGCATGCTTGGGACGATATTTTTATTCCTTGGGTTTTAGAGCGCAGCTCTTCGGCGCCGGTTTCCGGCTTGAGCGGCGTCGCCGTCGCTGTCGGCGCAACCGCGGGGGGGGGGGGGGGGGGCGGGGGGGGGGGGGCCTATTGAAAGTCGCTCTGAGGGGACTTCAGGAATTCTTTAAAAGGTGTGAAAGGGACTTCAGGAATTCTTGTGATGTTTGAGAGGTGCACCGATATTTCCTGGTGGGTTCGTTGGCCCCGTCAGAGGCTCTCCTGAAATGTCTGAAGTCCCCTTTACATTGCCTTGAAATGTCTGAAAGCCTGTCAAGAACTTTTCTAATGGGGCCGGGAAAAAATTCAAGTTTCTTGAAATGTCTGTGGGGACACGGCCTAGGTGGAGAAAATACATGTCGCAGAATTAGAAAATAGCTACGTGATGTTCACAAAGGGAAAACAAATAATTATCTGGAGAATGTCGATCATATGTGTGTACGGTCAGTTTTTTATTACTGCTCTTCTATCAAACACAACTGGGCTCCTCGACCGCCAAGGGGGCTACGGGTTCGATCGCCCTATGTGGAGAATTGACAAGGCGCGGGCCGAGTGTTGTTGGCCGAGCGGCGTTTTGAGGCGAACAAGCTTTACTTTTTGCACTAATAATAATAAAAAAGGGCAAGCCGAGAGCAGCGCGTTGCCCGAATTCAGGGACGCTGGGGAGATTCCGAGGGCGAAGCGGCAGCGACTCGTGCCGGGAACCGGTTTTCCCGCGGGGGACGGTCCCCAAAAAGGAAAAAAAAAATAAATAAACAAAACCATTTTGCTTTTCACCAGAGTCGGAGGTCCTCTCTTTTTCGTCGTCGCAAAAAACACGAACAGGCAAAAACAAATCCCCCCCCCCCCTTTTACAATGCCTACACACACACACTGCGCTTCTCTCCGCCCGGCAATGGGGAGAGGGTGCAATACCGCCAGTTCCGGACAGCACGCTTCTCCAATGGTCGGCGGGAGAGAGTGGTGTGAGGAAGCCGAAGAAGTCAGAAGCCATTTTCTTTCCGCTCGTGGGCGGTTTGTTTCTCACCGCAATGGAGATCTGGAACGGACCGGTTTCCTACATCCAGAAAGGTAAGCACTGCTTTGAGGGCTCGCCCCTTGGTCTGTTTTAATCCGTGCCGTTTCTTCTTTGGTTCCGCAGGTGAACCCCAGTTCGGCTTTGGCCGCCTTCAGCACCGCTCGAGCACCATCGTGTTCAGCGCATTCAAGGAGATGGTGGCCGGTGTCGGCCTACTGGCAGTGCCTGCGCACCGGGATCATAGCACTGTGGGTCCTGGGATCCTGGGACGGTGGATGACGGACGCTGTCCCGCCTTGATCCTTGCGCCTCTTCGTCCGACCGGCCTCAGTAGCATCCAGCGAGCGAAAAATACGTGGAAGACGCCGCCCCGACGACATCGTGGACGAAACCGTGACTGTGCTCGGAATTTCTCAACGGTGACGGGATCTGCTTGCGAGTTCGTGGTTTTCGTTAAACGTGCTTACTGAGACTGTGTTTGTGTACGTGAGGTGCACCTGCTCCGTTTTGTTAGCTGAACTACCGTACATCAGGAATTTACCCAACGGCATTGTGAGTACTTTGAAAGATATTTTTCGTTGTGCTAAAGAAGTTAGTTGTTCCTATTTGATATGATCTCTTTCATCGACAGCTGCTTGCGCCCGGGTTTGAACAAGCGTTGGTTTTTATCGCTTTTTGAGTTTTAATGCCCATGTAAAACTCAATGTCCGCAATAAATTTTCAATATCGTTTTGAACTGAATTTTTGTCTATGGTTCAGTCATTTGGGCGTCTAAAGGGTTGATGGGCTAAGGGGTTTGGGTTGAAGGGCTGTGGGGCTGGAGGGTTTTTTCTGAGGGGTATACCTGAAGAGTATTTTTGAAGGGTTTTGAAGGCCTGTGCGGTCCCATAATCCTTCAAGGCTGATGGGCCCTTTAGAATTATTTTCAATAGGGGGGAGTCATGTGACCCCCTCCCCCCAATGTCACGTGACTCTCCCCCCAGGGTCACGTGAACCGCTCCCCCCGAGGTCACGTGACCCCCCTCAGTACCCTTCCCTACTCGTCAAGAGCTGCGCTCCGATTCGGCGGTAAAGGGATTTGTAAACGGCTTTCATTTTTTGCAAGATTGCTTGCAAATGTGCTCCAAATTTTTCATTCTAAACAAGAGTAAGAAAAAGCAGGAACGAAATGTGTTGCTGCAGCTGGAGCTGGCAGGTTCCGTTCAAATGGGTTTAAGATATGTATCTTGTCGTTTCTGTTCAGAAACAGTAATATACAAAATACACCAAGTTAAATTGTATTGCCACCCTCTCGAGCGTAGTTCACCGCCAAATGTTTTATCAAACCACGCTTAGGGCGACCGTTTTATTGATAAACGTTTTCCAACGCCACCACCATCACCAATTGTTCCAGTAGTATATTTTTCCGGATTTGTTCCTAGTTAGTGATTAAGGACATTTTAATGACCGTTATATACGTACTGATCATATATACATATTGCCAACTCTAGCGGGGTCCTGATATTTTTAAATTTTATTTCAGCGCCACGGATACCTTGTGAAATGGAGCGGATACTCTTTGTGGGACTGCACCATCAAGCCGGAAGAGAACCTCAATTCCGCCTGTCTTGAAAGTTTTCGGACTCCGTCAGGTCTACCTCAGCATCGGCTGCAAGATTCAAAAGATCTTCTGGAGTACGAGATCCAAAAGAAGCTAAGGTGGAGGAGGAGATCAAGTGGCCTGCTCTCAGTGTCCTTCCCGCTGGACATTTTTAGGCGGGCGTTTCATAAATAGGGGCAACAACTTGATCGCGGTTGGCTTCTTTGTAATGAAGATGACTTCCACCGGCTTCCCCTACGGCCTGAATGGCATACATCGTACAACCGGTCAGGAGAAGTGCTTAAAATATCTTTTCCCGTCCGCGTCAAGGGTGTGCTGAGGTTGCAAACGTTCAGAGGCTGTGCGTACCCAGGGTTTCCAGTCGAGAAACTTCACCTCTTCTTCGCTACTGAATGTTCTTGCATCGCCTAAAATGGAACAATATCTAAGAATTACGTTTTTTAAAAACCAAGTTTCTGTTTGCCTTAGCGCGAAAATGGCGCTCGCAATCACGGCCAAATACGATGGCACCAGTAAGTCCAGCATTGACATTCTTAAGGAATTCCTTCTTCGACGCGCTGATGCATCACTAACCGAAGTATCATCTGACCATTTGAGTCATTCTCTAAAAGGCATCGAACGAAAGCATCGTGGGATGAAGGGTAGGAGAAAGATGGAGTTTCTAAAATGAACTCATGAAATTACACTTCAAAGTGCGACCACAACGTCGGTAAAACCGTGTGGCATTCCTGGTGAGTCTTCCAACCCACCTGAAAACTTTGATATTGAATTAGGCAACGTCAGTAGACCTGGGACGTCCCTTGAAAATGATGAAACTGAGACTTCAGTTTTGCATAAAAAGAAAACGAGCTTAGAAACACAACTTTCTTCTTTGAATCATAAGTGCCGACAATTGGAAAAAAGAAAACACACGGATGAAAGCATCAGCAAATACACCTCTACAAAACTGTCCTACTGGGAAAAATATCGGCGAGGGATCCAGAAAAACTGACCGTAGGCGTTTAGCAACCATAGCCTCAGTGATGGAGGGTTTGTCTAACGACATGCTTCTTAACTTTGGGCTGACGTTCGAAGTACTAGTCATGCAAGATTCCAAAGGTTTCAATCACCAGACTCTGTTCAAAAGTAACTAAGCCCGAAGTGCGCACCCGCACGAAGAAGACATTTCTGACCCGTGGCACGAACTTCGATAACCTTTCTGTTGAAGAACGAACTGTAGTTGAGCAGACAACCACTCTATTGGACAATCACTTTGTGAGTGACACATTCTGGAACGCTATCTGTACTACGATTCCTCTTCCAAGCTTGAGCTTGATTAATCAATACCGAAAAAGTGTTGACTACCGATCTGAGATCTTTCGAACCCCCGGAGATGCTCCAGGTGCCCAGGTCTCGTTCGTGTCCCAGCTACGGGAGTACATGAAATATACATGCCGTCGCGAGCAGAAAACTCTCCAGGATCTCATGACTGAGGACATCTTGGTTAAACTAGAAGGAGATGGCTGTCGAATCAGTCGCCGGATAACAGGACAACATTTTTATTTGTTATAATCCGCAAAGGTATGGGTAACACACAGAATCCCAAGCAACATCATCTTCAGGGGATGGCTGAGATAGATAAAGATTATGTCGCTGTTCGACAATCTTTTTGCTCGCTGTTCTCTGAGGTGAACCAAGTAATCCGGACTGGAGGAATTTCTATTGATGAATTATTTTTTCCGGTGACTGTTTGTTTCGGTTCCGACCTTAAATATGTGTTTTTGGTTCTCGGAATGCAATCCGCGTCAGCCTGTTACGCCTGCCCGATCTGTCTGGCCAGCGCCGATGAACGCGCTAACCCTAGCTTGCCGACAGAGCATTTTAACAGTTCACCCATGCTTCGAACAAGGGAAGGCCAAAAAAGACACTGCGACAACTTGCAGTATGGCGTCCTATACGTTCCTCTCCTTGACATCGACCCGCAGCTCGTCATGCCGGATACTCTGCACATGACCATTAGAGTAGTTGAGCGACTGGTGGACAACGTGCTTATCGAGTTTGGAGATATGGACACTGAAAACAGAGTAGCACACACTACAGCCAAAGGGGAGAACACAAATCGGCTCGTAGAGATCATTCGCGGGTGCGGAGTGAAGTTTGAAGTGTGGCCTGAGAAAAGCGCTACGAGGGGCAGAACGTTTTCCAGCCTAACTGGAAGTGACTGCAAGCGCCTCTTACAAACTCTTCCTCCCAAATTGAACGACATGCTGCACACCGACACAAAAAATCAGGTGTTGCTTCTGTGGACGACGCTTAACGAAATGCTTGTCGTGTACGAGAGAGATGAACGGGAAAGGACATAACAAGCGAGGCACAAGTGTTCTTGGATACTTTCATTAGTCTCGGAAGCAGTAGAAGAAAGGGGTATGGCAAGGAACGAGTAACACCTTACATTCATATGCTCTGCCACCACGCACCTGTCAAACATACGCAATGCAAGTGCCTCGGCAAGCTTTCGAGTCAAGGGCTCGAAAAAAAGAACAACATCTTGAAACGGCTTCATCATACAAAGTCCAATAAATGGGAATCTGCCGGAGATGTGATGAAGCTTTCAAAACGGTTAGAGCACTACGATTTTGAGAGGCCGATAAGGCAGGATGTCATGGCTGATGATGAATACTGGAACTGTGATGGGATCCAAGCATCAAGAAGCGAAAAAGAGCAGCTGAGTGCTACACTACGTTCAAGTCAGCCGGATGACCTGGATACTGAGTTAATGACGCCCGGCGCATTACGGACAGAACTCAAGGTCCGAGGAGTTTCAACATCGTCGAAAAACGCGAAGCGACTCCGGCTGATGTTGACAAATGCTCGGGGCTCAAGTTCGCAGTCTTGAAGCTTCTATTGTAGCGACGCATTTGATAACATGGGCCCTCCTAACTGTAGGCCATATCTTTGTTGGTTTCGTCTTGTACCTATCAATCTTTCTCTTATTTTACAAACTCGTAGGGTAGTTTGAGTTAAATTTATGGACTGTTTTTATATGACACTTTAGAGCTCATCTGTTCATCACTCGAGTGAGTGTTTGATTGTGTTTTTTTTTCTATTACTCCTACAACAGTATTAGTATCAAGGGAACATGTCTGCGTGTGTCTTAGTGTTTATCATACTTCTATCTTTGAAATGAACAATTTGTGCGTACGCATATGACGTCATGGTTTATGAGACTGACCTTTGAGGAGCAACAAACGCGTAACGTTATATCACGTGAATCAATCATCTTCTTATGTGTTCCAGAGAAGGAAATGGAAAGCCGGGAAATATGTGAGCCTGCTATATGTTATTTAAAAAGCGTCTGTTCCTATAGCCGGTGACAGGTCAAGAACGAAGTAGAAGCTCCTCCCACCCCTTTCTCCTTTAGGAGGGCGAACGCTGGAGAGGAGGTAGAGTCCTTTCCAGCGTTCGCTCTACTAAGGTTGAAAGGGGTGGGAGAACCTTCCACTTCGTTCTTGACCTGTCACCGACTTTTTTTTTCTTCTTTTTTTAGATAGGTTTTTTTTTCGCGCCTTAGCCAAATAGATATACTCCAAGAAGTCAAGTCAAATTTGGGGGTTTTATGTGCCAAACCAACAACGGGTATCTGGCACGCCCCAGCGGAGGACTGAGGATTAATTTGGACCACCAGGGGATTTTTTGACGTGCAACCGAAAGCTCGGTTACTCGGCGCCTCCTCCGCAATAAGCCTCCGTCAGATTGCGGGCACCTCGGCCGGGATTCGAAACCGCCACATGGGGATCCGTAGGCCAGCGCTCTCGCCTCGGAGCCACCGAGGCGGCTTACTCCAAGGAGTCATTGAAGTACCGGTAAACGCGAATACGCACTGGCCTAGAGTGAGAAGTAAACAACAATCTATGGGATCAATATATATTATCTGAGGAAAATTTCGGGAAGCAAAGCTTATGTGTATATATATCGTGGAAAATTAATTTTTGTAAATCACCTTCCACTTTGTTTCACCCTTTGCAATTTGCAAACATTAGGTTATTTCTAAATGTTCTGTGTTTATCATCTCTGTTTACCACATTTGTTCTCAGATAACGCCAAAGTTGGCTGCTTCAGATGGGACTTATGCCATTATAATGATTTGTTGGAAAGTATTTTCAGTGATGCAATCAAGTATTATTACACAATCATTTGCAAACAGCTTTCCAAGGCGGCCTTACCATAATGTTCTCTCATATTGAACGAACCTTTGCATGTATAATACACGATACGTGTTGCTTTAAAAGAAGTGTCGTAGTGGCTGTATACTAAGTGTCGTTATGGCTGTATATACTTCATACTGTAGAAATAAACTTGCTCAAAAACCAGTACACCCGTTTCATATATTCCGCCAACATGCGGCCATGTAGTACTGTACGCTTGTGCGCGTTTGTCTGTTTGCTTGGGCAGGGGAGGTTTACAAATTTCTATGGTGATTTCACGAGTACCTAAGTAAAGCATGTAACAAGACTGAAGCTGTCAGTACAATGGACGGCAGACACGTAACTAAGATGTTGAGCACTTTTAAATAACGTTGGTGAGGTTCAAACGTATCTAAAGTTAAAATATCCTTTGAGTGAATGGTCAAGCTTGGTTACAACTGAGGAATTTATTAAAAAAGTATTTGATTGCAGATTTAATTTCTAATTATAGGAGCTATAAAGCTAGAAGTAGAGGTATTTTATTCCATCATGAACTCCCCTTCCATGATTCGTCAAATATCTTGGTGCGTCATATTATGAGACAAACTGAAACAATATACCGAAGACAAAACCAATCCACGAAAATTCCGCCACCTTCGCAATTGAGATGTGAAGACCGAGGAAACAGCGGAGCTAGTGGTCTTCACAAGCTTTAACTTCGGATTTTCTTCCTCGGGAGAGAGCAGTTTCTCAGGTCTGCCAATCTTATCGGTAGATGGGACAGTTATGGAGGTGAGCGCACACCGTCTCTCTTAACTAGGAGAACTAGAAGAACCTGAAGAAATAGGGGAAAAGAACGAACGAATAAGGGGAAGTGAAAACTCTCAAAAACACCTCTTTCCACATGTACATTCCGACAGTTACCAGGACAATGACGGCCTCCGCGACATCGTCCTCTTTTCTTATCTTGGACCCCTGTCACCCTGACCGAAAACAAACCAAACAACTTTTCTTTCCGGAAACTTGTTGACACTCAGACAGCAAATTTCACAGTGTAAGAAATCGCCGAAGTTTGTGGTCCAAACCAAACCAAGGTTTGTTTGTTTTTTTTTTTTTTGTTTTTTTTTCAAATTGCGTTTTTGTGGTGTAGTATTGCGAGCGATCCTTTTATCAAACGGTTGTGGTCATCTTTTTTTCTTTCCTTCCACCGATGTCACATTCCACAACAGTATATAAATCTTATACAGTCGGAATGTACATTTGTGGAAATACGTTTTTTGGGGGTTTCTTCCTTGCCTTTATTCGTTCGTTTTTTTTTCCTATTTAACCAGGTTTTGGGAAATCAAATTTAAGCTGTGTTTGAGACTTCTGAGTGTGTGTCGTTATCTGCTGTCTGTTTATTTTTTTTTAATCATGTTTAATGCACACCAGCCCGTTTGCGCCCTTACATTTATTTCATAGAGCTACGCTGGTTCTTTCTCATATTTTAATATTTTATGCCTCCACGCCTGGTTATCGGGTACACTGTATTCAATTTGCCCCTGAATATTCATTTTTGTTTTCGCTCTAAAGCACACGAAATAAACAACGAGGAGTCAGCTTGGGGTGAGACAACGAAGGAGGATGAACGATGAGAACTGGAAAATCCATAGTGCCAGGACAAGCCGCGCACAAAAGGCGTAGCCCTACAACTGAATACCCTCAGCGATTGATTTTGAACGAGTTTTTTCCAGTATCTTCCTAACATGGTTAGACACAACAGTGAAAAGGCCTCTAGAATGAATCTGGTCTCTCAGCGAAGTTCTTATCTTTTTCGCGTCTTCTTTACCCTTTTTTTGTTTTGTTCCACGATGTTAGCGCCCATTGTTCGCGATAAGCAGGCGTTTTTCTTTTTTTGATCGCTCCAGCTCTTCTTGCACATGACGCAGCAAGCGGCCGCAGGAGCAGACGCAAGAGCGAGAGGAGGTCACCGGCGGACAGTAGCAGGACAATGAGAGGAGGGATGGGAAAGAAGGGCGAGATTTGATTGACGCGCGAAACTACATTTTGAAAATGCGTGAAGGTCGATACGCCACGTGTCGCTAAAATCTGGAACTAAACTGGCCGTGTCCCCGAAAGTTGGACTTATGATCTAACGAGAAGCATTGTGCTTGACAATACGCCAAATGAAATTGTCAGTAATTTTAAAAGTCTTGGAGTCATATTTTCGGAACATATGTTGTGGGACAGTACCATTAACCAATTACTTGCAAAATTATCTACCATCATAGGTCTGACATTCCGCAACGGCAAAACACTCCCAGTGAGTGTGAAGCTTTTATTTACAATTCTTTATTCTATTCACATCTCAGCTACTGCAACCTCGTCTGGGGTAACACCACATTCACAAACCTGCAAAAATTATTTTTACTGCAGAAAAAAATGGTTACAATAATATGCAACGTGCCTTATGATTTCCATACCGGCAGTTTGTTTAAGAAGTTTAGCTTATTAAAAATTCATAGCCTTTATGAATATAGATTGATTCTGAGTTTAAAATCAGAAAAAAGGAAACATTATAAATTGCTGTCAACTCTAGCGGCATTGACACCAAATCTACACGTTCACTTAACTAGACACATGGAGTATTGGAAGGTTGTTTACTGTTCTACAAACTATGGTAGGCAAATGTTGCGACATACCATACCAAAACTGTTAAATTTCCTTCTAGAAAAAGAAATTTGCATTGACTCTATCTCCTTCAAGGATTTGTGTTCTCTTTATATCGAGCAGTGATTTACCTCTCCCACTCAAATGATTCATTAATTTGTTTGTGCTATACAGAATGCACTCTTTTTGTGTTTTTTGCGTTTCTGTCTGCAACGACTGTGCTTGCCATCTCTTTATGTGACTAATGGCTGTTTTGTAATCTGGTGCATATACTATGCATATACATGTGTGTGTATATATGTATATATATATATATATATATATATATATATATATATATTTTCTTTTTTCCGCTGCAATGCCAATGTACGGGGCCGAGGGCTGGTCAAGCCTCCTTTGAGGCTTTTACCCTTTGCTCCACCATGCTTCAGGGAAAATGAACTATTATTATTATTATATCTTGCTGGTTATGTCGTTTGCAAGTAATTATGGAACAGAAATTCGCCAGGCATAAATCAAGACGCATAACTTTTGCATATTCCCGCAGGGTAAAGGCCGAAGGAAAATGGTAAATCTGATAATAACAATACACAATAGAGGACAATAAGAACGATACACGTAAGAATGCAAAGTAATTCTGACAAAGTTTCACAGACATGGATCAGGGGACGACAAAGAAGGATTGCTGGTGATCACAATATACTGTAAATGATATGGCGAACGAGCACCCAGTTTGATGCAGATTACTCTCTTTTTTTTTTTAATCCTCGCTTGCGCCTTTGGTGCGTTTCACGGTACCGTTTCTTTCATATCTTTTTTTTTTTTTCAGGGCGCATTTATTGACGTTAATATCAGTAGACCGCGGGAAGGGCGTCACTTTAAAGACTGCGGCGATCTGCAGGCGGGAAGCTGGAACTCCTCCTCAAGATAAATCTGGGCCGCGGGTCGCTTTTAAAGACCCCTGACCCAACACCTCCTAGACTAGGAAGGCCTCAGCGCTTACGAGTAGGGATACAAAGAGGGCGGAGACAGACCTATGCGTTTTTTAACGCTTTAAAACATTAGACACGAAAAGGGTACCTTCCTGAGAACGCCACGATCGGATGTTTTTGAACACGGCTTTTGTATAGGGGGGAGGTGCCTAAAATAACATTTAAAAAGTTAGCTAGTTAATCTGCGTTAATTAGCCAATTTGGCACATTGCATAAAAATAGCTTGACTTGGTCGATTGAACAATACTGGGTCTGTTTGAAACGCGTAGCGCACACCATGCTTTTTTAAAGTCTCGACGCAAAATAGCTGGAATACCCTGTGTGTCTATTTGTTTCGTTTGCTGTCAGAACTAAATGGAATCGGTGGTTTCCCCGACTCATTATTCTTCTATAGATGCGAGACACGCCACAGTGGAAGATTTTTTTAATCTCAAATTTGCATACATATGGCTGCTCCCTCACCACCCGACTTCAGTTGAGGATCACGAATGATAACTTTAGGAAATTGGCTCTTATTGCCCTCTTAGTGTGTTATTACAGGTTACCGGATCGTAAGCTCTAAACGCAGGCTTTCCACAAGTTAATATGAAGGCGAGAAGGCAATCGGGGGAAATCCGTTTAGCTACGATATCTTCAAACCATTCTTCAATTTCATATCGTAAGAATAACTTTAGCCTTCCTATTTGATAACCTGTCGGAGTACAGTTTTCGCGGATTCCAACCCAGTTCTTAATCTTCTTGATTAGTTCCTCTTCTTTTTTTGTAAAATCATCTTTCAGGCCATCCACTATACTTTTCAACTCGGTTTTTCTCAGCCACAAATCGCATCCTATGAAAAACAAAGAGACAACAATTAAATGTGAAGATCGTACAGACAGTTTTGGGCGACTGGGAGACTACTCATACGTGCTAAAGCAAGTAACTCCGAATGAAAACGAAAGTCAGTGGCAGCGCACAGGTGCTAGTAAAAATTTTAAATGTAAAATAAAAATTTCAGTTGCCAGTAAAGTCGTGTCCTGTGTACTACTCCCTCTGCTTGCCTCTGTTTTTGGCGCGTTGTTTTTGCTTTGCCTAATCACGTCATAACAGTAATCGTTACAAGGGTGAACAAGCTTTAGATAAGTAAGGTTTTTTTTGTGTGTTTGTAAACCCCAGAATCTTGTTGTTTCAGCACACGACATGAGAAAACATAAAATTTAAATTTAATGGTATCCATTTTCTCTTGAAGGTGAGAGGCAAGAATAGCATTGAATAATTTTATTTTATAATTAGAGCTCAGCTTACTATTCTGACACAGCGTTTCGTAATTATATTTGTACAATTTTTAAAACATTAATTTTTCGCGTTTTTTTAGAGATTTATTTGTATTGTGTCTAGACATAACCAAGGCCATATACTAGTTGTACACATTTCTACAGACACATACACATTCATGAAAAAAAAAACACAAAATAACAGAACACTAAAAATCCGAACACTAGTGTTAATAAATGTGGAAGGTTAGCACACTTTTTAAGTCCATCTCACTCCCGAAAATGTCAACCACCACACTCAGTGCATTATAGTTGCTCTGAATTCGTAAAATGGGGGAAATGAACACATGTCTTGTTTGTATAGAGTGTGCTGTGGAGACAACACTTCACGCGAGGGACATATATAAGCAACAGTGAAACAAGTCTAGGGCGACGTGTTTTGTTATGCACAGTGTTCTACAAAAACGCATAATCTCGCAAAACTCCGGCGCCAGTGTTTGCAAGTTTAGCCGAAGTAACATTCACTCGTAGCTAAAAGAGGGACCGGTGGTCGTAATCACGGTCGCACACAATACGTGCCAACTTTCTCTGCACCCCCCCCCACCCCACCTCTTCTCACTTTAGCTGAGTGATGGAAAGGAAGTGACCTCCTCTCCAGCGTTCACTATGCTGAAGGGAGAAGATTTGAGAGGAGTTTCCCCTGTAGGCAGTTCCAAACTAGAGTGCCGAACTAGTGTTACGAACGCACATGAAGTGGAAGTTGGTCCGTCTTCTGTTTGTACGTACACCAGGCAAACATCACGGCTTTCCTCCTTGCCTCATCCGATTTCCTGTGACTTGGGCGCCTATCCATCTGTTTCTGCCTCGCCCTCGTAACCTTTCCTTTCCTGTTTTCGGGGTAAGACTTAACAGCAGCGGAGGCCTTGCGCGATTGGCGGACAGTCAGCAGAGCGTGTGAGTGACCGTCTGAACCCACATGATGAGCATGCACTATGCCTCCGTCAAGGAAAGAAACGGACAGTAGCAAAGAACAAACTTTCCTCTCGGAAAAAAAAAAGAAAAAAAGAAAGAAAAGAAAACGGGCGGATGCAGATTGACACATTTCATATGGCGGAGAAGTGTCGTTTCGCGCGTCGTGGAAGTGTCCTGTTTGGACAGCCCTTTACACACGAAAACAAACCCAGAAGTCGCAGGCAAGAACTAACTGAATTTATGACATGATTAAGAAATTAACCAATATAAACTCGTCAGTCAGGTAAATATTCCCGTCGAAGTGGTTCATTGTATAGTTTATAAAAAATTTAAAAAATAGGCGCACGATTCTTTTGTTATTAAAAAATAAGTTATTTTTTTTTCATACTCTTTGGACGTAATTCCTGTAGAACCCAGCATAATGAGATAGCAGATTTGTCCTCCTGCAGCAGCTCGCAATCAACATGTGATTGAATCCGTTATAATATATTAATATCATGAGCGAACTGAAGCAACTTTGTATGTTTTACACAAAGAGAGTGATTAATGCTAAACATGTTAACAAGTAAGGGTCCGATAATAGAACCTCGAGGAGCGCCAGATGATATATTTGATTTCAAAGACCCGTAAAGATATGTCTGAAGCAACAAATCTACCGCCCAATGCGACTTTCCGATAGCTTGTGCACTAAAAAGTTATGGGGCACGAGGTCAGATTCATTACTCAAATCAAAATAAATGGAGTCGACCTGCCCATGGTATGCAAATATGGGGCCAACGTGTTTTAAATACTTTTAGTTTCAAAAGTTTTAGCCTCAAGAAAACCGTGTTGCGATTCATCTAATATTTATTCGAAATAACTAGATAGCTGCACTTCTACCACGCTCTCAAACAGTGTTGAGAATGCGGTCAGTATACATGATGCTTGATTTTAACTTGAACAGTCATATGTAAAGCAAAAAAAAAAACACGTGAAAGGTGCACTAATGCTGTCTGTGGGGATGAGTTCTAAAACTAAGGGGCTGATATTATAGTGGGCTAAACGTCACAAAAAGTCAGACTATCAACTAAAACTTTTTAGGTAGCTTTTTAGTTAGTTATAATTAAAGTATGTTTCAAATTAGAAACCTGCAGAACGTCATTCGAAAACTACTAAATTTTAAAATTTATATGGACGTATTGCACAATTAAAGTGCGGGGGTGCGCTAAAGTCAGCACTTGTGCGTCACCACCTGTGCAACAAGTGTAAGGCTGGCGATGCGAAACATGGGTGAATGTGATCCGCGAATCCCAGCAACAAACTGTAGTAGACATTGTTTCACCATGGCTTGTCGCAGAGCGAAAACTACGGCACCTTCGAACCAATCAGAGTTACGGCTGTGAAGATTGACAGCCCATTAAAAGCCGGCGTAAAGCCTTAATTCCCCGCAGGGAAATTGATCCCCTTAGCGTCATACTTCCGAAAACTGCGAGTGCTGCCATGTTGGGGCATGTTGCAAAGGTGGACTGGATACGGGAAAGAAGGCAGCGATAAAAAGTGGAAAGCGCGAAGTGCACGTCGGGCCTTTAACAAAGACACGGGGGCGAGAGCGAAACCCAAGCAGATGGAGAAGAGGGGAAGGAGGAACTGCCTCCTTAAGCCGAACCCTCTTGTGTCCCAGACGTCAGAGATGTCGCCCTGGGAAATTAGCCCGTCACTCATATTTTGTTCAGAAGCGGTTTTTTTCTCTCTCCTGCTCATGGCATTGACAGCACTGCGCGCAACTAGGACTAGCAACTGGTAAAGTCACGTGTCTAGCTTCGACGCGCTGATTGGTTCACTCGGACCGTAGCCTTCGCCGTTCGCCAAGATATGGTGAGACGGTGTATAGATGCAGATTTTTCGATCGCCGGGAGGCTACGATCGCCAATGGTGTTTCTTTATAAAATAAATCTCCATGTTATCGCCTACGCGGGATTTTCACATTTAGGTATTTATTGGCTGAGGCGATGCATAAAACATCTATTAAGCTTTTTCTGCACTAGTGCCTACTTTTCATTATCAATCAAATGTAGATAATTCGGAGAGGCCTTTTTTATTTGCAAGTCTCCAACTTAGCATCAAATTACGTTCAAAGTACGTCTCACGAAAATTCTTAATGTATTTAAAATCGCACACGATACTAACAGCGTAATGCATTGCAGTCCAGTGAAGTTAGCTTTTTCGTACAGAATTGGACAAATGTTGATTGGGCATCACACTGGGCACTGTATGGAACACTCCTTTTTAGTTGGAACAAAACTTTGGTGCCGAGAGTGCCCGTATTTTCATGGACGTACCAATGGATATAAGCCTTTGAGGCACCGACGATTATCAGCGAGTTTAAAGCACGACCTCAGTAAATTGAACATGCCACATAACGTATGTTTTATCTTACACATTTAGTACGTGTCTACGCGCAAATATAAATAAAAGCAACGCAAACTAAATCTGTCAAAATACGCCTCATATACAGCTTGTTTTATTCTAGATTCCTGCGATAGGCAACTTTGATTTATCTGTTTCTTCTTCCGCTATAATGCAAACTGTACTGCTTTCCTTATCACTTAAATTAGCGGAAATCAAGACAGTGTCACATTAACCGTGCTAAAGTTTCAAAGCCCTTACCTCCCTCGGCTGCGGGACTCCTGAGAATGTAACATTGCGGCTCGTTGTATACCACATACATGTCCATATACTGAGGATTTTCCGGAGTAGGGAAGAAGCTTTTTAGGAGATTTTCGGTTAAATCAGAATCTCGTGTACTCGGCTGAGGCTTCGCAGCAACACCTGCGTGGGAAAATTCTTTTTACAATGAAACTGGTAAATACCACAAAACCAAAACTGCTCCACGTTTGTCGAGCATGAAGCCTGAACTTACCCCTATCAGGAAAGGGAGTACCTTTGGAATAGCAGGTAGAGTTATCATACTGAGCGTACGTGTAGCTTCCTGGGGGAACTGGAGTAGCACTTGGTAGTGTTCCTGGTTTTGGGGTACAAAAACATTGTATCGCACTTTCAAAATAGTTTAGACGATTAGGCAGCTGAAATCTTCCCAGTCTGCACACTAATACTGACCTGGCAGTGAAGAAAATCCGCGAAGTAACTAACTACAACTGTGTGCGTTACTGTAACTAGTAATATTTCTTGAAACTAAATAAGCTAGAATAAAAGGCTCGTAACTATAATTTGGTTGCAACTTGTAACTTGGCATAGTTACAATTAATTTCCGAATTTTAACTTTTGAGCATCATCACCGAACCCTTTAAATCTGCAGAAGCACCTGTAGGTGAGAATGCTTGACATATTACTAGATTCATTTTATCTGACCTTCGAATTTAGGTAATTTTTAGTGACATATATAAAGCCTGGCTTAACTGAAAATGACAATAAGTTATTCTTGCGGAGCCTCCTGGTCAGCACTTTTGGAATTGAAGCAAACCGGTTGCCACTTTTAGAAATTTGACTCATGAGACGATTGTCTGAAACAGGCTAACATAAAACCGCAGCGTAGTAAACACAGCAAGTACGAAGATGTTGAAGAAAACCCGCTAAAGCTTCTTTGCTGCAGATGTTCTCCAGTGCAGAAAAAAATGACATAGCGTATTTAGATTCAAATAGAGCGAATCTTTACAAGTTTTAATGCAAGGGTGCCAGCGAGCTGCTTCGGAGCTGCTATGTTTAACCGTAGAGAGTTGGGAAAAAGAAAGACAGGATAACCCGAATCTCTAAACACAGCTGAAGTTTCTTTTACGAAAGACAACCTTAAATTCACAACCAAGAGAAAGAAAACCAAACAGACCAAAGGAAGACATGGAGGACAACGGTGACGGCACGGGTAACTAACCAGAATACACGTATCGAAAGAGGGTACACGTCGACCTCCAAACGAGATTCAGCAACAAAGAGATGATAGATTGCACCGTGCGACGGACAGAAACTGAGGACATAGTCAAAGTGAAAAAAACCAAGAATCACGAAGCAACAAAATGAACGAGGTCAACCAACTACCAATGGAACCGGAATGAAACGGCTGTAATTAAGAGACGCTTTCACGCAGTTGTCTAGAGAAACGAACACGTCACTAAATCAACAAATGTGCCCATGAAAAATAAACGAGTATTTCACTCAACGGTTGGAACAGTCCCTTTCCCTGTAGACTGCTTCAGTATTTTTTCATACGACGACACAACTGCTTCAGATGAGAGACGATTCGCTAACTGTGAACCTTCGGATTTGTTTTTCACCGTTCGTTTGTGTTCAATTGAGTTGTGATTAAGAGACTTAGCCTTCTGACCCACATAGCAAGAACCACACTTCACAGGAATATTGTACTTTACACCCAGATCGCAATCCACGGTAGGGCCCCTGATTTTTGTTACAACCTGCCTTCTGTGACGAAAAAGGTGCAAGCCGCTCGAGCAGAAAATCTGGTTTAAAAATAGCCGAGGCACAAAACTTCCGCGCTGCTGCCTTAGTTTAATGGAGACATGAAACTAATACAAGCAACCCTAATTTTCTCTGCTCGGACGTATTTCGGGAAGTCAGAATTTGTCAGCAAACGATGGATGACCGAAGACACGAACTCCCTCCTGTAGTCCGCGAAGAAAAATATTGTCACCAAATGACGAGGTGAAGAAACACGGGATAAGTAAGGAAACTGAAATGTTTAATGGGGCGAATTTGTGCCCAAAACAAAAAGGAAAGAGACGATAACAACAGAGCGTCGCGGGCGTTGAAGTCGGCGTAACATCAGCATCGAACGCATGGGGCGAGACTGACTGCGGTTGACCACGCAGAGCCCCTTTTGCACGCTCGTGGGCTTCGGGAACAATCGGCGGAGAAGGTTCGGCGCGTAGAACATTCTAAACTCGAAACATCAACGTGGCTCCCGAGTTTACCAGAGCACCACATTACTGTGTCAACAAAAATTTGTCCCCGCGGCCAGGCATCACACCCTGGCTTTTCGCGCGGAAGGCAAGCGCGATAACCGCTAGGCCACGAGCGCGCTGCCAACTTAGTCAGCTGCTCGCGCGGCGATATACGAAGCTGCTTTTTTAAAACTGGCGCCCAAACGATGATAACAAGGGAACTTGAGTGACTCCGTTAGCAAACTCTTGACAACTCCCCGCGTTACTGAATGACAACTTAATCTAAAGTGCAATGGCTCCCCCTCTGCTTCCCCACTCTCCAGGGTTACAAATGTCACCTCTGAACAGATATGTTTTTGAGAACTAAACGGCGCGTCGCCAGTGAGAGCACTTTTGGCCATACGTCACGGTATTGCTTACAAGTAACTGCAACGTGCAAAGGAGCCCCCAGTAAGATCAAGCAGAGCGCCAACCGAGGTTTTTTTAGGGGCCTAGGTTGTTCAGAGTCTCTTGGTTTCACATATGCTACCTGGAGCACGCTTCTGACTGGTGTGTTTAGCCTCCTTTCTCGCCCATAGATACGAAGTGGTCCCGAAGTAGAAACAGATGTCGTCACAGAAGCCGGAGTGTCATGCTGTCAGATGTCGCGATCCTGGCGGTTGATCGTAGGAATGCTGGCAAAAAGCACGAGCGAACGCGAGCGCCGCTATCGTCGCGGCGTCCCAACTTCTGGCTACCGAAGCTTCCATGGACTGCCACACTGGAGGGCGATCTGCAGTAGAACAGGCGATTGCCACATTTTCCACCGCTGCTGGGACATTTCCAGGTTCGCGGCCGGCGACAAAACGACACTTCTCTGAGGTCATCAGGCGGAAATCAAAGGAGCACTTTTTTGATGCGGTAAACACACCGTCCTGAGACGTGTTCCAGACGCCATTATTCCACTGGAGATCAAGCGAAACGGTGACTGCCGCTGTGCTGAGGCTTACGGGAGGCTCCATTTCACCTCCGAGCTAGCTTCCAACACAATTGCGCTTCGGGTGTGAAGAACTCCGATGTAATTCGGTTAACAATAGTGAATTTACGGGTGGTTGGTTGTTGACCGACATGATAAAAAAGTAGCAGAAAAAAGGCGAGACACAGAAGAAGCGAAACACAAGACGATGTTGCGTTTGGGAGGTGACGATCTCAGTAGCGGAACCAGGAGTGGGGGTTGTGGCTCGCTGATCGCATAACCCCGAAGAAACAGACCTGGAATGGGATTTCTGAAGTATAACTCTTATGTACAGAATCAATATACAGAGGGCATGGTCGACTGGTTAATCTGTGTCTTCGAGCTTCCTGAGGCCATGTGATATAGCCCTCCGAAAGCGGGAAGGCCCGCTGAGTGAAAGGAGCCTTCCCAGGAGTTCGAGTGTTCACGTGTTGTTCGAATTGCGGGGCGGCTGATGCAATTGCGCTGTGTTCTTTCAGCGAGGAACAGATGAAACATGCCGTAGCCGCTCTTGCCATGCTCCGGTGTCTGGTCCAAGGTGTCGACGCTTTTGCCGTTCGAACTAAAACACAACACCGACAGACCCACACATACAGACACACATACCTAAACACGCACACCGGCGTTTTTTCTTGCAAGGGCTGGCGTTCCCAGATCATTTCGTGGCTTACGGAAGACTTTCTCTTTGTGTTTAGAGTCCTCAGCGAGGGCCACCATTGACCCGGTGTCTCAAGCGGTGGTCTCGGGGGTTTGAGCGTGATTCTGCCTAGCGACGTTGACCCGCGCTAAGCCGAACGCGATAAGAAGCTTTGCTACCGTTGACGACAGGTGAAGGCCTACTCCAAGACGGAGCCAGGAAGATAGTCGCAGCAACGATCGAGCGCTAACTTGCAACTAAAATGTTTATTGAAAAAATGCACCAAGCAAACGTATCGCACGCACGTCACAGCTGTCTTGAAGAGTAAACGGTACCCAGCGTTCATACAAAAAACCGACGAAGTTATTTTAATAATTAAAGGTGGCAATAGAAATGCTGTATTTATTAATGCACGTGCACTACAAAATAAACATCATCATAACGTAAGGGGAAGGGCGCATAAAGTTCATGAAAAACAAACCGCTATATGAAAACATATTTGGTTACCCTATGCTACCAAAAGCCACAAAGGGCTTAAACCCGACCGATAAAATCGTACTTTTTTATCAAATGAAAATATGCGATTTAATACACGAGCCTTGTTCACAATGGTGTATCAGAGCCGCTTCTCGCATCTCCTTTTCCAACCTTCCTTTACCACACCCCGCTACATGCACGCCGTTGAAAAGAGGTGAACATCCGTAATCTTTGCATGAATTGGCAGCTGTGAACCAAAACTATTGATAAGTGAGGCGGCGTGTTCTCTAAATATGTCATTAAGACAGCATTCGGTTTGAGCTATATACAGCCTACCACAACTGAAATGCATTTTATGAACTACTTCAGACGCAAACGGCAATGTTACTGGTTGAGACCCAAAACGGGGCTTAGGATTGGTCCTGCCCGGTGACGTGGTATTGTGTTATATTCAGCAGTGCCCTTTTGACAGAACCTTACACTTCAAATCAGGCTGCTACTCTGCTGCTCTCCTTTAGTGTTATTTGCCTCTTAGTTCTCGGCAGTTTATCTGTCGAGTATTGCGTGGTACCAGAGATAGTGTGCTCACAAACGACACAAGCTGGTATTTAATGCCAAAGAGATAATGAAGTCTCAAAGAGGAAGGTGGTACCTATGCTCCAGGTGACTTTTTCAGGCTTGGCACTGATAGAAAATAGAAAAACCTAAGGTTGAAACATCAAATGCATTTCTTCTCAGGTTACCTGAGCTGAAATACCTTTATAAACAGTTAAATTGCTCATCACAAAAAATTACAAAAGAAAATTATGCGTTTATGATGAAAACGTCAGTCTAAGAAAGAAAGAAAATATTTGTGAAATGTTTTTGTTATCTTCGGGTGTAATTTATTTTCTTTAAAATTGCCTTTTCTAGATCTAGCTTAATTCTTGCCCTATGGGCATTCGACTTCACATTAAAACACAACATTTCTGGAGTGCAATTATAATTTTTCTTTAAAACATTTCCTAATGAAGTCACTTTTTTATAAATTAGGAAACGCAGGATACTGTAGAATCGGTCTATAAGGCTCAAGTTTTTGATGTAAATATATTTAATAGGGGGCTTAAATCGCCCTAGAAATTGAAATCATCTTGGACAAAAAGTTAAAAAATTGACCCTCCCAAACCGGATCCTCCCTCCCCTCCGAGTGTTACGTACCTTTCAAGCTTGCCCGTATAACGTTTTCAAGCGGGTAGTCAGTTTGACTTAGAGCTCTCACTTGTACTGTGGTATTCTCGCTGAAATATATATATAAAAAAATTATTACGAACAAATTAAATTTTAAAATGTATATATTGTTGGCGCCTCGTTTTATTGCACGAAATTTGGTCGTAGCAGGACGAGGACACCTTGGTTTTCTTCCTGCTCTAACGCCCCTCTTTCTTCCTCAGGCAGTGTTTCTTTGCAATACGAGCTGGAGGACGAGGCCTGTACCTTTCCCCTCATACGCCATCACTAGTGGCCCCACGCAACGCCGCTTGCCTCGAGTGAGCATCACCGCCTGCGCCTCTCGCAGTATCTCACAACCAGCGTAACCCTAGCACGCGACGACGGCCTAAGATGGATCCATCTGGCGCCCTGCGGTGACTCGCGTCGAGCGTCAGCGTATTTGCCGCCTAAGGCGGCTCGGGGATCCACAATGACGTAGTACGCCGGTGTTGTCTCCTTGCTCTACGTGCGCAAGCGCGTATATGTAAGCACGCGCTTACATATACTCAGAGCATTGCCGCTTCTCTTAGGCTATCTCCTTCTCGTGCTGTCCACTCCCTCCTCTTGAGAGGCGTTGTGAAGACTGCGGCGCACTCAGTGGGCGCCTCCTGGCGCAACCCGCGCATGTGTGCGATACGCAGAGGAGGACAGCACGTGGTACATCGCTCTCCTGCTCATGTTCACGTCTTTCCATTTGTTCGCCGTGATTCAGTGATGGGTGAATTAAAAAAAATAAAGCCGTTTACAACTCCCTGTAACACCGAATTGGAGCGCAGCTCTTGAGGAGGAGGCTGGGAGGGTACTGAGGAGAGGGCATACCCTTTCTCCCTCCTTCTCACATCGTCACCCTCCGTCACGTGGCCTCACGTGGCCCCCGTGAGGTCACGTGACCCCCTGAGGTTAGGTGACCCCCCCTGAGGTCACGTGACTTCACGGTTACACCGACGCCGACGGCTACGGGGACGACGGCGCCGCTCAAGCCGGAAACGGGCGCATAAGAGCTGCGCTCTAAAATACCTCGCTGTAGACGTTTGCAAGTACGGCACTGGGCGCCGCCATCTTGCTGCTGGTATGGGCAGATCGACTGATTGTCAAGCACTGCTGAGGCGTTTCCACGGTTTCCAGACTGGTTCGCAAACAAGATGGCTGGGTCGATGCCAACCGCTGTTCTCTTCCTATCGGACGGTAGCTTGCGCCACCTAGCCGAGAAGTTAAGAACCAAAAGCATGATTTCTTTACTTCGCCAATTTGCTTTCCTTCTACAATTTCGTAACTCTTACCAGGCGATGTTGGATATCAACAAGGCGTTTTTCATCCACCGTGGCCAGACTAGCTTTCGAAGCGTGGCCGCTTGCAAACGTCTATATCACGCGCTAATTGTTCGACCGAATAAATTGAGTTTTTCTGACTGCCTGAGAGTAATATCATGCTTTTAATTGGTTCGTAATGTTTTCTTCTTTTTGCCATTTGTACCTTACTAATTGTGATTCTGTTCAACTGTTTGACACCGACACATTGCACCAAACAGTCTTTGTGTCTGCTAAAACAATTTGCGCGCAAGACCAGCCGCTTTAGCGATCATAAAGAAAAAGCCTTAAAAATTGCAAAAGTTTTTGCAGTTTCAAATACGATTCGTTGCCTGCCAGCGCAAACCGCTTCCCCAACTATACTCTACGAGGGTGCCGCCGCCTGTCGGCGCCTTCAGCGAGGCTCTTTTTGAGGACATTGCGGACGACGGACCAGCCACCGAGGAGCGAGCCAAAGACAGTGATGGTCGTCGCCTGTGAGCGCGCAGGCGGACTTTCAAGAGGGTCGCATCGCAGTCATCGGCAGCCGTGTCACACCCGTTTAAACAGCTTCACAGTGCGGTCCACACCGTCCCTCTATCAGTCGCCGGCCTGCCTTCACCACACTGGGGCGTCCGAAAGCTCAAGCCGGTGCCGACCTACGTTACGTCAAAATAAAAATAAAGCGTAACCGTTGCCGTTATTTAAAAGAATTGACGCACGTTAGTTTAGCGTAACTTTTTTAATTATGAATTACCGCGTCTTACTCTTTTGACATTACAAGTATGCATATGCATATGCGTACGCAAAAAAAAAATTAAGTCAATCCAGAAATTCAATTTGATGACCACATCTTTTTTTACTTTTGCACCTAACTACTAACAAAAAGAAACGAAAAAAAAATCGCAAAACAAAATATTTAGACGCTTTGTCGCTTAGAGACACGAAAATACTAGAGTATAATTTTGCTCAAGTCTTGGGAAGATGTTTAACGAGTAAGGTAACAGTTACCTATTAGTCGGAATAAGTAACGTAAGTACGTTACGGGTTACTGTTTTGAATCAGTAGCGAGCACGTTACAACGTTACCGATAAGAGTAACGCATTACCGGTAACACCATTACAAATAACGAGTTACCGGCAACACTGCTTATGAGCAACTTTCGAACTGCCGTCAAGTGCGCTCTACAAGGTGTATCCTACTCTGACGTTTACCCAACACTTGTTGCAGTCCACGACTCTTTGAATGCATAAGCACTGCGCCATGTTTTAATAAAAAAAATATATAAGGAAACGAGGGTTAGTTTGCGTTTGGGTAATTGCGGCTATTTCAGCCGCCATCGGTGATAAAAAAAAGGTTTTTGGGTGCGCTGTATGCGAGCTGCTAAAAGCTTAAGATAACTCGGCGAATTTAGTGCTGCGAGGAACAAGGTACATGCCCTCGTGCGCTTCGCTAAACGGCTTCATTTAAAAAAAAAAGAAAAACGAAACTTATCAGAAAGTTGTTTTATTACTTCACCAACTTTATCATTTGCCAAAGGTCTCACCGGCCACCACAGTTAGCGCTCAATTGATGACGTCATATACAAGAATTTTGCCGACAATTGTAAGAAAACTGGAAAAGATTACTATTTTTAGTTTTTTTTTTTTTTGCTACCTTTTCAAACAAATTACACAGTGGCAATATTCAGGAAGTAACCTTGAAAGGTGTAAGTCTCCCTTCTGCTATCTTTATGATCGGGATGAAGGTTTCCTGCCGGCTCTGTTTAGTATGAAGTGGACTATATCACATGAAGCCGATAGAATTCCCGTTGCTTTTCTCGAAAGAAAATTGGCGTCTTTAAACCATGTTTTTTTTTTCTGCTTAATGGCTTTATAAGAGCACGTGAGTATACGAAAGAGTTGAAAGTGACATATCTTTAAGGGCGATATACAAACTTTGATGGAGAATTACCGCCCCATATCAATATTGCCTGTATTGGGGCACCTTTTAGGAAAGCAACCTATTTTTAGTGATGACTAGATTTTTGTACAACCACCCCATGATATCCAAATCACAATAGGCTTCTGTACCAGCGAACGGTACGCTGCTGTTCTTAGTTGACGATGAAGATTATTGTTTTTGGGCGTATCCAAAGCCTTTGATACCGTTAATCACTCTATTCCGCTGCGTAAATAATAAGTTTGAGTTTTGGACAACCGTTTATTCACTATTGTCAGATATGTTATCTGGACTATCACCGCGTGTGCAAGTGCGTCGGGAAGTGAATAACCTTTGTTTTCTGCTTGCGGAGGTTCCACAGTGTTCTGCGCTGTCGCTCCTTTTATTTATACTTTACGAGCTATTGGGACCAAAATAAGCCGTTTTTGTTTGAGATCTGTTCAGGAATGATAGAACACGTACAGACACACGACGAACATCTGGATGCTATCTTTTTAACGCTGTCCGGATGGTCCGATCAGTTCGTAAAGTCGGCTGTGTCTGGACATAAGGTAAAACGAAGTATAACATTTATGTCGACGACCTTGTTTCTCTCATTTCTGGATGTATGTGTTATCAAAACACTGACGACACTTTGCTGGTTTTTTGGCATATAAATTTTGACAGCGTCCTTAATAATTTAGAAACTAATGCCAATAAGGTTAAGCATAGGCCTAGGCATGTAATCTTTTGAAGGTGAATTCGGCGAGAGCTAAGTTAACGCACTTCCGTAATCCTCTAAAATTCGGTTTCATAGACATGCCCTTTTTCTTGCTCGGTGTAGAATATGTCCGGTATTTGTGATCGTATTCATTAGGTCGGTGGCACAAAGTACGCAGGGCTTATGTTTCAACACGTATACTGGAATGAGTACATGGCCCTCAACTGTGGTGCCTTGCGAAATGTGTCCTTTCTCTTATATAATATTATAATCTTTGTTTTCTTTGGCGTCCCAAAAATTCTAGATCGTGCCTTGGCATACAGTGTAGT